>NC_080572.1:4655220-5282006 GCF_030247185.1 Malaya genurostris | reverse complement strand
TCATATGAGCAGTTTTATATTCGATTTTCACTGAGCAAATATTACTATTGTTAAATATATTAAACAAGAAACTGCACATCACACAAACAAAGTACTATTTTCTAATCGAACAAATTTCATTTCAAGAATGTTTTGTCAAGTTTTTTGGTCAATCGAAGCAGAAATCTTCGAGCTCTTACCTCTTCGCAGTATGAGAAAAGCAAATATAAAGGCCCATCACTTGGTGAGTTTTGTTCCGATTGGCTTGAAAATTTCACTGAATATTCTTGAAAAATAAATGATTTTTCAAAAGTGTTAGACCTTACCTGGCCCTTAATGATCAGTTTTAAGTTACTAGATTTTGGTTATGGGGAATTTTTATGGGAAATTAATAATGTTGAGACATTATCATGATATTGATCATCATTTCCTGACTTATTTAATTTAATTACATATTTATAAGGTAAACTGCAAATAATTTCAGCATTGGTTACTTTATCTGATTTTGAATGCGATTGAATAAAACGCACTGGAGCAGAATTTTTTTGGCAACAATTGACCCAAGTGTGTATTGATCAATCGCAAATTCTAATTGACTTCAGAACTTTATCTAACTTTCACCAAGATATTAAGTAAAAAAATAAATTTCATCTTAATTACCTCATCACAATCACAAATGCGGAACGATCAATTTCTTCATTTAGCAATTCTAATTTCCGACTGAGTAAACAAGCTCGTTCGTGACAGAATCGTTTCCTTTTGTCCCATTCATTTTTTTTTTTCGAGCTGTCCATTGCCGTGCTCATAACAGCACACCATTTAATTCAGTTGGCAGCAATTAATCATCCAATTTGATTCAATTAACCAGTTGTGCGCTCCGTTTCGTGGCGAAATGCAGTCAAGTTGAATCGCTAACCCGGGAATCGTCCATTAGTCGGAGATGATTCGTCAAACCATATCGAATGACAGTATTCGCTTTCCCTAGCGAAAGTGTGTCGGCATGTTTGCCAATTAAATGAAAAATTGATTCACGAAGTTTGATCCGTTCTGTGATGGTTGAAACACGGTATCAGCTCAAACGGGTACGCGTTCTATGCTTCCGAGGATGATTCTATAAATGATAAGTGTTTAAAAGCCAGGTGAATTGATCGGTTGTATTGTTGGGCATGATAAGTTTATTCGAATATATAATTTGAAATGGTAAACAGGAACCGACTAATCAAAAACACATCTTTCAACACGAATTACCCCACAATAAATGTGGTACGCGCACAAACAACGGGTTGTTTACAGTGCACTAGTGTTTATAGAGAAAAATTTCAAGAATTTTTCCACCTGTCTTGGAGCAATTGGAAAACTAACAGTACTCATACGTTATGCTGTCTTGTATGGTGCAATTATGCAATTGGACTAATGCAAAATTTGTTGAATCAGAAGCTTATCTTCGGTTCCATTGTCAAACACTGATTTCATTCTAACGTACAATATCGAACTAGAAAAGTTTGGCGATAGCTGTCCGTTTGCAAAATTATGTCAGTGACAGATGGAGAACTTTCCCGCTTTATCAGAAGTTTCCTTGCCATCAGAGTTGATAGTGGTTTTGAAGTTTTTCGGAATGATCGAACAACTTGAAATTCAATGTTTCTACTTTTTAAGAAGACTAAGAAATTTATCTTTTTGTAAAAGTTTTATTTTAAGAAGGTTAACTAGTTAAAAAATCGTGATCAAATAACCGATCCCGATTCGAAACTCAGTATACAAAGAAAAGCTCATAATCATTGAAAATTCCTTCTAATTTTTCAACACCAACCAATCGTAAATAAATGTACTTCTTAAAAATGATTGCTAGATCAATCCAATATAGATTCAGAAACAGTTGAATTATAATCAAATAGAATGAAACGAGAAAATTAGAAATATCGTAAGACATTTTAAAATTCGAATCTAAAATTAGATGTTATGGTATTAATGGATGTTAGGATGTTACCGATATCAACGCGGTAAAAGTATTTGCATATAGGATATATTTCTCTATATCCGATTTACGACAGAATGAATAGTTTATTTTCAATTCACAAAACAGTATCCATGATGGTGAATGCAAGGTCCATTACTGTTATAGTAGACTTTTCTTTTCGCGGGTCAAGCTGATGACAAAATTCCAGAATTAAATGAAAAATTTTAAGGCACTTCGTCTATGTCAAACCAAGCTTGGCCTTTCAGGACAATAGACAATAAAAATAAAGATATGGCCACCATCGACGTCGGGTCGGAATTTATTTTCCGTCTGTACAGCCGGATAACCGAAGCCGAGCTTTCGATGTGCTAACCTGCTCTCGTATCGCTGACCGCCACCGCAGAAGCTTCATAAATTTCTCCATCATCATCATCAGCAGTAGCAGCACCACCGCAAACATTCATTTTGCGACCGCCTTAGGCCGAACTTGTACTGTCTGGATGAAGGCACAAGTTGTCCAGTCATTTTTACGACACTGCAAGGATTTTATTAGTTCCATGGCGTTTACAATTTGTGAGAGACCGGCTAGAGTGACAAGACTTCTAGACACTTCAGGAAAATTACAGGGTGTCGAGTCATGTCAACGAAATACTGTCATCTGAACTCTAAAGAATCTGAACATCTATTAGTTCGAAAAACACAACGTTTGTAAATTTTGATAATTACGTTAGTAAAACACCTCGCACAATAATTAAATAAATGTGATTTATTATGATCATCAAAATAGGTTCATACTAAAAACATTTGTCAAAAACATCAGTCACCCTGTCCTATATGTAAAAGGAATAGCGCCATCCGAGTATGGAGCCAGAATAAGCGAATCCATAATGATGAGAGAAGATTTACGTTGATTACTAATTCTAATGGAAGTAATAAAGCATGTCGCGTACCATTAAAACTATTGGAAGAAATAATTTGACGAATTGCTTCTCTCAGCTGCTTTATTTCAATTTCATCTATCGGAAGCAGCGTGTAATTTTTGCTTGGTGTGAAAAAATGGTTCAATTAGGGCTGTGATTTAAAATTTAAGATGTGGTATACTTTCAGATAATTTTTTTCGGTATTGAATATCTTTTCCCTATCGTCGAATTCCTGTTCAAAACCAGCTAATTTTTACCCTCTTTTACATCTTGATAGGTACAGTTCAATCTGTAATCATCTCACGTTAACTATAAATTTATTCTATCCGGGAACTGATCAGTAAAATTATTATTTAGAAACTCTAAACCTTTCACGAAGTCTCGATTTCGAACTACGAACATGGAGACAGAAAGTTCCTCTGGTCGGAAAGGCGAATGACCACAACGTTATAAACTCCATAATCAAAACCAAACAACAAATCGTCACTCAAAAACAGTGTATTCACACAAAAAGTCAAAAAATAACAAGTGTTATTTAGATTGAATCGAATTTCTTGTCGGCTTTCGCCAGAAGATTTCACTTCTGTTACAGACAAGCTGGAAATCGTAGCAGACATGCACATCGGAGGCAAATTTTTTTGGCCTTCTTGGTCACTGTCTTATGCATCTTCCTGAGATTTCGATAAGGTTCATGTCATTGCACACCACCAAATTGAGTCAAATTAATCCATAACATTTTTACCCCAAAATGGCAAGATGCCAAATCAGTCCAAACAAAACAGAACAATTAAGTTGATTGAGATAAGTTTGAAGTCGTTTCTCACTCTCCTCCCCAGAAATTCCTGCGCAGGAATCTGCTTGAAGTCAGTTGCAACACAGGTTACATCATCATCATGTAACATGTAATCAAATTCCTGTAATTCGACAGTTCAGATCGATTATCAGTTCATTGCACTGTTGCAGCCGATATTCCCAGCTTGCTTGTGACATCACAACTGATTACTCTTTTAGATGTTTTTATGGTTCCCGGCTTTTGATTTACTCCCGATCTAATCTCACGTTAGTGACAGCTGAAAAATTTTCTCAGCTTGCCGTGCGAATAATTCGGATATTCGTAATATGCAAGCAAATTTTTTACACATTGCTTTTCTTGCTTCGATACCATTTCATTTTGTTGCTACGCACACACAGTTTTAAAATGATAGATATGCATTTTAAATACATGTTGAAAAAAGGGGGGTGGGTAATGTCACATACATAACTGGAGGACATGGATACGAATAAAACTGACATGTTTCTCTTTCATTTCAGAATAAAGATAATCATTCGTATTAGATTGTGTGAATTTTGCAACTTTCATTACTTCGCTTCCAGAATTGTAACGATGCATCTATACTATAGTACGACTAATTGACGGCAAACATATTCTACCATACAATTTTATTTAACACGGAACAAATAGAGTTTTGTAGATTTATGGCGTTTTCGTTTTTAATTTGCACTACACCGGTGGAGGGCTACACGGAGGCATGAATAAACGAACAAAAATGACGAAAACATAAACAGTAACCATTGACTACCATAAACGATTCCATTGCACAGAGCTACACCAAACTTTTGATGAGTGCTACACCAGTGGTATCGGCGCAGAAAAAGTGTAGCACTGGTGTAGTGCAATTGGTAAAAACTAACGGTTTAGGTGCAGCTTTCGCTACACCGGTGTAGTGCAATTTAAAAACGAAAACGACATTAGATACTCAGTAGAGGCAAACTTCTCAAAATTCGTTGGAAACATTTAAGTGGTTCTAAAAAACCGCTTTGCGTAATTTGTCCAATGTTTATAACTGTTAAAACTCAAAAACTAAATTAGAAATCTAGGGCACGCTTCGAATTCAGCTTCAAATTTTCTGAATCTAGATATAAAACCAGGTCATAAATTTAGTTCTAGAAGTAAGGAACTGAAGTTATTTTTAGAATTTTCCGAATTGCATTGTAGAACTAAGTCCTAAACTTGAATTCCAAGTTTTAATATAGGAACTGAATTCAGTTCTAAGCATCTAGCCTCAGAAGTCATTGCCAAAATTTAGTTCCACCATGTAAGTTCTGCATTCTGGAAATGATTGCTGAAACTGATTTGATGAAATAAATTCTGGAACTTAATCCAGAAATTAAACTCTGATTTTGAATTCAGTTTTAAAATGAAGGTTCGAAGTTCAGACCTAGTATTTAATTTCAGAATCCAGATCTGAAATTCATATCCTGAATTTTGTTCATGAATTCAAAAAAAAACAAAAAAAAACTGAATCCTAAATCAGATGGATTCGAATCCCTGAATTAGGAATTTCAGTAAACTCAGTTCCAAAACATAGTAAAGAAACCAGTTTCAAAATCCATAGTTAGGATTCAGTTCCAAGCTTAGAATTCAGGTGGACCAGAATTTAGGTTCTGAGATTAGTTCTTGAATTCAACTTAAAATTCAGTTCTCTGTTACTGCTGATTGACTGCTAGCCACGACATCCAAAGGCGAAGCAGAGCACCACCTGAGCATTTGAGGTTCTTTCCACCCCATTTATTACTGATGTTGGTGGAAGAACCTCAGCACGATGTCCAGCTACGTCTAACGCACTAGAAAAAATGGACAATTTTCTATTTCTCTATTAAACTCGACCAGTAGAACATCGGAACTGATATGTGACTGACTACCTCAAAACCGTCGTCCTGGTGCGAAAAAGGCAAGCAAACGTGACGAGTTTTCCTCATTGTTTCCAAAAGTTTGAGTAAACATCGTTTTTGAGTTATTTATGGTTATTTTACACTGATGAAAATTTAATCACAAATTTCTGATTATATTTCTGATAGCATAGAGAAAAAATTATGTTGTTGGGTTAAGTATAGAAAGAGATATTCACGATCAAAAACTTATCACTCTCCCAGAGGGTAAATTTTGAAAAGGCGCCCCATAGTAAAGTAAGTCGTATTCACGACAAAATATACGATGGTGTTGATATTTGTTTGATGGTGACAATCTTAAGTCGACAATATAAACGTCGCATGTTGATGTTAATAACAGATTTGAAACCAAAAAATTAAGAGTTAGTTTTACCTTTTAATACAGAATATCTATAATCACCTCAAAAACCTTAATCTATAATCACCTCAAAAATCTTAATCCACCTTGTGGTAGGATAATGAATTTCTCATTCATCGATGCAGTCTCATTAAAATATTTTTTCACCATTTTATAGAGATAATTTATGACACATATTCGACAAGATTTCTCGGACCAAGCATATCAGCATCATAAGTCACTATCTGAAATAATTATACGAATAGAACAAATTATTTTGTCGATTACGTCACTTGTACGATTATATCTCCAAAACATGAAATGTCAGCCCAACGATCTTCGAAATCGACGAGCAGCCCAATTTTAGTTTTGAACGAGCCTAAAATTATTGATATCGATTAGCCCATATACAAGAAAATTGAACGGTAATAAGTTTGTACGTGTACGTCACTTATGCCATTAAATCGCCGGAACCGTAATTAAGAGTCATTTGAATTTCAAATCTATTTAATGAACCAACAGAAGTGTCCAAAAGAGCCTAACTTTGTGAAACCGGTTCAGGCACCTCCGAGAAATTTAGCGCGAAAAGAACAACACGTTTTATCGGTTAAGTCATTTGTACCATTATATCTCCGGAACCTGAATTGAGCGCGGAAAATGATACACTATGCGTCTCCGAGGTTCCGTTCAAAAGTCAGTTTTTCTAGCAATTCTATTGTCTTTCTAAAGAGAAATGCAAGAACGACTTTTGAACCGAACCCCGGAGGACTGAGTGTCACATATTATACGACTCGTCGAGATCGTAAAAAGTCTGTGTCTTGCGTAAATTTCATTTGTGGTCATGAAGAGTTTATCAATCCCATACATTTTTCAATTTTATCTTGATCTAGCTTCCGATTTTATATTTACAAAATCAAAGGTGTAAAGAACGTTTATATCAGGAGTGTTTTAAAAATATCCTTGTAAAGAGGAGCGAATTTAATAAAACCTCAAGACCTGAAAACTTATACAGTTGTCACTGCAACTAAACCGGTTCTCAGTTTCCAGTTTTGGAGCACCGAAATTAGTCGTCAAAAACTATTAAATTTCTCCGAGTAGCCATCTTCTTAAACATAGATTCATATCAGACGACTTATTGAGCAAGAAATTTCATCCGAATCCGTCTTCCGGCTCCGGAATTACAAGGTGATGGCCCTACGATCTAACTTCCCCAGAGTCGGGTTCCGCATATATCGATGCCTGAACGGATTTTCACAAACTCAGTAAAACTTTAAACGGGAATTTTTTCGGTTCTATAAGTTGCTGTGGAATTTTATCCAGATGCCACAACCAGTATCGAAATTACCGACTGATCAATGAATTTAACAAAAAAGAAAATCAAACATCAATATGTTTCCTACACTTTTTCAATTTGTAGGTCTAGCAAGTAGAAGCCCTAACAAATTTTCTCATTTCTGTTCAAGAATGAAGGAAAAAAGATTTGATGGATCTTACAATTACATGTAAGAAAATGAAGGCATCTTTACTCTACAAGATGAAGATGGCGTCCTACATTGTATTTTATCGGTTTACATAATGTTTTAGAGCGCATAATTCATACAATTTACTTGTAATTTGTTTCGATTCAATTAACAGTTTTTGAGCGATTCGAAAAATGTGCATGTAAAAAACACACTTCCTTTTTAAAAATTAGTCAAGTGTCAAATCGAACTCGCGAGCCATGCAAATTTCATGGTTTCATGACCGTACTGAAGACCAAATTGCACTTAAATCGGAGTAATTCGATCCTGATTTTGCTACCATTCCTACTGTTAATTATTGGAACTACTTATGCCGCATGAAACTTCATAGAACATTGAAATTTATTTATCAAATGTATAATTACACATGATTGATTATCTGCATTTAAATTGGTAGTAACCTTTAATGCTAGAATTGCTGTTAGTTTTGTTAGTGGGACTTTGAACAATTTTAAATAAATAATGTTTGCTCATCACTTCCATAATTTGAGCTGTTTAGCAAAATATAACAACTTCCCAAGTGTACGAGTTAAATCCAATTAAATAAACTCCCTTTGGAATATCAAACATAACAGCTAATCTTCTCAAATTAATGCCACAAATATAGCTGAGGATTCACTTCAAAGTACAAACATCCTTGTTCATTCGTCATTTCGGGGATGGAATAAAAAGGTCTTCAACCCCCTGTGCAAATAGCATCATGAAACACCAAAAAAATGAAAGGAAAAAAATCCAACTTCAAACGTCACCGTACTCACCTAGGATGAGTTGTGACGAACAGCTCGGGAACAACAACAACAACAAAAATAAATAAATATACAGTTTGTAACCCATAGAGAACCTTTAGCGCGTAAAATCCGGCCGCGCGAGTTCGGCATCATTTGAATCGTAAACATTATGCAGAATGTTAATAAATCATATTCCTGCTCCCCGTTTTTCCAGCGTCCGGACATGTATGGATGAGATGGGGCCGCGTAGATACGGAGATGAATGGGATGAATTTGCCGCTTTTTCCAGTCTGGTGACGAACATCCAATTTGGAGCCACTTCCAAATCGCACGGCAAAGATCTTGCCATCGCATTTGCCGTTGCCCCCAGTTCATAGCATGGCAGGTCGATTCCTATCACTACCAATGAGCCCCAGAAAACGTGAGTACAACTAGCTCGGCAAAGGGAACAGCACTCGGCCCGGGAGGTTCGGCAGGGCAACCGGCAATAGTCGTAAAATAGACAAAATGCGAGCGCGAGTTCTTCGCTGCTGGATCCAAGGCGGAGGGAGCTATGGCAGCGGTACCTGATGCTAAATAGATATAGCAAAAGAGACGCGGACAGAAATAATAAAACTGACATTCAAATGAATTTTTATAGTTAATAAATCAATCAATTTTGTAAATTATTCAAAAGGGAATGAAGTGGCTTTTCTGGAATGGATGGAATGCTGTTTCGCGCTGTTTGTTGCTGGGTACCGTTTGGCAAATAGGCTGCGATCAGATAGATGAACATTTGTTACGATGATGGTAGTGAAGCCGTTCGGGAATGGGTGAAGGATGTTTTAAAAAATTAATTTAATTTGCTATCTGTTTTATGCCACCGACAGATGATGGATAGACCCGGAGTTTGAGATTTTTTATTATTTTATTTAGATCATTGAACCAAATGAATTACAAAGTATCAGACTGAATGATCCAGTTCTACATTTCATTCTACAAAACATCATATGCGACACTTAGCGGAGTCAATTCAACGAAAATACAATATTATTTTAAATAAATTGACACCTACTCTGCATGCAAATTCTTCTTCAGACGGGAATATAACCATTCGAACGAAAATTTTGCTGCCATTATCGTAAAAGCTCCACAATTTGAAGCACTCACAGTAAAGTATCATCGAATTACTGACCGAGGCAGCCTTTCTTAGAGTTCGAAATCATTGGTATGCTTTGAAGATCACCGGTTCAACTTTTTTATTAGCATACAAAGTACCCTTTCCTGCAGCTCGACGGATTCTAGCCAACTTCTTCAGAAGTTTCCTCTAGTAGGAGAATGGTATAAAAGTGAGGGGGGTGGTGATTGAGGAATTTTATGGTTAACTTTATGGACCAAGTGGCTCAGCTTCTTGAGTGAGAACGTGAAAAAAACGAGCAGTCGCTTATGTTTTCTAGCCACCCACCAAACCGATTTGGCCGACTAACGATTCCACCCGAAAAAAAGAGAGAAAAAGTCGCAAACACAGTTATAAACTATCATTCCTTATTTGGCACTAGTTTCTCAGCTGCTGTTTCATCTCCAGAGCCGTCTTTGAACAAGTGCGACTTTTATTTGTGAACTCTGGTAATGCTCACCGTAAATAATCGAGGTTAAATCGGTGTCCCTACCGGGTGGCGAAAAGTCATCATCACCGTGGAGGTCCTTGAGCGGTCACAACCGAGAGCAGAAGGCACATCTGCCGGATTTGCATTCAGCAGCTCTTCGATATTGGCTAGAGAAATTAACGCCCTCGAATTTTTATAGGAAATTGATTCGTTCCGAATTATCGTTTTCTTCGGTTCGCACAGTATGGGTTCGAAGTGGAATCGCCTGACAGTTCAGCCTAGCCTAGGAAACGAGATAGTTCAGCAGGTCTTTTTCTGGGCGAGGGACTAAACAAAAGCACAGCAAAAACCATCACATTTCACAAAACCGACTCCAGCCAGTCTGAATCCCGCACCATGTGCCCTTCCACTGTGTGTACATTTTCGACTGACGTCTTCGGCTGAGTTGGGAGTGCGTGGCTGAAGGAATCTTTCTTCCAAGCAGGGTGGTAGTTTGGCGTGTAAAAAATTTGATAATGATTTCTCTCATGTTCGTTCTTCTGCCTTTTGTGGCACCATCCAAACATTGTAAGAGATGTGGAAAGCAATAAGCATCCGTTATTGGGTGACAGTCGTCCGGGTCCCGGTACAACCGACGATGTCTCAAAGCAGCATACTTACGTACACAGGAATAGTTCAATCATCTATTGTTGTGCCGCTTCTGGTCTACCGGGAAAAAGTGACAAGCGTAGGGACTATGGAAAAAAATGAAACTTTTCTACTTATTCCCGTCCGGAAATTTTCGGCACATGAGAATGTCGTTATTTTTCGCCTTTTGTGATTGGCAAAAAAGCATAACGAATTTGGTACCAGGGCAGATGGAAGCAAACGCCGTGCATTTATGGAGCGGGATAATTCGCGAGAAACATGCTCTCTTGATGGGTATTGTTCGATTAGCGTTCTGCAATGAATGATAAATTTTGGAAAATTTTGTAGTTACGTTACGAGATATGCGCTTCACTAGGCACATCGCGCTACGAATGTACTATATTTCCTCGGTGTAATTCAAAAGATAATCCTTATGACTTCGATGCCAAAGTTGTTATAACAAAAATTAACTTCCAATTGCAACACAGAAAAAATTTATGAATTTCTAAATAAGATAGAATGATTTACTATGGAAATGATAGTAATACAAGAGTGTAAAATATTTCGACGACAAAATTAATAACAAAGTAATCATTTGCAACATGATTTTTTTTAACAAGCTCGACAAGTACTAAACTTAATCGCGGTTTTTTACAAGTTTAAGAAAGTCAATCAATATATGTCTGAGAGTATCACGAGGGAGATTAAATATAATAAATATATAAATATTTATATCCCCGATAACACTCGAATCATTTTTGGCATTGATTCGTTCTTGGCGTAACTCTTTCCACCACACTGAGGCACGAAAAAGAGTTAAAACGGAAAGTTCTGCGTATGATGTTTCCCACGAATTGACTAATGCTATCGATACTGCCTATATAAAAATCTGAAACAAACATTACTTTTGGAACATTTACGTAACTCATGTTAATAATTTGTTATCAAGTAAAAAGTCTATATCTTCGAAGCCATGCGCTCTATTCATTCAGTTATACTTGCAACAAAAGATTATTGTGAAACTATCGCTTCCAAGCAAAGATTGACGTCACTGATGCAATAATCAGAGATAGAAAAGAGTTAAGGGGAATTCTTTGCGGAAAACTTGTGTTTCGTGATAGCCGTTGAAGAACGCTTGGGTAAAGAAATATTAGCAAAGATATACATTGGTCTTGAATCAGATTTCCGGTTTTCAAATATGAGTAATAGAGTAGGTTCTACATCTACCGTTACTAATATCGAACATCACTAAATTGTCGATTTCGTATTTACAAATCCAATCATTTAGAATTTTCAATTAGTAACAGTATCGTTTATAAAACTCCAATTATATACATTATCGTTCCACTATTAGCCTTGGATTGAATCCAAAAACATTACATTAGATCCACAGGTGTGAAAATGCTATCGAAGTATCCAAATGTTACTCGTGCATCACGCAAGTTGTCGAAACTTTTGAATGTCGCAAATTAACTGTCACAAACGTAACGAAAATGTCCGGAGAGTGTTTGTTGACAGCCAGAAAGATAGAATCGGACAGAAACCAAAATCCGGAAGCCACAAAAATGTCAAAAATAGGCATTACAGGAATTATAGGCTGATAAGTATAAAAATATCATATTTAGGAGCGTGTTCAAATAATTCTTCAATTAGGTAGATTTGGATAGTTGATGATCAAATATTTTGATTTTGAGTATACCTAACGCTCGTATATTTTGCTTACCCTCAAACATACCCACACCGCCCCATACATTGCTCAGCTCGATGAACTGTGTCGAATTATTTAGAACACTTAGCCTTTCGGGTCAATTTTTCAAGTGATTGTATAAACTTTCTATATGAGAAAGGCTATAAGTGCACTTTTATTGAAAAGCATCGTTATTATGATCTTGTAATAACACTAACAAGTAGGTACAAATTGAATAAAAGGATTAGAAATATACATATTTTTCACCTGAAAAATATAAATTTTGATGTGGCCACCCTGCACGCTATACGGAATTGAACAAAGCACGCTGTGAATGGAGCAAAGCCGCACGTACCGTTGCGTACACGTTTTGCATTGTCATTTTGAATGACGATTTGAACTATCGTCTTAATGAAATGGCTTAATTTTTTGCAGCGTGTTTTGCGGTGACATGTTTGTTTACATGTCAATAACAGCTGTGCAATCGATAGGTTTCGGTACGGTTTATCGTTTCAATGATGAGTCGAATTGATCCGGAAACGCAAAAGGAAATACTGCACACTTGGTGCTCAGAAAGTGGTGTCACGTACAACGAAATTGCAAAACGGATGAAAGTGCACCACACTTTCAGTGGAGAAGTTCGGTAAGACCCTTTCCATGAAGGATTTGCCCTGATCCGGTAGGAAAACGGGTCCCAGCCAGCCCGGCCGGGACTTGAAAGTGGTTGAGTACATCAGGAAAAACCCATCGGCGTCGACGCGGGATTTGGCCAAGCAGTTCAACACCAGCATCGGGATGATTCAACGGATCAAAGTCCGGAACTCCCTAAAAACGTACAAGAAACAGAAGGTGCCGAAAAAGTCCCTGGTACAGCAAGTTCAGGCCAAAAAAAGAGCGCGAAAACTGTATAACCGAATTCTACAGAATAAAGACGGATGCATCCTGATCGACGACGAAACCTACGCCAAGGAAGACTCTCGAGCGCTGCCGGACCGCAATATTATACGAAATCGGTGTACCAGGACCTGGACGATGCTGACACCACAGTGGCGATGGAAAAGTTTGGGCAGAAGGTGTTGGTCTGGCAAGCAATTTGTACCTGTGGTTTGCGGTCGTCGATTTTCTTCACGAAGAGCACAATTAACGCCAAAGTGTACGAGGAAGAATGTTTGAAGAAGAGAATGCTGCCACTGTACAGAAAGCATAAGGTTCCTTCTCTCTTCTGGCCGGATTTGGCTTCAGCCCACTACGCCAACTCCGTTCTACAGTGGTTATCAAAAAATAATGTACAATTCGTGGAAAAGGACATCAACCCACCGAACTGCCCGGATCTCCGGCCAATTGAAAGGCATTAGGCAACTGTCAAGCGGCACTTTCGGAAGGAAGGTACAGTGTCCCAAAACATGCAGGAGTTCAAAAAAACTGGACAGCTGCCACCAGAAAAGTCACAAAAGTCACTGTGCAGAATTTAATGAAGAATGTCAAGTCCAAAGTGCGAGCGTTTTACAGAAACTATTTAAGCACATATTTACTTGTAATTCCAGAACCAGAAGTCGGATCCAAATGAAAATCGGGAACTTTGTATGGGACTTTAAGGTCTTTCCGGCAAATTTTCTTAATTTTTTTGATGTACGAACCTGGTGGAGCTAAAAACTGATCAAACAAAAAAAGAATCATGTAAATCCGTCCATCCGTTCTTAAGTGATGGATTACAAAGATTGATATCTGCATTTATATATATATATATATATATATGTATATATATATATATATATATATATATATATATATATATATATATATATATATATATATATATATATATATATATATATATATATATATATATATATATATATATATATATATATATATATAGATAGATTTCACTATTGACAGCTTTGTAAGTCAACGAAGCTAATCCCAATATACATTTTAATAAACAAACTTCGAACAGCACTTTTGACCTGCTCTAACACCGACCAATTTTACGTGAAATTGAAAATTATTTTGCTGCAATTATTTCCACGATTAAACAAAAGTTTTAAATTCAGTCAAGTTCAGAATATGAATGCACTCGAACATTATAAACCGCCAACCACAATCATGGCGTCAAACCCCCTCTCTAATGGCAAATTAAACAATTTTCCCCTACCGGTAGCTTCTTGTCTGGATGCTAACCGCGCATCTTCACGTTCTCTCACAGCAGATGTGCTACGCAATAATTCCATCATCACGTTCGGAGAATAGTACCGTTTTCGAAGCACTCACATCCGAAATCGATAAAATTTCCTGATAATGGTGCGACGTAAAGGTCGTCGTGTGAAAAAATGATTTTTAGATATTTTTACTACGGTTTTTGTCACAAAAGAATGTGTGAAAAATATATGTGCCTGGGAAGATTTGGCAAGCGAGTGGTTCGTGGGTAATAAGATCTGCTTAAGCGTTGCAGATAAGGCCGGAAATTTAGCCCCCATCAATAGGGAAATTTACTTGTTGACATTTCCAATCAATATTTTTTATGCAATAATGATTAAATATATAAACTCTGTCGACTACGTAATTCGATGCAAAGATACGTGTGGCATTGATTTTGGAACATCCCCTCATCCCAAGCCATTTTTTCCGGAAGAAACACTCACCGCCGGCACTTGTCTCCCTGCTAATTTGACAATCATTCTTCCGAAAGCATTGCTGTGTTTTCTGTCTACCGTTGCTCGCATGGCTGTCTCTCGTCCTCGTTCGGTTATGTTCATTTGTTTCCGGAACAACTCATTTTCCATTTTCCCAGTGGGAGGTAAATGGGTCGTAAATTTCGCATTTGAATATTTCATTTTGCAGGTGATAAATTAACAGTACAGCCATTATGTGCGTGTGCTGTGAAGGTGAGCGCTTTTCATCTCAACGAACCAGATACTTTTTTGCTTTTGATTTAATCGTACCTGTATTGTTGTTGAGTGTTTTAATTTATTCGCTTGGATTAATGCTTTTGAGCGATTTTCGCAGTGAATCGAGTTGGATTTCGGTTCTGTGGCTTACAATCTGTTTGTGTGTGTGTCTACATGTGAGTTTTATTTCTTTTTCAATGAAACGGTGGTGGCTAATTTAAGTTAAAATACTATTATATTCTAGGTATTCAGAGAAAATTGTGTTCAAATATAAAAATATTGGCATCCAACTATGTTGATACTTCTTAACAGAATTCAGTAAACTTGCTTACCACAGTAATATTGATTTACTGTACCAAAAAATAATCTGACATAAACCCAAAAAAATGACACGAAACACTGTTTTAATATTTTAGGCACACGTCATTTACAGTACAGCACATATTTTCTTTGATATAAAGCCTTCCCGGAAGTGGAACAGAGCCAGCTGGCTGGTTTTTTTTTTCATAAATACGTTTATTTCTTAAGGCAGTTTACATAAGTTTTTCTTCGCCGTAGCATCACTTTTACATAATATTCTTATCCTAATTTAATTCTAACATAGTCATAACGTTTTGCATTTATTAAAACATATTCTCTTATTACTTAAATATCATCTTAGGTAACTCGTCATTAATTATGAAATCTACTCGGAAATATTATTTGAACCAAACGATTAACTTCTATAAATTATAAAATAAGCTGTTATTTTCAGACATTTTGTTAATAATTTCATAAACTGTTTCGAGTTTGTTTGTATCATTACATTATTTTTATTCTAATTTAGCTATTGGTTGAACTCATGGACGCAGCTGGGATCAGAACTAAGTCTTGAAAGGGGCCTTTATTAAATTGAAACTCCAGTTTTCTTTATGAAATGATAAATAAGTTTCATGTATGAAAGGTCACGACAAGCAAGAATGTCTCGAACTGGGATATTGGATAGTCTACCTTGGGTACGCAAAGAATTTATTAGTTGAGATCTGACATCACGATACTCCACGCATGTCCAAACGACATGATCAATATCTCGATAACCTTCGCCACAAGCACAATGATTAGTCTCGGAGAGCCCAATTCGAAGGAGAAGAGCCAGCTGGCTGGTGACGTATTTCAATGATTGTGATTAACAACGCAATCACTCTTATCCTGCACTAATCTGCCGCTTGCTAGGTCGAACATTTTTTTCGATTTGGTTTCAACCTTTTTTCTCGCAAACGAAACAAATAACTGGAAAAACAAAATTGGGCTTATGATATATGCGAGTTATTTTTCCATGAATAATATCGGAAGGGCTCCATTCTTTAGTTGTTTGTTATCCGTATTAACGTCAATCCAACCCACTTTCACAACACACCTTGGTACGCATTTTTTATAGGCATTTGAAGAATGTTACCCTGAATGTCGTTACTGACTGCGTAAAAATCAGTTTTTTTTAAAGAGATTATTTTCAGACAAGGACGCAATCAAGAAAGCAATGGCATTTCTTAGAATGAGATCTTTTGCCTCTCAAAGAAAGATTATGCAGGTCTAATTTATTGGACTCGTCGTAAACCAGTCGTTATTGTCGCATACATCAGCAGAATTCTCGGGTTAGGATAGGGTTTGGCCTCAGGAAGACTGGAGCTGACTATTTGCAACTGCTATCCGTAATCGATTTTAACTCATGCAGCACACTTTTCACTACTACTACTACCACTCGTACGGCTTATCCCAGTTCATGCTGTCGCATCTTGAATAACAGAGAACTATTCAGACGATAGCAAGCGATGTGTGTGCTCCTATCGACAAGGATTTCCGTTATTGAGTTCCGATCCTACAACTATCATGATTTGCTTGTTTATGGTGCTATATGGAAACGGTTGTAGTCATTGAAGAACTGACGATGAGGGGAACAAAAAATTATTTCGAAAGCAAAGGAAAGCATCCTGTTAAAGATTAGTGAACTGGTTTCGTTTTGTCAATACTAAGCTTTAAAAGAAATTACAGGCACTGTACTGTTTTCTCGTGGAAAAAAATTTTTGATACATGTAGCTATAATCCAATAAGGCAGCTCATTTGGAAATATTTATCAACTATGTAGCAACTTCACATTTGCATGCTCCGTTATGCGTCGACCGGTCAAAACATAAGAGTAAATGAAAATTATTACGGGCGCAATTGCCAAAAATAGATTATTTCACTTGGCTGTTAATTGAATTCTAAACTTTTATAACGAAATTGGCTCAGCAATTCGATGTGTACAACTATGTTAATAACAAATGCTCGACGTGAATATCTATAAACAATTGTTGATCTATTTAAAAGAAATTCTACTTTCCCATTGCGTAAGACCCTGTCTCAACTGCCTAAGAGGGGAGTATGTATGAATACTAACTCTACTCAACGACGTTTTCAAGTGGTAGAATAATAACCTTGAAATTGCTGTTATCACAAAGTTACATCGAAAACCGCAAGGTCAGGGCTCTAAAACTAATACCACGATTGGACCAAATTGTTTTACATTTTTTTATAAATATGAAAAATAGGAAAAATTTTCCGAGTTTCATATACAAATGGATTCAGCACGACGAACTGAGCAAATGACCGCGCGCGCGTGTGTGTGTATGTGTGTGGTTCTGTATGTGTGTTGTCAACATAGAGGTCGAGATCTCAGAGATGGCTGAATCGATTTTGATCAAACTAGTCGCAAATGAAAGGTCTCCCCGTCACCCTGAACGCTATTGAATGGTTTTGAGATCGTTTGATTACTTTTTGAGTTATACGAAGTTTTATGTAAAGATTTTCAGTTTTTCGACAATATATGTCACAATTCACCTTGAAAACAGAATATGTCTCCAGACTTAGATTTCGCACGGATCAAGCTATCCAACAAGCCATAGATTGTTAAAATCCGTTCATTTTTAACGGAGATATTTATTTTTTGTGTAAGCGACTTTTCTCCTTATTCCAGTAGTAGACGTTTTACGCGTTTGATAAAGCGATGTTTCGGAGCAAAGTGAAACACGATTTTCAATACTGTTTTATGCAATTGTTTCTTAGTACCTGAAAGACTATGCAAAGTACCCTTTTTCATGACGTTTTGATTTTAGCACGATTCGTTTTTGGCATCATAATCGACATGACATATGTATTAGAAAGATGGCAGTATTTTCAAATTCAAAACAATTTCATTTATACTGCTTCCAACAATAATTGCTAGAAGAACACAACTTCTTACACCCTTATACCACTCGAAGTTCGTCGAAATAGGCAAATTTGTGTCTGAAAAATAATTTCATTATTTTTTCTTGGACATGGCTTCCCTAATTTCTACAAAACTTATACTCGTATGAACAGTCCTATGCTCCCATATAAGTTTCCTGAATTTCATTTGGATCCAATTTCTGGTTCCGGAAATACAGGATGATAAATGTAATGAAATTAAAATAATGTCACTCGTGTTCGTAGATGGCTTAAATGTGTTAGATAAAAACTGCTTGTTTTTTAATCAGATCCGACTTCTGGATCAGTAGGTACAGGGTGATTAGTGTAAAAATTTCACATAAATTTATCGGGTCCACAGATTTTGAGAGTCGACGACCAAACAAACTTATTTCAGTTTAACTGGTATTCGGTTTTAGATCCCGGAAGGTACCCAACAATTTTATGTGGAACGCCCTACGATTTCTCTAAGGCTAAACCGATCTTCAATCTTCGAATCTAATGAAATAGTCAACAATCCATTAGGCGAATTTAGCTGACCTCGGCTACACCGATTTCCGAATTCCGTGTCCGAAAGTATCGGGAATAGCGAAGCTAAAAGAAGGCCAAAACGAATTTAATAAACAATAATTGAAATTAAAATCTTTATATTATGGTCCCATACAAAATTGGAGAATTTTATCCAATTTCGACTTCCAATTCTGAAATTACAGGGTGCTGAATTTTTAAAATTCAAACATCATTGAAGATGACGATACAAAAAATCTTCAATGTTGGACTTATAACTATTTCAATTTATTCGTCATAGACATACGAACTATTCTTGGTTATGTTGGTCTCTGAAGAATCAGGGTCATTTCGCCGAAAGCCGTTTCGCCGAAAGGGTTATTTCGCCGAATGGGTCACATCGCCGAATGCCATTTCGCCGAAAGCCATTTCGCCGAAAAGGTCATTTCGCCGAATCCTGAAATCGTTATTAGAATTGATGCAAATTAAAGACAAACGAAAGATGATAGCGTTAACGCCCGTTTTGTTGACCTATCATTGTACTTCTTGAATAATGATTGATTGTTGTACTCTTGAATAAAAATTGATTCATGAACCTCAGAAAGTAGTTCCCAATAAAACTAGTTGATTATTAGCTAGTAAGCATCAAAGCAATTGCATAGGTGTATCTACCAGGCAAATGTAGGTGGTATTTTCCGTTTATTAGATAAAAATGCTGCGCCACATCAGTTGTACAGGAGACATAACATGCAGGAAATATGACCCTTACGGCGAAATTACACTTTCGGCAAAATGACCCTTTCGGCGGAATGACCATTTCGGCGAACCAACTTTCGGCGAAACAACTTTCGGCGAAACGACTTTCGGCGAAATGGCTTTCGGCGATATAACCCGCTCCCGTCTCTGAATACCGCTTCTGGAGGTACCAGATATAATGACACAAACTTTAAAGAGGAACTTACTTCTACATTTCATGGAATGCTTAGTCAATTGTCACACGTTTAGATTGAAAGGAATAATTTTAAGGTACAATTTCTATCTTCGATTCGTCCTGCAGTTCCAAAATTTTAATAGCAATTAATTTAAAACGACGGTCATTAAAATAATTTCATGATTGATAAAAAAGGTATCATCTCACTGCTAGGTGGATTAAGCACGTTTTGCCTCTCTCATATAGAAAGGTTGTGTGTGTGTAATGATTTTTGCACTAACTTTTCGCGGAGATGACAGAACCGATTTTCACAAACTTAGATTCAAATGAAAGGTCTTGTGGTCCCATACAAAGTTCCTGAATATTATTTGGATTCGACTTACGGTTCCGGAATTATGGGGTAAAATGTGCAAAAAATAGTGAAAATAAGTGCACCAACTTTTTTCGGAGATAGCTAAACCGATTTTCACAACCGTAGATTCAAATGAAAGCTAAAATGTGCAAAAAAATTAAAATATGTGTTCTAACTTTTCTCATAGATGGCGCGACCGATTTTCACAAACTTTGGTATAAATGAAAGGTTCTGTGGTCCCATACGAATTTCCTGAATTTCATCCGGATCCGACTTCCGAATCTGGAAATATAGGGTAAAAAGTGTTAAAATTTTTATACCAACACTGAAAAGGGCAAAAAACCGTAAACAATTTTTTAAATCGACGGTCAAACAAACCGATTTCGATTATTCTTTCAAAAATCGAAGAAAATTATTTTGAAGAATACCACAGTATTATATATGATAGTATGATTGATATGGGAGAGGCATCATTACACCGCTAGGAGGATTAAAACAGGTTTTTTACATAGTATACCTAAAACATTGCAGAAGACACCAAATCGATCGGGCCACCGTTTCTGAAACATATATTATTGAAAATTTTTAAGGGATTTTTGTCCCTTCTCAAATGTAAAGCTAGAGTAAAAATAACAAACTTCTGATGCAAATTGTCTCTTTTGATCATAAAGAATGCATATGCAAAATTTGAGCCAAATAAAAAAATAGAAGAAAAAATCGACCTTCGGTTTCGTATGGAATTGCTCTAATGAAGAATGGGGCTGGGGAATACTAAGTAAAAACTATAGTTGCGTCGTACCGCTCCGGCGCTAAGATCATGTCGCTTAGGTGAAACGGATATATATCTCATATTAAAAAAACAGTTTTAATCCACCTAGTGGTGTAATGATGCCTTTCTCATATCAATAATACTATCATATATAATACTGTGGTATTCTTCAAAATAATTGTTAAACCATCTACTGACAAAACCTATCAATTGGAGAAGATTTGAGGTCGATTTAGAAATTTTTTTACGGTTTTCGTCCTTTGCAGTGATGGTATAAAATTTTGAAACACACTTTACCTTATATTTCCGGATCCGGATGAAATTAAGGAATTACATATGGGACTATGAGTAAAGTTGGAACACATATTTTAATTTTTTTTCCATATTTAACCCCATAACTCCGGAACCGAAACTTGGATTCAAATAGTATTCAGGAATTTTGTATGAGACCACAAGACCTTTCATTTGAATCTAAGTTAGTGAAAATCGGTTCTGCCATCTCCGTGAAAAGTTAGTGCAAAAAAATGTTACATATACGCATTATTTTAGAATTATTACAGCACATACAACTAGTTGTAGCAAGTTGACTAACTATAAAAAAAAGCAATACAAGTTGAATCGCATGGAAAAATGTTAGCGCTGATTTAGACAATCCGTAACTCCTATCGTATTATGGGGAAAATGCTGAAAATTTGAAAATCAATTCAAGAGTACTAAAAAAGTTCACGGACAGGTTGACTTCAGATAAAAATGGTAAAATTTGGGGGGACTAAATACGTCTAAAAATGTATGTATCATATGAGGCTGAGAAAATCTTAAAATTACAAAAAAAAAAATTATTCTCTTTTTGGGGTTTATATAAAAACAAATAAAACTAAAGAGGAATTTCTCAATTTAAGCTGTGTTCCCAAAATCGTTAAATATGCGTGTAAATTAGAGCAGACACAATTAAAAAATTTTCAAGATGTCACGGAAACAGTTTTGAAAAATTTTGTTTCGAAAAGAATCATATAACTCATGTTTTCATTAATATTACTAAGGGATTTTTCAAAAAACTTGTATTTGAATCTTGAGTAAGAACAAAAAAGTTTGTTTGAGCAAACACGAGCATAACCTCCCCCATTTGTAAAATGCTTTGAACCATGACGGGGTAAATTTCAAACACCTTCACCCAGGGCCGGTGAAATAGGTGGGTACGGTAGGTAGTACTATTCATCCGAAAATTCCAAAGGTGGGTAATTACCCACCTGAAATTTCGATCGATAAACAATGGTAATATTAGTATGATTCATAATTAGAATATTCGTAACTCAGAATAATAAAGGAAGGAAGTGAAGATATGCAACATAAAGGTGAGACGTGATTTCTGTTTGCTCAAATGAACCTTCACATCTCACCTTTCCGTTCCATATCTTCACATAAATAAAAAAAAAACTTTTGACGTAGGATTACATTTTTGTTTTCTATACTGGGGTACAAATTCCAAATACAGGAAATAAGACCGTACAAACAGCGGTCAGGTTTTGAACTTCTACATATTTAACTGATATTCGATAACACAGATAAATGATGATCGAATTTTCAATTAGTAACGAAGTATTTCTAATTCTACCAGTTTCTCAAACCATTGTCATTATTTCCTCCAACAGATACGACAGTTTTGTATACATAAGCTCGCGGTTTCTATAAGATTTCTGCTCTTAAATAAGTGCGTTCGCATTTAAGAAAATCGCTCATACAAAATAAGATTCAGTATCGAATCGACTTGCACTCTGTGCGGTTCGATACTGCTGTACAAAAACATAACGTTCAAAAAGTCCAGGAACTAACTAGGATTGTCAAAACTTGATTAATTTTTTCGGGATGACTGCCTCATTTGGCCACATTTCAAATCAGAATACCAAAAATCTTTGTTTTTAATCCGAATATGGATAACACTTCTCAAACTTGTTGGGTTTGCGCGGATTTATCAATAAACGGAAATCGTTATTTTTATTTTTGCTCTTCTCATATAGAAAGGTTATTCAATCACTATGAAAAACCGACTTTTGAACCGAGGCCCAGATGGTCGAGTGACATATACCATTCCACTCAGTTCGTCGAGTACGCAAAATGTCTGTATGTGTGTCTGTATGTATGTATGTAACATTTTTTAGCACTCACTTTTCTCGGAGATGACTGAACTGATTTTCATAGATTCAAATGAAAAGTCCACACAAAGTTCCTGAATTTGTTCCGGAATTACAGGGTGATATGTGCAAAAAAAATAAAAATAAGTGCACTGATTTTTCTCAGAGACGGCTAAACCGATTCTTACAAACTTAGATTCAAATGAAATCTATAATTGTCCCATACAAAGTTCCTGAATTTTTGTTTGATCTGATTTCCGGTTCCGGAATTACTGGGTGATTAGTGAAAAAAATCCTATTTCAAACTACTTCTGTACTTTTCTCAGAGATGGCGTGATCGATTTTTACAATCTTGAATTCAAATGAAAGTTCTTGTAGTCCCAAATAAAAAACCCAAATTTCATCCGGATCTGACTTCCGGTTCCGGAATTATAGGGTGTTAAAAATTTGATACCGTCACTTAAACAGGCGAAATAAGAAACGCCAAAAAAAATTCTAAACTGGTCTCAAAACTATGATCCATTATGAGTAGGCAACTAAACAAACCGATTTCGGCTATCCTGGTTCCCGGTCTCCAGTTCCGGAAGTACCAAGTGAGTGAGATCCATTTTGGTCATATATTCCAAAATGGATCTCACTCACTTTCTCAGCGATTTTCACAAACTTAAATTCAAATGGAAGGCCTCACGATCAATACGGGATTCCTTAATTTCATTTGGGTCCTACTTCCGGTTCCAGAGTTATAGGGTAAAGTGTGTAAAATATTGTACACCATCATCTAAACAGGCGAAACAAAAACCGTAAAAAAATTTCTAAACTGGACTCAATATTCTCAATCTTAGAGTCAAATGAGAGGTCTTATGGTCGTGCCAAAAATTACTGCATATTTTCGGATACAACAAAAATTTAAATCTCTGTCGCGAGCAAAGCACTGTTACATTCTGTATATTATACTACTTAATACACAAACAATCTCTTGGTTTCTATCAAAAATCGAAGAGAAATATTTTGAATAGAATACCACAGTATTCAATATGAGAAAGGCATCATTACACCATTAGGTGGATTAAATCGGGTTTTCATAAATGAAAAAGTAAAGTCACTTATATGTCGGTAGGCTTAGTGTTTGTAGTCCGATTGGCGTGAAAGTTTGACACCTGTCATCTTAAATTTGGTACTTTCGGAAAATGAGGTTAGTATGAAATTTCTTTGAATCAGTCCCGGGACCTTTTGACTAAAGTGATATGCACATCTGCGGCTGGACCGTTTTTTTCTTATTCGAGGATATTACAAGGTCACGAATCCTCAATCACAAACTACTGGATGAACGAGTTCAGCACCTTCCATCATCAATCCCAACAAACTAAACTATCAGGGTAACAAAAAATCTCAAAAAGTTATTTGCGAAAATTCACTGACACAAATGGTTTGAAAGGGAACACGAAAGACTGCTGCCTCAATATTCAAAACAAATGTTGGCAGTAATTTTGGCACTAGTTGAGTAGTCCTACGTCAACCATTCGAACAACCCATAAAAGTTTTATGTCGTATTCAACGCCTAAATGCGCAATTTTGTTTTGAAACTAAAAATCGAAAACGTCTAAAACATCGAACTTACGCGTTTCATGCAAAGTTATACCGAAACAAAATATTAAAAAAATCGATCTTGCTCTTTTAAGGAATAAATAACATTTTCATTAGAATTAAGGCATACTTGAAAATAGTGGGTCGTTCCCCCAGGTACGAAAAATTACCCACCTGGGCTTAACAAGTTTCACCGGCCCTGCCTTCACCGGGACCGGATGTCGAATTCGAACAAAAATCAAAAGTAGTCTATGAGACTATAAGACCTTTGGAGTCTGAATTTGTGAAAATCTATGCAGTGAAGAGATTTCCAGTTTTGAAATTTCGATCACTATTTTCTGGGCTTCCAGAACCTGGAACTAAAAACCAGAAAATCTGTTTGTTTGAGCCAAATTTAGAAGAATTTTTCAATTTTTTGCATTATCGCTTCAAATGACGGGATTCGATTCCATACACAAACCCAAAATAACTGCAATATTCATGAAAATTTTCTCTATCTATGGAATTATTGAAGCCCATCATCCCCCATCAGTAACGCAACTGCAGCCGGATAATGTGTGCTCAAGTGCGAGGAAAATTGCAGTCAAGATCCTCGTTCATCACCGAACCTGACACAGGAATCCGTTCATTTCACACCGAGAATCCTAGCGTCCGACAGCATTGGTAAGAAAAAATATTTAGCTGCACCCCCGGCGAAACCGATAGAGAGAATGAAAATAGGAGTACAAAAAATAACACAACCGGAGAATCGGAGTTCGCACAGAGCAGCATAAATTGTATTTTGATATTCTTCCTCTCCTGGAATCCTGCACCCAGCGTGGTTAGGTCGACGGTCGTGTTCTCTACACCCGAGCCGAACCCGAAATCCTAGAGGGGAGCCAAACAACACATCACACATATCCGGCACTGCTGGCTGTAGCCGAGTTCGCAGTTGGCGTGGCTGCTTCTGTCAGCAGGATCCGAGTTCCAGAAAGTGAGAAATTCTTCGTCCCGGAGGAATAGAAACCCCGTTGTGACATCCATTTACCACTGCTCATGCTTGCTGCCGTCTGCACCCAGCGAAGTTTATGATTCTATGTTTCCTAGATTGCAACTAGCTCAAGCACACGCTTCTGTCAGCACCCGAAATGTCATAAAACCTTTTTACTCAGTTACTCAGTCAGAAATCCCATGCCAAGACGATTGCGTTTCGAAAGTCACAGCCGCGCACAGCTTTGCACCTTCACTTCCCGCAACGGCTGATGTCGGTTCGGTTTGACTGCGAGGGATTGAGTGCAATAAAATACGGTATTGCTTCTTCTAGTTTTAGGTCAGGGGCTGAACGGCAGGTTGCCGAGCTTTCCGGGAAGACTAAATATGACACTGCAAGAAGACTTGATCCCATTGGACTGATTTTTTAGTACGGTACAGTCATAAAATAACAACTATACTTTCAATTTAGTTCTAATACGGATCGAATCACGGATCACGGCCCACCCGGACCGCGGCCTCTGAACCGTTTTCTTTATAGCAGCAAGCTGGTGAAATTCGGAAGGTAATCAGACTTTTCACTTACCGAGCAGACGGACGGATTTTTCTTCCGGGGAATGGACTCGGAAATTTTACCAGTTCCAATCGAGGAGAAGGTTATTCACTGGAAATATAGAAGTATGTTGAAAGTCTATTATGCGGTTCAAAGTTGAATGAATGAATTGGTTTTCAACAGCTATTCTAATATTTCTACTCAAGAGAACCGGGTTGCAATCGATAAACATCCTCATGATAAGCGTACAAAATGGTATTTTATGAAAATTTAAATAAAAATGAAATGCAAATTTAAAGGTTATAAGTTCAACACAGTATTCATGGACTGAAGAATGAGAATAAAAACATTAAGTTGTTCAAATAGTTCCAGTTTAAATATATTGTTGATTGTTGATTGCCTACAGATTTTTGTACGACAGATTCATTTTTTTAATACACAATCCAATATTTAAAAAATCGTTCTTTCTGAAGCACTATCGAAAGCATAAAGTTCTACTATCAAGAGCGATAGTACTCTAAACTTTTTTCTGCCAATAATGCATCCGAATTCTACAGGAAATTTCTATCTACACTTTCGTCATACCGTCGATTCTTTAATGCCACTACTATAGCTACTAATTTGTTAAACCACTATCGAGAAACTCATCTCGTAACGATTTTCCCAACCAACGGAACAAAAGGGTAACTAAACAATCGGTCTCGATTAGGAGTCCAATCAGAGCATCATTTGGCGATAATTTTCTCACTTCGACCATTTACCGGGTACAAAGCCCAACTCGATTACCTCATCGCACACAATCGGTTCCATTTTCGAAGGGGCTTTCGGTAACCTATTTAGACATATATGGCATCATTTTTCTCGGACAGTGGGCTTCAATTACTCACTGTCTTGCTGTGCTAGTTAAAGCGAATTTCACGAGAGATAAATGAGCCCTCAGGAATCCTCGCTATTTAGTTGTTTTCGGCAAATTCACCCAAACAATGTGTTTAATCTTCTTGGACCTGAAACACTCTCCAGTCAGTCGGATTTCAGCCGCAGAGAAAAAAAATGTTTTGGCCTTTGTTACCAGCTGCCGGCTGCGGAGTGCACAGCAGCAGTCCATCCAAAGTCGTGTGACCCACTACAAGCCAACAAAGCACGGAGGAAGCAATTGGAACAGGATTGACGGATGAATTGCCCTAGCAGAAGGATGAAAAATGAGAAGAAATTATAAATTACATACAGCAGAAGTCGAAAGTTAGTCCTGCTGCGAAGGCACAGCAGCCGGCCTAAGATGAACATAATTATGGATACAAGAATAAGTGTGAAAACAATTTCAGGAAGATCGCTCTGAAAATTGATCTCTTCCTTTTCTGCTCACACCAAATTAGTTTTGACCAAGAAAGCGATCGAATTCAACCGATCTGCTCAAAACAGGATAATGATTGGTACTACTCGATCAATTCTTTACTGCTGCAGTTGCGGAATCGTTTCAAAAACAAAAACTTTTGTCTCGAGTCAAAAAAATCACCACACAACTGCCAGTTTAACTTTCAATGGTTTTCATTGTTTAAATACGAGCTAAGTTTTGTCAGTTTCTGATTCAAAGCGGCTCTGCCCGACAGCATCACTGACGAGAGTCTCTAGAAAATGTCTGTGTCTTTTTCCGCATTTTCCCATTGTGTTGAGAGCCGAACGGAGGTACGTTGAGAACAAACTTTTCAGTTTTTCGCTGCCACAATAGCTGCCCAGTGCTGAATTTTCATGCAGATACTCATACAATGCTATCCCCTACTCCATCTTCTCCACCTTTTCAGATGACTTAGCACTGATAGACTGGCTTTGCTTGAGGCGGCTCAAACAATTACCTAGGTCATCTAGAATTAAATTGAGTTTACAACATCTCAACAACGGTTCGCCCATATACACACACACCGGCACACTCGTTCCGCTCGAAAGTTGGAAAGAAAATCACAAAAGCTGATGAAAAGTACATCGCATTTCAAAGCAAGGGAGGAGCTTCTTCAAGTTGAGTGAAAATCCTCAAGACAATGGGAAACGTCTGTTCCAGAACTCGATAGGCTACTGAAGTTGGGAAAAGTTCGAGTACGAGAGTAGCAAGGAAGGTTTGAGCCAAGAAAAAGCATTCTTCCTGGTAGAATAGTGAGCAAATCTGGTTGGAATGTGCACAACTGAAAAAAAAATTGAGAATTGGTTTTAATATTCCATCTGAGCACAGAAACTGTTTTATGCACCCTTAGCAGACAATACATGTTTCGGGTGGAAAATAAACAAAAACCTGTTTAATAATATACATTATCAAAGCACAGCACTGCCGAACGAACAAAACACTTACCGACTACCGTATCGAAAAGGAAAAACGATCTACCCTGAAAACTTTCAAGCATCACCGAAGCACGAGTAAGCAAAGCACTTGTGGTTCGAGTACTTGTTTCAGAGAAGAAAAAACTGATTTCACTTTTCCGCCACTCTTCAGCATTCCGGCTTGTTTGCTATCGTACTCGGTTTCGCGTCTCGTCTCCGTGCGGGGAAATTAAGGAATAATTGAGTTTTCCGGTGAATATTGTGTGTAATAAATTATTTATTCGCTACAAATTGTGAACTGACGGCTTCAGGCGCAAAGCTGAATGGATCAGGTCAGATGACTCCGAAAGTTGGGCTCGAAAGAGCATACTTTAGTGAAGCTTAAGAGCTTTTGACTCGTGCTGCTCCTCGCCGGAGCGGTTGGCTGTTTAACAATGGAAGCTTCTTAATTTTGAATCAATACGACGATTTTTCAATTTACTTATATTTCCTTCGGTACTCGACGTTAGTCAAGAGCCTGAAGTAATATTTTCCAATAGATATTAGGTTGTAGATTCGTTAGTTGAATTGGTCTTATAATTAGGTGCAGAGGAAAATCAAAATTTCTTCACAATCATCATTCTCTCGTAACGGACGCCCACAAATTCAGTGGTAATTGAAAGTTTTTTTTTCTTAAACAATTAGATCCAAAAACTATGAAAGATGAATGTTCTAATGAACAATAAAACAGAACGGATGAGTGACGATTAAAAGCAAAGCAACGGCGCTACGTTGCGAAGACATCAGGAAAAAAAAATCCACCAAAACAAAGTCAGTCAAAGAAGAACAACCAACAGTAATTTCAACAATTTAACTACTTAAATTGCTATAATTACGATTGTGTAATCGGCAGTGAAGTATTTGAACTTCGCTCGATACTGACAGGAAGGCAGACTGACTGATTGAACGACTGTTGGGCTGTGAATAGCAAAACATGTGTGGACGATGATTGATAGACCTTCCTGTGAATTGTGTTGTTTTTATTTTCGTACCTTGTTATCCAACTATCCAGAAGCAATTATTTCACCCGATTCAAGTTGTCTTCCCCTATTCCGTTTTGGGGCTTTTCGTTTCTAATAACAACTTATTGACGTCCCATCATAATCGGTTATTTTTGGATTGCTTGGCTTTCAAGGTTCATTAGGAACACATTTGGTTGTCAATGTTGGTATAGCGTTTGCGGTATATCTATAAATGCTGCGGGAATGGATAGATTGAAAAAAAATTGACTCCTGAGTGACGCAATTATAGTTGCAATGAAAAACTTCAATACAAGTCTATTTTTACGTTTCGTCTTCCGGACATCAGAACGCTGACCGTTTATGTTGAACTGCTAACGCCACCTAACGGTCCACCTTAACCCCCTGAGCAGACGTAAAGTTAGTGCTATTTCCATATACACTAATTGCACCGAAGTGCTATGTCTTTACTAACGTTCTGAAAGAAACGAAACTATGTGACGGCATTTTGACCGTAAACAAATTGTAGTTATTTAGGAATTTTGGTTCCGCATTGGTACCGCTAATAGAAGTAGAAATAGAAATAGAAAGTAGTGATGTGCACTAAGCACAAAACCGGTATCCATGCCCTTAAATAACTAATTTAATTCAAGTATTCAAGTATTAAAATCAGTACTTCCAGACTTGGTTTCTGGAATAAGCTAAAAGTATTCACAGGTAGTTTAAACCTTCATAACAAAACTGTGCAATATACCATGATAAAATACATAAAATGCCTTCTCATTAACAAAACAACCTTTGACAAGATGATTTCTGGCCGCGGTTCTCTGATGAGAGTATTGTCGGAACACAACTAGGCTCTCAGCAAACTCAAGATTTATTTTGCGATACATTTATTAAGAAATTACTGATCTGGCAAGCAATATTGAAAGCTATAAACTCTAGATCGTTGTTCTTATCTTCAACAATTGTTGGGTTTAAAACTGTTTACGCGAGGATTGGTACATTAAACTAAAGATGTTTGCGCGTATCACACAGATGTATGTCACCGATGACAGCACCGGCATCAATACAGCAGCAATTGTCCTACGAATACTCGCCAACAACAGGATGAGCTGCAATTTACTGAAAAACAATAATAAAAGTAATCCTTGAGCTTATTTTTCCCCGGGCGCCAAATTTTCTCGGTACGCCACTGGGCTCGAGATATTTAATTCGGAGTAGTTGTCTTTCTCATTATTTGTGGACCATTCGTTTCATCGTTTGATGTCGGAAGTAGTTAGTATTTACAGTTTTCCAGGTTTGAGAAGCTCGTAGTACAAAACGGGTACAGCGTGATGGATAAGTCGATGCCTTTTTGGCAGATTGCCTGGGTTCGATTTCCAACCTCACTCATAGTTTTTCTGGCTCGAAGAATGACCCTAAGGTTAGCACCTCTATAGTCGAAACAAAAACAACCTTTTACATTGCGCCAAATGCACAGCAATCGCACGGCGATTAGGTTTTGCAGTTGATGTCGATAGTTAGCCAAGGTCGACCTATGATTTCCTGCACTTGGGATTCTCAAAATAAACCCATTGAGTATTGAATAGCGAACATGGTAACTTGAGCTTTGTTAGTGCTAAGTCAAATTGTCACTCTTGCGAAACCGCTTTGAACCTAGTATTGGCAAAATGAAAGGAGAAAATCGAGGGTAGAGTAATTTTGCAGTTTTCTTGGATCTGAAGCAAATCTTCGAAACAATTTCTTGGTTTTTATTGTTGAAGACATTGCAACGTTTTAGCATCGGGGGAATGGCTCATAAATGGTTTGAAAAGTCTACTCAAAATACCGATGCACTTCACTTGATATGCCTCAGGGAAGTGTGTTAGGTCCTATTCTATTTATTATGTGTATTAATGATATAAAGTAATGTATACTGCTCTGTTCATTACAGCTAATGATTTCAATGACGCGATTGAACATTTAAACGACGATCTATGGTCGCGAGTTCAATGGTTAAAATTTAAGCAACTATGTTATATGTCGCAAAAACTAAATATATGGTTATTTCTTCCGTTAGCACTGATTATGACATCAATGTTGACTTTGATGGTAAAAAATCGATCGCGTTAGAGAAATGAAGTATCTTGGAGTCATAATTGATGAAAAGTTAAGGTTCAAATCTCATGTTAATAACGTCATCAAGAAAATTGGCAAAAACGTACGGTGTATTGTGTAGTTTGAAAAATGACTTAAGGATCCATAGTAAGATTATTCTGTCTAAAAAAAGTCATTCCACCACACATTGACTTCTGTTCATCTATTCTGTTTCTTGCTAAATTTTGAGATTACAGCGACAGCAAAATAAAATAATAAAATCAATTCTAAACAGTAGTAGATACTCTTCTTCAGATTTTCTACAAAACTTAAATGGTTTTCAGTGAAGCAGATTATTTACTACTAAAACAGAGAACTTACTTTATTTATCGATATTTGTAGGTTCTATTTGAAAAAAGAACTAATTTGCAATACTAGAAACGCATCTGATGCTAGAACACCAAGCTTTCTGTTAGCCAGATCCCAAAACTCATTATTGTACAAGAGAATAATTTTTTTTCAATTCGATGCCAAGACATGTCAAACGCCCAACGATGTTGGTGTAGTTCAAAAAGTTATGTAGTTGACACTCAAAATCTGTTTTGTAGGTAGTATCTCTAGTTTTTTGGAATAATTTGATTTTTAGATTAGGTTTTGCAGTTGATGTCGATAGTTAATATGAAGTTAGTTTTCCATAATATGAAGATTGTATTTTCTTTTTATTTTTATTTATTATTGTAAGATGATGATAGATTTTTATTTTATTTGAGCGTTAAAAATAATGAGCAGTCTACAAACGTTTGAGCCTCCCTCACTAAGCAGTTAGAAACTATTTGGAAAGTTAACAGTACTGAAACGAGATATGTTTTCTTATTGTCGAAGCATTCAGTGTGTCAAATTTAACTCTTCACGTTGATCGCATGGTTTGATTAGGAATTTGTGGAAGGAAGAAGGTTTAGGACACTAATTGGGATCGATAGTTGTTGATGGAATTGAGCTTGGCTCCGCTCATCCGTAGTCTCGTTACTCCATCGTAACTGATGTTCGTGGTGATGAACTGGTCCGGTGGGAGAAAGTAAAGATGGGTAAAATATCGGAATCGATTCTTGATGTGATCAAGGAAGTCCCGGGCTAGGAAATTGCTTGATTAACCCTGGATAGTAAATCAGAAATATTTGAATGTTGTTTTGATGTCAGTCTTTCTTTTGAAAGATTTTTTTTCTAATCTATTCCTGCTAGACTAACCAGATGGTTGTTTTTTTTTGGTTTTTGGTAACTGTTTAAGATACGTACTAAAATATTAACTATCATCTAGATCACTCGTTCTGCTCACACTTTTGTAGGGGTATGAGGTTGGATCATCATTATCATCATCAGTATCTCATCCCTCGTCACGACCTTGCGAACTTGAAACAACAGGAATAGGTTGTCTTTTTATAAGGGCCAAAAAATTTTAACTTTTTTTTCAAATAGTTATAGTGTAAAAATGACAAATCCTACTAAAAAGTGTTGTAATTGTGATGTGGACAAAATCAACGATTATTATTTTTGAGTAAAAACACTGAAAATATTCTAATTGAGTCCTACACTGAAAAATAATTGACTTTAAAAATTTAAAATCGATTTACAAAAAAAAACCAATTTTGAATTTTGATAAAATTTTGTGCCATGATAGGTGATTATGTTCCCTACCAACCGATCATACATTACAAGATGGATGTTTAGGTATTTCGTTTGTACATGAGCACTTTTGTTCTTTTTTCGCAACTTATGAGTGAACTTTAGTTTTTTGTAAAGTAATACGTGCAACACGGATTCATTCCGATTTCCAAAACCGTGATACCAATGGAAAGTGTGTTCAAAACTTTACAAAATGGCATATCGGTTTCCAGCAATATCCTCTTGGACTTTCATGAAATGTCATCCTTAAATTGGATATTATGTTAATATTAATAATAATAAGAATAAAACATCCAGTAATTAGTAATGAAAAAAAAAATTAAAAATTTTAACAAATAGAATTAGGATATCAGAAACACTACAAGTTGGAAATTGTCGATAAAAAAGACGATTCTTTTTATTTATGAATTAAATGTAATCAAAACTTTTAGTATTCAGAGTTCTTGATAGGATTTGTCGCAGATTGACTCAAACCCGAACAAAAATAGTCCATCAGTTTAGAATCTGCTGTAGATGTAGGCCTTACTGAAGACGTCAGACCTTTGCCAAGGCGAGAGTGTGAGCTGATTCGGAGAAGCATCAAGGTCAATTTTTTATTCAAATTTTGACCGATTCCCCAGTAAAAGCAGCATTGGAGGAGGGGAAAACTAAAACCAAACGTAAGCACGTACCCTGGTGGGGAGATGTTAGAACTGCCGAACATACCGAAACTAAGTTCAAAATAATTTAGACTGAAAAGTAAGGAGAAGAATCTTTTTTTTTTGAACCTACATAATACAAAACGGTGCAGGCAAACTTTTTTCATGTTTTCCATTATTGCATTTGATATGTTTCACAAATATTATCAATCTCGGGCAGCCTACCCCCGCCCTAGGGTTAGTTAGGCGATTTTTTTTCTTTTCATTTTATCGTTAATAACTTTTTCCCTATTTTTTCAGGAATGAACAAATTCACATATGAGCTCAAAAGGTGTTCATGACAGAGCAAACCGTTTTTTAAAAAGTCTAACCAGAAAGAGTACAGAAATTTTGAAAGTAAAACTTGGCCAACCAGCCCCGGTCTCCCCTACTTTCAGTTTGGGCTAGAGATCGTTTTTGTTAGAAAAACTTTTTTCCCTAAAAGTGCCCATCTTGCAATGTATGAACGGATTTATTGAATTTTTATTCCAAAATTTGACTGATTTTTTTTAAATCACTAGTACAACACTTGTCTGTAGAATTTGTCATTTTTCGATAATAACAATTTTGGAAAGAAAAGGTTAACAAAGTTTGGTCCTTCTTAGAAAACAGTCTACTTGATATTCTGGAAAAGCAAAGTATGGCAAAGTGGCTTTTTGTGACAAAGTCTACATATCCAGAAAGTTACATCCAAATTTGAAAGAATGTTGCCAACTGCAAATACGATTTGCAATCGTTAAAAGAGCATCACGTAGCAAACAAATTTCTGACAGACTTCTGGGGCACCGCTTTACATGTTCGGTACATTCAAACTACTTAACACTACTAAACTACCCAGTCTACTAAGCTGTCATCAAACTTTCTTCACCGTGTAATCATTTCATAGAACCCCAATCAAGTGGAACGAGGGTAACAAAATACTAAACCCCGGTAGCCGCTCCATAAGCCTACAGCTGCTAGTTAATCCACCCGCTTTACCCGAAAAAAACACAATCTCTCACTACTCGCTACCGAAGTTGGAGACATTATGGCTGTTTCCAAATTCACCCCGCTAGCTTGAATTGCCATGCCGCATTATAAGAAATCAAACAGACACACATACGCACACACACATACAGGTCGGTACATAAAACTGTCAACACTATTAACAAAAGCGGCAACATCATGCCGGCCAACGATACGCTTAGCGAACTTTTTTCCATGCTAGACCTCCGCTCCCTTCCCCTCTTCACGAATAGGGTTTGGTTTTAGTAAGGATGGTAGGACCAGCGGTGGATTATATCTATACTTTCCTTTGCAACCAACCAACTACGGCTCGGTTCGATGGGCCATTTTATCGCGGGAATGGCGAAAAACCAATATAACGCATGTATCGCTACTCGGTTGACGAACCGCAAAGCAGTAGGCTAGTGAAGAACAACGTCAAGAGAATACACAACACACGTCAGCAGGATACACGCGTTTGTTCTGGTCCGATGAAACTAGGCCACCGATCGTAGAAAGTGGGTGCCGGGGATCCAAAGTAGTCTTTTGTGAGTCGGAAAGTGTTACTTCTTCGTGGTAGCCTTGTTTTGACGAGTGGGGGACCTCCTAACCTTTCGGTAGTTCAAAAGTTTGAAAGTGTAACAATTTTAAATAATACCTAATATATTCTACAAAGGTAACCGTAAAATGTTTTCTGGGTCGAAAAACGTCGTTTCAGTTCACCTAGTGGTGTAATCATTCCTTTTTCATAATCGCTAATATGAGAAAATGGTAGCTAAGTAAATCGGTACAGCCATCATCTGACAAGACCAAGACTTAACCCGAAAAAAACCCAATCTCTCACTACTCGCTACCGAAGTTGGAGACATTATGGGTATTGGGAAAGTTTTCATGATTTTCAACGATTTCACATGAATGTTTTATATGAGGGCTTAACATTCTCAGCACTATTTATCTTATGATACCAGAACCGGTAGTGGGATTCTTATAAATCTATGAGGCAACAAGACCTGAGATATCAAAGTTAGTTCCGTAATCAGAAATCGTTACAGCCAAAGCCAATTTGTTTGGCAAGCAACAGAAAAGATCTACACAGAAAACATGGTAAAATTTACAGGTTACCCAAATCCGCATTATTTTTATTATTACAATTATTATAATAATAATAAGTTATTCAAACAGGCAAGTGAAATTACATGCTTCTGCACTTAGAAATATGTCAGAATGCATTACAAATTAATCATTTTTGATGTTCGAATATGTCTGTTTCGGAAGACGTAAATTTATACGATGCAGGTGTGCATATATTGGAACAATTATTTGCACAATTTGCATCGTTACCTTACATAACGCTATAGAGTTTTACGGGAGGTTATGTGACCATTTTATTCAAGGTTTGCAAAAATCGGTTCTGCTGTGTCCGAGAAATTCTAGTGCGTTTTTCTCAATCCCGAACATGTAATCTGATCGCTTTTTACAAATTTTATCTCTTTATTCCGGAACCGTAGAACGGATCCAGAAAAAAATAGCATAGCAAGCATGATTCAGCAATTATTTTAAAATCAAGTGCACAGTTTATAAAATCAAGTGCATCAGTTTTGTACATTTTACTCAGTTATGCCGAAAACTGAAGTCAGATCCGGATAAAATTTCATTGCAATAAATGAAAAAAGGTTCAGCCATCTCTGAGAACAAATAGTTCCTGTGCATTTTTTTGAAATATTTGTACATCTCACCTTATTACTCCGGAACATGAAATCTGATCTGGACAAAATTTTCCAACCGTACTATGGGACTATGAAACTTTTTTTTTATAGTTACATTTATTGAAATATATTAAGCTGTCTATAAACGATTCAAATGCGCTTATTTGCATGTGTTTGCACATTTTACCCCGGCGACCATACGACCTTCCATTTGATTTTACGGGTATCTAAATCGGTCCAGCTGTCACTCATACACATTCACAAACATTTGCTGTTCTCGACGAAATGAACCGAATGGAATATAACACTCGGCCCTCCGGGCTTTGTACACAAAATCGATTTTCACAGTGATTGCATAACCTTGCACTGTGAAAAAGGCATAGAATGCACTAAGTACAATATAATTTGGTTATTTCCCACGAGATCAATGAACTATGCTGCATGGGGTATCATTGTAAACAAACGTACATCTCACACGGTGAAAATAAAATAAACACTATCTCACGTTTGTCGCTAAAATTGAGAAATAGCTTTTCATCTCAACACTAATTTACTGCTAACGAAGGTCAGTTCTTACCACCACAATCCCTTAAATGCCGATTGGTACAATGTTTTAGATAACATGTTACAATAAATCACAACCGTCACCCGCACAACGACAGTACATAATTCGGCTTTTTCGATAAAACAGTATACAACAAAGCGTAACGTAACTACCGAAACGTGATTAGAAAGTGTTTTATGCCGGCTCTCACCACCCCTTTGTAAGGTAAAGTACCAGAGTGAGATTGCAAACTAAGGCCTATTGGAAAATTTAGCCGTGCGCAAGCAATAAATTTCCTAATTTGAATTAACCTCCATCTCTTCTCGCCGTTTGCATCACTGATGGGCGGAAAAGCTCGCACTAAGCTCCCGTGAGCTGTGCCTAGACTGTATTTTTTGTGTGTTTGTTTGTTTCCACTGAGCTGCATGACGCAATTTTCCATCGATGAGCCCGGGCTGTTTCAATTGTAGGAACGCGGCAGCTCTACCGATGAGAATAGCTGAACACATTGGAAAGTAGATTTGAATCCGCAGAAAATCCTAGTTGAAATATTGTTTTACGGTTGTTTTTTGGTGGCTCCCGAAAACTGTATCGAAAACGTGATAAAGCATAAAAAAGTGCCACAGCTTGAACACCATGTGAGAATCCAGTGACACGTGAAAATCGTTACGGTGCAACCTTGTGTGAGTCAAGGACGATTCGAGTGCCGTAACCGTTTTCGCCAGACCCGCACCATGAGTGGCGTAATGTCTCTATATAAACGCTCTTTTGTGGACCTCCAAGTGAATGTTTGTTTGTAGTATTATGGGAGACTTACGAGCCTTCATTTAGATGATGGTGAAAGGAATTCAGATAAGACCCTTGATGGCGAGGCGAAGCGCCTGTAAATGAGACTGTGTGTGTGTATGTGTGTCTTTATGTGACAGTATTTTCGTAGAACAGAAGGAGGTAAACGCTTTTCCGCTTACGTACGGTTGCTTTGAAGTCATAATTCAAGGGAAATCTAATTTAATAAGGTTAAGAAGTCAAATCCTACTGAAACGTGGCACCGCTCTGGTGCCGCAGCGGTATATCGTTACAAAGTAGGTACTTGGTTGGCGGTATTTTTTTTTCCTATTATTGTGTTTACCTTGTCCCGTATACTTTGGCGCGTTACTCGCTATGACCACACAGCAGCGCACAGTGGAAACGGAAAGCATCGATTTGGGTGGTGTTTTCCTTTCTAGAAGCTTTACGGTTGTAATCCACGATAAATGTGTTGATAATAATCTGTCATTTTGTTTGTGATATCTGAGCTGATTGCTTTTGCGTAATTTAATAGTGAAATTGAGGTTTGATGGAGAAAAACATGTTTTTTTGGTCTAAAAATAAAGATGGTGGAAAACATGGGACTGAACAAAATAAACTTTTTTCGGAATTGAAGAGATATAGCTTCGCCATCAGCTATTGTAATATTGTTTATTTCTTTCCTGAATAAACGAGTGCTTTAATTTTTCGCTCAATCTAGCACTCACTTGTAGATATATTTGAAACACCAATCTTATCTTTAATCAATTTCTCAAGTGACGCTAATTGAAAACATCTCTTGTGTCTAATCAGTCAAAATACCTCAGGATGTGTATTCTCAGGCCTTTGTATGCCCTTCCTAAGTGAAGATAGTGAGAATGTTGAACGACATATTTGTCCCACCATTCTTCAGATTATGACCATTAAAGTATGATAAAATTATAGTTTATAAAATAGCAGTAGCGTCAGTAGCGAACCATAATAAATATAATAAATTAAAATAATTTTCATGATAACTTCTATTTACTATGGAACCTCAAATTACGCGAAAATTCGGGGGTGCGTAGAATAAATTTCGCGTAAATTAAATAAAATATCGCGTTATTTCAAATTTTTCGCGTAAAAAAAAGTTTTGTTCCATTCCAATCGATTTTAGTATAAATAACATAAAAATCTAACTACATCTGAACATATTCTGCGACTATGAAAACCCAAAAGAGATATTCCAAAATCCAACAACTATTTGGAATAGTCTCCTTAGGGACTACACTGTGCCACTGTTCATTCTGTTAATCCTGCACACTGTTTTCTAGTCTATTTATAGCTGTTTCAGGTATGTTCTCATTAGTCCAAGAACTTGAGTGAAAACAATAATATGAATATAATTTTTCAATGGTCTTCACAGTCGTGGAGCTACATACTGCTGATTTGTCTATTTCGATCTGTTTCATGAATGTTTTCAGCCATCCAAGATCTTCTGTGAAAACAAATATTAAGATCTACACAAGCAATCAGTAGCTTATCAATAAATTTTCAATGCTGTTCATAATATTTTCAGTCATCCAAGAACTGTGAATCTCGAGTATGGGACATGAAGACTAAGTTTGTTAGTGTATTTTGTCGTTCTGCACACTTAAAAAAACCCTGTGATTTTACATCTTATTAGATGCACATAAATGGAGCGTCGTATTTCACGCAAATTTACGTCGAAGAACATTTAATATTTTGTCTAAGACTCCATGACATGAAATTCATTGATATAAAAAAAATACTAATAGCAACCGCCGCGACTTGAACGGAGAATCATTGGATCGCAAGTACGTCTGTTAATCGACTGCGCCACAAAAGCATGCATCTGCTTGGCTGGTAAAACGTGCATTTTAATTCATACAGTCGCACCTGCTAGTAGAACGTAAGTTACAGTCGAAACCAGTAAAATTCAAGCTCATCTAACATTAAGTCATTACAAATGAAATCTTCCGTCATTTGACAAATTAGGTATTTATGAATTACATCGTATGAGGGATTAAGTCACCTGTAATATTCAAATTTTTTTGGTGTGTATTAATTACATGTGATATCACGAATACAAGCCGAGGACTCTCAGCTCATCAATGCAGCTCAATTGTAAGTGATATCACGAGTATAATTACATTCAAAAGTCTGTATTTTCTGACGAATGTCTGCAAGCAATCGAAATTTCAAAAGTCTGTAAAAAGTCTTTAGACGAAAAGAGGTTTACATGCTAACTAAGAAATCTGATAATTTACAGACAAATTTGCAGACTTGGCATCTTTGCATATCACAGACAATTTTTCGCGATTTGTCGAAAGAAATGGGGTGCCGATAACCGAAATCGGTAAACATTTTAAAAATGATCAAAAACTTTGGTGGCGAAAATTTTGATAGCATGCGATATTAAATCACGAAATAGATCGATTTCACCTCATAAATATTCAATCCACTCACATTTTCGATTGATGCTATTCAATTTATGATACTACAAAAAAAGTCATAAAAAACTTTTGTGTTGATTTTCACGCAATTAAAATTTGTTTTAGACGCAGCTAACATCTTCCCCTATATATCGCACTAAAACGTCACCAGTCACGCGTTTATACACTGGTTTCTTTTCCCAAAGAATTCTTTTGAATACCCGCGACCTTACTGGATTATATGAAACCAAAAATTCCGTAATGTACATTTCATAATATTCAATTCACTAAAGCATGAATACGCATAAAAAAAAAATTTCTCATTAGGCAAAAACTTTTTCACGCGATCATCGCGTAAATTAAACAAAAAATCGCGTTATTGAAAATAAAACGCGTAATAAAAAGGCACGTAGATTAAAATCTCGTAAATTAAGTTCACGTAAATTGTGATTTTAGTGTATCTTTAAGGGGCGGGTAGGGTCTAACACTTTTGAAATATCATTTATTTTTTTCGAATTTTCTTATAGTGCCTAACGAAACAAAACGAAACAAGTTATGGGCCTTTAACTTCGTTTATCTCATACTGCGAAGAAATAAGAACTTGACGCATAGGCCCAAAACTTCTGCTTTGATTGACTTGAAAACTTGACAAAACATTCTTGAAATGTTTCATTATAACAAATTATAAAAGAAAAAATATGCTTTTTTGAGAATATTAGATCCTACGGGCTCCCTTGAGTAATAAATTGTTTCCATTGATTTGATAGACTAAACACTTTAAACGCGTTTTTCTCGAAAGCAGGTTTTGAAAGTCCGTGTTCATCGTCATTCAAAAACTACTGCACCAATTTGGTTCAAATTTTGCACACACTTTCTACATATAAAAAACCAGACCCCAACGTTTTCCTTTTCGTTGTTTGTTATTATGAGGAGATTTTTCACCTACAAAATGGCGGATTTTTCCGTGAAAAATCGTAGTTTTCATTTTAAACAACTCCAAAAATTCAAAAAATTAAAAAAAAATCAAACAGAAACGTTGGGGTCTAGAAACATTTCTACTCTAACTATACTGCTTTGATTTGTTCATTTCTGATAAGTCTGCGCTGAGATACAGTGGACACCTCAAATCATGATTTTTAAGAAGTGTCCTCAAAAATACCTCTTCACCGACATATTTCTCAGTATATTTCCACGAAAAAATCACAAAATGTTGTTCGAATGATGCTTTGAACATTTGAATTTATTTTGTAGAACGATAGTTCTAAAAAAATCGCAAAAATGAAGATTTTTTTCATCATTTAGACCCTACCCCTCCCTTAGCAGAAGATTACTATAATCAATGAATCCATCTCTAGAGAACAATTTTGGAGCATCCGGAGACAAGGTCATTAAATCGAACCTTTCGGCGTAATATAAAAAGATGTTTCGCTAATATCGTTAACTTTTAGTCTGCTTAGCGATTTAAATTGAATTGTTTAAGTTCACAATAGACAGTTCAATTTGAATTGCTCTGCATTGATGTGTCGAAGACGAAACGTAAAGACTGGAGAAATTATTATCACAAATCTTACGAAAATTTAAATATGAAAACCTGTTTTAATCCACCTAGTGGTGTAATGATGGCTTTCTCATATGTAATACTGTGGTATTCTTTTCAAAATGTTTCTCTTCGATTTTTGAAAAAAACAAGGGATTGTTTGTGCATTAACTAGTATAACATAGATAATGAAACAGTTCTCTGGTCGGTTAGGCCATCTATTAAAGAACGAGATGGGTTCACTATTATATGCACTTCCGGCAGCGGAACCCGAGAACCGGTGTAATCGAAGTCGATTCGTACGGCCACCAACTAACAAACGTACAAACTCTACTAGTTTTTATTCAAATTTTGAAGTTTTTATACGATTTCACCATCGTACTCTAAATGACGGTTTAAATTTTTGTTGAATCCGAAAATATGCAATAATTTTTGGTGGAACCATAGGACCTTTCATTTGACCCTAAGATTGGAAATATCGGTTCTGCAAACTCTGAGAAAAGTGAGTGAGATCCATTTTTGAACATATGACTATTTTCTCCCGTCATTAAACGAAAACCGGGAACCAGGATAGCCAGAATCGATTTGTTTAGCTGCCTACTGATAATGACTATCGGTTTGTGGAGTTTTGAGTTAAGTTTAGAAAAAATGGTTTTTGTTTCGCCAGTTTATGTGACGGTTTACAATATGTAACACACTTTACCCTATAACTCCGGAACCGGAAGTCGAATTCCGTATGGCACCGTGAGACCTTTTATTGGAATCTAAGTTAGTGAAAATTGAATGAGCGGTCTCTGAGAAAATCGATTGCACGTTTTTAGTTCATTTTGCACATTTTACCCCATAACTCCCGACCCAGAAGTCGGATCCAGATGAAACTCAATAGCAACCTATTAGTCTACAAGGCCTGCAATTTAAATCTTAGTTGAAGAAAATCGGTTGATTGATCTCTGAGAAAATCGAGTGCAATACCTCTTGAATGCACAGAATAAAATACATTATTAAGAGCTTGAACATTTATAATACAAAAATCAACTACAAAAAGAAACACCACTCTTAAGTTTTAATTCATTCCAATCATTTTTTTTTTCCTTTTGCATTATAGAGGTTTTAACCTTATGGTCATCCGCCTCTTCAGGCCAGAAAATCGAACCCAGGAACCCAGCATTGGAATTTTGGTGTAAGTAGTATTTTATGTGGAATGATTATTTTGCATATAATATAACTTTTTTTCTAAATCCGGACAATTGAACTGAGCAGCATTTTTTTCTGATCATCCTCTGGCTCTGGAGTAGCACAGCAAATCTACAACCTAATTTCTTCTTAATCTGGACAATTGAATTGAATTATTTCCGATCGACCTCTAGCTACGGAGTCACGCAGGAATTCTTTATCCTTTCTATAGAGAAAGGCAAAAAACCGATAATCATTTTTGTTAAAAACATATTTATTTAATAGGCTCCAAACCAAAATACTGTCATGAGCGCACTTCGGAATCGTGTTCAGTTGAAGGCTGGAATGGCTGCGAAACGTCCTCAAATGAAGCGAAAAATGATCAGTTTTACAAAACAATGCGCTGGCAATGTAAGCTCAAGAACGATTTGATTTATTATTACCTGGTCGTAATTGAATAACATCGAACTTGGACAAGTGCTAGTACAAATAGAGCTAACATGACTACATCTTATTAGTTGATGGAATTTAAGATCTTGAAAACTCCCGAAACAAAAATAAATGTACTTAAAAAGGTTTATTCTTGTTTCTTTGCTCAGTTGAGGGAAACTGTTAATTATTTTCTGAAATGAAATAAATTTCTGCTCCTAGCGTTTATTACCTCCATAGTCCATAATTAACCAAACCCATAGCCATAAAATAAAACTTTTTAACTCCATCCGTGGTTGTTTGTTGTTCTCTCTTCGTTCCAGTTGGAAAACAATTGACCCGTATCTCGGCAGGGATATCCCGTAACAGCAATCATTGGCCATCATGGCAGTCATGGGGTTGGTATAAAATATTTATTCGAGAGTTTTTACCACACTTCAGCGTTTTCCCTGACCGGGAGCTCCAAAAGTTCTGCATTTATTTAATCTCTCTTCCAATGTCATTCTGTTTTCGCGCTGAATAGTGGTTGAATACTGCACACCATTATTTTCAGCACGAGCCGTTTGTTTTTACTAGCTCAGAAAAAGAGCAAAACAGAGAGATTTTGTTTTTGCTAAATTTCATTCTGTTTCAGATCTCGTTTGTTGTTCCAAAATTCATCCTTTACTCTCTGAACATTGCGGATATGGACCAAAACAAAGACATTTTCAACTTACTGAAATTTAATGGAGCAAGTATTCGATTCTGAACTTTTGCTCAAACCCCGGAAAATTCCATCAACAAAAGCTTTCGACCATGTGGAAGCAAGCGAAAAGTGTGTCAAATCCAAAATTGACAACAATCTCCGAACGTGGGATTTTACCAACACCCAGCCGAAACAACAGCGCACTTAAACAGATCGTTCCCATCGTACACATTGACGTCAACGACAAAGACGACGACGTTCTCTCTGGCGTTGGACAAATATTTTGAATGTTAAAGCTTAAAGAATTTTTGAAGCTCAGAAGATAGAAAATTTTCCGATACTTTCCGAAACTGTCAGGTAACGGTAACAATCTATTCCATATTAGGTGCTGAAAATTTAATCTTTAATTAACTTTAATTAACGCAGAGCTTAAATAGGGCAAATTTGCAGACTGCCGCCGTTGGCCTACGGTAATGCGGTATCCCGACAATGTGCTTGCGATTCAAGGTGGGTGTGGGAGCAGTAACATTTCTGACAATAACGAAACAGAAACACTTATTTTTAATGAAGCACTTTCGGAAATGGGAGTGGCTGTTGGATATTGCCTAAAATGGCGCTTCGACAAAATTAAAACCCAAATTGCATTGTCGCGGAGGGAGTGATCAAATTTACAAGCTGTTGCTAAGAACATATTTTTTTTTTGGCACTGAATGTAACTTGGTACCTCAAAAAGTAAGTTAACAGTAAAATTATTCAAAATACTGACAGTGAATCGGACATCGCCAGGGTGAAAAAAATAATGCTTACTCATCTCCAACTGACGGCAAACTGCTTGCGATACGATTTCAATCTCAGCTGGATCACATCCGCTACATTCAAGTTCGAACTAGCACTTAGTCGTGTAATCCAATTCTTCAGTAGTAAAAAAATCACTTTTAAATCATCTCGTGCAGATCCCGCTACAAGCTATCCTGTTCGGAGGTGGCCTTCAAACAGGTGACCTATTCACGTTTCATGGTTTTCTGACACTCCACAGGAGTTTCGCTCGCCTTTGCCTTTAACCGTGATGGGCCAGTTTTCCTTTACTGATTTGTGGCGGGGGCTACAACCAAAACGAAAGATAAAAACTAAATTTGAATTTGAATTTCAAATGGAAATAAAAATCAATAGCACGGTCGGTTGGTGGTCCATTGCTGTACGGAAGGCATCCAGCAGGTGCTGCTATTGTTTCTGATGCATACCGGAAGTTGTTCCAGATTCTACCGATGCGGTTCGTCCCGTTCTCCGTATTATAAGCAATTGATAAAAACGCTCGGTACTCGATAGCGGATGGGATGACATGCGACACAGAAACGTCCCTGGCATCGGATGTCCACTGGTCCGTCGCAGAATGGTTCTATCTCATGCTGGCTGGCGCTTTCGATGTCGTTCGATCCACTTTTGTGGTCTACATTTACCGGCGTTAGTTAATCGATGAATACGTGGCCCGAGTGGATAACTTTTAGCTAGGAGATGGACGACGTATAATAGACTTTTTCCAAGCGATTAAAGGAACTAAACAACAATGGTTGGTTGAAGTATAGCTGAAAATGGTAGTCTGAATATTCTTCATCAAGCACATTTGTTCTAATATTTGAAATTTGAAATTTCGTCCAGAAAACATACAAGTGCTCTGCGTTGTTTACACGAGGATGGATAGAAATTTCTGCGAAATAAACAAAATTGACACGGGTTCTTTATTTTCTGTATAATACTTGCATTTTAGAGAATGCATACATATACATGATATAGAAATTCGACTTTCTGCAGAGAACTCAGTCTTAAATTAATAACACTTATCAAAATTAATAAATTGTAAGGACCTCAGTCTGTCATTGAGAAACTCATTTCCAGATTTCACAACTCATTTCCAGATTTCACAACAGGAGCGAGACATACCTCCAACAGTCGTTACGTCGAGTGTGTGATTTTGCGAAAGAGTTAATTTGCCGAAAGAATAACCGCAAGAATTTTAATCGAAAGCACAGCGAAAATAACGCCTAGTGTTTGAACATAATAAAACGACCATGGGTGCAATGTAGTATGTACTACATTTGAGAGTAGCGGCCTCTTTAACGAGAACGATTGATTTTTAGACGAGAAATATTTAAAAATTTTGTTTTGATGACGATGAAAATTAGTGATCGAAATATCGGGAAAAACAGCTGTGCTCATTTAGGTGATCGCAAGAGCCGAATACGAGCCCCGTCGGTAGCGGTGGCATCTTGTATACAAACCAGTAACCCACCTTGTTTCCCATCCGACCAAAGTTATGTTTCTTTGCCAGCACACGAACGAAAACGTAGCCAAATTATTTATTTCCGCTTAAAATAGAACAGGCTATTTTTTTCAAATGCCGGACATAAGAATAGGTACTCATTAAAACACCTTAACTTGCAATGTGGTGCGTGAGTGCGTTTATTAAAAACCTATTTCAATCCACCTAGTGGTGTAATGCTGCCTTTCTCATATAACAAATTCATTTTCTCCTATATATTACAGCAGAAATCCCTCGAAATACTACAATTTTAAAAAGTTGAGAAACCAGTTTTGAAGATTTCTATTGCATAACACTACTACATTGATATATAACATTTGAATTTAGGTTTAAAAAAAATTTATTCAATCATATGTGAGAAAGTGAAGTGAGATCCATATTATCACATTTGATTACTGTTGTCGATACTTCCGGAACCGAATACTGGATATCGGCATAGTGACATTCGGTTCATTCAACCATACACTAAAAAGTGTATCGAAAAGTAGTTAGCAACATTGATTATTGAACAAAAAAGCGAAAAAAAACATATTTTGACATCAGTTTCCGACATTGTAGAAAAATTATATTTTTATGCATTTCACTGATTATATTGAAGAAAATCCTAGTTTCTGTGAAACACTCGCACTTTGGACTTGACATTCCTCATTAAATTCTGCACAGTTACTTTTATGACTTTCCTGGTGGCAGCTGTCCAGTTTTTTTTTACTCCTGCATGCTTTGGGACACTGTACCTTGCTTCCGAAAGTGCCGCTTGACAATTGCCCAATACCTTTCAATTGGCCGAAGATCCGGACAGTTCGGTGGGTTGCTGTCCTTTCCCACGAATTGTATATTATTTTTTGACAACCACTGTAGAACGGAGTTGGCGTAGTGGGCTGAAGCCAAATTCGGCCAGAAGAGAGGAGGGACTTAATGCTTTCTGTACAGTGGCAGCATTCTCTTCTTCAAACATTCTTCCTCGTACACCTTGGCGTTAATTGTGCCCTTCGTGAAGAAAATCGACGACCGTAAACCACAGATACAAATTGCTTGCCAGACCAACACCTTCTGCCCAAACTTTTCCATCGCCACCGTGGTGTCAGCGTCGTCCAAGTCCTGGTACACCGATTTCGTATAATATTGCAGTCCGGGCAGCGCTCGAGAGTCTTCCTTGGCGTAGGTTTCGTCGTCTATCAGGATGCATCCGTCTTTATTCTGTAGAATCCGGTTATACAGTTTTCGCGCTCTTGTTTTGGCCTGAACTTGCTGTACCAGGGAATTTTTCGTCACCTTCTGTTTCTTGTACGTTTTCAGGGAGTTCCGAATTTTGATCCGTTGAATCATCCCGATGTTGGTGTTGAACTGCTTGACCAAATCCCGCGTCGACGCCGATGGGTTTTTCCTGATGTACTCAACCACTTTCAAGTCCCGGCCGGGCTGACTGGGACCCGTTTTCCTACCGGATCAGGGCAAATCCTTCATGGAAAGGGTCTTACCGATCTTCTCCACTGAAAGTGTGGTGCACGTTCATCCGTTTTGCAATTTCGTTGTACGTGACACCATTTTCTGAGCACCAAGTGTGCAGAATTTTCTTTCGCGTTTCCGGATCAATTCGACTCATCATTGAAACGAAAAACCGTACCGAAACCTATCGATTGCGCAGCTGTTATTGACATGTAAACAAACATGTCACCGCAAAACACGCTGCAAAAAATTAAGCCATTTCAGAGTAATACCTGTTTGAATATTGCTAACTACTTATCGATACACTCCTTAATAAGACCTACAACATTTTTTTGAAGATTCTCTACGACGATTTGAATTTTGGATGTTCCGGTAGTCCGATTTGTATAACATTCAGCAAATCCTTCATGGGACTAACAATGGTTTATTTAATTACAGACTCTCATAGTCTGCAAACTAAAGAAATTCAGATTATGAAAAAAATATTCTTGAAATTGACATTTTTACACTAAGCACCCCACCTCCAGGAGTTTGATCCGAATTAAAATTGAAATGTACTTATGGCATCTTAAGACCTTTCAGTGGAATTTAAGGTAGTGAAAATCGTTCCAATCATCTCCGATAAAATTGATTGACATTATTTTCACGTTTAGCTTTAATCATAAGACTTTTTATTTGAATCAAAGTTTGTGAAAATCGGTTCAGCCACCTCCGAGAAAAGTGAGTGACAATATTTGTCACACGCACACAGCCATACACATACACACAGACATTCGTCGAGCTGAGTCAAATGGTATATGGCCTCGGTTCAAAAGTCGGTTTTCACAGTGTTTGTATAACCTTGCTATATGAGAAAGGAAAGCGAAACTCTCTTCATTTTCAGAGATAGGTGAGTCGATTTTCACGAACTTGAACTCAAATAAAATGATTCAGGTGTATAAAAATAACCTTCTTTTAACTTTTATTAGGTTCTGACTGACTGACAAAAGGGTGAGCTGTGTTTAAAATTTTAAACCGTAATTTAGAGCGAAAATGCATAAAACAAAAAAATCTATTAACTTGGGTGAAAACTGTTATAAATTGATGAAGTTATTCTAGTGTATGCCCAAAAAAAATGTTTTGTTCTTAGTTAAGATTCAAAGGAAAGTTTTTTGGAGAATCCGTTAGTAATAACAAAACAGGCCTCATAACACGACTAAGTGAATTAAAACAGGTTTTTTACATTCACTTAGCAATTGAACATATAATCAACCCAATGATGATCCAGAAATTAAGAAAATTTTCCATGGGAATTATTGTTTTGTGATGCAATTCACACCACATATATTCCACGCAAAATCAGCCACCTAAATTTTTTTTTCATCTAACTGTTTTTTTTCGGTAATGAACTCGAAAATATTCGAAACGTAATTATTTTTATTTCAATATGGTACGTGGAATTTTCGAGATAAGAGTTCTGAAAGTTTCGCGTTTTCAAAAAAGAGCCTTTTTTAACAGCCTATACACTAAGGTCTCTTTTTACACGGGGGTTACGTACCGTTGTCAAAAAATCCGTGTAAAAGAAAACCGTGTTAATTGCGGAAACCGTGAAAAAACCGCGTGGAAAATTTGACGTTATAATTCCAAAAACCGCAGATTTGATTATTTGTTTGTTTTGTTTTGGATGAAATATAACTTTTGATTATTTGAAGGAGAAAAAAGATTATTTTTTAACCCACAAATTTATGCAAGGTGCACATCACTGTGAAAATGTAACTGTTATTTCCCAATATAAACGGAAATCTAAAAAACAGCCTGAGGTTACGAGAATGGTTCAGTCATACTTGATAAAACACATTGGATGACAAATTAAAATTAGAACACTTAGGAAACGCGTTGTACGATAAGCAAATTATTCTAAATGGCTCATGCCTGCTGTATATTGCATTCAGTTTTCAAAAGAACGATAATACGTACTATTAGAACCCATAAACACTTTCACTACAAAAAAAGCTTGAGAAAAGGTTCTATTCAATTCCGAAGGTGCGATGTGTAGTAAACACTAACGATCTTAACAGTAATTCTCAACTAAACTGAGAGGGAAGACATGGGTATTGGGTGAAGCTCTATGCACGCAGCGATAAAATCAAAGGGGAAGAATTCATAGAGATGAATATGGATCAAATTAGAAAAGTTGTTACTATGTGTCATGCTGAACAAACTCATTTCATCGGCGTAAATCATAATACTACTAGAGCTATAGAATTCAAATGGGTATAATATACTGTACTGTTCGATATGACGAAGAGTTGACGAGATTAGTAAATCCGACTAGTTTTTCAACGCTACGAAATTCTCGATGATATCAATGACGATTCTGACATCATATACCACAAACGAAGAGACGTTGTCGGTAATTTATGACAGGGATTGAAGATCTGAAGACTGATTAAGCGTTTTATGGAACAACAGTCAATGATCTCGTGAATTGATGAGTGAATGATTTTACTTTCAAACTTTAAATTAGCTCTCATAATCGTTTTCTTACAGACAACCTGTTTCCATTTTTAAATTTTTTCTCAAAAAACAAATGACAATGCTTTTTAAACTCTCATCAGAAACCGTGTTAATTGCGAAAACCGTGTAAATAAAAACCGTTTTAATTCCGGAATCCGTGTAAAAAAGCTGTGTATAAAAAAAAAACCGTGCGAAAAAAACCGTGTAAAAAGAGACCTTAGTGTACTGTAAAATCTAATAAAGATGCAAAAATTCGTACAAGACATGAAATGTGCGTCTTTTCCTTAGCTTTCTATTAAGCGATTCCATAAAACATCCTCTAAAGTTAATATAATGAAAAAAGTTAAAAATTAATAAGCAAATAAAAAAATTTCAAACTTGGGCCTAATTTTTTTCTTTTTTTTTTTAGTTGAAAAAAGAAGCTTTAGGGGTTTAACTCAATCATGGCAAAGTTTCTGAGTGGAAGGATCAATACTTTCGGAGCAGTGATACGGGCTTAACTTGTCGACACATATCGCGCCACAGATCGAATCCTAACTTTGTCAGTTTATTGTTACCAACGTTTCAGGTAGAAAACGAGTAAAATTGGGCCAAAGGATTTACGTGAGTAATAAAATAATGGTGACATAAAGCTTTTGCACAGTTGCAATTTTTCTATGATTTGGTTTTTCTGGTTTACAAAAACTCAATACTTCAAACGTATCCTGGGAAGAGAAAACTTTCATTTTTAATTCCTTGTCTCCGTGCGGCTCAACATAGTGAAACGATTGCGTTCCAGAAATAGTTTTACATTTTTCGAAACGATTTTTAAGAAATTTCTCCGCTTTTACATAATCTTCCGAACATTTGTATATTGGATAGAGAAGATGCTTTCCTAGCCCACTCGTACAATTCATTCGCGGTCGAAATTTGACAATCATTGTTCATTTGTTAACTCGCGCGACGTGCCATTCTTTTGATAGTTCCTTCAGCACTGTCACATGTGCAAAAAGATGAAAATCATGCTCGTGATGAAAAATATTCGAAAACTGAAACGTTGCTAACAATAAACTGACAAAGTTAGGATTCGATCTGTGGTGCGACATGTGTCGACAAGTTAAAGGAGCATTAGGCCGATCCGACCGATCCGAGCTCTCCGGCGTTGACTTTTTCTCTGCTTCGGTTATGGTTGAGCTGGACATGCACACAGGGCTGCATGTGCAGCTCAGCCATAGCCGAAGCAGAAAAAAGTCAACGCCGGAGAGCTCGGATCAGTCGGATCGGCATAATGCGGATAGCCTTGTAAGCCCGTATCCGAGCGGGTCGTAATTAAAAAATTCACTGCTCCGAAAGTATTAATCTTTCCATTCTGAAACTTTGCCAAGATTGAGTTAAACCCCTTAGGCTTCTATTGTCAACAAAAAAAAAAGAAAAAAATCCCAAGTTTGATTTTTTTTTTTATTTGCTTATGGAATCGCTTATTTCGAAGCTAAGGAATAGACGCACATTTCATGTCTCGGATGAATTTTTGTATCTATATTAGATTTTAAAGTATCAAACTTTAAAAAATTATATCTAGAAAATTCCACGTACAACAAAACAAAATGTTGGGGGGCTGATTTTGCGTGGTATGCCCCATAGTTTAGTGTAGCAGCTCTGTTCTCAACCAAATTTGATTAAGTTTCGCTACATTTAAGACAACATTTAAATTATGATGCACACCAGAATCGTGACAGTCAAGAATGATTAGTGCAATTAGAATCTTCGTACTAGGCGTGTCTACAAAGCTTTTCGTTACTCATTTCATCATGATTCACTCAAATTAGCCACACGGAATTTCTTCCAGGAATTAAGCTCATCACTTTCAATTACTTCTATTTTCCCTGCAGAATGATCCACAAAACAATGAAATTAGGATTGACTCACTTCCACATCTGCATCAGATGCGTACCTAAATTCTCTCATATAGGTTATCGACGGTAGCCAGCAAAAATATTGCACAAAACCAGAAACTACAACTGGGACAGTTCCCAGTATAACCACCTGGCCTGGTTCCGTAGACCGCAATAATGCTGCACTTGGTACATTCGTGATTCAATATTGATTCCCGTGGTTTGGTGGCACACTATCGGATGCGCGCAATGTTCTAAATCGAATGGCCCAACGGCAACCGGTGCATTGCAATGCTAATATAAAACAGCAGCTTTCAGCTGTCAACCCTGTCGCTTTCGGACCGATCTGATTGATTCCATGCCAGGCAGGCAGGCAGGCAGGCGGACGGCAGCTGCCGGGAATGGATGTGGATGGGCGGAATATTGTTCCCCGGCTGGAGATTGATTGAAAAAATCCTCTCGAAAAAGCTGTCACTGACAGCTATGTGAGAAACGGAGGTCGCTCCGATCGTATCGAAGGAGGACCGAGCGACCATTAGTTTAAGTGGGAGAAGGCTGATTGGTTAGTGCCAGCTGCGGATGGTGGCGGTCCGGTCGGTGGTTTGATTTTCAATGAAAGTGCCGATGGCGGTCGATAGCGCGGGAATGATTGGTTCGGATGGGTCGCCACTTGTCACTCGCTGCCCTGGAGGTGTGGTTTTTCGCAACTTTGGGTGGCAGTTTGCGGGAGTTCGTGGGTAACGACGGGTTGGTTTGTTGATTAATTTATCAACTCAATTAGTGCGAGTGGCGTAAACGGGACAAACGGAAGAAGAATGGAACAATGCTAGTCAATTTCGGTCGGGAAACGATTGGGAGATGTTATTACCCTGAACTAGTTATTACACTTTTTGATTATTTCTAAAACAAACTTCTGATTGAGTACGATGAAGTCAATAGAAATTAGAGTGATAACATGTTTAAAAACCTTGATTCATTTGGTTGATAGAATTCTAAATCAGGCTACGTAACGCCAATAGATTTAATTTGTAACATACACTAACTAACAACCACGAAGAGACTTTGCATGACACAAATAGCATTAAATGAACTTCAATTTCCAAAGACGATTTTTCGTAATATTATAGTCGGTCAATGTGTTGTAGGGCAAAAATTACTCTCTTCTAATTTTCTCCTCTATTCGGACAATGAAAAATGACTTCGCATGCGTTGCACAATTGGAGTCAATTGTATTTTTTTTGCTAAGAAGAACTGTTAACAGTTCAAAACATTCCCTATCTACTACTATAGATTCGATTTGCCATGAAAGGAAACGTGGAACTTGGAACAAAATAGATAGATAGAAAATTCATCAGTGCTCTTCGTAAAAATTCCACGAAACGATGCTAACAGCTTGGATGCTAACTCGGTAATGACATCAGTGCTCTATTCCATATAAATTCAACATGCCAAGCAACTTGCAGTGTTAGAAGAACATATATGAATATGTTCGGTACGTTATTGCATGTTTTACTTTCTTCCCCTCATACTCCGATGAATTCCGATCGAAAGTGGAACAAAATGTTAAACACATAACTACGTGGCATAACCCGTGTGCACTGGTACTATCGAACAAACAGGAGCATCCTGTCAAAAACCTCCGTAAGAACAATGCCCTATACACAAACAAATAGGCTGCCAAAGTCAGCCCCCAAAAAACTTCGGGTAGTATAAGATTCAACCAGAGCTTTTATTTCCGCACGGGAATCGAATGAAGAACAAACATACATACAGTTTTCAAAGCGGATTAAAAGCTTTTTTATGTAATGTTCGCTACTCCTTATTTTCCCGCAACTACACATTTCTGTGCCAGAATGGGCCAAAAATACACCAACATTCCTGCGGCGATGACCGTAATATAGTCTGTGATGGTGATGGCAGCGGAAAAAAGTGCCAACAAATCCAAGGCGAACAGCCGAAGTATTTAGAAATTCACGACGTGCGGTTGAGCCTACCGTAGAACTTCTCCGGCCGCTTGGGATCTAGCCGGACCATGGCGAACCTCGGACTGGATGTTTTGTACTTATAACTTTTCGTTGTGCGGAGAAACCACGTGCCCTAGTTTTTCCTCCGTGCTTTTCGCCTGCTGTCAGAAGTAGACAACCTTTTTCCACTTCGTTGCTCCCGCAGGGATTTTTAGGGTCGGACGTGTGCCATGCGGAATGATATGGCAGCTTTGTAAATCGATGCCAATGTGCGTGTATGTGAATGTGTGGGAAATTAGGCAGTCAGAATATTCTATTGAAAGAAGCTCATGACTTTCAAAGTTCGGAAGAACCAGGTGTAAGGAGGTATCAAAAGTTTCTCATTGTCATCCTGCTGTTTCAAAATTTACGTTATAGCTATCTTCACTTGAAAGACGAGATGAAAAATAAGGAATCGGTTTACACGTTAGCAAAACCATTATTTAAAATAAACGCCATTTGAACACAAAGGAAAGCACTGCCCCTACTGATCGGATAAAGACAAATCTCAGACTTTGAATTTTCCAGTGATGAATTAGTAGTATCATTGACGTGAATACAAACAAAACTTCACACTGCACATAATTACATCAATAGTGATGATATAACATTTGCGTAATGATGATATACTCTGAGGAATCCTACCTCCTGGTTATGGTTGTTAGGTTGTCCGTGTGGGTCCGAGTAGAATATTGACGACAATAGTTACTTCGCGTGTGACGCACAAGGTACAAGAACCAAAACGGAAAAAGCATCCACACGCTAGATTAGTTCTGTATAAAATGTTCAAAACGACGTATGTAACAATGATAGATTCTCTTTGTTTACTTTCTCTTTCGATTATTGCGAAAGATTCCTGCTTTTTTCGGTAATTTCTCCACAGCAGATTAAAAGATGATAGCTTTAGTAATTATTATCGGTAAATTATTGGAGAGAAGGATTGCTAAGAGTGCCGTAATAATCAAAAGAGAAAGTAAACAAAGAGAATCTCTCATTGTTACATACGTCGTTTTAAACATTTTATACAGAGTTGATGATTGTAAAACGGGGTGACTTTGAGACTTTTATGCTGTCTTTTAAATCTCGCGCCGCAACCCTGGGTCTTGGAAGAACAATGTGTACCATTTTGAGTTCGTCAGACATGTGACGCTATCTGGCGGCGAGCACTTTCAACTTCTACACTGACGCAGTGACGTCGCCAGCCAACTCAAGGTCAAGTTCGTCGTTTCTTTACTCCGTGAACATGTACACTTATAAGAGTGAGGATAGACACGAGTGGCACGATTTTCAGAAAGTCCGTCCAGCTACTTGGTTTCGCTGATGATATTGACATTATAGCACGAAACTTTGGCAAGATGGAGGAGATGAGGATTGCAACTATGGATTCCTCATAAAATTCTAAAACGACCTTTCTTTTGCAATATTTTGATAAGCTTGAAATTTAAAAAGTCATTCAAGCTAGAAATTGAAACAATAACCACACTCTCTTAACAAGTGAGGGTAAACATTATGGAGCAAACTTAATTTATATTTCCTACATATTTCCATCAAATTTCGAGTTATGAGTTTTATCTAATCATTTGCAATGACTCCAATAGGTAATAATAATAGTAATAATATTAATAATCAGTCAAAAAGTGGATAATGCTATTGATGAGGTCATTTTAGACAAATTATTTTCATATTTGCATTTCTAGCCAAAACCAATTCTGTCTCAAAGTCACCCCTATCGACCACTTGAAACCCAAATCTTGCCATTCCAATCAAATTTAGTGGGTTATTAACATTTTAATTTTATGAAGGAAGGTTGATTCGACAAAGAAATTCGTTCGAATTTGTATTGAAAATTGAATACTTGAAAATCGCATAGAAACGTTCAAAAACCTGTCACAAAATTTACCCGTTTTACGGTATTTATTTCGGATTTGCGCTCCGCACTAAAGAAAGATGAATTCACATCCAATCATCTTAGTTGGATAGCGTGTCTGTTAAGGGTGGCCTGATCCATGTTTCTTTCCGCAGTCAAACATTTGCTCGGAAAACAACGAACAAGTTTTTATTCAGTTATTTATTAGCTTATTTATCTGATATGTGACCTAAAAAAAGATGTTTCTTTAGTGCAAGAATCAGATGAATAAGCTGCTTTTTTGTACTCGTAAATTGAACTTATCCATTGCAAAGCCAGTTTTACTTACAACCACGCGCCTCCATCATTTGAATTATTATGCAGAATGGTCATTTATGAACGAGAGTGAGAAATATGTGGCACAAATCCGTTTGAAGGAATACTTCTAATTGAAGGACTCGTGAGTAGAATGACCAAGCAAACAACTGGCCAGAAAGCTGCCAGATGTTTTCGTTCGGAACTAAAGAAAAAAAGAAATTGACTCAAACCGTAATTCATCAAATTATTGCATTTTACAAGAACGGCTTATTGCATACTCTGCATATGAAACAAAGACGTGAATCTACATGTGACAGACGTTGCGTTTAGCTCAGAAAACGTTAATGTACATGGTTTTTCTCACAAGACTGAAATATAGTAGTATGTCTTTGAGTTGAGCAAATCCAGTGAACAAAATATACATCGATATATATATATATATATATATATATATATATATATATATATATATATATATATATATATATATATATATATATATATATATATATATATATATAATATATCAATGATATTTTGATCAAGTATTGCCGAATTTGACGTCACTCCCAAAATTAATTTCTGGGTTCAAATTTTTATTGCAATCATGAATACACCCGAATTTAAACCATATTCAGACTACAGAACTATCCAAGGACCTAAGTTATTCACATTTCACTCCAAAATTAAATATATGAACTCTCTTTGTTTGAGTTATTCTAATAAAGCTCACATATAGCCTTAAAAGTGTTGACAAAAATGATGGATTCGTAGTAAATGACTAATGTCAAAATCATCAAATTGTAGGCGGAAAAGTTCAGTGAAACATTATTTTTGTTTTCTGTTATACCTCTATTATTATATTATAAGTACTCCTTAAATATTTAAACTTTATTTAAATTTATTATAAGTTCTCCTTAAATATTTAAATCGAATGATATTGTTTGAAGTCAATGTTTTAGGTCACCTAGTTACGTTCGGCATGACAGTAAAGGTGTTGCACTTCGATACAAATAGAAAAAGTGTTCTGTATATCGCAGAAACTTTATGTCTGCTTAGCGGTTTATGTTGAACTGCTGGGTGACATAACAGCTCAACATAAACTGCTATGTACTGACGAATCGAACACGAAACATTAACATAAGCATAAAAAACTATATGTCTTTCTTTTCCATATTGAGCTTATGTCACGGTATGAGCAATTTTGTCTTTCGGATATCACGTAAAGAACCTTCTAAACATGTATATTTGTTCAAAAAATCTAACATACTATTTTGAGGCCATTTGAAATCGATCGTTGTGTTTGAGATCAAATCTGGAAGTTTGGATTCATTTTTCTGGAATTTTTAGAAAACTATTGACTGTTGAAAAATCTGTCCACGTTACTATCTCTTCTAATATAAATATATTATCACTTCACGGTGAAAATCAAATGAAGTGAATGTAAATCTTCATCACCAAATTTCACTTCAGCGAATTGCTTAGATGAGCTTGTTTTTATTATAATCATCACATCACCAAAATTTTGTTGGAAACTGATTTTTTTCACTATAGTACTTACTTCCCTTTGCGTGATACTGGTAACAGGTGAATGCAATTAAAGTGAAAGTGGAAGTAAAAACGGTAATAAGGGTCAGTGTAACAATTTCCAATTCCATTCAAAACAATTCGTTTGATTTTTTCCACTTTCTCAGTTTATTTTCCTTATTAATTATATGCAATACTATGGGCGAAGGCGAGACGGATAACCAAAACTAAGCATTGTGTAAATCGGTACTGGCATTCTTGATTGCGTTCATACATTTTGTAACTTCTAATCCCGTCCCACTACACACAGCCTACGCACTCAACTCATAATACTCAAAATCATTGTCGCAAACACGTTACTCAGGATACCACACCATTTAGATTAATGAAAGTTCTTCGCGGATACCCACGTGTAAAAATAATTTTGTTTCCAGGAAATATATTCACACTCAATTTCGAAAACTGCATAGAACAACTGGAAAATTAAACACAAGTTTGAGAAAACTACAATATATTTGTTATAACAACTTAAAAAATTAAACTTATCCAACTAGTTGATAGTGGTAAAGCTGGTTCAGGACCAACGAAATTATTCGTTGCACCAGCTCTAGTTTACTTCTTATGAGTACCCACTCTGGTATTACTGGAAATGAATGGGCTGATGAGTTATTCATTTCCAGTAATACCAGAGTGGGCACTCATAAGAAGTAAACAGCATTTGAAATGCTGAGGTCTTCAATTTGAATTCGATATGCGATCACTAGATTTGACCGTGAACCATTCGAACTGCGTGCCTTTAAAGCTACCTGACTGTCGGAACAAACATGAATTGGCTTACCACAGATTCTGTGCTGAAATTGTATTCCACACAAAATCGCGTAGATTTCCGCTTGGAATACAGTACAGTATTTACCAAGTGAATGAGACTCTAGCCTCATTTCACGACAGTAGATACCAGCACGACCATTCAACGGAGACCCGCAGGGTTTACTGCATTAATTAAAAGAGAGTGTTAATGCTTATACCGGTCATCAATATATGATAATCGTCGGCAAAACTGTAAGTCGGAAAATCACAGACACTCATTTTTCTAATCTCTGCTTGCCGGAGCGATGAACAAAGAAGTCAATTGCTAAGCATTGCGTGTATCCAATTTGTGACACTTGAAGGTATGCCATGACCACGGGTTGCTTCCAGAAATGAATTTTTAAGACACAGGCACCTTCAATATCTTGGAAAACTCCCAAGCAATATTGCTTTTGTGAAAAAGCTTTCTCAATGTTGTACACAACATCATGTAACAGGGTTCTAACATTCCTGATATAGTGATCGACTATGCGCTCCACTGTTTTAAGAAGAAATAAGCTAAGACTGATAGGCCTGAAACTCTTCGCTTCCTCATAAGTGTCGCGACCACTTTTTGGAATAAATTTGACAATTATTTCCTGCCAAGCTCTTGGAATATATCCTGTCGCAAGACCTAAATTAAGTATTTTCTTCAAAACATGTTTGAAATATTCATACCCTTTCTGCAGTAACACTGGGAAAACTCCATCCTTTCCAGGAGACTTGTACGGAGCACAACTCTCAACTGCCCATTTGACCGATTCAATCGTCACAACGCTTCGAGCAAGGGCCCAATAATCGTAAATACCTGTAAAAGTCTCGGGAAGAGTTGTCGATGATGGCTCCATACATCCTGGAAAGCGAGTGTTAAAAAGATAGTGAAGTACATCACCTTCATCAGACAAGTGTTCACCATCTGAAGTTCTTAAGAAACCGACACTAAAGTCCTTAGACTTCGAAAGTAACTTATTTAATCTGCTAGCCTCGTTGAAACTAGAGACATTTGTGCAAAGGCTTTTCCAACCCTTTCGTTCAGACGATCGAAGAGCATTTTTGTAAGCCCTTCGAGCCGACACGAATGCACCCGACCCATCTCTGCGTCGGTGGTTCCAAACTCTTCTGCATAGTTTCCTTAGTCTAGCAAGTTCAGCGTTCCACCAACGAGTTCCTCTAGTAGTTCGCACAATCCGAAGTGGACAAGCCTCTTCATATGCTGCAACTATGAGTGAGTTTGTCTCGTCGACAACATTTTCCAAATCAATTGGGGTTTCAATTGTTGGATGGTATCCGTAAAATCTAGTCGCCAAGCCCTCTTCATAGAGGTCCCAGTTTGCAGATTTGGGATAACGATATGTGATAATATCAAATTTAACGTTTGAATGATAAAAAAAGATGTACTTATGATCAAGGCACGAAGGTTCGAGCTTATCGGAGACGAGCCAATTTACAAACTCATGTGCGATTCTATCAGAGCAGAGAGTTACTCTTCCTGATCTCGCAAAAGTTGGATGATTTCCTGCATTGACTATGTGCAGGTTTGCACTGCTCACAGATTCCATCATTTCAGAGTCTCTCGAATTTATATCTGTGCTGCCCCAAATGATATGGTGAGCATTTATGTCACTGCCGATTATAGGCGGTGAACAAGAGGAGAGTCGCTTAACACAAACTATATTGTGCCTCTAAAAAACACGTGATATACTGTGAGTCTAATACCGTTTTCGTTTTTGAACCTAGACGCGGGCTACTCTGACTCCGAGTAAAACGAACACGTTTTACGCGCCCTAAACAACAACTCATGAAAAAAAGATAAAATAAACAAACTCGGCTGGATGCGTGGTGCGACCCGAGAAAATTTTCAGAGCGAAATTACGCGATTGGAGTCCGCTCTAGAGCGACCTCAGGTTGCTAAAACAAACATATCAAACGTTGTTTGGGCGACTCTGGGTCAGCTTTCGGGCTGCTCTGATCAATAAACGAAAACGGTATAAGTGTGCCACGCTGTTCTCCATGAAACAGGTACTTGTCAAAACTGAGCCCTTTGTGTGCCGCAACTGTGCAACTGTATGAAAACGAAAGTGCCAATATTGATAAATGCGCCAACGCATTGTGTTAATGTGTGATTGGCAAATTGTTCTAAGCGTCCTCCCCTTGGCGGTGAATCACTTTTGCAGCAGTATGATACAACCTTTTTGAAGTCATTGCTTGCCGAAGGTTGGTTATATTTCCTGTCTATGCCATCAATAGTCATACCAACTGTGACAGCACAAATATCCCGAGTTGTGAGCTCCGATATGAGAGAAACATCGAGAGCACTATTTGCAAGTATGCATGCTCGAGGCATTTCACGTGGATTAGTCATACCGTTCTTGTTGAAGGCAACGAAGCTTTCCAACGTAGAAGTTTCCCTTTTGGACGCTGGTCTTTACAAACCAGTTATCGTATGTTCGAATTCCGACTTCCTGGAAGGATTCTTAGTGTCAATAGGATCGTAGTACTAGCCATGCAATGGTTCAATTCTTGGTGGAAAATAATTCCGCCGGATGCCACACGGCTTACCTGTTTGGTGGACTTATACCACCGGTACAGGTGGACCGTAGCGTTATTCTTAGCCAGTTGGGAAACCACTACCGACAATTAATAATATACTTCTGAGCTATTTTAACAGTCAAACTTTTGCTAGTAATTTCGGTAATAATTATTAATTATCAGCAGCTGTGAGTTTCTAAGCAATTATATATTTTGCTGAGACGATTGCCGAGCGCTTTTGTTGTCGAGATTCAAAATTAAATGTATTAGATGGTTTTGCCGAGGTGATACGTGAAAAAATAAATATTAAAACTGGTTTAAGCTTAAAAGTTATTTCATAAAAAAATCTAGCTATTGATTCTAGCTTAAATTTTGAAATTGTACTTGAGCTCTTATCAACAAAACTATACCAAGAGAACCGACAATTTCATATGCACTGTCAGAACCAGAACTCACAAATATTTTCAAACAATCAGAATCAACACAATGCAATAAAGTAACAATATAAAACAAGTACAACTGTAAATGTAAAAAAAATAAAGTACATGTTAGCCACTATCCTCGCGTCGATGGTCATTGAAAAAACACCGAGGATTGTTCTCGTGTTGCACTTTTAAGCGGATACTGAATTGAAAACCATGCTAATGGTCAGCTCTTCCGTTCGAAAACATAATACCGCTACAATTCAATGCTCCAAAGTTTCTCAATTTAATTTCATTTACAATTTCAAAATTCAGATTTAGGTCTAAGGATGAAATTAATCGAGTGATTGATCTTTTCCCGCGGATAATGTGTGTTTTTGGCCGAATGTTTATTTATCATAATCAGATCACACCGCATACTGGAACCAAAAGCCGTGAAAATTTACTGCTTTCCTTTCATTGCCAGTTAAAAGAAAGTAGAACAATTCAATAATGAACGTTACTCTATAATTTCTATTTATGTTTAAATTTCACATCCCACGAAGCGAAGGAAAAATATTAAAAGGCGAAATAAGGTAATATCGATTCAGTAATGACCGGTAATTGGAATATTTTGAACACAGTAAAACAGTGAACATAAAATTACCTTATTCAAACCATTGAAGCATCACAAACGCCCTCATTAAGACACAATCACCATTTCATCTACATCCAACTTGAGATCTCAATCTTGTATCATCGATTTGTTAAGTAACATCACCTCTTAAACATCCTTACAACATCCGACCGTCACTTCAATTCCTCATCACATTGCATCTCTTCGCTACAGGAAATCGAGTATCACATGACCTTCCTACGTGTGCTTCCACTACGGCTTACAAATGAGAAACAGTGCAGAGCAAAGTAAATGTAGGTACAACTCCAATCACTTGACTGATTGTAGTGGGGCTCACCTTCGCCACCAAACCCTAGAACGTTTGTTTTACTTCGTCGAGAAACACTCCAAATGCAATTTTTTTTAGTTTACCCAGCTGTGCCACAATCTTTGAGTGGATAGTTTGAGATGATACGCTGCAATGTTTTCACAAATAGCACATTCTAAGTTCTCTGCCACCCTCTGCCAGTCTTGCCGATGACTGCCCTGTAAAACTTGTTTCCGCTTCCGAGAACGATTTACCGACCTGACCTTGAACACCAGGCTCCGTATCCTGGTCGTAGCAGCTAAAGCTAATCACATTATTTATTTCCACTGCTGCCGCAGCCGCTCCGTCAGATAGTTCAAACAGAACACGGCGAATCGTGTTCAGGGAAATCAGCAGAACACCGAAAACTTTTTCACTTTGACTGATTCTCTCCCACTTGGGAGGTTATCAAGCAAAACAACCGGTTTGATTGAAGACCTTTTTCCAGGAGATTTGAACTCAAATACTCCTACTGAAAAACAACCTCTTCACAGCAGGACTCAACAATTCAGACAACCGGAAAATGTTCCCAATTAAATCTGCTCTTTTTCACTGCTTGGCATGTTTCTATTGCATATTTTCACAAACCCTGTAACAATTTTCGTGCCGTTCTAGTTCTTTTGACGTCGAGTTAAAATTTAATCAAACAAGCATTACACACGTCAAAACGAGTTCTTGTGAGAGCCGCTCCGTTGTGTTCTCTCAGGCGTGTCTCGTGTCTCCAAAATGGGGCCGTTTTTTTCCTATCAACCGATTGCGCGATGGGTCACCAGTCGCTAAGAAGTTCTTTGCGGATCATATTTTCTGTCCACGGTTTTCAAAGGTCGACTGACTGGTTGGTCACCGGAATCGCTTATTTTAACACGACCCTTTTCGATCAAGCTCTCCGTCATGCGAAAGTTCATCCTTCCCGGTTCGAGGTCCGACATGTAACAACCATTCAGTTCGAAACTTTGCCGACAGGATTCGCACTTGCGCACCGGGTGGTCTTCCAGTGGGGAGAAAACGAAAGCTTTCCGAACTGATTCATGTACGGCTCTTGGTGGTGGTGGGAAAAATTTTCGAACATTCGAATATCTCTGCATAGTTCGAGATCAACACTATACCGAACCTACCGCTTCTTCTTCCCAAACATCTGTCACTGGTAACAGCCTGCCTGCTTTGGAACGGTGTTTGAAGACACGACGTCGAAGGAACGGAAGTGCTTTTGATGTGCAGTTTCAATTTTCCACTCTGATTCAATTACTGTCTGTAACTGGTTTTCTGTTCGCTTTCCCTACGTATCGAGCAAACTTTCTTTTACCGCATTCTGTTGCTGCTGCTGTCACTTTCGACAGACCTCAAAAGCATAACACACTTGTGCATCGTTGAGAGTAATGGAATTGCTGCTAGAATTTGGAAACAACTTGTCATCCGTGCGTGCTGATTCGAGGATTGAGTGTTCATCACTCGAACTATTCAATGCACTGATTAAAAACTATGATATCCATGTGAAAGAGGTCTTGTTCAAATTCTAATCTGCATATAACGTAGATTGGGAAATTTCTAATTATGCCCCACTGTAGGAGACGGAAAAATATTTATCTTTGTATTCTAGAGATCTCTGCATTCTAGAGATCTGCAACGATTCGCATTACATCTTCTATTTCCTACAGTGCCTGAATTCTAATGCTGATTCAGATGAAAAAATAACTAAATACGATAGTTTTCAGAATCCGAAGGCAAAATTGGAGAATAAAATTCAAACCATAATACGAAATGTGACGACGAATTTTTGAGGATATGTTTTACAATATGCGGTACAATGTCAAGGAACCATAGGTACTGTTTATTTATTTTGATAAAAATGTTATTTCACCAGAAAAAATGGGGATTTTTTATATTACGTAAAAAACATTTCTATTTTGAGTACGAAGTTGTTGATTTGACTATTTCCAGATTAAATTAGTGGAAGTAATGTGTGGTGTGTTTCCGAGCTATGTATAAATACTAGATGATGTCTTCATGGAGTCTGTCTGGTGTGGAAACGCCATTCAAACTTTGTTCTTCGTAAGTTTTTTACATTATTACGCTATTTCGAAAGATCCTTTGAAAACTACAACACCATCATCTGAAAGTTGGACTAATGTGGAAAAATTTTCAATAAAGACTGTCCCAGAAAGTATGGACGCACTTTGATTTCGCTGTAAGTGTTAGATATGCAAAGTTTTTTCGATATACTGATCATATTAGACTACAACAACAGGATATTATTCTCAACATTTGCTACTTAGCCATTGTAGACTAGCTGGCGCACATTTTTGCGAACGTTCTTCATTAAATTCCGTACAGAGACTTCTTGGCGACAAGTTTTGACACTTTTTCCAATCTTTTTCAAACTGTTGAATGGTTTCGGCCGCCGAAACATGTTTCCTAAGATGTGCCTTTGTTAACGCCCAAAATTCCTCAATTGGCCGAAGTTTTGGGCAATTTGGTGGAATCATGTCTCTTGGGACGAGTTGTTGTGACATTTTTGGTAGTATACCATTCTACCGTTGATTTCGAGTAGTGGCAAGAAGCACGAGCTAGCCAGAAGACAGCAGGATCCTTGTTGCTTCGAATCATGGCTAGAAGTCGTTTTTGTAAACATTCCTTGATGTATATTTCGCTGTTCATTGAAGCAGTGGTGATGAAGGGTTTCGAAATCTTACCGCAGCTACAAATTGCTTTCCAGACCATAACTTTCTTACCAAATTTTTCGACTTCAATCGATGTCTCGGACTGGTTTAACACTTGCCCTTCTCGCACCGTATAATTTTGTGGTCCCGGCAAGGATTTGTAATCGAGTTTCACGTAGATTTCGTCGTCCATGATTATGCAGTTCAAATTTCCAGCAAGAATCGTATTGTACAGCTTTCGAACCCTCGACCTGATCGATGCTTCTTATTTCGGACTACGATTTGGTTGTTTCTGCTTCTTATAGGTTCGAAGATTCAAACGTTCTTTAGCACGAAGAACATTTGACTTCCAAGTGCCCACCTTTCTGACCACATCCCGAACTGAAACCTCCTTCTTTTTCTCGAACGCCTTCAGTATACTGTAACTGAGGGTTAGCAGGACCTTCTTTTCGACCCGTTTCGGTTTATCCTCAAAGGTGTTATCCTCGCCGAACTTCCTGATTACATTTCGCACGGCTTTTTCACTTACTCCTTCCATTGGCAAAAAATACTTAAATTTATGTCTCAATAGATTACACATTAGACTCACTTATGTTAAATTTACAACCCAAAACATGAATATATTAATCATGTTCTAGACATTACAGCTGATTCATTTGATGCAATGATCTGTCATCGCCTACGAAAATATGGCAAGCTTGGACCCACGAAATGGGTACACTTTTGTTGTTCTTATATAGAAAGGTTATACAAAACCGACTAGTAAAAGTTGTCATTGTCATATATCATTCGACTCAGTTCATCGAGCTGATTTAATTTTCAGCGACGTTTAAAGTACGATATATAAATCGTATACAGTCTTCAAAATTTGATCAAAAACTAGTAGAGTTTGTACGTTATGTTAGTTGGTGGCCGTACGAATCGACTTTGATTATACCGGTTCCCGGGTTCCGTTACTGGAAGTACCTATAATAGTAAACCCACTTCGTTTTCTTTAGGCTGGCCTAAGCGATCACACCACTGTTTCATTCTGTAGGTTGTACTAGTTAATGCACAAACAGTCTATTTGGTTTCTTTCAAGAATCGAAACAATATATTTGGAATTGAATACTACAATACAGTATTGTATATGAGAATATGATTGATATGAGAAAGGTGGTCGATTGAAACAGTTTTTTTAAGAAAAATCGATCATTGTCAAGCTTTTATATGAGCTACCTAAAATTAGGTTGGTGAATGTGTTGGTACAACCCAAATTTTAGGTAAATAGTAAATAATTCTTTTTGAATTCACAATGTGTAGTTACTAAATCATTATTTACTCAAACTTTGATTTGATCGTAAAAAGATAGGTAGCGAGCATTGCCAAAGTTTCAATGACAACACTTTGGGTAAACTTCCATTTACCTAAATATTGAGGTCACTACTCATTAGTATAAATTATGTAATACGCTAATTACCAAAAAATGTGGAAATGCACTTGAATTGATTTTGGGTAAGTTTCTACACAAGTTTAGGTGGCTAAGTGTGTAGTTTTCATTTTTTTAAGGGTGAAGCCAGAGAGAAAGCAACACGCGACGTGAAGCAAGCGTTGTGAAACTTGACAGATGGCAAGGAGTTGCGCGACCGAGCACTGTTCAGTTGATTGATTCGTTTCACATCGCATCCCACGTCGCCTTCACAATCCCTAAAACCAGTGAATGTTTAATGTTAATTTTGAATCAAAATAAGTAAAACCGTTTCAGAAATATTTGAATTTTAATTGTAGTTTTTTAAATAATGACAATGTCTTATTATTTCCTGACGCATACTGTACATTGTACATACAAATTTGATCAGTTCGTCAATCTAAGTCGAATAGTATATGACATTCGGCCTTTCGGGCCTCGGTTGAACAGTTGGTTTTTCACAGTGATTTCATAGCCTTTCTATATAAGAAAGTCAGAAAACTGGAATGGACAAAAGATCATAGATCATGAATTGAGTTATTTGGTCAGACGAGACTTAAATAGTGTTATTTGGCTCTAATGGTATCACACACAAATGGATACGGCCAGGAGAAAGTCTAAAAAAGTAGTATTTGAAACCTATAGTACGCATGGTGATTACCACCCGATCAGATGCACATAACAAAATCATAACACAAGTATATCAGCAGTTGATATGTATAACAATTTGTGTTATTTTGAGATATTCAACAAATGAAATCAGTTGAAGGTTAAAACCTATGATAACAATATAATAACAAAATCAGTTATGATGTTTTATTTTCGTTTGCAAGACTTATGATAACGTTCATTAATTGGAAAAATGAAGTTCTTCTGTTGCTTTATATCGAAATATAATGATCAGAATTTCAAAAAACTAAAGCAAGAAACCAGATTGCTACATAAATCATTCATTTCATAAAAAAATCATTCAACAATTTTGGATTGAAACGATGCTTAAAGTTGGCTGTGATATAGTGTTTCTGTGTTAAATTTGCTAACTGATTTACTACAACCAATGTTATAAATTTTTGCTTTCGGACTTCTGTAGTTATATCAAATTCAATAATAATTGTGATACAAACGTTTCAAAATCTGTTACGATTTCGTTCCCGCTAGAGTCTTTTTTGTTATGAGTTTTGTTATTTTAACAGCTTACCAGCCAAAAATATTTCAAAATTTGTTATAAAATATTTCTGAAATAAATTACTCCAGTTGTTACAATTCTGTTATTACCATCTGATCGGGCAGTGAATGGAGTGTACAGGCTCGGTAGATAATATGGGTTGCTGGGTAGTTCCGAGTTGGTGAAATACCCACTCGGAATTCTAAACTAGTTTTCTAAAATGTGATCGCAATTTCTTTACTTTGTATAGTGTCGAGTTGCATCGTACCAATTGTTGAAGGCATATAAGTAATGGAAAATAATACAATGCCTGTTTATGAAAATTCATATCATTTAGGCTGTGAACCATTTCGCGATTTTTTTTATGTTTTTTTACAATTTGTCAGTCGTGCAGTTATTTAGCTATTAAAAATAACCCCGCACGAGTACATGGTTTTTTTGGCAGTTTAATAATTATTTTTCAATACTGCAAAAGATCTTGGAAAACAATTCCTATTACTGAGCGTTAGTAAAAATTACCTCTGTGTAATATCTTTTTATTCCTTCAGTCATACAAAATACTCTAATAAACAGTTCCAATATATTGTCAAATGAAGTAAGATTTCCTCGAAGTTCTTCTTACGTCCTCTGTATTGCAATTATTATACCACTTGTTATCATTTTATTTTCATTGCAAACTAAACCCAAATAACTTTCTATCCGTCAAAATTTTAATCGGACCGTAGTTTTAGTTAAATTTAAATACTCGATGAAAACTTTGTTAGCACGGCGAACTTGGAAAATGAGGGAATGTGATTCGATTAGAATTCTACGAAATTTGGTGTAACAGTTTATTGACCCGAATGTCGATATAAGTATAACGCGGTGTTCACTTTATAGCAAGTTTATTCTAACTGATCTGATACTCGTTAACACATAGGTTTATATGGGAATTCAGTATAAAGGAATCGGCAAAAGGCCTATCCGAAATTGGATCCTTTCGCTATCGTGAGATAGTGATAAGAGAGATCGTGTTATTGAGATTATTCCAATGAGTAGAAATAGGATAGACATATCTACTATCAATTTAGTACAATTCATCGAGCTTAAATCTAGGGTGGCTCCAACATATACCGGCCCCTGTTGAAAGGGTGAGCCTTTCAACCCATTTGATGAGATGATTCCGATCTGATTCATGGCTCCGTTACGGTTTTGTAGCATTTTTTTTGTGCGAGCTTCAAACCGGGCGTTTCATCACGGCACTTGGTTGCTCATCCTTCAGGGCTTCGTGGTTGGTCGCGCTCGTCGATTATCTTCATTTAGCGGTTGGGCATACTCATGGTTGAGGGTTGAAGTAGCCATAGATGCACAGCACATGTCGGAGGACGAAAATTCTTTAAGTTTTTTGCGAAACATTATATTATAATACTTACAGGGTTCGGAGGCCCTTAAGGCCCCCGATCGTTGCGCAACCTGTAAGGCTGCGATGGAAGATACTATGGCACAACTGCGTTGATGATGCCTGATTCATTCGCTTCGGTAGTGGATTGATGAATGGGAAGCACGCAGATCTTATTAATAGCACGCCGATATTCTCCATCAACAGTGCGGACGTCGACTACTCGAACATTTTTGTCATCGCCATAAAAGATGTTGCTTACACGACCGTAACGCCATTTTAAGGGTGGCAGGTTATCTTCTTTTAACAGTACCATGGTGCCTACCATGATATTATCTCGCATTCGTGTCCATTTCGTACGGGGTTGAAGTCCAGACAAATAATCGATCGCCCATCGTTTCCAGATCCGTCTGAGGATTTCTTGGTTCTCCTGCCAACGGTCGAGACGATTTCGAGGAATATCGGATAAGTTGGGTTCAGGAAAGCAAGTAAGCGAACGATGCACAAGGAAGTGCCCTGGTGTTAAAACTTCCAAGTCATTCGGATCTGTAGAGAGCTGTGTCAGGGGTCTAGAGTTGAGACAGGCTTCGATACGGGTCAGCAAAGTAACAAATTCGTCCTGAGCCAACACATAGTTTCCAATACTCCTCTTTAAATGTTGCTTAAGTGATTTCACCGCTGCTTCCCACAAGCCTCCAAAATGCGGGCTGCAGGGGGAATGAACTTGAAGGTTATACCCTTATTTGCGCAGTCGTCAATCACTGCACCTTGGTGTTGTTGTGAAGCGAAGTGTCTTGATAATTCTGCTAGCTCCCTAGCGGCTCCCTTGAAGTTCTTTGCGTTGTCACATTGGATGAGGTTCGGCTTTCCTCTACGAGCGACGAACCGATGCAATGCTGCTATGAAGGCGGCCGTGGAAAGATCGTAGACCAGTTCTACATCGACCGCTTTGGTGACGAGGCATACGAAAATGGCAACGAAACACTTGATTGGAGGTGCTTTTCTGGTATTACGGTACTGGAACGGGCCGCAGAGGTCGACACCAGTATTGAGAAAAGGATACGTTGGTGTTACTCTTTCTGGAGGAAGATCTCCCATGAGTTGCTCCAAGTTATGTGGTCGACAACGAAAACAATTTATACAAGCATGTACCACCTGTCGTGCCAAATCGCGAATACGAAGAGGCCAAAACCTTTCTCTAACGCAGGCTATTAGAAGCTGAGGTCCAGCGTGTAAATTGGTTTTATGATAATGTATCATGATAGCTTTAGTTAATGGATGACGTGCAGGTAGTATCATAGGGTGTTTTCTGCTTTCAGAAATGGCTGCGTGCCGGAGTCGCCCACGAACTCGTAAAATGCCATCAATCAATATTGGTACATGCAATTTCAATTCGGAATTTGGTCTAACCTGTCCGTTGTTTTGTACTGCTTCAATATCCTTTGAAAATATTTCTAACTGTGCTAGTCGAACCAGAGATTTCACTGCGTCCTCTATTTCAACGGTGTTTAGAAAGCCTAATCTTCGATTATTACGATTTTCTGGTTTGAGATTGTGATTAAACCGCAACAAAAGTGCTACGAGTCGAACAAGAGCGGTAAACGACGATCGAAGCGAGAATACTTCATTTGGAGGCTGCACGTGAACCGGTAGAGATACTAATCTTTCTTCCAGAATGTCGCTAGGCCAGCAGCCAGATGCTTGGGGAGTCAACGGTGGCCAGAAGCGGGACGATTTCTCCAGCCATGGTGCACTATCCCACCAGATTTTCATCTCCTTCAGCTGGCTGGGATACAATCCGCGAGAAATTAAGTCTGCCGGATTTTCGATGCCCGGTACATGTGCCCAAATGCCACCAACCGTAAGGTGCTGAACTTCGGACACTCGATTTGCGATGAAGGTTTTCCATCGAGACGGTCGGGAATTGAGCCAAAACAGCGTTATCATCGAGTCAGTCCAGAAAAATGATTTGATATTAAGTGCAGTGCTTGTGACAACCTTGTGGTACAAATGGCTCAACAGCAGCGCAGCAGAAAGTTCCAACCTTGGAAGACAGATACGTCCTTGTTTTTTCGAATTACCAAGTGGTGCCACCTTCGATTTGGCGGCCATCAATCGTACCGAAATTGATCCATCATTTGGAACTGTTCTTAGATAGAGACAACATCCATAGGCCTTCTCGGATGCGTCACAGAAACCGTGAATTTCAACTAGTACTGGGGCACTTGCGCTTGTCACCCATCGGGGTATAGATATAGAAGCCAACTCTTCTAAGCTGTTGCGAAATTGGAGCCAATATTTCTGCTGGGCGTTGTCCAACGGGTCATCCCAGTTCTTTGATGTGCGCCAAAGTGATTGAATGAATATTTTTGCCAACGCTACGACGGGACCAATCAACCCAAGAGGATCGTAGAGCCTCGCAGTGTCCGACAAGACGACACGACGTGTTATCGTACTTTCATTAGGCCAGACAGGAACGGAGAAGCGAAGCTTATCATCGGACGGCTGCCACTGTAATCCCAATGTTTTGATTGTCATCAAAGGAGAATCGAGCGAAAACGATGTTCGTTTGTCACGCAGTTCAAGGGGAATTTTCGACAAAATGGTTGATGAATTGGATGCCCATTTGCACAGGTTGAAGCCGGCCGATTTCAGCAAACCCAATAGTTGACGACAAAGTTCTTCGCCCTTTTCTTCATCACTGACTCCCGTTAGCAAGTCGTCCATATAAAAATCCTTCGCCAGGACCGGTGACGCGAGAGGAAATTCATTCGAACCATCCTGTGACAGCTGTTGTAGGCATTTTGTCGCTAGGTACGGTGCAGAGGCCGTACCGTAAGTCAATGTCGTTAGTTCGAAGGTGCGAAGAGGCTCAGAAGTTGTAGCACGCCAAAGGATTCGTTGTAGAGGATAGTCAGAAGGATGTATTCGTATTTGGCGATACATTTTCTCGATATCTGCAATAATTACAAACCGATACATCCGAAATCTCAGAATAATTGCCAACAAATCGTCCTGTATGATTGGACCGACCATCAACGCTTGGTTCAGAGACACTCCACTGTCAGATCGACACGAGGCATCAAATACTACCCGTAGTTTTGTTGTCGTGCTGTCCGCCTTTTCAATTCCGTGATGAGGCAAGTAGTATGAAATACAATCGTCAATCGTTGCACTAGTCTCCTCTATCTCTCGCATATGATTCAACTGATGATACTCGTTAATGAACCTTGTGTATGCTGAACTAAGATCTGGTTTGGATAAAAGCCGACGCTCTAAGCTAAAGAACCTTCGAGTGGCAATTTCCTTCGACTTTCCTAGTTGTCCAATAATCGAGGATCGTTTCGGTAAACTGACTACAAAACGACCAACTTTATCACGGAATGTGGTAGAATTAAAGTGTTCTTCACAATAAGTTTCTTCTAACGAGTGCGTACTTTTAGTCCAACACGATTCTATCTCCCAAAAACGAGAAAGTTGTTCATCTAGGGTTGGCACGTATGTTGCATGAGCTAACTTAGGTGTTGATTGTGAACCTTGGATTAGTCCTACTCTTCCGGAGGCAACCCAACCCAAAACAGTGTTTTGGAGAACTGGCCGTTCAGGTCCCAATTTCTTAAATCCTTCCAAAAGCAGATCGTAGTACATATCCATACCAATCAAGATATCAATAGGTCCAGGTTTGTGAAATTCTGGATCAGCTAAGATGAGGTCAGATGGGATACTCCATTGCGAAGAATCAAGGCATTTCACTGGTAGTTCACAAGTAATTTTACTCAGAATATGGCATTTGGCTTCAGCCATGAAATCTGTACAACGAGAGCCGATACGAACGAAAACTGCATGTGAAGAAACGACGATTGAATTTCCTACACCTCCGATTTCTTGACGATCTGAATAACGTCTTAACTGAAGTTTTTGTACAATGTTTTCAGTTGCAAGACTCAACTGGGACGCAGGATCTAGTAACACTCTAGCCCAGTGTAGAACTCCATTTGAATCGAAAACTTTGATTATCGCTGTCTGTAGTAATACCGTAGCAGGAACCTTTCGAGAGCGACCGACGAGAGAGGTAGAGATTAGACTGGAAGCTATGGCTGTTGGTGATTGGGATTCTGCAGGCAAAATCGGCGGGGGGTCCGAGCGAGTTTGAATCGATGAACTGGCTTGGTTATTCTGAGCAATTGTATTAGAAGAATTCGACGAAGTTACTTTCAACTGAGAGCGATCGTTAGGTTGTTGGTGGAGCATTGTGTGGTGCCTTTGGTTGCACACTCTGCATGTACTGGATGAGCAATTGCGCAAAAGGTGGGACGAGGAAAAGCAATTGATGCAAAGATATTTTCTTTTTACTTGCTCGAACCTCTGAGCAACTGACAGTTTTTGAAATATTTCGCATTTAAATGCTGAATGTGAAGGTTTCGAGCAAAATGGACACGTGGTGGATGATGAATTAGTAATGGTGTGGACTGTATTGAATTTTATTTTTTGATGTCGTGGTGTTTCGGGTTTTCCATGGTCAGGCGAGCGAAATTTCGATGGTGCTAACGACTGAAGCACCGTGAGGTGTGTTCGGAGAAATGCGATAACATCTTGGTATTTGGGAACATCGGTTGACTTATGATATGTCTCCCACTGCTTTAACGTGGACGAATCTAAGCGACTGCAAATCATGTGCGCGAGTAAAACACTCCAACCGTCCGTTGGGATGTCCATCTTATCTATCATGCACAGGTTCCTTTCAAAATCATCCACTAGGCTGATGAGAGCCTCATAAGACTCCCGTTTCATAGGATCTATAGCAAACAGTGCATCGATGAACGTTTTGACTACGAGCTTCTTATTGTCAAACCGTCTTTCCAACAGGTTCCAGGCAACGGAGTAATTTACAGCGGTGAGCTCGACTGATTCGATTACCTTCCGTGCATCCTTCGAAAGCGATGCTACCAAATATGTGAATTTATCGATTTGGGATAGTTGTGAGTTTGACTCAATTAGCGATTTGAATGTATCCCGGAAAGTAATCCATTCGGACACTGTTCCGTCGAAGGTGGGAAGTTTTACTTCAGGAAGTTTGGTTCGCGAAAAAGAGCTTTCGGTAGTCGACATTTGATTTACAGACGTAGATGGAATTGCTAAAGGCAGCATAAAGTTCGATTTTCGAAGCTCGTTGGTAAGAAAACTACAAACCATTATAAAGTCTCTTTCAAACCCTTGACGAACAAGACGATTGGCTTCCTCCGTGACTCGCTGTCCTTCTTCGTCCGTCTCGAGAATTTTAACATCATCATTTTTAATTTCAATCTGAAGACGATTCGCCTGAAAATCTTTATATAAACCTTCTACTCGTTGCTTCCATCCCTCGAGGTGTCCTTTATCACGATCCTCATTGTAATTTTCAACAACATGTTTCAAATTAGCCATGCTGTCTAAATAAAACCTTTCTTGGCGAACTAATGTTCGTAGCTCAGGCATCCTTTTATTACAACACCTTTGCTGTGCTCAAATTAATCAATTTTTCTCAGTAATGCACTCAATGCAACAAACCTACTCGGGATGAAAGCACGTGGAGCAATCGACAATGTATCAAACACTCAGTTACAATAGCAAATCCCACAAATGGAATTTTATTTGTTCAATTGATCTCACTCACATGTGGTACTTACAATTGCTCGCAAACAATACCGTTGTCTTATTGCCTGTGTGCGATAATCTATTGTCACTTGATCGCCAAGCCAAGCCTGTCTGGTGTACCGATGAACGATGACCACGTTGATAACACGTTCGCGAATTCCTTCGAAGATCCTTATGATTTACTAACGAGAACTGATTTAGTTGATGCGGTCTTTCGCGCACCTTTTAACTGCTGACACAGTCCGATTAGCATTGAACACGTTTAAGTTTTTTTTTACAATCGGTATGGCACCGGCGACGGTATGGTGTACAACGAAATAGTTCACCTTCCGCTCATGGGAATCGTTCCGCGAAACACTGGCTCAATTTTAATCAGCGGTTTACACTATCAAAACGCGTCTGATCCGGCTCGAAGGACCAAAATGTTAGCACGGCGAACTTGGAAAATGAGGGAATGTGATTCGATTAGAATTCTACGAAATTTGGTGTAACAGTTTATTGACCCGAATGTCGATATAAGTATAACGCGGTGTTCACTTTATAGCAAGTTTATTCTAACTGATCTGATACTCGTTAACACATAGGTTTATATGGGAATTCAGTATAAAGGAATCGGCAAAAGGCCTATCCGAAATTGGATCCTTTCGCTATCGTGAGATAGTGATAAGAGAGATCGTGTTATTGAGATTATTCCAATGAGTAGAAATAGGATAGACATATCTACTATCAATTTAGTACAATTCATCGAGCTTAAATCTAGGGTGGCTCCAACAAACTTAATGGAACTGATTTTTACTTTGTTCATATGTTCATATCACAGACAAATAGACATGACACTCAAATTAAGTTCTTGAATCTTTTTAATGGTCATTTCGAATATACCGTTAGTTAGTATAGTAGTCACATGTGTCATGATGGTGCCACTAACACACTCGTTCCTTCGTCAAAAACATCCAGTCCGTATATCAGACTGAATTTATTTTTTCATATATCAACAGCACAAGCTAAACAGCATGAATCAGCAGCATAAAATATGTAGTAGGATTATTATTATTATTATTATTATTATTATTATTATTATTATTATTATTATTATTATTATTATTATTATTATTATTATTATTATTATTATTATTATTATTATTATTATTATTATTATTATTATTATTATTATTATTATTATTGACATCACTACACAACGTGTACGAAATAGAACAAAGCACGCCTTGTTCGTTTTGTGTTTTCTTCTTCTTTCGGTGTTGTACATATTGTCACTCTATATGGCGATTTGAAAACTTTGACACTCATCGCCCTGTAACTGCGGAGCCGGATGTCGGATCCGGATGAAATTTCACAGTAGCTTTAAAGACAGTATGAACTTTAATTCAAATTAGGATTTGTAAAAATCGGTTCAAACGTCGCAGAGAAATCGAGGTGAATTTAGTTTCAGGAGTTTTTCTTCTCCACTTTCGGTGCTCTCGGAACAGGAAAAGATGGGACCAGTAATGCCCAATTCAGTTTCCATGCACACAAACTAACAAGCTCTGCAAACTAGAAGAATTTATCAGTTTTATGGGATTTGTATCTGTTTTTAACCATCGTTCGTGGAAAAATGCTAATAAAATTGGTAATTTTCCACTTATCACGCTTTAGTTCCGGAACTGAAAGTCGGATTCAGATAAAATGTTCTACGAATTTTTTGGATATTATAAGACCTTTCATTTAAATCTTAGTTTGCGTAAATCGGTTGAGTTGTTCCAGAGATAACTGAGTGTAAACTTTTTCTCAAATTTTCACATATTTTCATATAACTCCGGAACCGGAAGTCACATTCAAATGAAATTCAATAGCAAGCTATGGGACCTACCTACCTACCTTTTATTTGAACCTTAGTTTGTGAAAATCAGTTTAGCCATCTCTGAAAAAAGTGAGTGCATATTTTTTTCATTTTTTTGGTGCATATCATCCTATAACTCCGGAACCGGAAGTCGGATAGGAATGAAATTCAATAGCAGGCTATGGTACTACATGACCTTTCATTTGAATTTTTGTTTGTGAAAATCGGTTAAGCCATCTCTGAGAAAAGTGAGTGCATACGCACACACATCGATTTTCACAGTGATTGCATAGCCTTTCTATATGAGAAAGGCAAAAAAGATATACTCATAATAATAACCTGAATTGAGAAAATTATGAAATACCTAGAAAAATCAAAAATTAATTTTTCTTAACTTAATAAAAAATACCTCAAAAATACAACATTAATTGCTCTGAACAGTAAAAAGTTCATTTAAATTAAACTCACTGTTACTTTGAATATCAAAAATAACTAGTAAAAACAATATTTTCACAACAAAACATCGGTGGAGAAGGTTATTTGTTCAATTATGAAGCTTATTTTTGATGAACTAACTACGAATTCGGTTGTCTTCCTGGTACTGCCACATAGCTTCAACATCTAGAACACAACACGTTCATTCAATGCTTAACCCTTTCTAATAAAGACAAACCGCAGCAAAAACAAACCACATCAAAACATTGACGTTTTTCATTCAAACAAACTACGGAAACCAGACAGCAGTCCAAACAGAAAAAAATATAAACAGGAACACTTCTTTGACTAGTAAATATCCGACAGGAGATGCATCCACCCAACATTTTCTGTTTACGGCATCATTTATTATGCTTTCGCTCTCGGCCACCGTCTCGTCACATCGTGTCATCGTTGCATAACGAATCTTCCCAAATTTTAAGGCAGCTTGAAAGCGACTGCCTGCAATCTCCACCCACTTTCAGCTTGAGTCGACATCACGCTAGCAACACGTCATCGTATCCTTCATGTTCCACCATCGACGAACGGTACGGCTCTGACTTTTGAATAAACACTTGGCTTTTGGGAAGGTACTGCTAGCCGTATTTTCACGCTTGCTGTCTTTTCCAACCAATTTCTGGCGTTGTAATTCAACATTTTAAATTTTGTGAGCTTTTGTTCTGTCATAATGAAGATATTCGAATAATTCGAAAACGTTAGGATTTATACGAAAAAACTTTTTGAACAACGATCGTATCAAACGTACCTGAACAGCCGCAGCACAATGATTACTAATTGCGCAGCAAAGACCGCTTACCCCCGGTTTGGTTTTCTACATCGTTAGAAAACTAACCAACAACCAAGCAAGCGATGGAAAAATGTACACCACATCAAAGGAGGAAAATTGTGACGATCCTATTTCCTGATAATTTCGCCACCATTCCAACCGTTTCGGTGAATGTGAGTTTATTTTTCACATCCCTTCGAATGAAAAAAAAGTTAACGATATATCGCTAGAAATTCAACGGAAGCAGACGCTACAATAAAACCGGCAACAGGAAGCGGATTGATTCTAAGCAGTAAAACAGGAAAAACAAATAAATGTTCACTGATTTCCCCCGCGGGATGTTGGCCTGGCCAGGATATGGGTGTTGCGCAACAATTTGGTTTTGCTCTAGCTACAAGCAGAAGTGAAGAATTCGACCAGACCTCGGAAAAACAACACTCTCAAATTCCGGACTCGGTTCAGTCAGCCGTTTGACCCATGGCGGAAGCTGTGAAGTGCTGTAATGTTTTTATTTGGAGGCCTTCCCGGGTTAACCGGAGTCCAAAGCTGCTATGGCCGCAATGCGAGAACAGCTCTGTGGTGGGATATAAATAAACTACTAGTACTGGAATTCTGGCAGCTTTATCCTCTAGCAGAGTAGTTTTCACTTTCTAGTCCTATGCGTTGGTTAGGTGGTACATGTTTGGTACTGCCTTTTCCTACCTGTACCCCGGATTCCAGTAGCTTTTTGTGAAAATTTTGGTAATTTATTTAGCTGGTTTGTGGTTGCTTTCATTTTCTATTCGGTTCTTCAATTACCGGTCGGGGCGATGTAGCTGCAAGAAAGTTGTAGACCATGAGGCACTATTTAAATAATCCAGCATCCAGCCAAGCATTCCGATAAAGTTAGTCGAGAAGTGCTGTTCCGTCGAGGAGTCAATGAGTAGTGATTCTCGAAAAATAACTCCACACTAGTACAACTATTGGAAGTGTAAACTTGGCATTTTTTGTCCTAGGACCATGTTTCATCAACATACGGTGAAGGGAATCATACACAAAATTATTTTTTTGTACCAAACGATTGAAAATGTTAGAATTACCAAAGTGTTGACACGGTTCTTAAAAATAAAACAAACCGCGAATTTTGCACAAAACTCCTGCGAAAAAAAGGTTCCTTTGTTTCGGAACGAAAAATATTCGCCTTTCGCTTGGTTCAAAGAAACACCGAAAACTTTTTTCTTTTACATTTTCCAACTGACCGCGTTCAACCTTTTCCAGGTCCTGCACCAATCATTAAACGAGTGCGGGTCCGTCGTCTCGATGGCGTTGGCTGATATCCTTTCCAAATTGATGCTTATTGTTTCCCAGCTCATCGTTTGTTAGCTCGATCCGGGTCCTATAAGCAAACATTAATTGAATGGTAAAATCGAGATGGGAAAACTTTCTCGGAACGAACTTTTCCTCACCGATCCTTCGCCGGGTTCGGTTCGGATGGTTTGTTTGAAATATGAATGAATGAATGAGTGTGAGAAATCGTTTGAGGTGCAGTGAAGCGCAGCGACAGAAAACGTGCCCCTGTTCCATAATCTTCGAACCCAAAACTAAATATATAGAGTGCTGAATGCTTCTGAATACCAATCATACTTTCAAAGTATTCTGTTCTCGAAATCAATTGGTGTGGTAGATGTTAAAATAGATGCAGAAATCCAATTTGAGATTGTGGGCCAATTGGTTGGAAATTCAACTTGTTTTTGTTAGAGAATGAGCAAAATAAGACTGATTAAAAACTTCGATTCAGGACCAATCGAATGACCAAACGAACCGTGAAAATCTTATGTGCTGAATAATTCAAAAGCTTTGATAACACTACTATTAGTCGGTTAGTATATTTCTGATTGTGTCACTTCTACAATTCCAAACAACTGGTTTGGACGGAGTGACGCAGTTAATTGACGATGAAAATTTACACAATGGCTATTATTAGTACTTTTCAATTAGGGAAAGTTATCTAATATCAATCGTATCATCACAAATGAATTGCTGTGGGCAGTCAGATGCTATGCAATGTGCAGTTTAATTTGATTTGAATTTATTTCACGTATCCAGCCAAACTGATTAAATACAAATGTACAAATGAACCCTACGAGAGCGTTTACCTTAGGATTTTGTTGGGAGCAGAGAATACGAAAATTTGGTTAAAACTTTTTGTGTGAGCAAACCGTCGGCCTTTTTAAATGAATTCGGTGGATGACATCATTATGGCTTGATGTATTGGCTCGTGAAAACATGGATCGATTCGAACAGATTTTTCAATGATGTACTATTGAAACACTAATGTCGTTTTTCATTGATTCCACTCGCTCGGTGCCAGTGTTTTGCCCTGACAGTTGATCAATGAAACGGTTTTGTAAAGTTTGGTTTGCACGCTTGCTGCTCTGAAAAGATAACGGGCGCAAAATAGTTGCCCGAGAATTGCCCCGAAAGTGCATTTTTTTCGTGCGGTGCAAATCAATGAAACACAGTGCACCTGCTTTGATTGCCCGACTGCACGAAAAGTGCACGAATCGAGCAAAACACTCCACGAGTGTTCTCAATGAAAAACGTCATAAAACGACCTCACAATATGAGTTTAAGTTAAATGTTTTGGAGTTATTTCTAGTAACCTAATACTACTGAAAATTATATCAGAAATTTCTAATCATATATCCGATGGCAGAAACAAACCTGTTTTAATACACCTAGTGGTGTAATGATGCCTTTCTCATATATACATTACGGTGGTATTCTTTTCAAAACTTTTCTCTTCGATTTTTGAAAGAACATAGAGAATGAAACACTCTACTAGTTTTTATTCAAATTTTGAAGATTTTTTTCGATTTTGCCATCGTATTCTAAACGAAGATTTAAATTTTTGTTGTATCCGAAAATATACAGTAATTTTTGGTAGGACCATAAGATCTTTCGTTTGACCCTAAGATTGGGAATAACGGTTTTAAGTCCAGTTTAGAAATTTTTTTACGGTTTTTGTTTCGCCGGTTTAAGTGACGGTGTACAATATTAAACACACTTTACCCTATAACTCCCGAACCGCGGAAGTCGGATCCGGATGAATCTCAGGAACTCCCTATGAGACCCTAAGACTTTTTATTTGAATCTAAGTTTGTCAAAATCGGTTCAGCTATTTTCGAGAAAACCTAGTGAGATTATTCGACACATACACACAAAGACATTGCTCAGCTCGATGAACTGAGTCAAATGGTACATGACACTTGTCCCTGCGGGCCAATTTTCAAGTGATTGCATAACCTTTCTATATGAGAAAGCAAAATGATGATGATACATTAGATACGACAAGAGATAGTCATTATCAAAGACTTATCACTCTCTCCGAGGATACATTTTGATAAGGCGCCCCATAATGAAGTAAGAAGTATTAACGTCAAAAGTATTTATATATCTATAATTCGAATCAAGATAAATATGGCAAATCCATAAACAAATCACGGAATCAGACGGAAAATGGCATCAACATACCGCACACAGTGCATAAGAGACTGTAACTTTCAGAGCCAATGGATCCACTCGCTAGTCAAACTACCTACTAGTGTACGTTATTTGGAATTTTCAACGTAAAAAAAGTTTTCCTTATGTACATGTATTATTAGATATGTATAATATATTGAATAGCTATGGACGAAAATTATGAGTATTTACAAGTAGAGGATGTTCTAAACAGCACCAATTTCCAAGATGGCGACTTCCGGTTTATTGATATTCCTTGAAAACTCTTACAATATGTGTATTTTCGGAACGGGTTTAAGAAGTATATGTCGGAAAATGATGTTTAAAGTCATTTGAGAATCCAAGATGGTGCTCCTCGAAACCCGTAGCAAAATGACGTTGTTTGAGTAAATTGTAGTAAGACCTATAGACATTACATTTGATTCTCAGTTACTAAACAGATTTATTCCAAATTGAACATAATATTAGCTTGACACTTACAATAGAATTGTCAAACAAATACATAAATTGATGAAAATGCTTCGATGTAAATATTTTAAGGTTCATTCTTTGGTGAAAGAAATGTTAATATTTAATTTTCAGTATTGTAGTAAATATGATTTTTTTGAATTGATTCAAGTTTTGAACTGCTGTTAAAACTGTTATTTTCGTTTTCGTTGACTGATTTCAATCCCTGAACTGTTGATTAGTGACCCATAATTTAATTCCGGTAAATCACAAAAAAACTAATGAGTCAAACAGTTAGATTCTAAAATGATTTTGGTAACTTTTTCACAGACCTGAATTAGCAACTAACAGTTCCTCTTCATATCGTTACACTTACACACGTTACACTGAGCCTGCGAACAATTTTGTATTAAAAAAAACAAAGAGGAACTATTATTTGCTGAAACTGTTTTTTTTTTTAATTTTTCCGAGAATTCACATAAATATACTTGAAGTCCGCAATTCTGATGTACGAGGTCTGTTCAAAAAGTTCCCGGAATTTTTTAATTGCGCGCGTCTGGAGAGTCCGGTGGTGAAATTTTTTTTTTATTGTGTAGGTACATATGTCCCTAATGTATGGTGAAATTTTCAGCTGGATTCATTGTTTACATTCTGTCTTGTAGCGGCTGGTGTAGACGTGTTTTTTTGAGCTCGGCGATTTTTGTTAGTTTAAACAATGGAAGAATTGAAGAGTCAAAGAATTTGTATTAAATTTTGCGTAAAAAATGAAATAAAGTGTAACCAAGTGTGCGAAATGTTACAGAGAGCCTACGGTGAGTCTGCTCTGAAAAAAACAAGTATTTACGAGTGGTATAAGCGTTTCCAAGATGGCCGCGAAGACGTTGAAGACGACGAACGCTCCGGTCGACCCAGCACGTCAATAATCGATGAAAATGTGGGACAAGTGGAAAAAATGATTATGGATGATCGCCGAATCACTATTAGAGAAGTTGCTGATGAAGTTGGCATATCAGTTGGCTCATGCCATCATATTTTTTCAAATGTTTTGGGCATGAAACGAGTGGCAGCAAAATTCGTTCCAAACTGCTTTTTTTTCGTGATTTTTTGGCTAAAAACAAGACTTTAATCATGCCCCAACCTCCTTATTCACCAGATATCGCTCCGTGTGATTTTTTCCTGTTCCCAAAGTTGAAGAGACCCATGAAAGGACAGCGTTTTTCATCGATTGAAGAGATAAAGGCAGAATCGCTGAGAGTGCTACAGAGCATTACAAAAAGTGACTATCAGGGGTGTTTCGAAGCTTGGAAAAAATGCTGGCATAAGTGTATTTTATCTAGGGGGGATTACTTTGAAGGGGACCATATAGATGTATGTATGTATGTATGTATGTATGTGTGAAGCCACCATCAGTTCAAGGCATTACCAGTGGATGCAGGTAGACTTACAGGAGATCCGAATTTGATTATCAGATAACTTTCATATTACTGCTGTTAAGAAGGCCAAAATGAGCTTTGAGGACCCGGCGCCTTCCAGCAATAACATCCGGCCATATAATAAAAGAATTCGCTGTACCAGCTTAAACCTGCCTGATGGTTTGTTTGTTAGAAGGGTGCATCTTACTCATTTCAGACCTTCTGGGGAAAACACACAGCTTTCCCCTGTGAATCGGGTTGACATTTCACTCCTTCATCCAGTCATTCACTTGTAAGATACCCTGATGCACTCCCATCCCTCTTCCCTTACAATGTACTTGAGCATAGTAGTATATAATGTAACATAATACACTTTAATATAATTTCCGGCAGTATAATACAATAAAACACAATATAGTATAAAACGGTGCAAAATCATATGGTACAGTGTATTATAGTGTATTATAGTACTATAATATTTTATGATGAATATAATAGTATCATAAAGTTATGTGACATAATATAGTAAAATATACCATAATATATTATAATATAGTTTGGTCACTATACGACACTGAATATAATAAAATATTATTATGCATAAAATATGAAAATGTAATACATCACAATGCAATATAATACACTTATAATTGTGTATTAAAATAAATGCATTTCAATACTATATAAAACAATACCAAACATTGTACCATAATATAGTATAATATAGTACAATGTAATATAATATAATACCACAAAATATGACGTAATATAATATGATACAATTTAATAATATATGTGTAAAGTGAAATGTGTAGTATGGAAATGAAAATGTAGCTGATAATGATAAAGATTATAATAATGGTAACGATAGTAATAATAATAATAATAATCATCAAAATAATACTAATAGAAACAATAGAAATACTAATAATAATAATAATAATAATACTTAAATACTACAAAATTATTTATATAACATAATATATTTTAATTTAATATAATATAATACAATGTCATACAATATAATATATTATAAATCAATATATAAAATAACAGTTAATGTAGAGTGTCAGTTATGCTCTTCTATCTTCGCAATACTGCAGGAAGTAGAATATTTCTCTTCTAATAACAATAATAATAACAATAAATATAATAATGAAAATAATAATAAAAAACAATATAATATAGTACAATGGATTATATAATAAATAATAGAATAAATAAAATGATATGTTGCGATATGCTATGACATTATATTACTTCAATTTATATGTCATTTCTCATCCTCTCATTCTACCATCAACGCATTCCATCGACCAATTGTCACCACAGATACACGTGTAGGCATGAAACAGGAACCAGTGAGGACCAAGCTCACCTTGTGACGACCTTGATATTTAGTTAAAATTTACTTTAAAAATGATAACTTATAAGGAAAACAAATTTATATTTTGCGCAGAGGTACGTAGTACTACTCATAATAAAGCCTATAATATAATATAATAGAATATAATATAATACAACATAATGAATACAATATAACATAATATAATAGAACACAATATAATATAACAAAATATAATATAATATAATATAATACAATATAATATGATATAATGCAATGCAGTATAATATCATACAACATAGTATATAATAACATAAAATAGTGTAAGACGATAATATGTGAAATAATATGCTATGATACAATATAACAGTTAATGTCGCAGTGTAAGTTACGCTCTAATAATAATAATAATAATAATAATAATAATAATAATAATAATAATAATAATAATAATAATAATAATAATAATAATAATAATAATAACAATAATAATAATAATAATAATAATAATAATAATAATAATAATAATAATAATAATAATAATAATAATAATAATAATAATAATAATAATACATGATGTAATAAACAACATAATTATATGTTGTAATATACTATGATAAACACTGCACTTTAGGATGGGCTTCAACCTACAAGCCATTTCGCACCCTCTCATTCTGCTACTAACGCAGAAGGCGATAGCACCCAGTCGACGCCGTTCTATTGACCAAATGTCATCATAGACGCTCGGGGAGGCATGAGATAGGGACTTGTGAGGACTTAGTTATCTCACCATTTGACGACCACTTTGAAGGGGACCATATAGATGTAGACGAATAAATAAATATTCTTTTAGAAAAATGAGAATTCCGGGTACTTTTTGAACAGACCTCGTATGTGGTTTAAAAAATACACCAATCAGTGCTACGAAGTTTCATACACCCATTTTGTTTGAAAATATTCAATTATATGTTTGACTGTTAGTATTGCCGCAATTGTCAGAGAATATGAATAATATTAATTGAACATATATACATTAATACAGAGGCACTTCAAATTGACATACTATGACATTTATCAATGTCGTAAAGCTACACTTTTCATTCTTATGCACAAATCGGTCCATATCAGCATGGCCATACTTAAGATTCAAATATAATGACACTCACCAATAGCATATGGCGACGCACTTTCATACGTTTGAATTTTTTAAACAAAAATGGTGTGCACATTTTTTTTGACACACTTTACCCAATTATTTTGAACTGGAAGTCGGATCCAGATGAAATTGAGAAGGTTTGTAAAGGACTATTAGACCATTTGAATCAGTTTGTGGAAGTTTGTGGAAATCGGTCGCGCCATCTCTGAGAAAAGTTAGTACACAAATTTTATTTTTTTTTACACATTTAACCCATAACTCCGAAACCAGTAGTCAGATCCAAACAAAATTCATGAATTTGTATAAGACCTGAAGATCTTTCTTAGGTGATATAGGTGTGTTAAAATCGGTTGATTCAACTCCGGAAAAAGTTGGTGTACTTATTTTCACATTTTGTATGAGACCTCAAGACCTTTCATTTGAATCTAAGAGTGTGGGAATCGGTGCAGCCATCTCCTATAAAATTTAGTATAATAAAACGTTACATACACATGCGCACATACACACACGGACATTTTGCGTACTCGAGTCGAATGGCGTATGACACTCGGCCCTCCGGGCCTCAGTTAGAAAGTCGGTATTCACAGTTGCATAACCTTTTTGTACGAGAAAGGCAAAACACATTCAACAAAACTATTTTCAATTTTAAAGTTTTCTAATTTTTAGCTGCATATTTTGATCAACCGGCAGGTTTTTTGCAATTGTTTCAATATTCTTTACGGATTTAATAGTACACGAAAAGTGTTTTTTTTTTCCAAAATCCTGACTCGAATTCCTGTTATAAAGGCGGTTAGGTATAACACAATCTCACAAGTACATTTGCTTAGAGCTCGGAGACACTTAGCGTTATATATCATTCAAGGATCAGGGTCATTTCGCCGAAAGCCATTTCGCCGAAAGGGTTATTTCGCCGAATGACATTTCGCCGAATGCCATTTCGCCGAAAGCCATTTCGCCGAAAGCCATTTCGCCGAAAGGGTCATTTCGCCGAATCCTGAAAACGTCTTGAAATCGTAATTGTAATTGATTTAAATTGAAGACAAACGAAAGATGATACCGTTAACACCCTTTTTTGTTGACCTGCCAATGTAGATCCCAAGAAAACTTGTTGACTATTAGCTACTAAGCATCAAAGCAATTGCATAGGTGTATCTAATGCGGCTACGCCACATCGTTCTGGTTCATGTGCTGTCCGACCTCGCTACCGCTCGTTCGGACCTAACCAAAGCAAAGAAACCTAGCTTTGAGTAGACCGGGCAAACGAGACGGTTACAGGTTTGTATGCAAGAGGCCGCCGCTTCCGACGGCGGGTCGGCGGCCGACTCAGCTGGCGTCGGCTCGGCAGCTTTGTGCCGCCAAGCCATCTTGGCTTCGGTTATGTGGCTGCGCCACATCAGTTATACAGAAGACATAACATGCATGAGATATGACCCTTTCCGCGAAATGATCCTTTCGGCGAAATGACCCTTTCGGCGAAATGACCCTTTCGGCGAAATGATCCTTTCGGCGAAACGGCTTTCGGCGAAACGGCTTTCGGCGAAATGACCTATTCGGCGAAACGACTTTCGGCGAAATGGCATTCGGCGAAACGACTTTCGGCGAAATGGCTTTCGGCGATATGACCCGCTCCCATCATTCAACTCAGCTCGATGAATGATTATCTAAGACATTTTAGTTCTATTTTTAAATAACCACAATTTTCCATCCAAAAGCGTTCAGTATATGTTTGAAACGTCGACGACCGTATTAGAGAGTAAATACAATAACCAAATTGATTTTGGCAAAAACTCATTGAGGATGATTTTCGGACCTACCTTCCTGTACAAATTTTGTCTATATAAAAGGTTTACTATCACCTCCTTTCGGGTGTAACACCTATTACCAGTCACCATGTGTTACATATATAGATTGTGGAAGGTATCAAGGGAGGACTATGACTTAAACAATGAAAACCTTAGTTACTCAATAAATTGATAATATTATTGCAAAATGTAGCCAATATAATTTTATATTACATAAAACATTAACACTTCCGTTTTCATGAAGTTGCACAGGTTGTGGCATACACAGGCTCACTTTTGACAAGCAGCTGGAGTACAGAGTGGAACACTTGGACTCACAGTATATCACGTGATTTTAGAGGCACAACATGGTTTGTTTCAAGCGACTCTTCCTATTTCGAAAATATTAATACTATATAGGATACGATCAGCAATCCACTAATATTCAAACATTATTTTCTACGCAATATGCAGTAAACCAGCTCCGAAAATACCCATATTTCTAGGTTTTTCAAGGAATATCAATAAACCGGAGGTCGCCATCATGATATTCGCAGCCACCTTAAACTTCGTTTTCCGACATCTACTCATCAAACCCATACCGAAAATAACTATATTGTAAGGGGTTTCAAGGAATATCAATAAATCGGAAGTATTTAAAACCATCTTGGTATTTAAAACCACCTCAAACATCATTTTCCGATATCTACTCATCAAACCCGTACCTAAAATACCCATATTGTAAGGGTTTTCAATAAATACCAATTAACCGGAAGTCGCCATCTTGGTATCCAGAACCACCTCAAACATCGTTTTCCGATTTTTCATCAAACCCGTTCCGAAAATACCCATATTGTAGTAATTTCCATGGAATATAAATGACCCGGAAACGCACGCAAAATTTTCAAATAAACATGTGTGAATCAGATATATTCAATAAATTCAATCGATCATATCCAATCAAGATTTGTAAAATAAATAAATAGGAAAAACAGAGTCGGTACAAATAGTATCTGAAAGACTCTAAGACACTCACAAAACTTTTGAAATATCAATCCCCCGATAACGGAAATCGAATAAATTATTTTTAGTGCCCCTTACTTTGAATTATGCACTTTACAATACATTGAATGATACATTTTACCATACATAGCTGAGATGATAAAATGAAGTACAAAAACCTGATTAGATATTTACAGTGCTTAAAAAACGCCTTGAAAGCAAATCATCGGTTCGATTTTTATGACTAATTGCACTGATAGATCATGCCCAACGTGCATTTTTTTGTTATTATTATAAAAGATTGACATAACCCAACTAGTCTATGTCGAATGTCTATCGTGTTAATGCCAAATATTATTCACTGTTCTTACTAGATTCCGGATGGGTAGAAGTTTCACCAGCTCGGATGTTAACTTACTTGTAGTTCAGTGACATTAAACTATCTGGCATCTTTTTTCATTCTCCCGCATTAGTTGGCAATATAATTCCCATTATGCACCGCAAACCAGTCTTCCCACCAACCGGTATCCAGGAGTGTGAGGTTTTATCATCTATAATTAATTATATCATCTAGATCAACGCATTCATCTTTTCTGAGCGGAAGCTGTGCCACCGATACGGCGGTCAAAGTCTACAGAAATCCGATTCATCTACCCGCTCGTACTTTCGCTTCATCTTACGACACAAACAGCCAGTTTCTTCTTAATTAATTAAATTAAATATACTCGAGCAAATCCTTCCAGCATCCACCGTTCATTATGATATTTTGTTCCTTCCCTTTAGCTGCGACTCGGCCCGCTGCGCCGATGGTGGGACTGTCTGTGATTACGCCAGGCGGAAGCTAGAGCTCCGTCATATGATCCTTCCCGTCTTGCACACGAAACAATGGACGATGTGTAGCGAACAAAAAAGCTAAAGGGCGGAAAAAATATGTAAGACAGTCTCGGGAGAATGTCTTTAATCACTAGCGAATAGAACCATGTTAGCAGGACTAAATCCTTTTAAGACGAACCGACACCGACTGGGTGAAACAAAAAGAGTCCACTGGATAAAACAACGACAAAACGTTCCAATGGAGACAGAATCCAGCAGACAGTGCGGAGACTGGCTTTCGAAAAAGTGATCAATTTGTTTTATATCGGAATAGACGAAGACAACTTTCATTTAATGTTAATAGACGAAATCATTTACCTTCAAAAGTTGTAGAACGACATATTTTTTGTAGTAAACTTTCATGTTTTGTGCGAAACATTGCTTCAGCAATCATTCAATACTGTAAGCGGTTTTCAGAAACAACTTACAAAACATGCAAAAAAACGGGTCTCAGAAACATCCTCAAACCATTGAGTACCGTCATTACATCATCGTTATCTCGCTGCCAGTCGGTTTGACTGCGGGAGCGCTTACGCATAACAAGACATCCAGCAAAATCCGTCTCGTCGTCGTGATGTTCCATAATGACAGCTAATATTCCGAGATCCGTGTCTGCACGGCGCTTCGCATTTTCTCTCCTTTCTCTTGTTCCTCGCCTCACGCTCATCGTTGCACCACTCGGTCTTTTTTCATTTATTTTTTCAATTTTCCGCCAGCAATGTTTCGAAGAGATGACAAAACGATGATGATGGCAATTTCAGTGTCAGTTGTTGTCTGACAATGTTCGAAACGAATCGGATCTACCACAGGTTCTCTTTCCGCGGATCAGTGTAGTGGTGCCTTCGCAGTTCGGCTGTAGTGGAATTTTTACTTTCAGTACACTCACAACCTCGTATCATAAACACAACCCGGTGGGAGGGAAAATTTTCGCCCTTTGTTGATTCGTGCCCCGTTCGAAAACCCGACTGGAAGTTAATGACGTCACAGGGATTCGCCCGGAATGAATCGATGATGTCACCAGCTGTCAGTGCGGTTATTCCATTGAGTTCCGTCCGACTACTGGGCCAGCTGAGAATCGATAATCCGCCAAGTGTGTATTTTTGGGTGAGATAGCTGTCACACAAAATCGAATATTAACACACGGTTTACGAATGAGCTTTTCGTTCGTTATTCGTTATCTTTGAAATTCGATTCATCTACTGCGAACAGTGATAGGCGTTGGTATAATGATGACATAATTGGGAATTTTAGAGTCTTCTACGATGACTTGCCAGGGTGTTTGCGGTTCTATGCATGGGGCGCAGGTCTTACAAGCTAGTTGTCGTATGTTCGAGCCCCGAACCCCTGTTCGAGCAATGATTCTACGCTATGAAACTGAAAGACCAAAAGAACCAAGACTTTGCTAAGATGGCTTTCTAAATTCGCTCACAAATCAAGTAAACCTAGATTTCTTACTATACTATACTATACTACACTACCCAGAGAACCACAAATCGCATAAGGTTTCACGAATTACATCGCTCAAAACGCTTTTTATAAACACCATCGCACAATCATATGACTGGAGCCCATTTTGTTCTCCATATGATGTTATCGCACAAGTTTACTGCGACGAAAAGAACACAATCGCATAATCGTTTGAACGAACTCGCCGTAAACATAATTGAACTCGCACTAGTTCCAGAAATGGTTGGCTGTACATGATATCCAAAATTTGCCTGAATTATATCGCATTGTACGTAAAACGTCTCGCACAAGATGATAATTCTTAGCTACCAATGAGATTGGCTCACAATTCTGACTTTACTGACTGAATTTAAAAATATTTGGTTGCATTCTAATTCCGAGCGTTTTACTGAAAATTCATGAACACTTGTTTGAAAAATGGTTAAATGTATTGCAAATTATCAGTATCATGGAGTATAAATGTAAACAACAGACTTCTTCGTGAAAACTTCCTCGCAATAAGAAATTCTTAAAACCTTCTTTTCTACGATATACTGTAAACACATATGTGTGAATTTGAATGATAGTCATACATCTCAAAACATAATGAGTTATTTCGCGCTGTAAGATCTTCCATATGCTTAGATATGCGAAGTGACTTAGTCAACTCTACGACAAAATAAGAATGTATTCGTCTGGAATCGGGTTTAACAACAGTTAAGATATGGATGAGAGTAGGAAAACTCGGTAAACGACCCACAAGTTTCAGGTTCGAGCCTCGATTAGTAAAAACTCGTAGTTATTTTTTGCTTCTTATGAGGATGTATGGTTAAAATCGCATAGACACTTGAAAAAACTCTCAAAAAATGTACTGATGATCACATGTATTGGAAAAAAAATTACTGAAGCTGATGAACTGAATCACATTTAATGCTTTACTACATCGCATCTAGCTTTTGATTTTCAGGAATTGCATGTATATCGCCTCCACTTTTGCACGTATAGGTCATATTTGCAGTATGCTCTGCGATTTAATTATAACATATAACAGAACACACAAAGCGATCATATCTTGCGATATAGGTACAAAATCGGAAACGGTAACGGTCTTATGGTCCTACACAAAACTTTTGAATTTCATCTGGATCTCCGGTTCCGGAATTATAGGATAAAGAGCGTTGAACATTTCAAGTTGTTAGCAGTGATACAAAACACGGAAAATTGGGTTGCTGGGGGTTCAAATTAGTTCCAATTGTCAGTTAGAGACCGGCTTCTGGCTCTGGTAACACCGAAAATAGTAGTAACAAACTCTAAAATGGAACGAACTCGCTTTTCTCAGCGATGGCTTATTGTCTTATGATTCCATATATTCCTCCTGAATTACATCCGGGTCTGATTTCTGGTTACAGAATTCCAAGATTATAAGTGTCCAAAGTTTCAAATCATCTTACCGGTACGTACATGTGGGGATACAGAATACGAAAACACAATACCGCCTCTACGAACGAAACACGCTGTGTGTGGTGTTCGATTTCGTACATGCAATAAAGAAAACGAAAACTAACACCGGAGCTCGATTTTGAAAACATAAGCGAGTCTATCGGCACCAAGCACACATGAGTACGAGTTTTCAACTATTTTGAAGAAAACAGAATCATGGCACAGGCACGAATGTCTGTTACCGGTGTGTGATTTAGGTTGAATACGGTGCTGAGGTTAAAACATGATAATGAAAGATAAAAAAGTATAATCCTGCATGTTGTTCACGACACAAAAATGTATGAAATATTCGAAACAGATTGTAAAACTATTCGAACCTATAGGCCTTGCTATTCAATGCCCTTAAAAACTTACTGCAACTTTGACAGCCTCCCGATTCCGATTCCGGAAACAATTATTCAAAATGTCCAATATGAAACTTGGATCGATTTCTCGTGAAGTGTTAATGAGAAAGGCACCAGTTTTTTTAAAACTCGAAGCAATATGAACTGAATAATAATGACTGATATCTATCCTCCTGAAACTATCAACATCAGCTGTTACTGTTCAATATTCATAACAGTCAGAGCTATCTTTTGAATCAGGAATCAGGAATCAGAACAAATTGGCTCAAATGGCACGTTCCCCTTGATATTTGGAGATTTGTGCCTTGCCATCAATTTGTTTTTAGCATCATTTTCCCGATATATAAGAGGGAAGGATTGAAAGGAAATGGTAAGGGTTGGACTAGGAGGATGGGAAAAATTGACGACACAAAAACACATAAAAGCAGAAGTAAATTCTGCACCCCTAAGGGATGCCGAACAATCTGCTGAGGATCACATTTAGTGGAAGCAGAAGTAAATTCTGAACCTCTACGAGGTCCCGAACAGTCCGCTGTTAATAAAACCTCCAACTCCCGAGAGGATTTGAAGATCTTACAAAAGCGACACCATTCTGCACTCCCGGAAGAATGCAGAACGATTCGCAGTATGTACGAGCAGAAGTAAATTCGGCACCCCCTAAAAGATGCCAAACAATCTGCTAAACCCAATTTAAGGTAAATACAGAAGGGATTCATTCACTCCAGGAAGAACGATGAACCCTTCTGACTATAGCTCCTTACCACATTGGGTAAGAAACGAGAGAATATCCTTCAATTTTAGCTCCGCATACACAGACTCAACCATGTATGGAGAACCAAAAACCCGGATACGTAGCTGCGTCAATGCGGGACAGTTACATATCAGATGATATGAAGTACCATAATCGCATTCACACAAATCACACGAATAATACTCAGCACGTTGAATAGTAGCCATGTGATAATTGAGTTTGCAATGTCCAGTCAGAGCTCTGACCAGAATACTGCAATGATGCTTGGAGAAATGCAGTAGACACTTTGACATTTTCAGATTTAAATCTGGTAGAAATGCTTTTGTCTGAGCGCAAGTTTGCAAGCTGCGCCAGTAGCTGGCATGTTTGGATACAGCCCAAGAACGAATCTTGTGCTTTATCCAACTAGTTGAAAGTGGTAAAGCTGGTTCAGGACCAACGAAATCATTCGTTGCACCAGCTCTAGCCAACTCATCAGCCCATTCATTTCCAGTAATACCAGAATGGCCGGGTACCCATAAGAAGTAAACAGCATTTGAAATGCTGAGGTCTTCAATTTGAGTTCGACATGCGATCACTAGATTCGACCGTGAGTCATTCGAACTGAGTGCTTTTAAGGCTGCCTGACTGTCGGAACAAAAATAAATTCGCTTACCACAGATCCTCTGCTGAAGTGCCGATTGTACTCCACACAGAATCGCGTAGATTTCTGCTTGAAACACAGTACAGTATCTACCAAGTGAATGAGACTGCTCCAGCCTCATTTCACGACAGTAGACACCAGCACCAGCACGACCATTCAACAGAGAACCGTCCGTATAACAAACTATGTGTTCATCAAGTTGTCGTTCCAGACAACCAGACAACCATTCCTCACGAAAAGGATAGCTCACATTGAATGTTTTGAAAGGAAAACTGCATGTGAGAGTTAGGTCACTAGGTGCGAGTAAATACTCATCCCACGTAACCATTTGAGACCACAAGCGAGTGTGGCTGGTAGCATAATCTAATGGGTTACTGTTCCAAAGCCCTGTAACCCTAAGACGGTATGCACAAGATAATGCTTCTTGTTTTAGGAACACATGTAGTGGTTTAATGCACAGTAGCGCCTCTAGAGCAGCAGTAGGAGTTGTCGTGAATGCTCCTGTCATCGCCATTAGGACCATCCTTTGGAGATGATTTAGCTTTGACTGAACTGTCGCGACTTCTCCTTTCTGCCACCATACAAGACATCCATATGCTAAAATTGGTCTAACAATAGTTGTGTAGATCCAATTAATATATCTGGGTTTGAGTCCCCATGATTTTCCAAAAGCTCGTCTACATTGGCCGAAAGCCATGCAAGCTCTTTTAATTCTGAAGTCAATGTGAGCAGACCAATTCAGTTTTGAGTCAAGAATAACCCCGACGTATTTAACTTGTTCGACCACAGTGACCTCTGAACCAAAGAACTGCAACGGACGAGCTCCTCTGATTATCCTACGATGAGTGAAAAGCACCATTGATGTTTTGCCCGGATTTACAGATAATCCAACCTGACAACACCATTGTTCAACAGATCGCAGGGCTTGCTGCATTAAATCAAAGAGAGTGTTAATGCTTATACCGGTCATCAATATATGATAATCGTCGGCAAAACCATAAGTCGGAAATCCAAGGTTATTAAGTTTCCTTAACAAACCATCAGCGACAAGGTTCCATAAAAGTGGGGATAGTACACCACCTTGAGGACACCCACAGACACTTAGCTTTCTAATCTCTGCTTGCCGAAGCGATGAACAAAGAAGTCGATTGCTAAGCATTGCGTGTATCCAATTTGTGATACTTGAAGGTATGCCATGACCACGGGCTGCTTCCAGAATTGAATTGAAAGACACGTTATCAAAGGCACCTTCAATATCTAGGAAAACTCCCAAGCAAGATTGCTTTTGTGAGAAAGCTTTTTCAATGTTGTACACAACATCATGTAACAGGGTTGTAGTGGACTTTCCACGCTGGTAAGCATGTTGCATTCCATGTAGCGGATGCAGGCCCAAACTAACATCTCTGATATAGTGATCGACTATGCGTTCCACTGTTTTAAGAAGAAATGAGCTTAGACTGATAGGCCTGAAACTCTTCGCTTCCTCATAAGTGCCGCGGCCGCCTTTGTGAAAAAAATTGACAATTATTTCCTGCCAGGCTCTTGGAATATATCCTGTCGCAAGACTAAAAGTAAGTATTTTCTTCAAAACATGTTTGAAATGTTCATACCCTTTCTGCAGTAACACTGGGAAAACTCCATCCTTTCCAGGAGACTTGTACGGAGCAAAACTCTCAACTGCCCATTTGACCGATTCAATCGTCACAACGCTTCGAGCAAGGGCCCAAGAATCGTAACTACCTGAAAAAGTCTCGGGAAGAGCTGTCGGTGATGTCGGTCCATACATCCTGGAAAGTGAGTGTTAAAAAGATAGTGAAGTACATCACCTTCATCAGACAAGTGTTCACCATCTGAAGTTCTTAAGAAACTGACATTAAAGTCCTTAGACTTCGAAAGTAACTTATTTAATCTGCTAGCCTCGTTGAGACTAGAGACATTTGTGCAGAGGCTTTTCCAACCACTTCGCTCAGACGATCGAAGAGCATTTTTGTAAGCCCTTCGAGCCAACACGAATGCCTCCGACCCATTTCTGCGACGGTGGTTCCAAGCTCTTCTGCATAGTTTCCTTAGTCTAGCAAGTTCAGCATTCCACCAAGGAGTTCCTCTAGTAGCTCGCACAATACGAAGTGGACAAGCCTCTTCATATGCTGCAACTATGAGTGAGTTTGTCTCGTCGACAACATTTTCCAAATCAATTGGGGTTTCAATTGTTGGTTGGTACCCGTAAAATCTAGTCGCCAAGCCCTCTTCATAGAAGTCCCAGTTTGTAGATTTGGGATTACGATATGTGATAATATCAAATTTAACGTTTGAATGATCAAAGAATATGTACTTATGATCAGACAACGAAGGTTCGAGCTCATCGGAGACGAGCCAATTCACCAACTCATGCGCAATTCTATCAGAGCAGAGAGTTACGTCCAAAACCTCCTCTCTGCCAGATCTCGCAAAAGTTGGACGGTTTCCTGCATTGACTATGTGCAGGTTTGTACTGCTCACAAATTCCATCATATCAGAGCCTCTCGAATTTATATCTGTGCTGCCCCAAATGATATGGTGAGCATTTATGTCACTGCCGATTACAAGCGGTAAATCACTTTTGCAGCAGTATGATACAACCTTTTTGAAGTCATCGCTTGGCGAAGGTTGGTTATGCGGCAAATATGCCGAACAATAGACATATTTCCTGTCTATGCCATCAGTAGTCATACCAACTGTGACAGCACAAATATCCCGAGTTGTGAGCTCCGATATGAGAGAGACATCGAGAGCACTATTTGCAAGTATGCATGCTCGAGGCATTTCACGTGGATTAGTCATTCCGGTCTTGTTAAAGGCAACAAAGACTGGGTTTAACAATTTTCCAACGTAGAAGTTTCCCTTTTGGAAATATGGTTCTTGAACCAAAGCTAAAGAAGCTTTACCTTCTTGCAGAAGTCTGGATAGATTCATAGTTGCTGTACGTTTATGCTGGAGATTGATTTGTGCTACTCTAACCATTATCAATTAAAGTAACAAACACTCCACCTCCAGCACTTACCGTACAACAACTACAAGAAACCAAATATATTGGCTTATAATCGCCTATAGCGAACCATGTAAGGATTTTTTTAAATGTTTTAATCATTAAAATCCCACGAGTTGCGAAGAAAGAAATCGTCCACTGTGCCAGAGCTTCGCTTAACACAGTAAGGGAAAATCCCAAGATATTCCGTTCACGACTGCATTGTTTAACCTCCTGCAGCCATTCAGCCATCGGCACGGAAATACACCTTGACTTAGGAGTTCCTATTTTTGTGGCCTTTTACGACATGGAACAGAAAACCAGTGGATCAATTCTTGGTAAAAAATAATTCCGCCGGATGCCACACGGCTTACCTGTTTGGTGGACTTATACCACCGGTACAGGTGGACCGTAGCGTTATTCTTAGCCAGTTGGGAAACCGCTACCGACACTACACGGCTATCTAGGCTGCTCAGAGAGGGAAATTGACATTGATGGTCAACTTCCATGGATGGCCGAGCAGCCATGCCCTTAAAAACTTACTGCAACTTTGACAGCCTCCCGATTCCGATTCCGGAAACAATTATTCAAAATGTCCAATATGAAACTTGGATCGATTTCTCGTGAAGTGTTAATGAGAAAGGCACCAGTTTTTTTAAAACTCGAAGCAATATGAACTGAATAATAATGACTGATATCTATCCTCCTGAAACTATCAACATCAGCTGTTACTGTTCAATATTCATAACAGTCAGAGCTATCTTTTGAAAACTAACCGAACTAATTTGTACTCCCAATAGTTCAAAAGAGTCAGCACCGCACTTTTTTCGAACAGACTTAGAACAGATACACTGAAGAAGGTTGCAAATAGCACTCCGTAATACTGGTATCTGTATCTGTTACTATCTCTAGACATTAGTGGCGAAATAATGAAGACTTAAATTTAGTGGAATTAAATGGAATCAATCTTATGTTTTTGTATCGAGTATTGTGTTTCCTACGAGTCGGAAATGCAAATATCTCATTTAAATAGTAAAAACAATCATTAAACTAAAAAGTCTTCACTTTGGAAGTAGGAATTATAGAAAATTAAGGAACTTTGTGTGAGATCATAAGGACTTTTATTTGAATCTAAATTCTCTTGGACTCGGATTCCTGTATTCTCGAATTCCTGGATTCTTGCATTATTGAACTGTCACTTGATTGATTTCTTGAACTCTTTAATTCTCGGTTAAACTAATCCTTAAAGCCTATGACTGGTGAATTCTTTAACCCATGAATTCTCTTGCCAGATTTTTTTTGAGCTTTCGATCCTTGGGCTCTCGAACCATTAGATTCTTGCAATGTTTGACTTTTGCACTTTTAGACTGTAGAACCTTGAAACTTTTGAACTCTAAAATTCTTGAACTCTTGATGCTTTGCATTCCTAGACTCCAGTGGAATTCTCGTGCCGATACTTCTACGGAATTCCAGTCCCTTTGTACTTGCTGGACACGGCGAGTTTTTGACTGATGTACTTCCAGTTCCGGGGTAAAATGCTCAAAAAATGAAAAAGACACTCAATTTTCCGAATTTCAGAGACCACCAAATCAATTTTTTTGTTTCTCTTTTAGACATTTTAACCGTTAGGTCATTCTCCTTTTCAGGCCAGAAAAACGTTCTGAATGTATGTGCACGGTTAATAAACGAACCCAAGTCAACTGCGTGGAAGACATTGACTTACCCACCACGACTTATTATAACCGTAATTGATTCGGATATATTGCATCTCAGTTCCTGGTTGCAAATTTACCGGAATAAGTGATCATTTGCTTCAAACCGAAAATCACTCCTACATCTCAGAGATGATTCAACCATCATTTTCAGGAATTTAGACTCAAATGAAAGGTATTACGGTTTCAAAAATTGATGTGAAAATTTGACCGGATCCATCCTTCGGTTGCGAAATAACAGAGAAAAGTGCGTTTAACACTCGTGCATAAAACGAAAGAATTCTTTTAAATTTGGCTCAAAACTTTTTCAATTTGTAGGTTGTGTTAGTTGTGCGCAAATTGACTTCTTTACAAATGATAATTTATCCTTTCGAACACTCCCCGAATCGTTGAACTTTGGCTTAGCAATAAAATAAACTTGCCCAAGATGTTGTTCAAAATCGGTAAGTTTCGTCATCAATCACGATGCCTAACGATTTGCTTTTCATTCCGGTTTAGACCTTCTTGCACCTTGTAAACTCGCTTCATGGTTTTTGAACTGTTGCACTAATTTTCTGAGAATTACTGCCCACTGCATTCCTTTCATTCCTTCAGATACTCAAACGCTTGTTATTATTCTTATCACACGAAGCATTGTTTAATTAGCTAATTTAAGCTTTTCAGCAATCCTTTGGTAACACGTGTCTGGGGTCAGATTGTAAGTTCACCAAGTTCATTCACGGAGAATTTCTTGTTTCGATGACATGATTGGAACTGCTGTATGAATAACCATAAAACTTTTTTTTTTAATATTTTTATTCATGCCTTTTTGCGTACAAGCTTTACGTGGCCGATTGAACCGATTTTTTAAATAAAATTTGTTCCATCTTGCAATGGTTAAATGACACTTTGTTCGTGGCGCATCTCGTCATTCATTGGCGCATCGGTGGTATTGTTGTTGGTTTCGCAGTCGCTAGTTGCTGATTGCAGTTGCTGGTTGGTTTGATGTAGAAGTACTGCGCTCACTAGTTTCCGTTTATGAATGGTTGACCTTGCGTTTGATTGAAGGTGTTCTTTTCGCAGTTTCAGTGCAAGGTTTGCTGTAGTGTGCATGTTGTTCACAAAACTGTAACCATGTTATCAACTGATTTCCATAGGTAATCAGCATTTTACACGGATGTATCCCACCTTGACTATAAATGATGTAAGATGGAATTGCCGTACGGAGTTGCATACGTACAACTCGCACGCCATTCCGGATACCGGGGAAAAAATCCGCCATACTTCCCTTTCGACGGAAAGAACTTCACAGTACAGCGACATATTTTCCCGAACGAACTGATCGCTGGTCTGCGGGAGAAGGTCATGCATGCTTACTTATATGGTATTGTCCACCATGTACACAGGGATTGTATATTTAATATTGTCATGATTAACACTGTGCACCTCGTTGTTAACCGAAGCGAATGCAATTGCATCTCTTTCACGTTTGAACATAATATACACAGAGTAAAACGCCTTGTTAAATTGAATCTCACGTCTATTAGCGTCTACATGCATTCGTTTTTTAGTAACACTTCAATTTCATTTGCTGCTTGAAATCAATACAAATTGAATTTGGTCTTGCAGGCCAAGTTTCAAGCTTTATTAAATCGTATTTGCCCATTTCGTACTCTCTATTGTTCACTACACTGTATTGTCGTCTCGACCATAAGAGATTTTCGACTACGACGGATGAGATGCGAACTCAAACTAAACTATAAAACTTGAAAGGTTGGAACAATACACTCTGAATAAGATTTAGTCACATTTTCAAATTTTGCTCATACGACTCTAAAGTTTCAGAATATTTCTGGTGTGTCATATTTTTCGAGCACACCGTGTAGCGTTCAAGATTTGCTCTGAAAGAATTGTACTGGCTGGGGTCCATAAATGATGAAAAAGGAAATTCAATTGTTGAGCTTGAGCAAATATAAAACACTATATATATATATATATATATATATATATATATATATATATATATATATATATATATATATATATATATATATATATATATATATATATATATATATATATATATATATATATATATATATATATATATATATATATATATATATATACATATATATATATATATATATATATATATATATATATATATATATATATATATATATATATATATATATATATATATATATATATATATATATATATATATATATATATATATATATATATATATATATATATATATATATATATATATATATATATATATATATATATATATATATATATATATATATATATATATATATATATATATATATACTTGTATTTGTATTTTCAGTCACATAATCCATGCTGCAATTACCCAAACTGTACTTGGCTCGATCCGGGTAATGTTATGTACTCTGGTCTACCCCGCTTAAGTAAAATACATAACAACACTACTACATGCTGTAATGGTCCTTTATTTTTTTAGCATTTTAATTCCTTAAATATTTTTTGGTTAATATTACGAATAAGAACTAGTATTTCATTCACCTGAGAGCCTTCACAAAAAAGTTCATCACATGTCTGATCTGTCGTGATTACTTATTCCGTTTGTTCTATAAACCGCATACTAAATTTCTCACAAGTAGGGTAACAGATGTGTTTTTGCCCACTTTAGAATAGATTTTATTTTGGCCCACTTTGTAAAAGTATCCACCAAATGTTGTAATATCATTGAAAACCCCTTCCGCAATAGGTAATTTAATGTGATTAGCTTCAAATTGATGCAACATGGGTTACTTAAAAACGATTAAATCCATAAAGTTTGTTAGGTTGGCTAAAATATATGAAGTGGCCAAAATACCTCTATTACCCTACCACAGCTATTCTCTGGCCGTCTACTGAAAAAAACAGGCATTTTTTATGGTTCTGAATAAGAGTTTATGCCATTCTGGTAGAAACATATTATAACAAAAACCAGTCTCCAGCCGATCTAAAAATGTTCCCAGCTACTATTGTTAACAATATTCATATACCTCTCTTTTTCTCCAAAGCCACTTCAAAAACCAGTGCAAAAAACACCACAAAGTTACCATAGTAATGCCATCGCATATTATGTTGATCAGCATCACAATTTCATACATTGTTGCTCCTGGCGCTTAGAAGTATCCCTATCAAAAGGCCCAATGATAAATTCATGGACTTCACCGTCAAGACAACTTGAGCTCATTCGAGCACCAGGCATTGACAAGCAATCCGGCCTGGATAGTCAGCCACTCCACCGGACCTAGGTCAGTTTAGAACTCCAGCTCATAACCAAACCCAAAAAGCTTTCGATCGTCCGCTTCGCATAATCTGTTTTTATTACATTTTCATTCTACTCTTAGTTCATGGTCGATTAGCTTTTTTCGTCCTTTCTAGTTCGCATCGAACACTACGTTTAGCAGAGGAACCAAAGATACGAACTGTTCACCCACCCGGTGACTAAATATAAAGAAAAAACCAAATCTGGTGGCGGTGGCGGCGTTGGCGGTGGTCATGTGAGATGCTTATTGGATTTTGATGCGAACGGTTTTGAAAGGGCCGTGAAACCGCTGGCTCCGAAAGCTGAGCGATCTCCAAACGAAGGCACAACCATGATTTTTTCGACCCATCTGTTGTTGCTACACAGGCTGGTTGTTATTGGGCACGGTTGGAGGTGCGGTTTTTTTGGGGATTCGATATCGACATTGTACAGAAATATGTTCACCTATAGATAAGGCAACGGATTCCGCCTGATTTAACATATAAACTAGAACATGGTCTTCCAGCTTGTAGCTTTCAATTCTCAGTACTCAACCCGTTTTCATCAGCTTTTATTTTGCACTTGTCCTTTTCAATTTATGCTCATCAGGCTCATTGGGGATATTTGTTTATACTCTCGGTCGTGTTTCAATATAGAAGATAAAACCTTACACAGATTGAAGTCTGTCAACCGTGGAAAATAGCATCTTCTTTGGAAGAAAGTTTTGTTTATGCTGAGCAGTATCTATAATTAATCAATTTGTAATTGTTTTTGGTTTGGATGCCTGAGCTTCAAAATATACCAGCACCTTTGTCAAACGATCCTTGAAACCACATCACTAGCTTAGTTTTTTAGCTTGAAAATGGGAATCGAAAAAAAATGTTAAATTGATATGACATGATCCAATTACAAAAAGAACCATTTACGTTTTTTCCTACGACTTGTTGAAAAAGGTAGGATTTGGATTCGCAGTGAAATATGAACTAAAACATGTCCATCATCAATCCGACACTGCCAAATGAAGTCTATCATATGAGCTCGTAAATTTTACGATCCATCCATCTGGGGGGGGCTTCGCATCCATTCCTGCATCTACCGTTGAAACGATTTTATTATTCATCCATTGTAGATCGATTAGAAAACAATAAAAACACTTCCCAGCAGAACGATTCGATGTGTGCTCGTCTCTTTAGAGCCTGTTCTCAGCATCCTCTTTTATGACAACGATAAAAGTACAGTAAAAACTGGCACCGAAAATAAAACAGCCTCGAACCATTCTTCAACTCCTCCATTGATCTCAATTCGCTTGCTGACAGATTTGAATATATAAAAACCGAAATTCACAAGCCAAACTGACTACCGCTCCTAAAGTCTCGGAACTGGCTAGTAAAATTTTGCCTGAAAAAGAGGCTTCGTCATCGTTGTCACGATTATCTGGAAAATAGGCTTTCGGTTCCCAGTCTTCCTGTTTGAAACCAGCTGCTTCTTCGGACAGAAATCATGGTTCGATTACAACTCAGACCAGAAAAATCAGGCACGAGGCACGGCGGAGTGCGGAACTTTATAAAGATATCAACCGACAATGACATAAATGAAAACAGCAAAAACAATTTGACATCGATTCGTATTCCTTTCATGTGCAATCGTTCCATGTTTCCGCTGGGCATGGGTTAGTCCTTTTCGGTCCTAGCAGTGTGTCCGGGACTTTTGCAGATTCACATCATTCGACTGTTTTGCTGTGTTGTCATGTTTTATTTAAGTATTTAGACAACCCGTAATTCAATTGGTTAGAAATTATTTTCACTCCATTCTCCTACCCTCTGCCGAAAGTGAGAAACCTTTGAATGTCAGAAGCTGCCGAGTCATGCAAATGAGATTTTAGTCCTAGTGCCGGCGGCTTTTATTTTCTTGCTGATCCTCGGTGCGGCTTTCCTGCATTGTGTAGTCATTGTCAAACGATGATGGCGAAAATGAGATTATTGCTTTCGATGGGAATTGAATTGTTATTGGGATAGATCACAGATGCCGTCCGGGAAGGATCCACTGGATCTGACAAAAGGGATTAGCGTGCCGACAATTAGTCGACACAAAAACAGTCGACAATAACAGGTTTTTGTGTTGCTTGGTTTTGTTTCACAGAGCATCATCAGCTGATAGATCCAGCATGGGTTTTGTCGAACGAAAAGCAATAGAATAGAGCACGAACAAGGATTAAAAACAATGAAAGTTCGAATCGGTTTGAATGTTTCACATGTAATAAAATTCACGAAGAATAATTGAAAACATATACATAAAAATTCATCAACTAATAATTATATCAACTGAACTAACGACAAGAAAATATTCCGAAGATGAAAATGTTGTTGGTTTCTTAAGACATAGAAAAATAAGAATCTTTTCAATCGAAATATTGGTCATAAATATCATAGAATTTATAATACACCAGCAATTATTACAGTTCCGCATGTAACCCAACATAGAGTGTATTCGACCGAAGATCAATTGCAATTTGATCGTAAAATTGAATCGACGGTTCGCCTAACTTTAATTAAGAATAATATAAAAATGGTTAGTAAAATTCTAGAGAATTTTTTGTTAGCATTAGTATAGCGATTAATGCGTCTCATGTAACAATCTACGATCACATTAATTATTCATTCTCACCGGGACAGCACATTCAACCTAATTCGAAAATACTAATGCAAACTTCGAAATGCATCAGAAAGTTCGCGTTTGAGTGCAAACTACGACAACGGAAAGTTGCTTCGTCGATGCATTCTACTGGTAAGAGCCGTCCATATCACGGACTCCGAAATAGAGGCTTTTCTATGAGAAAAATGGTTCAACTCATCGAGCAAAGCACTGAAACCACGTTGATGCTGACGTCGAATAAAAGAGGGCTTCAGTAGTTAAAGGATAGAAAATTGTTCTCCCCGGTTGCTTGGTGTACATCTACCGATGTGGACTAATGTGTATTTTCAGTGAAGTTGGGCTTCAATTATTTCTACAGCCTCTTTCATGTGTTGGAAACATGGGACAGGATTTCTCCCACTATCAACGATGGTGCGCAAAAGCACACGCTTAGAAAGGTCGAATGGAGCATGACTTCTTTCAGGTGACGGAACTGAGCAATTAGATCAAACTTTCATAGGAAACAGCATAATGTTGTTTGTAAAAACCAGGGGAATCAGCTTTGCTTCCCCGAACATAGCCCAGTAAATATATGTAATTAGAGGTTCTTTCACCATCCACTTCCTCGGTTGGGTTTGTTCCGCTAGCAAGGTGATGAATTTTAAATTTGAATTTTACCCACGAGGATAGAGTTAACTTGACACAGATTTTTGTACTGGCACAAGAAGGAAAAAATGAATACACCGTAAAGGGATCCGTTTTCGGTTGATAATCCCTCATTAAGGGGATTTATGAAAATTAGCTGGATACTGCAGAAAAGGCACCACACTAGCGGCGATCCAAGAGCAAAAGCCAAAGCAACAGCAGCAAAAAATATATGAATATTATATCATGTCCCATGTACACATATTTGGACATCCTTGTTTTAGACTTTAAGGGTATCATGTGACCAGGTTTTCGGTGAACATGTTTTTTATTGCATTTTCGTTACCTCATCAGACCGCATTCATTTCGGCAGCAACAGGAAGGATCAAATTTCGTACGCGATACGAACCAATTTATGGAACTCAAAATAAGCATGGTTCGGTTGCCGTCATTTCCAGGATACTTTAGTACAGTTTATTACCCGTGGAATTCTCAAGATTTAGAATTTACACACACACGTACAGTCGGCCACCCAAAAAATTGACCAATAGCTACCGTCATCCCACCGGTTCCAAGAAAAAACAACTTAGTATTGGACTTGTTTTATCCTGATCTTCTCAATCATACTCGGTAATTGTGAAATCATGAATGGAGATATAAAATAAATACCTAAATGACTACATGCCGTACTACCAGTAAACCGAATCCTGTTTTCTTTAGAGACCTCTAGTAAGACACTGCACTTTGAAAATTGTGTCATTAATATTGAAGTTCAAATTTGCGCCTACTTAGCAATTTTATGCTGCACTGCTAAATCGCACTAGCTTCCTATTTTGAACTGTTAATCAACTGATGAGTCGAAGACGAAACGTATATTTAAATTATTGGTTGGTTATGTCGTTCGAAATTTGGCACGAATTAAATTTATGTTTATCCAAACACATAATTGAATACATTTTAAGTTTACAAATAATTAAATTATGAATCGCCAGCAATCAAAGTGTTGCTTAGCGACGCGAACGAATTAATTAAACGAACAAATAGAATTGGTCGTAAAAATTTCCATTTTTGTGTACCTGCTTTTTTTTCGACAACCTTCAATGAATTTGAGGAATTTTTGAAAATCGTTGCCGTGTTCATTATCACTGGAAATCATGGAAGAAGTCCAAAGAACGGAAATGCAGAATGTCAGCAATTTCAAAACAGGTTAAGAAAGCATGTTGAAATCAGCATCGGCTTACTTCAATTTTGATTGAATCTTTTTGCGCTTCTTTGGTGAAGCAGATCATTTACACGGCTGGATAGATAAATCCAGTTCTAGACTAATGATCGAAAAGAGATCATATGGTTTTGCAAGCGCTTTTCCAAATCATTTTAACTCGGAAGCTCTGAATTGTATAAAAATGCTGTCTTAAAAAACAAGTTGTACGAAATCGAGCGAACGATACAAAACGTACACACTGAACGAAATGTTGAATGCATTTTCAAGTATAAAAAAATCAATCGATAATAAAAATTAAGGAGAACATGATTTCTAATTGTTTAATTTAATTTAATTCAATTTAATTTTTGTTTTGAGCCAGTAAATGTAACCAGCGCTTCACGACAGTGTTAATAAAATTACTACCTAGAAATGAAGAAGATCAGAAAACTTTCGTAAAATCTCCCAGAAAAATGACTAATTTTCTTTTTTGTTTTCAATTTGATTCTGTGTTATCATTGAAATGACTTTCCAAAAAAAACATTGAAAGCAAAACGTTTTTCATACACACCGGATGTTTTAATGCGCGGATTTGTCAATGCTGATGGAATTTTCTAATGTACCCATTCCAATCAAATTATTCGGCTTGTGTTATCGGAATTATTTGAAAAATTTTTAAGACCGTGCAATTTTTCTATATATTATTAACACTCCTAATACCAAGCCTAAAAAAGTTACGCGAAGCACCAAGCCTCAAAAAAAGTTGGAACGGTAACTTTGAGCTATCATAGCTCAGTTGTTACTTGACCAATTTCGATAAATTTTTCACCCTCGAATTTTGTGAAGTTCGTAGATTATTTTAGGTATATCATTATTGATGATCTTTTAGGAAAAACTAATGAAAATCAGAATTTTTCCGTTCCAAGTTTTTTTTCAAGCTCAAAACGTGCCCTATCTGCATTCATGCGGCACCTGCATCGCGAATTGGATATTGAAAACTTTAACTTTACCGAGTCATAACTTTGTTGTTAGTCAACCGATCTTCAAAATATGTTCACCATTGGAAAGGTAATAGTTGCACTGAAAAAAAACTAAAAATAGGGTTGTCTACCCAAAGTTATGATGAAAATTGTAAATAGATGACCTAAGAAAAGATGAGACTTTTTACAATGATCGTTAATATCTCGAAATTCAAAGCGATGACCTATATATTTTTTTACATCATTCGATTGCTAGTTATACCAGCTACAATTTTCCCTCAACTACCATTTCTGCACAATCAAAAGAAAACATTAAACAATCGATGAATTTAAGAATATATATGAATTTTTCATTTTTTTTTTCACATGTTTGTATATAACTCAAAAATTAAAGCGATGACATGTACATTTTTTTGATTCAAAATATTGGAATCATTACCAGAAACAATGTATTGATGATCAAAATTATATATCCGTTCAAAGAATCTCAAGAAATTTGGTACAAATACAGAGAATTTCTATTATTGGGAAAATTTTGACAAACAACATGAAATCAAAACTTTTCAATTTTATGACATATATTTTTTTATTATTTTAGTTGGAAATTTATTATAAACAAAATTTACAAAAAAAAGCTGAAACTTGGATTTCACTGAAAAATTTAAAAATTTTAGTAAATAACCTAAAATTCTAAAAATAGTTATATTTTTGTATTGGACAAACGATCTAAACAATTTTTATGCACAACCCAAACGCAATTGATAACTACTAAAATTCTGATTTTGTTGTAGGTTTGCCGTAGAATCTCAAAAAATAGGTAAAAGATAGGAAATTTTAAAATTTCCGAGTTCTATTGCATTGCACAGTGGTCCGGATCCACAATTTAGGGGGACAAAAACATTTGTGGCTTAACCTTATACTTTAGAGCTATGATGTCTTCAAAACAAATGATCAGTGAAGATAAGCCATATGTCGATGTACATGGTATTAGGGTGGCTCTTATTATTAAGGTGATCCAAAACTTATTTTCCAGATGTATTGAGATAGAGGACTGCATTCTTCGCTTCTTGTAGATAAACTTATATCGAGCAGCTTTGCTGAGGACACCATAGTAGTATCTGCCACGGTTTTAGTGTTACAGCTATTTTTATAGAGCAACTTAGAATGTTTCTCTAAAAATCAGATTTTTTGCTCTAGCTTTTATATTTTTCTCTTTTCGAATAGGTATCTTTGAACATCTTTTAGAGTTTGTTAAAACCAATTTTTTAATGACTGGCGTATCGAGGTAGCGTTTTCTGAACCGAAGTTATGAGCAAAACTAGTTCAAAAACAGGTTATTTTTAAACTGCTATATCTAACATTGAGCAAACGAAAAAAATCCGTTTCTTGTATTTGACAGAAAATATTTTCGAGCATGTTTGTAAAATAAGGCGGAGGAGATATTTTTTTAAAAATTTTTAAATTATGTTTATACATTGGGTTTTTTCATTGAAAAATATTCGCATTCTTCGGGGAATGCAAAATGGTGTCGCTTTTGTAAAATCTCTAAGGCCTCTCGGTGGTTGGAGGTTTTATCAACCGCATTTTGGCACCTGCAGATCGCTCAGCGTTCTTTCGGGGATGCAGGACGATTTATTTCTTTATATTGTGTGCTGTTTTCCCACCTCACCCAATTCCCAATTCCCTTCCATGTTCATTTTATCCTTCCCTTCCCATCCGGAGGTTGATTAGAAGCTACGACAAAGCACAAATCTCCAAATAACTAGGGGAATATGCCATTTGAGCCAATTAGTTCTGATAACATAGGTGTAGGGTTTCATTCAGTAAAAAGCATTCAAACGAAGAGGTTGTTTTTCGAGACGAAGACAACTTTTAGCTGCAAATAAATTGGTTGGTTGTTGCTAATCGCAAAGGGTGCTGAAAAGCCAATATTCGGGGCGATTCCAGTTTCATAAGTGGAACCTGAAATAGTGGAACTCACTTCACTGAGAAAGATGGCCTAACCGATTTGAGAACTGTTTCATTTTGTAGGTTACACTAGTTCATGCACTAGCTTTCATGTTTTTCAAAAATCAAACAAAACTATTTGAAGAAAACATTTTTTATATAAGAATAAAAGAGATATAAGAAAGGCATCATTACACAACTAGGTGGATAAAATCAAGTTTTACTTAATTTCGTGTGATTTTTTGTGCTAAATTCAGAATTCTACTTTTTCTGAATTGTATACTAATAGAAAATTCAAAAAATTTTCGAACTCTATACATTCCGAAATAATTCTAAGTTTGTGATATTTAAATTTTAATATTCTATCTATTATAATTGATATTTTTTAGGATAGCGGAAAATTTAAGATACATGTTTTTGTTCTTAATTGTTTGTAAAACAAAAATCAAGCAATAATTTTGTTTAAATTGTAGTTGGTTTTTCTTTGCCATGGGTTAGTTTATGAAATTCATATAATTTTACGTTCTATTTCTTATCGTACAGCCATTAAAATAATTTAAAATTTTCGTGTTGTCACAAAATTTATTTTATTAATAGAAACAAACTCTACGTCTCTTTGAAACAGATGAAATCAAAACGGATTCCAATATTTTCACTTTGATTTGCAGAAACGTTGGAACGCAATATATATCAGAAATTTTGAAATTTCCGATCTTCTACCGATTTTTTGAGATTTTACGGAAAACCTAAAACAAAAAAACCTAATTTGAGTAGTTATCAATTCCGTTTGGGTTGTGCATAAAAATTGGTTAGATCTTTTGTCCAATACAAAAACATAATTATTTTTAGAGTTTAGGTATATTTACCAAAATTTTTAAGATTTTCAGTGAAATCCAAGTTTCAGTTTTTTTGTAAAATTTGTTCATAATGAATTTCCAACTAAAATAATAAAAAAATTTATGTTATAAAATTTCAAAATTTTTGATTTGTTTTTTTTTTTTTGGCAAAATTTTGCCAATAAAAGAAATTCTCTGTATTTGTACCAAATTTCTTGAGATTCTTTGAACGGATATATAATTTTGATCATCAGTACATTGTTTCTGGTAATGATTCCAATATTTTGAATAAAAAAAATGTACATGTCATCGCTTTAATTTTTGAGTTATATACAAACATGTGAAAAAAAATTAAAAATTCATATATATTTTTAAATTTCTCGATTGTTTTCTTTTGATTGTGCAGGAATGGTAGTTGAGCAAAAATTGTAGCTGGTATCACTAGCAATCGAATGATGTATAAAAATATATAGGTCACCGCTTTGAATTTCGAGATATTTACGATCATTGTAAAAAGTCTCATCTTTTCTTAGGTCATCTATCTACAGTTTTCATTATAACTTTGGGTAGACAACCCTATTTTTAGTTTTTTTCAGTGCATTTTATTTCTGGAAATATTACCTTTCTAATGGTGAACAAATTTTGAAGATCGGTTGACTAACAACAAAGTTATGACTCGGTAAAGTTGAAGTATTCAATATTTTCTATGCGACGTTTAAGCCAAAGGAACGAAAATTGGGAAGCAGATAGGGCATATTGGGCGTGTGAAAAAAACTTGGAACGGGAAAAATCAAATTTTCATTGGTTTTCCTTTACCAATCGTCTGCTACAAAGTTTTGGAATCAATCTACGAACTTCACAAAATTCGAGGGTGTAAAATTTATTGAGATTCGTTAAAAAACAGCTGAGCTATAACAGCTCAAAGTTACCGTTCCAACTTTTTTTGAGGCTTGGTATTTGGAGTGTTAAAAGCTTTTTATATTGAAACATTGCCAAAAATTCTCATTCATTCGAGATACACAAGCTGAGAAGGGGTATAAAATTTCTCCGTATTTACCGGATGACCGACAGAAAACAAAATATGTTTTTTTTTTTCGAAGAGTGGTTCAAATGAACAAGTGAAGAGATTGCGTGTTCGAGTCTAGTATCAATGATGTAAGTTTCTCAACTTTTTTTTTCATTTTTTTCAGAATCCGTTTTTCGTGGAGGTAATGATGGTTTCGCGTCATGACAACAAAAAACTATGGCAGGGTAGGCTAAATTACGGAGGTAAATAAAAAAATAAAATTAAGAGAATACACACGGAAAGACCGAAATCAGCATTTTGGCGAAAAATTAGGTGAATTTCTGATGTTGGTCAGTTAATTTTTGAGACAACTAAATAATCCTCCTTTAGCTAATTTAGATTTTTTAATTCTCATTCCCTTAATAATAATAAAATATTTGTTGAAATGGCTATTTTTTTAGTTGAATTCATCAATAAAACGTGCTGTCATTTCTTAGTTAGGGCACGCTTCATTTTCATTCAACTAATTTTTTTATTGAGTTAGAGAAAAAACGTTGTTTTCCACCAACATAAATGGTTGAATCGGCTTCTGCAATTTGCAGCTGTATGGCGCACAGTCACCGAAAAATCGTTAACACCGTAATAACTACTAGTCACTAGATGACACACTACTACCGATAAAAAATTCAGTCACGGTTGTCTTTTCTATACTGGCAAGTATAAATACGATGTTGTATTGTAGAAAAAGACATAAACGAAACATAAACTTCTTTTTGAAATTTTTTCTTCTAAAACGCTGTTTTCTTCATTTGACTTCGCGAAGTTGACTCTCTCACTGAAAACTTTGAGTACTCGGAAAACAAAAACTTAATACAAGTAGTACACCGGACGGTGTAGCCCGGAAGGTTGGAGTATACAAAAAAACATCATTTGACATGTACAATTAGAGTGCAATATTCGAAACTCACTTCACTGTTCCGCGTAAAAACAATATTACGTACAATCGCTTGAAATGCGCACAAATTCTGAATAAATACACTTTCTACTAAGAGTTTACGTCATTTTTACATATCGGTTTAGAAATTTATATATGGATATATCGTAACACATGCGAAAAACATCAAAACAATTTGCAAGCAGTTTCTACAAAACTATCGTTTTTAGCTTTTTAATGGTTTGTTTTACTTTGACACTTCTCATAAGTTTTTGGGTAAAAAACTTGTTGATCAAAATCAATTTCATTTATGTTTTCTTTGTGCTGTCTTTCAGCAATAATGGTATAGAGTTTAATTTTCTGATTTCAATCACAAAATTAGTTGTCAATGAAAATTTCATGTTGAATTGAAATATTACTGGTTTGTGTCCAGGATATTCGCCAACTAAACACATTCTCTAAACACAAGAGTTTTTTAAAGTAAATAAATTCTGAGAGTTCAGAGAGTAAATTCTGTTCAGAGAGTAAATTCTGAATTTCAACTAATTTAATAGTTATTTTGAATTGTTTTTGTTAAAATCAACTAATTCAAAAACAGTCATACGAATTAGGCGCAGAGCTAATTTCGGTCGTTCCGTGTACGACAATATGCGTGCACTGAGCATCAATACTAGATTAGTGAATCTTCTCTCTTGTATAGACAATCGATCATCTTCTCGTGTGCTAAAAAAAGGTCATCTCACTTCAACTTTCCCCATGCAACGATCTGTTAAACAAGGCTGCCCTCTTAGTATGCATCTGTTTGTTATATATCCCTTTCCTTTGATTCAACAACTCGAAACACTATGTGGAAATGATATCGTCGTTGCATATGCCGATGACATCAGCGTGATAGCAACATCAATACAGCAAATTGAGCAATCAAGTGAAACATTTGATAGTTTTTGAACCCGTGTCTGGTGCGAAATTGAACTGGCAAAAAACAACATCAATTGACGTTGGTCTTGTAGATAGAAACCCTATCAATGTACCTTGTCTGCACACAGGAGAGAAATTCAAGATACTAGGAGTGATATTTGCTAGCTCGGTTCGGTTGATGGCGACACTTAATTGGAATGCGATAACTGGAAAATTTATTCAACATTTACGGTTGCAAAATTACGCTCATTGGCGCTACTACAAAAAGTAACAATACTAAACACTTTCGTTACTTCCAAAATATGGCATATTGCATCCATACTTTTCTTCCGTATAGCAAGCACACGGCTAAAATAACATAAGTTAGGGAGCAATTTTTATGGGAAAGATCGCCAATACGAATTGCTATAATGCAACTTGCCAGAACATATAGTGAAGGTGGTCTGAGGCTTCAACTCCCATCATTGAAATGCAAGGCATTACTTTAATATAAATCGACACATTCGAGAGCTAGCCAGGTTGCTGTTTCTATGCTGCATCTCTGCAACAAGATGAAACCATTCGAGCTAATTGGCCCTGTCTTGCACTATTAAACATAGACTGCCGTTGACTACCAGCAGCAGTTAGATAGAATTTAACCACCGACCTCATTTTAAAGCACTACATCGCACAAAATGAGTTACCACGGGTTATGCGGAAATATCCGACGGTGAATTGGTCAATAATATGTAAAAAACATTATGGATAGAGCATTAACATCAGCGCAGCGAAGCTCACTGTACCTATTCGTTAACGAGAAATTTGAACATCGTCAACTGTTATACACCATGCAACGAGTAGATGGAGGAAACTGTTTACACTGCAATACAATAATCGAAACCTAAGAGAACAAGTTTGCCGGTTGTCAGCGAGTAACAGCAGCTTGGACAATACTACAACAAAACATGTCTTTCATAGCCCGTAGGAGGCGGAATCCAATTTCGTAAATAATAACTCCTTTAATGCAATACACACTAAATTTTACAAAAAAAAGTATATTGGCCGCCTTTCTCACAGAAAGTCTACGTGATTCATTAATGGCACCTAGTATAGGAAAATAGCAAAAATCCAGTGCATGAAAAAATTTTAATCTATGTTCCTGTCATTACTATAGGGTGATTTTTTAAGAGCTTGAGAACTTTTTTAAACAATAAAACGCATAAAATTTGCAAAATCTCATCGGTTCTTTATTTTAAACGTTAGATTGGTACATGACATTTACTTTTTGAAGATAATTTCATTTAAATGTTGACCGCGGCTGCGTCTTAGGTGGTCCATTCGGAAAGTCCAATTTTGGGCAACTTTTTCGAGCATTTCGGCCGGAATAGCCCGAATTTCTTCGGAAATGTTGTCTTCCAAAGCTGGAATAGTTACTGGCTTATTTCTGTAGACTTTAGACTTGACGTAGCCCCACAAAAAATAGTCTAAAGGCGTCAAATCGCATGATCTTGGTGGCCAACTTACCGGTCCATTTCTTGAGATGAATTGTTCTCCGAAGTTTTCCCTCAAAATGGCCATAGAATCGCGAGCTGTGTGGCATGTAGCGCCATCTTGTTGAAACCACATGTCAACCAAGTTCAGTTCTTCCATTTTTGGCAACAAAAAGTTTGTTAGCATCGAACGATAGCGATCGCCATTCACTGTAACGTTGCGTCCAACAGCATCTTTGAAAAAATACGGTCCAATGATTCCACCAGCGTACAAACCACACCAAACAGTGCATTTTTCGGGATGCATGGCAGTTCTTGAACGGCTTCTGGTTGCTCTTCACTCCAAATGCGGCAATTTTGCTTATTTACGTAGTCATTCAACCAGAAATGAGCCTCATCGCTGAACAAAATTTGTCGATAAAAAAGCGGACTTTCCGAATGGACCACCTAAGACGCAGCCGCGGTCAACATTTAAATGAAATTATCTTCAAAAAGTAAATGTCATGTACCAATCTAACGTTTAAAATAAAGAACCGATGAGATTTTGCAAATTTTATGCGTTTTATTGTTTAAAAAAGTTCTCAAGCTCTTAAAAAATCACCCTGTAGAACAAGAACAAAACATGAAGACACGCATACAACCCTTAACACTTCACTGATTGCGTGGCGAGAATATTATGCATGGACAGCGAAAAGCTTGGGGTTACTATTCTAAAAGGATTGTTCCTCTGTCTGACCAGGGGCTTTATTCAGTGAATTCGCGAATGGAGAGGGGTTGTCAGATCATAAGGCGATGAGGTCATCGTCCTTTAGAGGTCATCGTCCTCCCTCTGTATACAATATAGCTTTAAGGTAGCGCTTCGCCGTGGTCACGGGAGTTCGCTGCCTATCCCGGGGTTTCATGCACTTTACCCAAAATTGTGAGAAAACGGGGAAGAAAACGGAAATTCCAAGAACATACGATTCTATATAAATAATTTTTCTATCGATTCGTATATAAATTGTGCCTGATAAACGTTTTTATCGAAAGATTTCGTGCGAGTTATAAAAATAAATAAGTTTTTCCTTATTTTTTCGCACGCACACAATGTCCACGCATGCATTGGGGTGTGCAAAATGTCACATGCGGTAGACGCCAACAACATTTCTTTTGTTTTCGTTGTTTGTTCTCTCTGCGTAAACGTTGAATATAGATGAGTAGAAAATGTAAGTAAGTGTTACTACTTTGTAAAATAATGTCTATTCATGTTTCAGTAGAACCAGAAATCAGTAATGATTTTCATCGCTACTAGCTTTGACGCTTTGTTGAAAACGTAGCACATCCCTACATATGCGAGTTGTTTATAGCGAGAAAAGGAAAAAAGAAAACAAAATGTTTAACAAAACTCGCACGAAATCTCGCGAAAGAAAAGCTTTCTAACTAATATTTTTCGCCAAATGCATAGTAAAATCATTTACCTACAATCGTATGTTTTTGATTTTTCGTGAATCGGCTTAGTATTGGAGAAATTTGCAATTTAGGGTGAAATTTCAGCGACAAAGCAAGAGGAAGCAGTGAGTTGTCTCGCTTCGACCTGACCACGGCGAAGCGCTACCTTAACCTATTGTAATATGGCAGTATGAAACATTTCAACTTTGCGTACTCCTTTAGTCGTCAGTTAATCGTGATTAGAAAAAAGTGACACTGTGAAAAAATAGCCGAGATACTCGAATTTGTATGAGTTCCTTCAGCTTACTCCGTTCAATGATTTGAAAGAGCAGACAAAGTCAATTGCGCTGGATGCATTCTAACTTCTACTTGGAACAAACATATGAAATTCACAATATTGAAACTCCAGTCGAATTCACCGGAACACCGTTCATTTCAACTTAATTTATCTCTCGCGTATTGAACTGTCGTGTGTTTCATCTACTATGTGAAAACTTCTACAAAAACTCTCGACCAAGTGAACTATTTGACACGATTATTCTACAAAACCAATTCGACAAAATGGATAGTTCAACTAAAATAATAAAAATTCATTGGTACATTTTAGAAGTAGATCATTTCTTGCGATTTTGTTTGACTTCATTTATTTCGAACGAGCAAACTCGGGATCAAATAGCAAACATTCACCCAGTTTATACAAAAAAGGAAAGTTTAAGAATAATATATGATTCGAATCAATTCCCTATTCGGTTAAATGGTTTTTGATGGAACAGTTCTGACACGTTAAGTTCTCATGTCAAATAAGGCATTTCATAATAGTTGATTTCTTAGAAATTCTAAACGTCTGCGAAGAATAACTCCCCAAGAAAAAGTTCAGCCTTCGTGACGTGATGAGCGCTCAGTCTTCGCTTGAACGGTTTAGATCTAGTCTAAAAATACATTTCATTTCCTTTTGTGACTGTAACTTAGCGCAATGCAAGAACTTTACGGGGTTTGGTACCACCCAAACTTTCAGACATCCTACTTTTTTTACGTCCACCAAACGATCCATTCTGCGCCAATATTTCGACAGTTTCGGAATGAAACTTTCCACCGACTGTGGCATGGCTCGATCGAAACGACATTCACCGAAGTGTAAAGTTACACAACCGGCGGCAGATAGCTTGAACCGGCCGGCAAGAGGGACACAATAAAAAAAACATACACCATCCGTCCGGTCCATGATGTTGCAATGCTAAACTTTTTGACCGCAAACTAGTGCCGCTTCTAGATTGTGGTCCCAAGTTGCAGTTTCGATTAACCGCCCGGGCTAGTTGGTGCTAGAATGTTATTTTTTGTGTGGTTCAAAAAGAAGCGATAAAACCGGGACTTTTCTCTCTATTCGATGGGTATCATCGGAACTGGCGCCGAAGGCCTGCGGTCGGGATGAATGGACTTTACGATAAAGCCTGACGTGGCATACTGGTAAAGTTATTTGAAAGTTTATTTGAACAGTTCCGCTAGTTTAAGTGATGCTAATGTAGTTTGACTGTTTACTGTAAAACCAGTCTGTTGAAGAAGGAAAATTCTTTCATCCATTACCAACCGAACGAAGGTCATCCATCAATTACGGAGTAGCAAATAAACCTCACTCAAAGTTCAATCGATGTCAATACGATATACCATGTGGTAAAAAAAAAATATTTACAGTATCACAAATAATTTTGTGTGACACTTGAGCCCACAAAAGACCTAAATCATGCTTCCTATCAAAAACCTAAAATGGGGTGACGATTTCTCATGGAATCTCGCGCTTCTCCGGTTCGATTGCCAGATGGCGCCCGTAGATTCGTTGCTTCAAAAATGTGTAACAGTAGAAGTACCTCCGCGCCGTCGTGTCGGCTTGTTCCGAGTGATCCGATAGCCCGTCAAGTGATACTTGAAAACCTTTACCGTTTCGAAAATATTTAGACTCATTTATAGCGTTAAGTATCTGATTACCTTCAACTTTACGAAGAGTACATACGCATTGTTGTCGGGAGGCAAAACGACCACTCTACGAAAGAAACGATAATTTTTGTTCGAGTAAATCGTTCATGCATCAAGTATGTAGTAGAACAGCTGATTTTACACCTCAAAGGACTCCCGGCTGACAGCAGACTGGAGAGGTGCTTGTCCTTCTGCTGATGTCGTCGATTCTAGGCCACCGGAACCCTAATATAGTCACGCGGTATGGTAACACGATTCTCGCTTTAATAATTCCACATTATAACTCCAATTTATAACTCGCTAGGATCAACTAGAGAAAGTGTTTGACGGTACTCTGTAGGCTTCCAAGAAACACCGACGGACAGCCCGTAATGAACTTTCTAACTTGCTTTGTTTGGGTTTTTGGAACGCATCCTTTCTTGCTTCTCGCGTGTGTCGTTCTAATTTATGAGGTGCACTGCCGGTAGATGCACTCGACCTTCCAGTTTTAATGCACCACAGGACTCTTGACTCACGACAAGCCCGTGGAGAAAAATTGCTTATTTTCTCTCATTCCGCCTTCGCTTGACTTGCGTGTTATTTTATTGGGAACAGTTCGTACCTAGAAGGAACACTTGCCAAGCTCTTAGAAAAAATAGCGTTAAAGGATGCTCGAGTGGACTCAAGTGGTGCGGCACAACAAGAGAAAACACGGCTCGACAGTAGACATAGAAATAGAACCACAGCCGCCGGCCGATGTTTGCCGCTGAAATAATTAATATTCAAACTGCGTTGATAATTTCACTTCGTAAACAACAATTTTCCCTTTTAATTAGAAACTTTTGTTGTGCGCATGGTTTCTGTTTTATTTTCTTCATTGGCCGTGGAATGTTTCACATTGACAGCTGGAGCTGCTTCGGGGGCCAATGTGATTCAAGAAAAAGAAGTTGGTAAGCCGCTTAGTTAGTTAGTGGCTTTTTACCTTTTCAATGCAATTTTTATTACGATAAGAGTAGAACAGTTGAAATTGCACTCACATAAAAAAAAACAACAAGTAAATTTACGTCGTCTGAGACCAACGATTACGAACGTAAAAAATGACTCATTTTCACAGTAGACTTAAGGAATTACATAACTGTAGAATTTTCAAAAAATCGGAATTTTTTTATCTTAAAAATAATATTCCAAAAGATGAAAAGCGAGAAATTTTTCTAGACGTCTTAATTTCGAGTTTTTCCGCGAGACACCGACAATTATACTCCGAGCGCCTTTTGTGTTCAGAACCACGTTCTTTGAGCAGGCCGGAAACATAAGTCAAGTAAATCTTGATCAATCGATTCAAAAATTTTATAGAATATTCTCGATAGTTATCTCCACAGAGGTAGGTAGGGATTTTTTAAAATAGTGAATATTTTTTTATGAACAATTTTGAGATGAAAAAATGCGGCTGCCATTTTACAGAAAATCAATTAATTAAAAAAACCCTACGTACTTCTATGCACACTGTAATATGAAATTAGAAAATGTTTTGTTTTTTGTTCTAGATCGAAAATTGCGGGAGCTGAATTTCCGACCGTAAAAAGGCAGCACTTTCGCGAAAATGCCGCTAAGCCGCCAATTTGTTTTTCAATTTTTTAAAACTGATCATTTTTTTGTACTTAAATATACATATTAAAAAGTGCTTTATACAAAATTCGGATTACTCCATTTTTTGGATCCCAAAATAATTCCCCAAAAAAGTCCTTCTCTTATTTTTCCACCATGGTGTAACCCCTTAAAACATATTAAATGCATTCTGACTTATTTTTAAAAGCTGAAACATTTCAAATTACATGTCTGTTTGAAAGTCAGGTTATAATTGACCCATATATGAATCATTCTTGTAAAATTCAGCCATTTAACGAGTTATTTTTTCATAATGTGTGTCATATGTCCACTTTCGTCAACTGTAAATTTAGTAAATTTTTACTATACACTTCCTAAGGCATTTAAATGAGATATCTAATTATTTTCACGAGTCACAAATTGATCTGATTCCCTTAATGGAAATATTTAAAGTAAACCAGTAACCACGTCTTTCTAGAGTACTAACCTTTGCTTGAAACGGGTCAAAATTTTAAGTCGATCCGACCAGAAACAGCTGAGTTATCGAGGTTGGAGTAAAGTCGTTTTGTAGTTTGTTTAAAAAATGGAAAAACCCGAGTTTCGTGTTTTGATAAAACATTGTTTTTATTGGGTAAAAACACCGTGCAAGCGAAACAATGGATTGAAAAATGTTATTCCGACTCTTGTCCATCAAAAGCAACGATTTGTCGGTGGTTCGCCGAGTTTAAACGTGGTCGTACCGACACAAATGACGCGGAACGCTCGGGTAGACCTGTGGAAGCCGTTACACCGGAAAATGTGAGTGAAGTGACAAAAATTATAATGAAAGATGACACAGATATCATATGGAAGTATATTTACTATCCTTCATGAAAAATTGGGCATGAGAAAAGTTTTTTCCAAGTGGGTGCCGCGATTGCTTTCGATGGAACAAAATGCACCCTGCCACAAGTCGATGAAAACAATGGCGAAATTGAACGAATTGGGCTTTGATCTGCTTCCCCACCGCCCATACTCGCCAGATTTAGCCCCCAGTGACTACTAGCTCTTTGCTGATCTTAACAAAATGCTCCAGGGAATAAGATTTGGCTCAAATGAGGAGGTCATCGCTGAAACTGAAGCTTATTTTGAAGCGAAAGATAAATTTTTGTATAAACATGGTATTGAAAAATTGGAAAAACGTTGGAACCATTGTATCACCCTAAAAGGTTGCAAAAAAAATGTTGTTTCCATTGTTAGTCTCGGGACTTATTGATCCATGTGTTAGCTAAAGCGTAAACAACAATACTTTTATGATATGTAACAGTTGTATTTTGGGGCGAATAAAGTGTCAGGTGAGATTTCGGCGCAAATGAAGTTTTTTTGCGGGAAGTTCTTTTTAATTATTTCAATATGAAGGAAACAGCTTCCGAAAGCCGAGCAAATGTGTCGGAAGTGGTTTGTACGGTTTTAAAGTGACCATTTTTATTTGGAAGGCGAAGAATTCGATTAAGACCCGTCACAAACGTAAGAAGAAATTGCAACCTTTTGCTAACGTGAAAAAGCAATTAGAATTAACCGAAAGGTAGGCAATTGGCTGCCGTATGAATTTAAGCCAAGGGATGTCGAACTCTGTTTCTGCACGCGCGAACAACTGCTCCAGTTCATACATAAATAGTCACGAATATGCATTTTTTTACAATTTTATTTTGGTTTACTAGAATAAACTATAGTATTGAAGTGAGAAACGTCTATTGAACCAATTGAATACTAAAAACAGCTTCAATCCGCTTATTTAAAGGATGATACCTTTCTCATATTCCTCACTCTCTCATAAATATTACTGTGGCGTTATTTAAAACATTTGATCGAATCTTGATAAAAAAATCTTTCTTCAAGCTTAAATCCACTAGGTTAAATAGTTTTGAGCAAAATTTAGAAGAATTTAATCCATTTTGTCGTTTTCACAATAAATGTCGGTTTGAAATGTTAAGCACAATTTACCCTGTAGTTCCGGAACCGAAATTACGAATCGAATGAAATTTTACAGCATTTTACAGAACCATAAGACCTTTCATTTGAGCTTTCGTTTGCGAAAATTGATTTAGCCATTACTAAAAAAATAAAAAAGTTCCACTTCGCAGCTTTAACCACTATTTGGGTTACTTCCGGAACTGGGAACCGATATAGCCGAAGTCGGTTTATTTGGTCAGCGACTGACGTAACCTACAATTTAAAATAGTTTTGAGCCAAATGTAGAATAAATTTTCTCTTGTTTGTTTCATCGCTAGCAACGACGGCGGTTCTCGTCACTCTAAAAAAGAGCGAGTAATTTCGCCGAAAGGATCACTCCGCCGAAAAAGTAATTTCATCAAAAGGATTTTTAACATGAAAATATCGTACAGAGCATCAAAATCGTTTTGTTTTTAACCATAATACGTCCACAATAAACACGATACGCTTATCGTATTGTGTTTGAGTCAAGCGTTCTCCTAAATGATAACGACTTGCTTTAGTTACCTTGAAGCTTAGTAGTTAATGAAGTTTACTAGTTTTCCTGGATATTGAATTCTGAGGATCATGCATCAATCTGAAAATTTATTCAAGAGAGAATTATTTTTCAAAATTCCTGGCCTGAATTGTCAACAGTCAGTGAGAGTCATTAACATAATTTAATATAAGTAACAAAAACTCGGAATTCGCGATATTTTTGTCTTTATCGTATAGAAAGGTTATGCAATTACTTGAAAAATCAACTAGTAAAAATTGCTATGGTTCATTGAACTGAGCAATGGCTGTGTGTATGCATGTATGTGTGTGTGTGTGTGTGTGTGTGTGTGTGTGTGTGTGTGTGTGTGTGTGTGTGTGTGTGTGTGTGTGTGTGTGTGTGTGTGTGTGTGTGTGTGTGTGTGTAAGTGTGTGTGTGTAAGTGTCAAACAATCTCACATTTTTTCTCGGAGATGGCTGAACCGATTTTGACAAACTTAGATTCAAATGAAAGGTATCTTCGTCCCATAAGGAAATTCTTCAATTTCATCTGGATCCTACTTCCGGTTCCGGAGTTTTAGGCTAAAGTGTGTTAATTATTGTACACCGTCTCTTAAAGCAGCAAAACAAAACCCGTAAAAAAGTTCTAAGCTGACCTCAAAACTTTACCAATCGGTAGCCATTATCAGCAGGCAACTAATCAAACCGATTCCGGCTATCCTGGTTCCCGGTCTCCGGTGCCGGGCATAGTGAACATATATTCCAAAATGAATCTCACTCACTTTTCTCAGCGATGGTTTGACCGATTTTCACAAACTCAAATGAAAGCTCTTATGGTCCCATAAAAAATTCCTGAATTTTGTGTACTAAGTCTTTTCAGAGATGGCGTGACCTTTTTTTACAAGATTTCAATGAATGGTCCGTTATCAATTTTTTTTATTTCATCTGGGTCCGACTTCCGGTTTCTGAATTATAGGGTGATTAGTGTAAAAATTCCAAATTGCTTCGGAAAGATATCGATACTGTGCTTTTGAAGGGACATGAAAGATACTCTTACTACGAGCTACCGACAGTAAATTATGAAATGGATTCTACCCTTCCTCAAAAACTAACATAATACTCCACAAGACATAAAAAGTCATTTCACAGGTGAACGACGTCCACGTGCACACAGTCAAAGAGGCGAAAACCTCATTTCTGAGATCGATTGCGAACATTTGTCCCACACGCCATTATCCCCTGTTATGGCTCGTTCTGACTATCAATTGGTTCCATCGATGTTTCATGCTCTTGCTGAGTAGCATTTCTCTAGCTATGAACATGTGGAAAAATGACTTCAAGACTGGATTGCTCCAAAAGATAAAAAGTTCTTTCTACATGGTTATTGTTGAGTCGGTGGAAAGATGAGAAAATACGTAGCTTTTGAAAGCAACTGCTTCGAAAGATGTATCTTGAACCTGTTACTGGCAGTATTCATGTTTTTCTGATCAAAAAATACTTGATTATTCATTATTAGACAATGCATACTTCTGAGACTTATTTGAAAAATTAGCAAACTTTGTGACCAATTGGATATTTCCACAAGTCTTTTCCTTAGTTCCTTTATCCATCTTAGTTTCGTTTTTCGTAGTATTCAAATCATATGCTAACTATGCAACATCGAATCCAACGGAAATCTTAATTTAATATAGTTTTTCTACATGAAACACAGTACTGTTCGAAAAACTAGGAAAATACAACGATCTTTCCTATAGCTCAAAGCTTTTTTATAAACAACAGACGATTAAAATTTTATCGATCAAATCTCCACTTCAACAACAGGAAACTATTCTCTGTCTTTGAAAAGTCAGATTGTATAATCGTTCAAACATCGCTCACGTTTTAACATCGCTCGCAGTTATCAGACTTTACCAATTTTTCGAAAGCTTATGGTCCTGTATTCTCAAAACTTCGAGGTGTGGACGTGTTCTGAGCATCTTCTTTGAACATCAATCGCGAAATCAACCAATCCGTAGCAGCTTCACGGACGACCTACGTGCGGAACTGTCCTCGGCAGCTTGCGTTAAATCCAAGCAAGCTTTTCTACAATTAGAATCACATTGTTCTTACAGAACAAGTACGCTGACCAGTACCACTCCAACAGCTTGGAGCGACTTCTCGATGGAGCAAGTTTTCATCTATTTGCACTATAAGTGCTTGCTGTCTATTTAACTAGAGCAGATCCACTATCCGCAATGGCTACAGAGCCTCAATCGCAATGGAAGGGAAAAGTTGAGAAAAAGTTTTTTCAGCTGCCAACATCAGTATTTGCCCTGTCATGGTTCTAAACTGTGTTTCTTTGAGAAGACCCAAACAAGAAGGGTGGGGCTCGGGTTGCTGCTGATGACTACGAAGATGGCAAAGTGTTATACAATCTCCTTGTCGAGTTCTAAGCATCGTTTTGCTGCAGCGGCGGCTGTTGTGATACTTGTTTGCGGCTACGGTTTCCATGTTAGATTGCACCACTTGGACATATTTTTGTTAGTTACTACAAAACAGAAGTTGAACTTTTTTGTTCGTTTATGTTGTCGTGTGAAAGTTTGTTTCGTGACATGATCAAACACATGCTCCTCTAAGTAGGATGGCTTAATTAGTAAAATATGAGCCAGATCAAAACCATATACAGAAATAAAACTTGCAGCTAAAAATCCAGTACACATATTTATGTTATTAAAGTGCCATAACAAAAATCTATCTACATGAGATGTTGATTTGTTACACTATTCTTTCTTTTAAAACGTTTCGATTGAATTCACTGGAATAAGTTGTTGTGCTGTCGACTACAAGTGAAGCATGTAGTTTACATTTCTGCAATTCAATTTTATTTCAGGAAAGAATTGGCAGACGAATTTTTGCTCAAATGAATAGGAACCAAACATTACTAATCTGCAATACATCTGCCACGATCGGTACCATATTCGTGAAGGTTAATCTAAATGAATTCAGTGTGAAATTCGGCACACAATAGGATTTAAACTACCGCATATGGTTCACTCCACGTCGGTTCGGTTTGAACTTTTCTTCCAGTAGGAATCGTTGGAAAGAAGTCAGAGTTGAACCAATCATAACGCAAAGCGATAATGATTGTTGGTTGAATTTGAAAGAATACACGCACATTCGGCTAGTGATGACACGCTCCTTATTATTCGTCGTACAGCCAACAAGAAAACAATGGAATTATATTGAGTTTGATCTCCTTTCATCTCAACACCGTCTTCGAAAAAGAAACAATCTTCTTATGTTTTGCATATTGTTACAGATTTTACGCTAAAATTGTCTTATTTTGCTTTCGTTCACTCAACTTCTTTTATGATTTTCGTCCCTTTCGGTCGTATCCTGCCATTCAACGTTCGAATACACCAATGTTCTACAAATGAAAACGAAAGGAAGATCGAAAAGGAAGAAGGCTAAGAAAGATTTCCCAAACAAAATGTAGTAGAAATGCATTTCAGTAGTCGGTTTTTATGTGTTAATTCGGTTTTGTTTCATTTATTTGATGCGTGAAGAGCGCTTTTATGGAATTTCTCAAGTCTTTTCCCGACACAGCGATCCAACGGAAGATGCATCGGCTTGAGCGATGCATCCAATCGATTAGTTACAAAAGCTGATGACTTGTGATGGCAATTGCCAAAGAAGATGAACACATGTGTTTTATTGGTGTGCCAGTACGGTTAGACCACCGGTCACTTTTTTCCACTGCTTGTTCTTGTAACGAAACCGGCAGTATCAACGTTTTCTTCTTCTAATCAGAAAATAAATTGACGGTGAAAACGATGTATATTCAAATTAAATAGATGTATAATTCAATAATGACTTCAAGAGAGCAAATATCAGAGCGATAAACCATTATTAGAACTATTTTTTTCAATCAGAATTAAGGCCGGAAATAAAGTAGCACTAATTTTTATTCGTTAATTTGGGTTTTTGTGTTATAAAGAAGAGTCATACTAGATTTCTTCGATTACCAGCCTGGAACACAAGAGACAAAATTTATCTCGGTTAAGATTTTAAGATCAAAAATTTACCCTGCTTGATTTATCTAGTAGAGTCAAAGGTACATTCAATTTTGAACCGGATGTCCGGTACCAGATAAACCGAAGTGAAGAGTTATTGTAATCTCAATCTAGAATCGATCTCCCGCACTCCTTGAAGAAATAAAGAATAATGTTCGGTCATGAGCTCTTCGTACCAGTTTGTTCCTTCGCTTACCTTTTCGACGCATTAATTATGGAACTAACGGTGCTAGAACAAACCTTCAATGGAATTCCATCGGGATTTAATTTCTATCAGTCACGAGATGCCATATGATCAATAACTCGATAACTTGTGACTGTTGATTCAAATGAAACAAAATAGAATAGTCTGGTCTAAGCACTATATTCTTTATGATGGTTTGAACCTAAGCGAATGGTAACCGGTTTAAATTACACTACTAGATACCAATGGCACTTCAATTTAAATCGATGCCGGAACATGAAGAAAATGAGAGAAAATATGTGCTCTTTGTACAAAACGGTTACTCTGCAGTCAAAGCCCCCGAGTTCTCGAATTGCATTTATTTAGTTTTTGCCTTTCTCTATAGAAAGGTATTAGAATTGCTGGAAAAACCGACTTTCGAACGGAGCCTCGGAGACTCATAGTGTTATATACCATTCGACTCAGCTCGACGAGATCGGAAAATGTCTGTGTGTGTGTGTGTGTGTGTGTGTGTGTGTGTGTGTGTGTGTGTGTGTGTGTATGTATGTGTGTATGTGTGTGTGTATGTATGTGCACTTTTCGAAGATATTTGAACGCGCTCAATTTTCTCAGAGATGGCTCAACCGATTTTAACAAACTTGGGCTCGTTTGAAAGCTACAGTCGGGCCATTGATCAAGTTCGAAGATAAAATGGCTGTGAATTTTAGTTCCGGAGATATGATTGTATAAGTGACGTAACCGACAAAAAGCGTTGTATTTGAACGCGCTCAATTTTCTCAGAGATGGCTGAACCGATTTTAACAAACTTGGGCTCGTTTGAAAGCTACTATCGGATCATTGATCAAGTTCGAAGATCAAATGGCTGTAACTTTTGGTTCCGGAGATATGAATGTATAAGTGACGTAACCGACAAAAAGCGTTGTATTTGAACGCGCTCAATTTTCTCAGAGATGGCTGATCCGATTTTAACAAACTTGGGCTCGTTTGAAAGCTACTGTCGTGCCATTGATCAAGTTTGAAGATCAAATGGTTGTGACTTTTGGTTCCAGATATATGATGGTATAAGTGACGTAACCGACAAAACACGTTGATTTTTACCGCTCTTATATATATAAGGGTGCCAAAATTTTGGGATCAACTCTATTTTCGTAAAGTTCTAGTGCTCAAAAGTTTAAGCACCTCGAAAAAAGCCTTCATGCAAAATTTGACCTAAATCGGACATGCTTAAGGGGTGCTGCCCGGTGGTAAAGGTTTGACAATTTTCGATCTTGAAAAAGCACCATAGCGGGGAGTACATGAAATTTCCAAAATCGAAAATTTTTTTTGATGCCAAAACTCTTAAAACTGCATAAAACATCGAAATTTAGTGTCATCTCCAAAAAAAATTTTTTTGAAAAAATCAACTTTCTGGGACTTAGAAAAATTGTCATATTTTTTCTAAGTCCCAAAAAGTCGATTTTTTCAAAAAAAAATTTTTTAGAGATGACACTAAATCTCGACGTTTCATGCAATTCTAAGCCTTTTGGCATCAAAATTTTTTTTTCGATTTCGGAAATTTCATGTACTCCCCCCTATGGTGATTTTTCAAGATATATGAAAATTCCACTAAGTGGACTAAGAAGGCTTTTTTTATGTCGTTTTCGCTTGAGAAAACTGAAACTGACCCAGGGTAGTTTCATCAAACAGACACTTTTCACTAAACTCTGTTGATTTCGCACTTAGCAACGGGGGTTTTAGCAAACCTGATATAAAAATCAGGTTCGAAACTGACTCGATTTTCAGTTCAACAACGTTAAAACTAGGTTCGAAACTAGCTTCAAACAAACGGTTTGACAGCAGTTAGGGTGGAAACTGGGTTAGGTTTGCTATCAAGCGAAAACGACATTAGATTAGCACCACTGTTCTCATACCAATAGCCTCGTAAATGTCAAGCACTAGTTTGGAAAAATTATGCTGACTGTGTGACATAAACACTGAAGCATGCTTTTGTGAACTACTCGAATCAATCTGAATCAATTGGTGTCAAAATTAGTATCCAAAATTATTTAATAAAAGTATGAAACATATTTTCATGAGACTGTTATGAAAGAAGAGAAAGGCATTATCACACCACTAGGTGGATTAAGAAGGGTTTTTTCTAATAAGAACGTTCAAATTTTGTAGAGGAATCGGAAGTTGGATCTGGATAGACTTATATAGCAATCGATTTTTGGTTTTATTTGAATTTATGTTTGAGAAAATCGTTTAACCCATCTCGAGGAATTCGATGGGAGTTCTCTTTTCTGGTATCATTTGGCTACTTCCGGTGCTTTCAGAGATTCTATTTATTTTATTCTGGATCAGGGTAAGCCGATGATTAGATCCCAAGTAGCATGTTAAGTTGCTGTCCTGTAATTTTCTAATGATTGTGCAATTTATCAAGCTAGTTTATTTTATTAGTCTAATAACTGTTGTGTTATGCTTAAGTTATCCCATTATTACGAATATTTGTTCACAACGATTGTGCAACTGATACAAAAACTCATGCGTCGATCCCACCACAAAGACTGTAATAAAATCAGCAAAAAAAAATTGGGCAACTCGTAAAAACTACTACATAATGTAAACAAGAAATGGAATGACGTATGCAAATTAAATAACAGGAAACATATTCATGTCAATATTTCGAAAAGAAATGCTGTACGCTTTATTTTTCTATCAGTTCGAATATTTTAGTTGAAATAAACAACAATACAGTATAGTTATTCATTTTAGAGAGCCCGACATTTGTGACACGCACTGTAGGTATTATTTTGGTAGGCCCATGTGCTGGAGTTGCAAAAACAAGTTGCCCAAGCGGTAATACCTATGAGTATATAACTATGAGAGTAGCTTTGATTAACTTAACTTTTCGTTCAATATCTTTAAAAAGTGATGTCAGGTCTGCTCATTTTTTTTCGCGGAATGAAAACCGAATATAAATTATCTGATTGATTTATGTTTTCATTGCGTATGTAATGCTGTATTTTTGAAACTTTTAAGATATGTCTGCAAGTTTTCTGATCATTTCAAACAGATAGATCTTGTACAACTTTTTTGCAAGTTTTGAGTTTTATTTCATTGCTCACACTCACCTAAAAATTCACGAGACAGTTAAATCTATGCGGACTCAGCAGAAAAACATTTTTAACAGCAAGGTTCTCAATTCGGCTTATCATACACAGAAAGAAATTATGAATTTTACAGGTGACATGATTCCACAAACGATACAATTCATAACTACTTAACTTCTCAAATGACGCAATATTCCATTCGTACAGAAATTTACTGGCTCCGAGTGTAATTTGCACTCGGCTAGCAAGTGAGACTGTATGAATTTATATGCACATTTTACCAGCCAAGCAGATATGTGCTTCTGTGTCTCAGACGACTAACAGGTGTGCTTTTGTGATCTAATGTTTTTCGGTTCAAGTCGCGTTGTTGCTGTCGATCTTTTGATTTTTATTTCATTCGTTTTAAAACCATGTAATTTTCAAATCACACAATTTTACATGTTCTTGAATATAAACTTATGTAAAATACGACGCTCCATTTATGTGCATCTTATAAGATGTAAAATCACAAGATTATTTCGAACTGTGTATTTTGCCTTGCGGAGAGCATCATTTCGCTAATTTTTTCAACAAGAGATTTATAGCAATTTTGACGTACATTGTGTCCGATACAATTATGACAGCCATTTGGAAAATTTTTGATAAGTTGCACAATTGTTATAGTTACTTCTGTTTTACATGACGATGTGAGAATATTTGCAGAAATTCTACAACTGCTAGTGGAACATGAACAAGTTGGTGATTTGCTGCACAATTGTTCTAGATGTTTCAAATGTTGTTTTCCGGTGCTTTTATCGGTAGTATTGTGAAATTTAGGTTGCACAACCGATTTGGATATATTTAAAAATCTTTTTGGACATATCTAACATAAATAACAATTCTAAAACAATTGTAGAACATCTTGAAATTTCAATAGGTTACATTTGTTACTGTGTGCCACAGAAAGTTTTGCAAACTAGAAAAACATAAGCTGTTTTACTAATTCACATTTCACAAAACTAAATTAACTCGAGACATTCTTGCTTTTCGTGACCTTTCGTACATGAAACTTCTTTATCACAATTGAAGTTTCAATTTAATAATTGACCCTTTTGAGGGTTAGTTCTGACTCCTACTGCGTTCATTAGTTCATTCAATAGCAAAATTTTAATAAAAAGGATGTGCTGATAAAAACAAACTCAAAATAGGTTACGAAATCAACAACAAAATGTATAAAAATTTCAGCTTATTTTATAATTTATAACAGTTAATCAGTTATGTTAAAATGAAAGTTAAAAAATTAAAGTTATGAAAAAAAACTAAATTAATTTAATATCAGAGTATGAGGTAAACATCTTCTGGTAACCCCAGAATTCATTGATCAGTACCGGCGTCGGCCAGGCCCGAACGTAGATCGTCTAAGGAATGGGAAGGGATGGTAGTCCAACAACTGTTGTTTTTAGAGGCCGTATAGACTACTGCGCACTCCACAAGTGTCACGGGAGAAGTTAGTAAAAATTTCAGTATTGGTTTCGCGCGCGACTCAGTATGTTTCGGTTTCAAGATGCTCGGATGCACCACTAAACTCACTGACTTCCCTAATGAACGTTTCAACAATATCCTATATTGTAGTTCCAGGAAGTCATGATTCACAGCTCTTATTCGAGTAAACTAAAGAAAAATTTGCAGTTCTATCGCGTAAAGAATAAAAAGTTCCCTATTTTTTATAAAATAAATTAAGTGATACAAAATAAACGTATGAATAGGATTCAGACAAAATAGTTGATTCATTGCATTGACATATTCTAACATGTTATCTCTGTTATTCACTTTGTAATATCAACGGATTTGCGCAATAGTTGATTTTTATCATTTAATTTATAATCCTGAAAGACAATCAATAACATGGAGGAAGAAAACATTCCAAATAAAACTTTTCTCCGAAGCTAGACGGAAATTAATAGGTTGAAGAGATAATTTAATAGAGTAATCAGAAGTGAAACATTGAAAATATCTGATAACTGAAAGGAATAAGAAACTCCTGCAATTGTCGCCTTTTACGACGTAGAAGCAGGAACCCAGTGGATCTATTCTTGGTTCATTTTTTTCCGCCGGATTCCACACGGCAACTAGGCTGGTACTGTCCGGAGAGAGCTAATAGGTAAAGGGTGATTTTTTAAGAGCTTGAGAACTTTTTTGAACAATAAAACGCATAAAATTTGCAAAATCTCATCGGTTCTTTATTTTAAACGTTAGATTGGTACATGACATTTACTTTTTGAAGATAATTTCATTTAAATGTTGACCGCGGCTGCGTCTTAGGTGGTCCATTCGGAAAGTCCAATTTTGGGCAACTTTTTCGAGCATTTCGGCCGGAATAGCCCGAATTTCTTCGGAAATGTTGTCTTCCAAAGCTGGAATAGTTACTGGCTTATTTCTGTAGACTTTAGACTTGACGTAGCCCCACAAAAAATAGTCTAAAGGCGTCAAATCGCATGATCTTGGTGGCCAACTTACCGGTCCATTTCTTGAGATGAATTGTTCTCCGAAGTTTTCCCTCAAAATGGCCATAGAATCGCGAGCTGTGTGGCATGTAGCGCCATCTTGTTGAAACCACATGTCAACCAAGTTCAGTTCTTCCATTTTTGGCAACAAAAAGTTTGTTAGCATCGAACGATAGCGATCGCCATTCACTGTAACGTTGCGTCCAACAGCATCTTTGAAAAAATACGGTCCAATGATTCCACCAGCGTACAAACCACACCAAACAGTGCATTTTTCGGGATGCATGGGCAGTTCTTGAACGGCTTCTGGTTGCTCTTCACTCCAAATGCGGCAATTTTGCTTATTTACGTAGCCATTCAACCAGAAATGAGCCTCATCGCTGAACAAAATTTGTCGATAAAAAAGCGGATTTTCCGAATGGACCACCTAAGACGCAGCCGCGATCAACATTTAAATGAAATTATCTTCAAAAAGTAAATGTCATGTACCAATCTAACGTTTAAAATAAAGAACCGATGAGATTTTGCAAATTTTATGCGTTTTATTGTTTAAAAAAGTTCTCAAGCTCTTAAAAAATCACCCTTTACTATCAATCTCCTAGTGGACCCCAGCTCCTAATAGAGGTAAAGCTCATTTTCCAACTGGACAAACACTAACCGAATTTAAACAGTTCTGTTTTAGAGTGCTGTATATTCATCCTGTGAATTGCATAGTTGTGGAGTGGTCTCATAATCCCACTTGACAAACCCGCACCCGACCTCCAGTCTGATCACCAAACTGTTTCTAACTGAAGATCTTGTGATTTTCCAAACAAATTTCCTGCTGTGTGCAAGAGTCAAGGAAAAACGTTTAAAATAATTCTTTGGTATTATTACGCTTATGACAACAGCATCAAAACACCACTAGATGGATTATAACAGATTTTATCTGTACACCTACAAAGAGCACAAAAAAATCAGAAGCGCCGGAAAGATACTTTTCATTAAAAAACATTTACGCTCGGGTTATCACCAAACTAGTCAACGTTTTAATTTTGAAAAACTGAATTTCTCTTGAAACGACCTTGAACCTTTTTTACCTTTTTTATATATATAAAAAATAGGTATAGAATTCGTTCAAACTTTCGAACAATTTTCCGCGGCCCGGAGGGCCGAATGTCATATACCAATCGATTCAGCTCGACGAACTGAGTAAATGTCTGTGTGTGTATGTGTGTGTGTGTGTGTGTGTGTGTGTGTGTGTGTGTGTGTCTGTATGTGTGTTGTCAACTAAGAGGTCGAGATCTCAGATATGGCTGGATCGATTTTGATCAAACTAGTCGCAAATGAAAGGTCTCCCCGTCACCCAAAACGCTATTGAATGGTTTTGAGATCGGATGTTTACTTTTTGAGTTATACGAAGTTCTATGTCAAAATTTTCAGTCTTTTGACAGCATCTGTCACAATTGACCTTGAAAACAGAATATGTTTTTAGACTTAGATTCCGCACCTTAATAGCTATCCAACAAGCCATAGATTGTTAAAATCCGTCCATTTTTAACAGAGATATCGAAATTTTCGTGTAAACGACTTTTCCCCCCTATTCCAGTAGTAGGAGTTTTGAGCGCTGTATGACAAAGAAATGCATGGGAGCAATGGAAAACACGATTTTTTATACTGTTACATACAATTGTTTCTAAGTACCAAAAAGACTGTGTACATCATCCTTTTTCATGACATTTAGCCTCGGACCGATTTTAGCACGGCTCGTTTTTGGCAACATAATCGTTCGAATATGACAAATATAAACCAGATGATGGCAGAATTGTTTTTAATTATATTGTTTTAAACTACTTACAGCAATAAATGCTGGAAGAACACAACACCCATATACCATTCGAATCAGTTCGTCGAGATCAGCAAATGCGTGTGTGACAAATAATTTCACTCAATTTTCTCGGAAAATTTCTTTTCTTCAAATTCAGATTCATACGAAAAGTCGTATACTCCCAAACAAAATTCCTGAATTATGTTTGGTTCCGACCTCTGGTTCCGGAACTACAGGATGATATGTGAAACGAAATCAAAATTGTGTAACTCATTCTTCTCGTAGATGGCTGACCCTATCTAAGATTTAAAGGAAATCTAAGAACCATCTAAGATTCAAATGAAAAGTTTCAAGATTTTATAAAACATCTTGCTCTTTAGTCAGATCCAACTTCCGGTTTCGGGGATACAGGGTGATTGGTATAAAAATGTATATTCCACATAAATTAATCAGGTTTATCGGGTTAGCAGATTTGAATAGTCGATAAAAAAAATTAACTTTTTCAGTTTTAGTGGTATTTAATTTTCGATTCAGAAGGCACCTAAAAATTTAATTCCCTCTAAGATTTCTCAAAGATGTCTTCACTGATTTTCAAATATTTTGAAACAAATGTAAACTATACAGCTACTAAGGTGAATTTATCTGACTTCGGCCATACCGATTTTAGAATTCCGGTTCCAGTATAAAATCGTTTCTCAAAGCTCAATCGTTTTCTCAAAAAAAGCCTAATCAAATTTCAGAAACAAAAATTCAAATTAAAAAAAACTTATATTCAAAAATTAATTCATTTCATCCAATTATGACTTCCGGTTCTCGAATTACATGATGATGAATTTTTAAAATTCAAACCGATATAGAAGATGACAATCCCGAAAAGCTTCAAAGTTGAACTCAAAACTGTTGTAATTTATTCGTCATATGGCCATACGAATCGGTTTGGGTTATGCTGGTTCCTGAACACCGGCTCTGGAAGTACCTTAAATTACCGTAAACTCTAAAGTGGAACTTACTTCGACATATCAAGGCATGTTTAATCGATTATCACACTTTTAGATTCAAATTCGATCCGATTTGCAGTTTCGACATTACAGAGTAATGAGTGATTAAAATCTCAAATTGTCGCTTAAAACGACGGTCATTAAAATAATGTCATGAAAACTTAAACACCGAAGAATATTCATGCAAAAAACACATGCGGATTGATAAAAAAAAGGTATCATCTCACTGCTAGGTGGATTAAACACGTTTTCATAAAAAGGTTTTGGTGGAATTTAGCTTCATGCTACTATTATAAAAGCATGCGGCATAAACATTCATGATTGGACTATACTGGCTCTTCTGACTGGTATAAGACAAAGCTGATAAAACTTTAACCAAATAGCCTCCAATAATGGAACCATTGTATGTAAACCGAGCTTAATACATGTGCAAAAATTCAAATTGGATGTTCACAGCAAAAATACATTAATATTGTAGCCGATAGCTATGTATCAATACTAATAATGAGGTTTTGGTGCTAAATACTCATGACTATTTTCATTAAAAGTATTGTACGAAAAGTGAATGCTTTTTGCAGTATTATTGAATGCAATGTTCTAATTTCATCGAAAAATAGTACCGTGCAGTGAACTGCAGTAACGAAAAAAATCATTAGGAAATTTCTGTAACATCCGAATAAAATGGTTTCAGTCAATAATCTTTCAAGTTTCAGTCAATAATCTCAAACTAGCATTGATTGTCGATAACATTACTGGTAAATCGTGCAAGCACCTCAGTTCGAAATGTTTACAGTTCATTTACAAAACCGTTCTCATCGTTCGCTATGTGGTTCAAACCCCGTTTGTTTATGTAGAGGGTCAAGTCTAAAGTCAGGTATACCGAACACTCAAATAGCTGCTCCCAAGCCCGAGAAAGTATCCTATATAAGCTACCGCAAGGCTCTGACTGAATAAAATCAAAAAACGGTTTCTATCGGAATAAAATATTCAATTTCCACTTTATGTTTCACGATAATAATAAAAAAAACAAAAAGTACCATTTCACCAGAACAAAGACTTTTGAATGCTGAAGTGCTACCTGTGGAGATACCAAACAGGTTGCGAGAGGGTGTAAGGATACAGGGTTCGTACACTCAACTTCTCGAATTGCTATGAAACATATGACAGAGCTCCCTGGCGGATGACTCCAGACAAAGTGCAAGGGTGTAAAGGAATGGAATATGATGGCAAAGGATCGAGAATAACACAACAACCTGCTAACGGTGGGAGACAAAAAAGTATCAAATTTTATTTAAACGTTATCTCCATATCTACTGGAAACGATCGGAATCTCTTCGATTTATCGAAGGATTCTACTTTCCTGTATTGGACTTATGTGCCAGTTGCTTGATGCATACCTGACCGTCTCTGGCTGAACTCGATTATGGTTTGACTCGAACGGGCCACCGTCTCGCCGCAACAGACTTCTAGGGACAAGTGTTTGACATGCTCGGAGCCCGATAAGGCGAAGGAGTATGAGAGATTTTTAAATTTTAAAATTTATGTCCCTCTATTCCCTTTGCTGTCGCTCGAATAGTGACTGCACTGCCACCGGGACGCGGTCGCCTGAAAAGCAGAAATTTGATACATGGGATTAAGTTTTTCCTGAAAGTGATCGCCTTACATAAAGGATTCCACAGGCCGTGATAAGTAGTATGAGCCAGAAAAATTACCGAATGAAGCAACGAGCCAGAAACATACAGAATCTGCTGGTAAAGGATGGCACTTCGTCGAAAAAGGATTTTCTGATACGCCACCTAGTTCATAAATAATGCAGCAGACAGAACAGAACAGTGGAGAGTAACTAAAAACAACATAGAAATTAAGCAAGCAGCGTCAGACAGGATCCAATTAAAAAGGGACCCAGGAACGACAGAAAAAACACAGAAAACTAACCATGTTTACATGAATTTGAATGTGTAATAATTTTTCTTGTCACGAATCTGGCCATGGCTAATCTTCGCGGGTCGTGACAGTCTTCTCGACATGTAAGTTGCGTTTTTCTACCGCGGTCTGCCTCGACACTACAAACGACGTCTGTTGGTTTGGTCGGTCGGTCGGTCGGTCGGTCGGCTATTTCCAGTGTGATGTAATTTGAAAATTATTCATGAAGGTGTGTAACTCGAGCTTCTTTGCCGTACGTGTGTATGCGGTTCATCCGTGGTTGGTGTGCAGAATGGCAGTTCATTGTCACTGCCGACCGGGACCGTCACATACTCGCCAACCCGAACGATTGCCCAGTAAAGTTCTAGACCAAAGAGGACATGTGTTAACAATTACGAATTCACACTTGTTTGCTGACTTACCGGAGGAAAACTAAACCGGGATCATCTAGCAGTGCAATTTGGGTTGGAAAACAAAGTTTGTGACTTTACGCCTTACAACTTTCGATTAGAATAACGGAGGGATCCGTTTTACTTGCTTAAATTTATTCTTTATGAAATAGACACACTTCAAGTAAGTCCCAAAATTGCCAATTAACTTATAAAGAGATGCAAGGGAAGCTTAAAATTGTAAATTTAATATCTTGGAGATAACGCAGTGATGCGCAACGATAAATATGCACTGAGTAGAAAATTCTCACAGCATTTTTTTTCTTATGAGTAGTTAACAAATAAACTTTCCAAACCTCTTCTGAAGGAACTCTTCAGAAAGTCAAATAACAACATCCTTTGATTTTTTCTCTGCTTAAAAAAGTGATAAATTTCCAACTGATTACAAAACTTTCATACACAGTAGCACTGTGAGTAAGAACTGAACCAAGATAGAAAAGAAAACATCATAGAAATGCATGCAAGCTGCATCTACCTACTCGTTGTGACCTTCGCTTGGAAAATTGAGAAAGAAAATGTGTCGAATGTAGTTAATTGGTAAATAATAGTAAGCTCATTTGACGTTGTGGTTTTGAACTAGCGAGTAGTCACAAAACTTAGTGTGATTGTACTGATGCTCGTTAAGCTTATGAAGACGCTAGCTGCCACTGATGGAAAGAGGAGTTGAATTTCAATCAGTATGAGGATAGTTTTTTATGCTCTGCATGACTTGGTGAAATTTTTTACTGATAAAAATAACAGAACAAACAGATTGGGACTGAAATCAAGTTCAGTTTTATTCTCTGCGCCATGTTTCAAAATTATAAAGCAAAAACAAGTAACAGAAATAACATAAATTTGTATCGACGAGCTATTTCAATTATTCGAAAACAAAAACCTCGTAACCCAAAATTATTTATTTTATGGATGAAGAGAATCATCATCCAAAATTTCATATACATAACGACAAAGGATGTCATTAGATTCAATAACATTATTTTCTTCATTCTTCTTCCAACCCTTTTCATGCGCTAGTCAGGTACGGAGTTCCGTTCAGGTAACTGCTGATCTTTCGAGGTGCTCGTTGATTGAAATCCGACGCGCACCGTTCTTTCGTGTTCGTTTTATCTCATCCCAGTCCCGAACCGAACGATGGCATTCCCGGGATTGCATCAAAAGGGGATGTGAAAATATGAGTGACATCAAGGGGATCTCCCGATGTTCTCTCGACGATCAAAGGCTGACGCGACGTCTAATGTATCAAATATGATATGTGATTAATTTATAATTTGGCAAATTGAATTGGCTGCATTTTTCCGCTCCTCTTGCACTTCTGTTCACGGAGAATCGGGTTATTTGCGACTGTCTTCGGGTTGCCTTTTAAGGTGAGATCAGATTTATGAGTCAATTCGTTCCCGTTCCCTTTATTCGGGATGAATAATAGCAACTGACATGAGGATGAAATAATAATCAGTCGTCGTACCGTGAATAGATGCTCAATTGATTTCTGTTGCCGTATGTGTTCTCGACGGTCAATTGTCTGCTTCGACCATCATCGGAGGTCATCTAAATTGAGACATGTTTTATGAGCCCATTCGAACGAATGTGGACATGATGGCTCGACACATTTACGGGGAAGAGCAACCATTTCGAAAGCACTTGAACCTCTACAGGTACACCTGCCAGAGATAGTGTGATTGAACAAATCCTTGACCGTGTCCATGTCATTGTCATTGGATTCCGATAGGATTTGATGCAGGGCTTTCATTTGTAGCTATACGTGCACATTTAGCGATGCTTTTAGTATGCCAATCATTAATTCATTTCTCGTAGAATACAGTCAATAACAATGGGAATGAAATAGGGATGCCGATCGTTTATAGGTGTTTAACGATTTTCATAGAGTACTACAATTTCAATTGCAACCAAAATGTATTGATTGTAAGCTCCAACGATCGATTTTATATTCGTTTCATTCTTTATGGTTTGGTCTTGAACTCATCAGTGCGTTCGCAGTTAATATTGCAGACGTAAAGGTTCATCTTACTTGAATGTCACAGTTTTAACAAATATAATACATTTTTACGCTAAGGCTGCTGCTAAGGGCTGCTAAGTGCACCAGCAGATCAACATGAATTGCGAATGCACTAGTGGAAAAAATTGAAACGGTTTATGTGCATCATAGTACACAACTGTTATTCAATGGCAAATCGTGTGAATATGACACCGAAAATCTATCAAAGTGTCATTAGTGAAAACAAGATAACATACAAATGAAGCATTTGTAGTTAATCAAATGTTGATCGGTACACAAGATATCGATATCCATCATCCAGCTTGCGTTGAACCGAGTTTCCAATTAATTTCCTCGTGGTGTTCGGGCGAATTTGACCACAACGCTCTAGGCGGAAAAACAGGATCAGAAAGCTGTCCAAGGTAAGCGAGAAGAGGATTAGAAACGGTTGATTTAAATTCCACTTGCTGCCAGCCCAAAAATTGCCGGCTGGTCGTCCTGTCCAACATGGTTTTCTTTAGAAATTGCATCGGCGATGAGGCGTTCAAGCCTTCGTTTCGATTGGATCAGACCGGGGGTTTGGGAAAGGTTCAACTCTGTCGTGTCAGTCGGGCAAGTTGTTTCAGTATTAAGAGGATCGACATGTCAATCAACTTTCACTGGGTCTGACTTTACTAGAAGATGGCTTCCAAAAATCGGATTAATTACTTTACGGCAGTTGCGTGATCTGGGATGAGGTGAGCTGTTACAGCCAAGAACGTATAGACAAAACCAGGGCAGACCAACCGGAACTAATGGAATTTCTATTGTTCGGACCGGTAGAGGAAGATGTTACCGTCGGATTTTGGACGACCAGTCGTTGAATCGTTTAATAGATGACAAACCACCATGACCGGATACGACAGAGCCATTACATTCCACTTTCCGTACGTTCAGAACACATTCTAAATTAAAACGTTACCTCGCCTAATGACAGGGCAGCTTTCGTCGGAATCCGTAGATGGTTACACATAACAGAAACACGTAAGCCTGTACCGAATCAAAGACAACGTTTCCATTAAAGTTCTTTCGATGCGCTAATAAAAAAACAATAGAGCAGAGCAGGGCGGCGGAAACAATTTGAATTTGTGTGCTTACAGAGACCGTGACCAAATAGTCAACAAATTGGAAATAGAAAAGAATTTCCGCGAAATTGAAACCTCGTCCGAACGTCTGTAAATGTGCAGTGTTGCGTTATCTGTATCGAAATAATGGATGAAAGGAATAAAAAAAAGTTAGAGTAGCGTGCATGTTCGTCGATTGACTAGAGAATATCCTTTAAAACAATACTGAAAAAGAAAACAAAACCGAATTGAACCATTAGATAACGTTTGCTACACGGTTGGTTTCAGCACTTTGATCTGCTCCTCGGGGGGTTAGTACCAGGAATGCGGATGTCGATTGCGTGAAACGTTCTGTAGAATGATACTGCATAAAATCTTTTCGGAGTCTATTTGGCTGGACAGGTGCAAACGTGATTTCAGACGAATGAACAACACTCAGCTTTAGCAAAGCTAGACTTATATTGATTTTATGCTAGCGATAGGATGGAGAGGTGCAGAAAGAACGATAATCTGGTTAATAGCAGCGAGTTTCCGAACTTTTGAGAACGTGTCAGCACTACCGAATATCTGCGGAGCATTGTGCGTGATGGTTGATGTTAATACCGTGGCTACAGCTCTTTAGAATAATTATTTTCCTTAACCTAGCTTCAATTTCACTTTAGTCAAACATATTCGAGAGATATTTTCCTTACAGTGTCATTCATATATAATGTTTACAAATCACAGTTTAAAATATATTTATAAATGGCACAGAGCCACATGTTATTTTAGATGTAAATTTTTACTACCGGTACTCATCGCAGATAGATCGAAGCATAAATCCGTTAACTGTCAATGGCATTTTTCAAACTGTTAGTAAAATGGTTTTGAAATAGCAACTTCTTTTTTTTTATTGAAAAGATATTTTTATTCAGGCCTATTTGTGTATAAGCTTTACGTGGCCCATTGAGCCGATTTTTTAAATAATTTTTTTTTTTTTGAGTTAGATCTCGTTGTCACCCTTTTTCTAGGGGGAGAGGGGCTTCCATTTTCCTCCTGCGAGGATTGAGGGGCACTTCGTTCGTGGTTCATCTTGTCATCCATTGCCGCATCGGTGGTATTGTTGTTGATTTCGTTGCTAGTTGCTGGAGATGCGCTTTGTTGTACATTGTTTGCAGTTGCTGGTTGGTTGGGTGGTAAGTTGTAAACTGCAGCTGGTGTACTTTGCTCTATAGGGGATACGTTGGGTGGTTTCGTTGAAGGGGATGCTTCACTGTTGTTGGTGACTGTCATAGGTGTACTGGGGTTGCTTAGGGTTGGTGTGAAGGAAGCACCATTGTCCTTTGGTGTGGTTGTCTCCTTGTCCAGTTTGTCACATGGCTTACCGTAATGAACAGCTTTTTGGCAATATTGACATGTGGCCACCTGATTGTCGTAGATAACAAGTGATTTGAACGGAGTTCTTGTATCCTGACCGAAAATCACATAAGAAGGTATAGGCCTCTTGTGATCCACATAATGCACATTGTTATTGTCTTTTGTGAATTGAATTGCATCCAACTCTTTATAAAACTGGATGTAAACAACATTATTCGTCTTATTGCATTGAAGTAAATGCACACGTTTAATGTCAAGATGCATTTGCTCCTTAAGCAAATCTTCAAGTTCTCGTAGCGAAGGTAGAATTTTGCACTACCTGAGGTCAACAACAAATGTATTCTTTCGTGTTGGCGGTAGCTTTTGTTCGTTTTATTCACTCATTTTGAAATCGTTCTATTGTTCACTACACAATACTATACTTGGTTTCTTTCGTCTCGAACGTAAGCGGTTTTGCGTTTAATCGACTGATTTGGACGAGATGTGAAAGCAAACTGAGCAACTTCTTATTGACTCAAGATCTAGCAACTCTGAACTCACAAAGCCATGCATACGGACAAACATTTACTGTACACGGGAAAAATAAGGAATTAAATAAAATTTTCATATAATATATAATTGTCAGATACGAAATGTTGTGATTTTGTATATTACAAGATGTGCAAAAGTGTATCTTCGCATTTCACTCCAACTTATATGCAAGCACATTCAAAATTGCGTGGTTTGATTACGTGACTAGAAGTTCAATGTATGAAAAATAGAACACCAGAACCGACCACCACTTGAAGCAGATCACAAAATAAGTCAGAACAAAGTACTATGCTCTTGACAGATACTTGATACGTATGAATTTATACAACAATTAGCCGAGTCGGAGCCTGCCAAATTCTCTCAAATGCGACATAAAGTCATTAGGAATAGAATTTTCCATCAATTGACAAGTTAGGTGTCTCTGTATTGCATGGTATGTGGAAATCGGTCACCTATAATATTCATAATTTCTTTCTGTGCGTCAAAAGAGTTATGGTTAAAAATATATATAACAGAACAGATGCCTTAACACTATATTCAATAAGCCTCTATTGTTAATGAGTCCCAATTTGGTCAAAAGCGAGTTCATTTTTTTTATCTACAATATTTAAAAAAAGACAAGCCGTCAATTCTATCGTGATCACCTCTGGAACCGGAAGTGACAACAAATTAATCTTCGAAGTGGAGCAATTTAAGAAATAATAAGCAAGTCATCAGACTTCACACACTGCGATTCGGATGAATCTTTGCACAGATTTACAATTTACAGTTTCCGAGTCACCAAGTTTTGAAGAAAGTGCATGCAAAAACACATACACCCTTTTTAAAAATCAGTCGAATCGGTCTCTCCTTCCGTGCAGAACAAATGGTTTGCCATTCTAGAAACGTGTGCGAAGTTTCGAACAAATTGAAAAAAAGTCGATTCTGATTATGCCATTTTTTCTACTGTTAATTTTTGGAAAGTTACCCCCCAAGAGTAACTTTCAAACGGACCCAAAAGAAAAACACAACACACACGTCGAATGATATATAATACTAGGGGTCCCCGGAGCTCCGATCAAAAGTCGGGTTTTCCAGCAATTCTATTACCTTTCCATAGAAAAAGGCTAAATATATTTTAAGCATTCAAAGATTTTTCTATCCGTACAATTTTCTCGGAGATCGCTTAACCGATTCTAACTAACTTAGGATGTGAGTCAAGTTCGAAGATCAATTGGCTGTCGCTTCTGGTCTCGGAAAAATAACGCATATATTGCATAGTAGTATAGATACGAATTGCAGGTATTGTGAAATGAACTGTGTTTCCAATTTATTGAAAAATTTTATTAGCAATTATTTGCAGAGATACAGAACAAGAAGGAGCCTACACTCAAAAGGAAAAAAATGTGTGAAATTCAACTCAATCCAACAAATAGGCAAGCAACTGAGAGTATCCATCTGAACGGTTCAGAAGTAGAAACATATAAGACGAAAAAAATACCAAAACAAAGTGCGAAAAACAAAAAAATAGAAAGCAAGTTGTTTCGAAAATATCCAAGCCGTTGAAACGCACGATTTTCTGTCTCTATACAGAAAAAGAAAGGAAAATTATCTTATTTTTCCGCATATCCTTCCCCTTTGAATATCGCTGAAATTTAAAAAAAATAAACACTTTACTGTTTACAGAACTGGCTTCAGTGAATTTCATATTTGTCGTTCACAAAAAAGCAAAATACTGTCGAAAGCTTCATGAGCATTTTCTCCGTATTCAAGTATTATTATAGGTGCTTCAAAACGGTACATTCCAGTACCAAATTTTTACACTTCAATAAAATAAAGAAAATAGCAATTATGCAAGATCCGCTAAATATTTGCTCTTATTTTTAACTTAGGTGTCAGTTCAGGTGATGGTTTACCAACAAACTGCTTGGGAAATTCTCTGACTACGTTAGGCTTCGAACATTGAAAAATCGTTAAATCATGCTCCTGGATGTCACATAGTATAATTTCCAAAAAATCACTATCCAGAGGACCCAGCTAAACAATGGTACCGAAATCGCACCTGATGAACGAAAAACAATTAAAAGGGAGAAATTTGACGAAAAAAGTTGTTGGCAGGCAAAACAGCATGTCATATTTATCCTTAGACCATCGAATTCATCAAAACGAATGCATATAATCGTATCGTTTCTCTGTATTGTCATTGATCAGGTTGTATCTTGATTCACTCATTACGCTCCTGCGATTATCGGCAAGCAGACTTGGACAAATATCAAGAGGCTCTTGAATCTGCAAGCCGAAAGATGTCTAAGTGGCTTTATTGGAAACGTCAGGGAGCAAGTTATTGAACCAAACATAGCGAATCCAGAGCCATCGCAGAACGTCGCTTCCTGAGTCTTGAAAGGCGATTAGAGCGTGATCCATCCACCAAGGACGCATACTGCAAATTCATGGACAAATACGCACAGATGTCGCACATGAAAAGGCTCTATGATCCATCCTGTATTCAAGGAATCCAGTACGACAACCAAGGTCCGGGTTGTCTTCGATGCATCGTGCAAGACATCATCAGGTTTTTCCATCAACAACAAACAGCTTGTTGGTCCTGTTGTCCAGGAAGATTTACTATCGATCGTAATGAGATTTCGTACGCACCCGATCGCCATAGTAGCCGACATCGAGAAGATATACCGACAGATTCAACTGCACCCCGAAGATCGTCCGCGTCAACGCATTCAAAGATTTTTCTATTTTTCTATCCCGCACTCTCCAACAAGTTGTACGGGGTGAAGGAGCCAATTATCCTGCCGCTGTCGATGTTGTGAAACACGATTTCTACGTCGACGATCTTCTTTCTGGAGCTTCTAATGTCCAATCCGCTATTCGTCGTTGCAAGGAAGTATCCGCCATGCTTGCGTCAGCTGGCTTCCCGCTGAAAAAGTGGGCATCAAACTTCGTTGAAGTCCTCGCCGAAATCCCAGAAGAAGATCTCGCGTTATCGCCGCTACATGACCTCCAAGACGAACAGTCCGTTTATACACTCGGACTCGTGTGGGAGCCGAAATCCGACATGATGCGCTTCAAGGTTCAGTTACCGTTACCCGAATCTGTCCTCACCAAACGAAAGGTGATGTCGTATTTTGCACAAATCTTCGATCCGCTTGGTCTTGTTGGCCCGATCATCACGGTTGCGAAGCTGTTTATGCAGCGATTGTGGGCACTGAAAACCGACATAGGAGATTCATACGAGTGGGATCGTCCGCTGCCTCCGCATCTGCAAAGTGAATGGAAGCTGTTTCATGGTACATTGAATGCAATTTCCGTCATTCGCATTCCGAGATTTGTGTCGCAGGCCATAATCAAATCCACCGTTCTTAATTTCTTCTCAGATGCTTCAGAGAAAGCTTACGGAGTATGCTGCTACGTTCGTTTGGAATCCGCTGAAGGAATTCGTGTTCGATTGCTAACGTCGAAATCCAAGGTCGCTCCGTTAGCCACCCGTCATTCCATTGCGTACTTAGAGTTGTGTGCCGCTGTATTATCGGTTAACCTGTACGAGAAGGTGATGAATTCCCTTAAGGTATCGTGCGTTTCGTTGATTCGACAGTCGTTCTCCATTGGCTTCAATCGTCCCCATCCCGTTGTAAGACGTTCGTGGCAAATCGTGTTTCCACAATTCAATCCACCACCGCATCCTGTACTTGGCGACACGTTCCCGGAGACTCCAACCCTGCAGATCTCATCTCTCGAGGTATCAACCCAACTGATATCGGGAATTTAGATTTCTGGTGGATGGAACTCCAATGGCTATCGCCATTCCACTGGCCGCATACCGACCTTTCGACGCTTGATCAATCGGTTGTTTCCGAGAGCAAGAGCAATGTGGCTCTGATAGCTGTAAGCGTTATCGATCCGTCTTTCTCCGATCGTCTGTTTAGTCGATACTCCAGCTTTACGAAGCTTCGCCGTTCCATCGCATATTCGATGCGATATCTCCACTGTCTTCGAACAGTCATCCAGAAGACCAAACCAGAGCCGTTTGAGTCACTTACAACCGTCGATCTGCGCGAGGCGGATATAGCCTTGTGTCGCATAGCCCAACGAGAGATGGTAACCCGACAAAATTCTCTACCAGCATCGTTAAAGAGGCTTAAGCCGAGCATTTACCCAGACGGTATTATTCGAGTCGGTGGAAGAATCAAGCACGCCGCAGTCTCCGAAGATGTGAAACATTCTACTTGCGAAACATCCGCTATCTACATTGCTGTGTGAATATTACCACAAACAACTGCTACATGCAGGACCCCAGTTAACGCTCACCACGATGCGACAAAGGTTTTGGGTAATTGGAGGTCGTGATCTCGTTCACCGTACTTACCATCAGTGCCATAAGTGTTTCCGTAGCAAGCCCCGTTTGATCCAACAAACTGTTGCAGACATACCATCTTCACGAGTCTCACCAACAAGACCGTTTTCCGTTTGTGGTGTAGACTATTGTGGACCAGTCTACATCAAGTCACCAATACGGAACCGAGGACCAACGAAGGCATACGTATCGATCTTCGTGTGTTTCTCGACCCGTGCTGTTCACATCGAGTTGGTGTCCGATTTATCCACGCCAGCGTTTTTGGCTGCTCTTCGCCGGTTTGTCGCCCGCCGAGGAAGGATGAGCGTAATTCATAGCGACAACGGAACCGCGTTCAAAGGAGCATCCAACGAGCTCCACCGAATCCATCAGATGCTGAAATCCGACCAGGGCGGACGTAAGCAGATTCTCGATTGGTGCCCCGAGAATGAAATTGCATGGCGATTCATTCCACCTCGTGCTCCGCATTTTGGCGGCTTGTGGGAAGCAGCCATTAAGTCAGCCAAACATCATCTGTTGCGTGAGATAGGCAACGTGCATGTCAGCTACGAGGACATGACAACTCTACTCGTTCAAATTTAGATGTGTTTGAACTCCAGACCGCTCACTGCAATACCATCCGATCCGTCAGATTTGGAGGCTCTGACGCCAGGTCATTTCCTTGTAGGAACCAACTTACAATCCGTGCCCGAAACGTCATTAAGCGAAGTGCCGGACAATCGACTGTCGCATTGGCAGCTCACCCAGGAGCGTGTCCAACGAATTTGGGCAAGGTGGTATCCGGAATACCTTCAGCAGCTGCAGTCCCGTGCTTTGAAGCAAATTCCAGCTGTCGCCATTGAACCTGGATGTGTTGTCGTGATCAAGGACGATTGTCTACCGCCAACCCAATGACCTCTCGGGAGAATCACCAAGGTGCACCCGAGCAAGACGGTGTAGTTCGCGTCGTCACACTGAAGACAGCTTCTGCAGATTCAGTTGTGCGTCCTGTAGTCAAGCTCGCCTTACTACCAGTTGCAGAAACGTCTGTTTGACCCGTGCTCAGACAATAAAAACGCGAAATGAAGTGTTGAAGTATCCTTGCTACTTCAAGGTGGCCTGAATGTTGATGATACTTACCTTGTACATATTTAAAACCTAAACTTACATTTAAGTTAATTAAACCGAAACCTAAAATAATTAAACCTATAATTAAATGAACTTAATCTAAGCTTCGTGAATTTATAACTAATCTACATACTATAAATTATCATATCCTAAATTCTACTTATTATACCCCAAATATATAATATGAACCACCCTACGAGTGCGCGCATAAAATGTGTAAACAATGATACATTAAACGAATTCGATATCCGAACCAACAAAGGCAAGTGATCGCGCTATCGATCGTACACCGAAGTAAAGTAAGTCGCCCTAACAGCACTGGTAATTTGAAACATTTAAAAAGATATGTTGGCCATTTTGAGAAAAATATGCCTAAATCTCCAAAAAAGCACAAAGTCATCCTTCAAAGGTATCAAACCATTATTCATGCTGATGGCTGTTATTAAGATATTTGCCTGAAAATAGTCAAAGTCCTGGCATTACATTCCTTTTGTGGAATTTGGCCTTTCTGTTTCAACAGACTTCGCAGCCGATTCTTAGTGTATAGAATCATTGCATGGCTAGTACTATGGATCCTACTGACACTAAGAATCCTTCCAGGTCGGAGCTCGAACATACGACAACTGGCTTGTAAGACCAGCGTCCTAGCAATATTTGACCAGCGAAAATAGCAATATTTGAAAAAAGTTTCGCTTACTCGTAACATCAGTTATGATTTTATGTAGGGCTATTGTACCAATCGTCATCTCATTAGTTTAGTAGCCATATTATTTTTCAATACCGCAGAAAAGTTCGAAAAAAATATAATCATTCGTTTCTTCGAGCTAGAAAAACGGTCTGGCCCTATGTGCAGGGTTGGGAATCGAACCCAGGTGGGCTGCGTGAAAGGCATCGACTTACCCGTCACACTATACCCGTTCCTTATTTCGAAAATTGTTTAATGCTACTGTTAGAGCGACGCGAAAACTTGAATCGAATGCATCTGTTTCCATCTTACTCTGAAAGTCAAACAATTAGTTTTCGTATATGAGATGACTACCTGATATTAAATAAATGCGGGTGCTGTTATCCTACAAAATTATTTTCACATTTCACTCCAAATTTATTAAATTTATCATTTGAATGTACTATTTGTAACACAGTTGTGTTTGAGTTAATCTAATAAAATTCAAGAAGTATAACTAAACTGGCGATACAGATTTCGCTTTTCGGCTATTAGTAATGCTTATGTAAAATTTACTCAAAGAAATATCAAGAAAACATTTTTCGAATTCAAATGGAATTGCTTCATAAGGTTGAGAGCTGCATAGTTGTGATTTTTTAGTTAACGCTGACAAGTTGACATTGCCACTTGCACACCTCAATCCTGTTGTCTCTGAGTGAAATTTCACTGCTTTTTGACACCAAAAATTGCATACACCGTGAAGATAGAGAATCTCTCGTTTATTTATTTTCTGGAATTTGAGGAAAACCATGAATCGTAAAATAACGTGAGCTCGTTAATCACCTCCTTTTCTTATAGCCGTTCTACAAATTGACTTAACAGCATTGAGCACAATTTATTTACCGGAATAGAAACGAATAGAAACGTTAATGTTATTCATTTGGCGTCCATACTTAATGCATGTGGTTCGAGATAGTGATAGCACAGGAATCAAGTATACTCAGTAAAACTTACACACAAAACAGCTCGTTGCGCGCCAAACGATTTTATTATTTATCCAGTATTCATATTTCGTTCTCGCATAAAAAAAATCATCGAAGATATAGAATGCATTGAGTGGAAAATTCCATACAATACAATTTTCTATATTTTCTCCGCTTTCTCGATAGATTTTCCTTGTGATATGTAACCTACAACTTTTGCATAAAAGCCACCTTACAAAAAAAACAAAAAACATTTGTAGATCGGTCCACGCATACCGGAGAATACTCGCTACACACACTTTTTCCAACATTAAATCATATATAGATGACTGTATTTAAGTTTATGGAAATGGTTAGTATAAGTTGCTCGGATCGAATGCCAGTTTTCACTGTTAGTGTATAGCATTTTGATATGAAACATAAAAAAATTCTTCCACGAAAAATTTACTATTCATAAACCCAGCATAAATAATAATACAATAAATATCCACCATTTAGGGATGATTGTGTCCAGATGATGGCTCTATAATTATGAACTTCCAATACAGTTTCCAAACAATTTTTTTTTCTTCGATCAACGTCTTCGACGAGTAACGATGAGAAAGGCACAGTAAGACTAGTCATGATAGTTGCACTTGCTTTCAACGTCTGTCCGATAGTGAACGCTGCGAATAAGAGTATATTAGATCCTAACAGTTTACCTCATGCTGGTCGGTCTGTCACAACCACACCCATCGAAGACCGGTCCGTACTGTTGTTATTCCAGAAGCCCCATGCCTAGGCGGCAGATTAAATTTAATTATAGGATTGATTAACGTGAATCCCTGACGGCAAAGTCCCCAGCCTCCAACGGGAACCGAGAAAAAAGAGGCAAGGTAATCTCATAGCGAAACGCCATCACCATCCCATGTTCGAAATTTGGTTCAGCTTCTAATTTAACAACAATTACTGTCAATTAAAAGTCGATCCCGGCGCGTCCATCAAGTGCGGGGAAGCCACGCTGCTTGCGGTGTGTTTCGGAACGTACCAAATTTGAATAGAACTCGCACGGCTGCTGCCCCTCTATGCCTTTCGGTTGCTTCACTCAGATTTCGTTGGTTCATTCTATGCGGATCACAAATGGTATGTGTTGTGTACAGTTTCCAAGAAAACGAATAATATTTAATTGAATCAGAAGACCGATCAAAGAATGGGTTCTGAAAAGGAAAAACAAACCCAGCGGGATGTGGCACGTTCGCGATCAAGAAGTTATCGAGGCATGTTAGGTTCTGTCCGTTTTGCGCCTTATAATTGTGAGAGTTTTTGAAAATTTTTGAAAGTAAATTTTGGTTGTTTTGTCAATTTGTGAAATTGGGAGATATCCATTTCTTCGCAAACATAAGAAATATTAGCTCATCTATTAAACGATACTTTCATTAAATACCATTCCGCTGTTGTTCACGGTATTGAAACCAACTGAACTTAAACCACGAGTTACCTACCCAGATATCTATCAAAAACCTCGCCATCTCAACCGTTCGGAGAGCAACGTGTGAATCTGAAAACGACCTGTCAGTCACCTCTAGTCTGACGGATTCGATTCCTATCTTTTCCACCTGGGTATCAAGATAACGAAATAACCAGTCGGTGCGTATTATCCTCACTGCCGGAGACCTTCGTATCGCTCACACCGTTCCTTCGACTATCAATCTTTCATCAGATCTTGCCCGACCGGCAACGCGGTGCTATCTCCTGAGCCGAACCTGCGGCATCAGCGATAGGCCAGAACGCGCATAATGGAATTTCATACGGACCTACGTGATTAAAAATATAATAAAAGCAGCAGAAATAAAATTAAAGTGTGTCTACCATGTCCGAATCGTTTCACCCCTCCGTGACTAGTCGTGTCTTGCGAACTGGACCTGGACAGAACAACAAACGCACGGGACTGGTCTGGGGAGCTGACGACGATGACGGACTTATCGCTCGACTCCCGCGGGATTTCACGTTTCGCTGCCACCGATGATAGTTCCTGACTTGATGACTGCGTGCTTGGCAGAGTGTAATTTTCCGCATTGTCATCATCGCCGTTGTTACTACCAGTTTTGGCCATTCTCCGGGGACAGCTGCTCCAGGTCGAGCGAGGTTGGTATGCTGACGAATGGTCGAGCTGTTTGTGCCGGTCGAGTGTAGCAAGACGATGATGGATTAGATTTGTCGAACGGAATGGACAAATTGTTGCGTTATTCAACGTGAAAACGTCGGATATTAATTCTGAAGCAGTGGTCCTGAGATAATTTTCAAGCGACGAGAATACCATTCAAAATTCGGACTTGAAGCAAATCCGGCGGATTATTTTTCACTACATTGTGTTGAGGCATACAGACTTGAGTAATAACCGGAAGGGAGATTTTTTCTTCTGATAAAACGTTTAAATGCAGAACAACAAATTGTACTGATCGAATTCCAATTATTGAACAACCAAAATCGATCACAACCGTTCACACCCCTCAGATTTATGGTACTCTCTGCTATTGCTCGCTAAATGTGATTAACGCTTCGCCCATCAACAGCGTACAAAGAACCAATTGATTCACTTCCTGCTTCGTAATCCAAACCATGGCGAAGAAGCACGGGATCAGGCTCGAGGTGACATCGTAAAAAAAGATTAATATTTGACACGAATCTCCTAGCTCAGCTGGAAATTTGAACCCTAGCCATAAAAACCTTAAGCGAAGAAAAATCGAATCTTCAGGTGAGCAAAGGCACCAAGGCGATCCATCAAATGCACACATCAGTGCCCTATCCTTTCTCGTTCCATCCATCCCTTCGTAGCTGTTGTCACAACTTTATTAAACTTTTTTTTTTTTTCTTTCTTTTATATAGAGATTTAGTTACAATTTATTCCTGTGACCACACTGCCGGCCTTAATCGAATAGAATCCGCAGCACCTTCGTCAACAGGGTGGAACAAAATCAAAAGAAACGGAAGTAAGGAGAAATGTTGACAATTGAATCTGCTGCTCGGTGTGGCTCGGCGAAACCGTGAAAGAACAAAAAATGAGTTTTTTCTTAGCACAACAAATCGACAAGGTGTGGTCCTATTCGGTTGCCCGCCTCGAAGTACAACAATCGTCGCTCGTGAACACCGAAACGGGAGTCCTGCTGTTTTCCGTACTTATGTGAACTAAATTAAAAGAATTAGATGGTTTCAATTTTTTTCTTATCGCCATTCCAACTGCTTCAAGGTGTTGTTGGCAGTTTTATCAAAAGACAGTCTAATGGAGCTTAATTGAATGGTAACTGAAGCTGAAGAGGAAAAAATAATGCTATTTGATTTCAGTGCCCGCCTTGCTTCGGGAAGACATGAGTCAACTTGCCGGGTGTGGGAGTTTTCCTCAGTACAAAGCATGCATATCCTGCGACAGACAGGTTCGTTAATGAGTTTTTCGTTGACAGGCTGGTGATATTAAATTTCTGATAGTTGCACCCTCAAATACCAGGCTGGTCAGGGTCCCAGTTGCTGATAAACATTTCATTCACTCGATGACAGTAACAATATGATTCTGGTGTTCAATTCCCCCAGCTTTTCCAGTTGTACTCTGTTATCTTAAATCAGCAAAATGAGAAGATAAAAATATACGGGAAAAATATAAAACTTCGATTTGCAGTTATCAGATCTGAGGTGAATTTTTCCTACGCAAAACAAAATTAGGTTTCACTACAGTAATTCATCTTAAAATTGCAAATTTTAAAGCCCGTCTCTTGGAGACTTTTTGAAGTCCAAGATAGTAAATTAAAAATAAACTGAACTGAGTGGAATGGTATATCACAAGGGAGTCTTTGGGGCTCAATTCAAAGATTGAATTTTCAATAGTTTAACGTAGTAATTTCCAATAATTTTTTAATAGATAATGGAAAAATAACAAAAGGGAAAATTGTAAAAGATCGTAATCTCGTAACTATGTGAAATTTTTGATATATCAAATGTTGTATAGAGTATTTCCTGTCAAACTCTCAAATCGGAATTGAAAATTCAGTTAAAACTAATTTACTAAATCTCTTATGTAGGGGAAGGTGTTCGGTTGCCGGCACCCCACCGTAACTTTTGACATATAGCGTCATTCCGACAAATGTCATGTGTGTGTGTGTGTGTAATAGCAGCACGTTCTTTTTGTGCCGAATACCGAAGCAAACGGACGCTTGTACTTTTTGTTGTGTTCAAAACAAATTTAAATTGCGTGAAAATAAACACAAAAGTTTTTTCTGACTTTTTTTATAGTATCATAAATTGAAGAGCATCAATCGGAAAGGTGAGTGGATTGAATATTTATGAGGTGAAATCGATCTATTTCGTGATTTAATACCGGATGCTATCAAAATTTTAGCAACCAAAGATTTTTTTGTGTCATTTTCAAAATGTGCCGATTTCGATTAACGGCACCCCATTTTTTACGACAAATCGTGAAAAATTGTCAGTGATATACAGGCTGCTGTCGAGGCAAAGCAAGTCAAAGTTTTGACCAAACAAGGCTATGAAAAAGCGTGGTAGATCGGTCAAATCAACACCAAAAGCGCCACCATCCTAATAATCGACCAAGAGAGCCAAGGCGAAGTCACCAATCATACAATGAAGACTTTTGTCCAAAACGCTTCCAAAAAGGAAAAAAATCTATTTTTTCTTTGAATAACTGCAGTCTTTACTTATATTTTTCCATTTTTAGTGAAATTTCTTGGGGTGCCTGTAACCGAACACCTTTTTTGAAATGGCCAATATTTATCGCTTTACTAAATTGATATAAACTTTTTTCAATCAAATGAATCAACTTAGTTTCTTATTCAGTTGTTAGCTAGGGACTTTAGTTTTCCATTGATGTAGAGATGTTCGCATAATGTGCACTAAGTCAGAAGTTATGAGCTTAAAATAAAAGTGTGACGGTAACCGAATGCTCTCCCCTACACTAAAAATAGGCTGCGAAAAAAGGAAAAAAATGTTACACCAAGGATGCGTCGTGAGTCGAATTTAAATTTTATCCGGATCCGACCTCCAATTCCGAAATTACTAAGTGATATGTGTAAAAGAAATGAAATAATGTCACTTACTTTTCTAAAAGATTTCGCTACCGATTAAATTAATTTGTGATTAAATACAAATAAATAGTCATGCAGTCTAACACTAAATGTTTGAACTTTATCTGGTTTTAACATCAGGTGGTGGAATGACAACTTCCATCTTTAAATCGAGTGGATAATTTCTCAAAACTAATCAATTGAAAGCTCTGTAACACAGGTCTTTTCATTTGATGACCAGACAAATTCCCGTCAGCTGTTTTGGAAGCACCGAAAGTAGCGTTTAAATGTACGCAAGTGAAACTAACATCCATTTTTTCTAAGATTTCCGAATCGCTTTTGACAAAATTATGATTCAATTAATTAATCCTATTAAATTTTCTCCAGATTCGAACTCTATTTCTGTACAATTTCAAGTGACACGCAAAAACAAAACATACAATATGCTCAAAATTACTCTTCGAACTATTTCAATTTGTGAGCAGAAGTTCAAGCAAACTTTCTTGTTCTCATTGAACAGATATGAAAAAGTATGTGAAAGAATGCCAAAGTCGCTTATGAGAAAGACACAATTAGACGAACGAATAAGAAGAACCTCACTTACTCCTTACACCAAGTTTTGACCCTCAAAATAATAGTATAATAATAAAAGAATTTGATCTGCTATGCGCGACGCAGATAAAAATATTTTGTGAATTTACATCAATTTTTATGCACATATTTGGAGCAGGAGATTCAGTGGAAAGTTATTTCATTGCTCTTCATTTTTCAATATCGTTTGAAAGCTAAACTAAGTTTTTTTATGTACTGTCTTGTTCGTCAAAAAAACAATGTATTCCAATTTAATTTTACATCAGTCATTCAATCTGATTTGAAGATTTTCGATGCAACTGATGACTATTTCATAGAATTATTGATTTACATGTCGTGTAAATTTCATCATCTTTTTCTGTGTTGTAGTTCGAATACGAAACGTAATCGCATTGTTGGTTTCGTTAATTTTAAAACAATCGAACAACTCACAGCCTAATAATGCTTAAAACTGGTTTTTAAAGAATGAAAATGGATGGATTACTTTGTGAAAAAATTTAGCAGAATACTTTAATACTATTTGAACAATTTAAGACTCTACACATTGTTAAGTAGGAGAAAATTTCTCAGAAAAGTTTCTACGTTCAATAATAATTACATCATACTTATAACTTACCATTGATTAGAAGAACAATTACCAGGTGTACCGAGTTCCCTGTTTATTAAGAATAAAATTCACATAACTGCATTCAAAAAGCAAATTGAAATTCAATTGTGTAGTGATCAAACAAAAATAAAAGCTTTCCACACAATCATACAAAACATAATCCTGTTTGAAACGCCTTCAAACATCTTCTCCACTGAAGCTCCGAACCCGAACGGCAGAGCAAACACACCTTTCCGGCAATTAGAAGGATCACTTAAGCTCCGCTCGTTCCTCCGATTCTGTTCCCTGGACGAAGAGTAAACAGACCATTGTTTTCTGCTAAATTAAATCTGAAAATTTGTTTTTAATAATAACATAACGTGAGTTCCCAATAGAACCAAGCTACAATTCGCATGGGTTTCCTTACGTGTTCCTTCCAGTAGCTTGCAGCTGGAAGCACTTCAGCCGGAGACAATAATCACTCGAAGCTAAATCAAACATATTAGAAACCCGGTGGCGGTAGGACTCTGCTCGAAAATCAACACACGTTGTGCCGGTTGAGTGAAAGTTATTGCATTTTTCTTTCCTGCTCCTACTAGGTCCCTATCCATGAGTTCATCGAGTATGGAAAGACTGAAAGACGAAGCGGCTCCTGTGCAAATATTTACAGGCAGTGCCTTTCCGGCTTCGGCCATCAGATTCTATTGCCGACCAGTCAGAGCCCAACCGATCGAGTGGCCTTTCGAACTTGAAGCAACATCAGCCGGAACATTTGTGCGGGTTGCCGCCCTACGGCAGTGAAACAGGCTGCCCGCTCAAGTGGCGATAATGATAAAAAATTGATATTATTTCAAATATCCCAGCAGTGTCACATTGCCTTTCTCGTGTCAATACTCGAATAGGTTGATGAGGCCACGTGTTGATTTTGTAATGACAATAACGATAAAACTCTCTCGATTGTCCATATAAAAACAATTGGAACGAAATCTAGATCAATTCACGTTGATATAACTTGCTTAGACAAAGTTATCAGTGCTATTACCATGAAATCCTGCGAACAACAGAAAACAATGAAGTCAATCGATACCGCTATTATCCCGGTCAACCCGGTGGAAGTAATCCACTGCCTGCCTGTTGGCTATTGACAGAACGTGGGTCGGCTTCGCAGTGTTTTCCCAAAGCGGGTGTCGTCCATTACTATTCCGGAGCTATGGTGCAAAATAAATACTTTCTTTTAAATTTAATTTCACGACAAATATCTTCTCGATGGAGCGTTCCAATCGCTTCCGAGCAATGCTTAATTGTTTACTTAGGAACCGGAATGAGTGAGTATTAATAACCATCTCTTCTTGGGCTTCGCAGTCGTATTTTCCTTGTTCCGTAGCCTTCCAAGTTTTTCAACGAAACTAAGTATGTGTTCTTAGCTGAGGGGCTGTCAAAAAGAAGCCTCTTGTACTCCCAACGCTGGAAAAACTCGATGTTTGTCTTCTATTTTGCGCTCAGGTACGTTTAATTTCGAAGGAATTCCTTTTCTCATTTGGCTTTATTTGTTCGATGTCTACAGCAACAATCTAACCAAACACTGGCAAGGGAGATGAATCGTTCTTTTGTTTGAGTTATCGTGTCGAACCTTGACCAGGTGAGAGATGAATAACCCTGGTTGTGATCCAAGGCCTAGCAGGAAGAACTTATTTTGCTAAACAATTTGTCGGTACAGGAATCTCATCAGGCGGAATGCAACTGGTCTTTATTTGAGGTAAATAAAGAAGCAATTGGTTCGTTTGCTCCCAGAAACAACAGAAGTAAGAGTGGGTGCTAGCGTGCTTTGAATGAGAACATTCTTTCGGAAATATTTTAAATCTACGAAACTTGATTATTAATTGGTCTTTGTAGAGTTGTCAAATTGACTTATTACACTTGAAATTAAAAATCAAACTCAGATGACTTGTGATGTCCATTTGTTAGTAATAGAAAAATTTCCTTCTCAGTAGAAAATTGCCATCCAATACCACCTATTTACCATGTCATTCTTTTTCTTTTGCTTTCTTTTGGTTTTTACCTTTTTTATTCGTTTTTCTTCCAATAACCTCTTCATTTTTTCCTTTATTATAAATATAAATACGTGCTTATTAACCTAGCAGTGAGATGATATGTACGTTTTCTGAAATAATTATCGTTTGTCTCTCACATAAAAATTGTGACTAGAAAGACTGGTCTTCGATTGCTTTATTAAAATAAGTAAGACAAAATATTTATTAGTATTATCAGTACAGTAATATGAAAATTTCGTTTTGAAATACAGAAATATGAAAACTTCCTAGTTGAAGTCAGTTAAAAACTATTTAGTTATAAAAATATAAAATTTAAAACGTCATACTCGAACAATTATGGTGCCAACAACTATGTTGTCTAACAATGAATCGAGCCAAAACCACTCAGAAATGATTGTATTGAAAATTGTTTCTAATTTCGATTCCAAGCGTCATTCTATCGTCCTTCGTTCAAAACCCCAAAAAAATTATACCACAAAAACATCGATATCTCCGTGAATAGTTCACTCGTTTTATTGGTATTATAATAAGATATCTAGGTAGCTTGGTAAAAATTAGCCCAGCCTTCTCTAAGATTCACGCCTATTGATTTTGCACACACACATACATACACACAGATATTTGATCAGCTTGTTTTTCAATAAAATAAATTCTCGCAGTAGAGGCAAATTATAACTTTAACCTCACTTTTAGGTGGATTACTGCCAACTTTAATTATATCAAGAGAAGAGGACAATTTCAATCCAAAATTCTTCTAAAGGCATTTAGGCTCCAAAATCAACATCTGAAGCGAAAAGGATAAACGCGTTTTGAAATGGTTGATTTTTTTTAATTTGAATACCTTATCGTAATACCAATCAAACGTAGATTGTAAGAATCCGTCAACCATTCACGAAGATATCGATTTCTTCGCCATATCCTAATACATTGAACAAAGCACGAGACGAGACGCTTGGGTTCAAAATTAGACACAATTCTCAATACAATCGTCCAATTTACAATAAATTCTCTTCAGAAAAGTATTCTAGCTTGATTTGATTTTAGCACGGTTCCTTTTTGGAAACATAATTGTTCGACTCTGGCGTGTTAAACTTTATGTTGGAAAGTATGCATTATCTTCGAATTCAGAGCGATAACCATACATTTTTATAACTCAATCGATTGTAACTGTCTTCAACTACAATCACCAAAAAAACATAATGTTCATATGACTCTAATATATATTCAACTAACTATTTATGAGAAAGGCAAAACTAACTGACTACTAACCAATTCCTCAATAAATCAAATTGCGGTCGAATTCATCACGATATATTTGAATTTAAGAACCAATGTTGTAAGAACTTATATCTAAGTACCAACTCATCAACTTAATAACGGTTCAAATTGAATTGTTTGAGTTTGCACTAGTCAAATCAACTTGAACTGCTCAGCACTGACGAGTCGAAGAGGAAACGTGAAGAATAAAACTTGCTTCAGATAGAATTGGAACAAAGACAATTGCCTGTATTTCAGTTATTTATTAATGAATTCAAGATCTTTTTTATACAAATGTAACGTTATCTTCATACTTTTGAGAAAAAATACGGATAAAATTATTCGTCACGGTTTCGAAGGAATTCTCGAATTATTCCTGTAACACGGCTCATTAGGCGGCGCACACCTCCTTCGTCCATCGTTTTAGCTATCTTATTCCACCAGGTCGTCATCTGATTGATGTTTTTGACAACCTTTCCCTTTACCTTGAGTCTCCTTTTCAAAATTGCCCAGTATTTCTCAATATGGCGGAACTGGGGGCAGTTGGGTGGGTTAAGGTTTTTCGGAACGAACTGGACCCCTTTCTCTGCATACCATTCTTGCACGACTTTGCTGTAATGACAGCTTGCCAAATCTGGCCAAAACATTACTGGATGGTCGTGGGATCGAATGAACGGCCAAATTCGTTTTTGGAGACACTCATTTTGGTGTAGTTCCGATGTCATTGTCTTATTTGTAACGAAAACTTACGATTTTTGCCACAACTGCAAATGCCCGGCCAAATCATAAATTTTCTTGCAAGTTTGTCGGCAAAAGCAATTTTAAATTTGGCTGGGACATCCCCCCGAGCCGTTGCCAAGTAAAATTTTTGACCTGGGATTTGTCCGAAGTCAGCCTTGACATAGGTTTCATCGTCCATCAGAAGACACCCGTCGAACTTGGTCATATAGTTTCCGAGCACGAATTTTGACCACACTATTCTGTTTTATGGTCCGATTTGGCTGTTTGCTAGCTCGATACGACTTGATTCCTTCCCGGAGTCGAGTTCTCCTCACGGTACTATGGGCAGCACCGAATTTTCTGGCCAAATCACGGTCCGACAGATTAGGATTCCTCTTAATCGTCTTCAAAATCTTACCACGCAGTTTCCGGTCGACAGTTCCACTCCGACGATTGGCTTGAGGCTTCCGAATCGTCGTCAATGTTTTCTTATACCGTTTGATAACGCGCCATACGGTATTTCTGGGCAATTTTAGCTGTTTAGCTAGCTTACATGCAGACCAAAATGGATTTTCCAAATAACTCTGCACAACTATTTCCCTTCTTTCGGCTTCCATGTTGATTGTTTACAAAGTACAGTCGATTTGCGGAATGTCAAAAATCATACTGAAGCTGACAAAATTCCCGACACGTGGACGCCAAGCACTTCCAAATCCATCCACCAGGTGCGCCACAATATGAGTAAAAGTTTGTTCCAATTTTAAATGAAGCAAGCTTTAGTAAAAACGGTTACGTGCCCTTAGCACAAAAACAGCTATAAGCTAAACTTCGAAATAATATTAAACTATTTGATATGAATACCGATGTTTAGATGGTGCACAGAATATCCAAGTTATTGAAAGATGCAATTTGGAAATTATATAACGAAATATCTTATCTAAGTTTTATGGAGTTTATGAATACGATGTTTGATGAATATTGAGATTGTTTAAAAAATTATTGTTGGCAAAATGCAGGAAATAATCTGCATATTTATCTCCCTGGAATATTAATACCACCTCAGTGATGTAGTTTTCAAATCATGTTTTCCTTTTTTTCTCGTCATAACACCCTTGTTGAACCAAACAACCAAGCCAACCAATTGAGAGAAGAAACTCATTTCGTACTGTGTCTTATTGCTCTCTATCTAGTGCTCTAGTAAAACTTTCACACTATCCTTCAGCTCCAACATTTCCAAGAGTCGGCAAGAACCTGGTTGCAATAACGCCCCGTTCCTTCTCTGCGCGTTGCTTAAAAGTAATAATTGAAACAATCTCTTTTTGCTTCCCACTCTTTTTAGCGCTAAGCACTGAAATGAAAATTTCATGCAATCTACATTTTCTTTGCTTTGTATTTGAACTTTTTCCAACCACTTTCAGCACTTTTACAGCAAGTGGAAGAAGTAGCTTCGGGTGAAGAAAACAGTTGCCGCATTCGGGCTAACTTATGCAATGTTGTTGTCCAATATGCATGCTCCAGCTCTGACGATCAGTGGCGGTTGGATGCTCACGGCTCTGGAAAATCACTTTTTCCTGTGGCTCGTGTTCCCTTTGAAGGCACAACGATGTTTATCCTCCGACGTAAATTAGATAATAATTTAATTTTGCTATTTTCGTCGACGTGTTCGTTTCGAGGAATTGTCGCTTAGTCGCATTTTCCATGGTAAGCTCTGCTTGAGTGAGCGACAATGCCGTCATTGTTGAGCATTTGCTGAGTGAAAAGCGTGAACAGTCCAGCGTATAAATGACGCTCCCTACTCGATTCGTAGTCCATCTAGCGGGCGAGTAAAGAATCAAAGTTTCGAAACTACACATTTTTCACATCAGTTATCAATTTGGTTGGATCCTCAGTTCAATTCCAATCGTGTATTCAACACCATTCACCGAATTCCATTACACAGTCGCACCTAAGGTAACAGATTGTTCGACCTGCCATGCCTATATCCTATCAATCACTTCCAACAATACGCACCGCAACACATGGCAACAACTCAAAAAGTGAAGTGGTTAGTAGATGGCACTGCTGTCGCAATATAATCAGCACTCGTTTAGAAAGCGAATCAGTAAGCACTTCGGAAACAGATTCCATAGTCTCAATCAATCATGTGATCAATCATCGTTCAGCAGTATGTAACCCATTCAAGAGCCAATTGCTTTTGGTGTTACAGTTCTGATCGGCGATTTGACACCAGAAAGGTGCCGCCCAATGGTTTTATCTCCGTGGATGGATTTAAAATCTTGCATGAGTGGCAAATATGTGATTCAAAAAAAAAGATAAATTTGACTGTCTAGGGAAAATGTTGCTTTCTATGACATCGAGTCGACAGCTGACAAAAAAAATCGCTCCGTGATTGATTAGCACTTCTACTGGTGCTAAGTGGTTTTTCGTTGATGTTATATCAAATAAAACTAAATGCTGATCTGAATGAAAAATTTATGTCTTTGCATTGCGAATATATGAGGTATTTTTTGTTTGTTTCATTTATGTAGTGGTACTAAATGATTCAAATCATCTAGTTATTTCACAGCTTATAAACAAAGCAGACTAAAAGCAAGCACTTTTAATCTTCTGGAAACACAGAATATCTGGTTTTTCGAATATACGCCTTATCACACCAGTCACGGAAAATCATGAAAAATATCTACGCTGAAATGACAAACTCCTGTCAGTTCCATAAATCAGTCCGACTAAATGCAGCTCAACCGAGCGAGGTAAGTTCCGTTCCTGTGAGCATGTCCTGTAAAAGTAATACCGGTTCTCCTGCTCGAGAAAGTATACTTGTGTGTCGTAAGATGGAATACAATATCGCCTCTTTAGAAAGTTGCCACAACAAATTGTGCTGCGTCGAGTAAAATGATACAGCTCTGCAAATTTGTGTGCAACAGTCCATCCAGCTTCCGAGAAACCTGCCTTGGAAGAAAGTGTGAACCCATGATAGATACAGCTTTCCACCCCCATCCAAGCTGACATTGAGCGATTCTAAATTGCATCCTGCGAAACGTGATGCGTGTTAGTGTTGCTACCTCTCTGGAGTGTGACGAACTGTGAAGCTATTGTCATGTTTCTTTTTTTCTTGCATTCCAGTGCTTTTACCTTGTACGGTGATAAGTCTTTTGATGACTGTAAAGAATTCTATCAATTAAATCCACCAGTTAAAGTAATATTCATAAAAAGAATTGAATTGCAATGCAATGAGTTTCATTTTGATTCTTACAGATTATAAGGGGCAAAGTCTTGAGCATCTTCATGAGTCAATTTTTACAGACAAATTTGGTAAAAATACAACAGGTTGGCAAGCAATGTGTGGGTGTGGAATGTTTTCGAATCCATTTGTGTCTACGATGACAGCGAATATTCACGATCGTGAATGCTTGCGGAGGCATCTATTCCGTATGACCCCCGTTGATTTCGAGTAGTGGCAAGAAGCAAGATCTGGTCAGAACAACAGGATCCTTGTGGTTTCGAATCATGGGTAGAAGTCGTTTTTGTTAACATTCCTTGATGTATATTTCGCTGTTCATTGAAGCAGTGGTGATGAAGGGTTTCGAAATCCTACCGCAGCTACAAATTACTTGCCAGACCATGGCTTTCTTACCAAATTTTTCGACTTCAATCGATGTCTCAGACTGGTTTAACACTTGCCCTTCTCGCACCGTTTAATATTGTGGTCCCGGCAAGGATTTGTAATTGAGTTTCATGTAGGTTTCGTCGTCCATGATTATGCAGTTCAAACTTCCAACAAGAATCGTATTGTACAGCTTTCGAACCCTCGGTCTGATCGATGCTTCTTGTTTCGGACTACGTTTTGGTTGTTTCTGCTTCTTATAGGTTCGAAGATTCAAACGTTCTTTAGCACGAAGAACATTTGACTTCGAAGTGCCCACTTTTTTGGCCACATCCCGAACTGAAACGTCCTTCTTTTGCTCGAACGCCTTCAGTATACGTTTATCCAACTGAGGATTAGCAGGACCTTATTTTCGACCCGTTTTCGGTTTATCCTCAAAGGTGTTATTTTCACCGAACTTACTGCATTTCGCACGGCTTTTTCACTTACTCCTTCCATTTTTGCTATCTTTCTCAGGGACAGTCCGCGTTCTGTGCACCATTTGTACACAATTTTCGACCTTGTTCTGCTGAAAGTCCACGCATTTCGAAACAAACTAATGAAAACGAATAAACAACTGCACAAGTGGTTAGAGAGTGTAAACAACAGGACGCAGTCAAAAAAATTGACACCCTATAAGGCCAAAAATGTTTCGTTTTGTCAGCGCAGTTGCACGATGAATTTGGAGATTTAGAACAACTTCAAACAAGATTATTCATTATGAAATGTGGAGAGGTTTTCACATCAAAACAAAAATTAACAACGAAATCCAGTGAAATATGGTAAACCGACTATGTTTTGTATCCAGGATCTTGAGTCGTACTCAATACATGAAAAAAACTTCTAGTAGAGATAAGAATAGGTCTCCATCAATAACGTCTCAAGCTCGTCATTCCAAAAAATACACACTTCATTGTACTATACAAGCTTCCCAATAAATTCCTTTATGTACTCCAACCACTATAGTTTTTTCCAAGTTCTCACAACCTTAACTTACCAAGCATAGCCGTAGTTAAGGTTTGTCTTTTATTGTACCACGCTTACGTCTCTAACTAACTCAGTTCGTGGCCATTTGTTGTCAATGAGTTAAGTCACGGTTACTTTTTAAAACGTCGGTCAATAGCTTCCCGATTTGACAGTTAGGCGTCGTTAAATTATTCAAACGTTCATTACATACATCCTTCAAATGTCAGCTATCAGAATTTTATGACATTCGATTCATTAGTGGGTTAGTTATTGTGCTTTCAGTGATGCTACTTTTGAAGAATTAAAAAATGTGGTGAAAAAATGAATTTCGAGTGTTGATGAAACACAAAAAAGTTAAGTGGGTTGATAAGCATCACCCGAATTCTGCTTCAATCAAATCAATCATTACTGAATGGTATGCTGAATTTGAACGCAGTCGTGCAAACACCGATGATGCACAACTTTTTGCCGGTCCAAATGAGGCTGTGGTTCCGGAAATCTTCTCAAAAGTTTATTCCATCGATACGGAAAAACGAAACGTGAAGCTGCTGGAGATAAATGACATCGTAACGATATCAAAACAAAGTGTACGCATAATTTTGCATGAGCACTTCAATACAAAAAAAAAGTTTGCGGAGTGGGTTCGGCATTTTGTCATTGCTCACACCGTGTGACAAGCCGATAGTTACGAAGGCTGAATTCAATGAATTGAAACTCGAATTGCTACCACATCCAACAATTTAGCAATAATTATGTCTTCAGCTTTAGCGGTCTGTTAAATAAGAACGGCTGTTATAAGCTTAGGTTAACCCCTAAATGACCATACCTGAATCAACAAGTATTAGCAGAAAACAACGTTTGTTTTGTTTTCTTTGTCAAAATGGGAGCTTTTGACCAGCAAAGAAAACAACAGCTTCTCAAAGTAACGTGTAACTATATCAACGTCGTCAACTAAACCGAAAAGTTGCACGAACTTTCGGAGACTCGTACCACTCGTTGATCCCCGTTCTTCGAATCACACCTTCCAAAGCAGTATTGAACAACAGACAAGAAAGTCCATCCTCAACCGTTTACGAGATTCGAAGGGGCTCGAGAGCTTAACGGAATCCAAAAACCCGTATTCGTACATAATCTGTTATAGCTGTTCTCGGTCGAGTGTATCGAATGCCGCTTTGAATTTAATGAATAGGTGATGCGAAGGTACGTTGTATTCACGACACTTCTGGAGCACTAGTCTTATTGCGAATATGTGATCCTTTGTAGCACGAGCGCCTGTAAATTTCGCTTGATATGGCCCTTCGAATACAGAATACGAATGCTATTGGTGATAGAAAGGCGGCGTCCAGCAAGTTGATTGTGCTGTAGTTGCAACAGTCTAGCTGATCGCCTTTTTGGTAGAAAAGACCCATTACTCCTTCATTCGTGCGATAGAATCTTCTCATCCAAAACCTTAAGTGACGATCTGCGTATTTTTCGGCAGTATGTACTCTAGGAAGCTGTTTGATTTTAAATCCCGGTATTCGTGTGCGACGAGTGTTGCACAATGTCGATAGTTTAGAGCGGTTAATCAATGTCTGCACTAGACAGGTGCTGATATAGACGCTGTCGAAAAAGGTGGTTGAGTAATATAAGAGACAGAACGACATGAATACGAATAAAACTAATGGTTTAGTTTCTTCAATGTTAGAGAATCTGTTTTCTGAAACCAAATTTGAGATCGAATGCTAGAAATGAGTTCTGGACCTGAATTCAGTTCAGGAACTCAGCTTCAGAACTTATTCCTGAATTCAGTTACACTTTAAGAAGTGTGTAACTGAATTTTTGAACTTTCTTGCAGCTTCCTATTGAACCGGACTGGAATTTTTTAACTGAATTTTGGTCTGAACCTCAATTTAAGTTGTCAAAAAATTCAGATCAAAATCAAGAATTTATTTCTGAAAACTATTTACAGTCCAAGTCTAGAATCAAGCTCTGGAATTCGATTGGTAGATTTTTGGATTCTGAGACTGAATTCCAGAACTGAGCTTTTTTGGCCTTAACTAAACGAGTCAACTGCGCAGGCACGGATGAATGAAGCTTTAAACTTTTACTTATCAAACATTTAAAAAAAGCTTTAATTATGAGGTAGATTTTGTTATGTCATACTACTGAATACTCTATAATAAATTGCTGATGATATTTCCGATGACGTGGAGAAAAATATATGTTGATACTTCAAATAAAAAAAGAGATAATCGAGACTAAAAACTTATCACTCACCCATATGGTAAATTTTAAAAAAGGCGCCTCGTATTAAAGTAAGACGTATTCACGTCAAAAGAATCTCTCGTCGATGATATGGTCATTGTTGGCCTTGTGAATTTCTTTGAGGAAGGATAAGATGCCTAGAACTACTACTCCTCGAGAGGCAGCACACCTCACGCATCGTTTGCCGTGGTCATTTGATGCCGTATTAAGATTCGCCAGCCTGTGCAATGCCCTCCGGCCTACCTAAACGTTCATGTCGAAGATAACGAGTTTCACATCCGCCATTAGTAACTGTCATAGTTTTAGCGTTAATAATGCTGTAACTGAAGAAAAGGCCTTCAATCTTCTATAAGCACATCTTGTCAGTAACTGGCTGGCAACCAATCACTATCAGTTAGATTTAATGCCACTAATTTCAGCATAATGTTAATGCTAATGTTAACATTAATAAAAAGTAATATCGCTTAGTATTAGAAAATCTTCGATAGTAACGATAGTATCCGCGGCCAGCGTGATCGGTTCTCTCTGATGCCATACAGACTAAATTCGCAAAGAAGCTGAATGGAATTTAATCAATTCGTTCCATTACACGTAATGAAGGACCCATAAGAAATTATTGTTAGTTCCAATCCAGCAGAGAATCATCCGGGAAAATAAATGAAAAGTTATTACAAGTCAAATTATCGCAAACATTCTTCTCTTCATTAACACCGGCATCCCGGCGGGGGAATTGCACAACAACAAGACGAAAGAAAAGCCAAGAAGAAGGAATTCCTCCGGCAAGGATCCAAGCGGAAATGATTGCTGAACTATGGTGACAAGGACTTTACCGGTAGGGGAGCAATAAATCGTTAGATTCGATTCGGGTGGAAGGAATTTTAATTGAAATTAAATAACTCGAATATGCTGAAAATTAATTTTAAACCCTGTGTAAGAATATTGACGGCGATCGGCCTTCACAAAGACGTATTAATCGAAAGCACTGGAGAATTGGTAATTTATTTGAGCGTCTTGGTGATTACAATAGTATAGTATAGATAGGTTAGTGTGAGTTTTAAAACAATCGCAATAGAAAATTCCATTCGTGTTATGGCTCGATTAATTTTTGACTGGCATTAATTAAGGGCTTGTGATTTTTCAGGTGAAAGAGTCTTTTTTTTTGGTATCGAAGACGCTTTACCACTGGTTTTCAGACTTTGAATTTACTCCACAGAAATGAAATTCATTTTCGACACAACAGTTAACTGAAAAAGTTTAGAAATAAATTTAATAGTCCTAAAAATGACACATAAACTTTTAGTACTTGTAAGAAATTGTATGATTAATGATACACAAATCCAAACGCAATCAGGTAAACCATCTTCCAACGTTCTTCTTTCACTACAGACCACCTACGGAAAGCGTCCAAAGCAAATGTCTTGATTTCAATAAGCGAAGTGAAGCATTCATAGAAAAGCGTACGTAAATTTATTACCCGAACAAATATTATTTATTTACATTTCCTAATTCCCATTCAATCTATTGAGGATGCCTCTGTTATGTCTGCTGCTACTTCCGGGCGACCCGATTTGTGGACAATATAATCAATTCAATTAGGAAAAGAAAGGAACAACAGTCTATGGTGAAATGGTATAAAGATAGCTGTGAGTTTGGCATTTCTTTATCTGGTTCACTCGGTAATGCTTGTCTGGAGTGCTCCAAGCAGAAATGGCTTACGAATCGAACAATCCACTGCATCCGTCGTTGGTGGTTTGGGTTTTTGACTGATGGGACATTCCAACATCCGTTTTTCGTCCATAGATCCCAAAACGAGACAATAACGATGTAGTGATGGCATCCATATAGAAGCTGTTTACAGTCACTCCAAACCCTGGTGACAGGAAAAAAGTCCTCCTTCCATTCTCGATCCAACTGAAAAGCATTCTGTCTAGTACTTCTGTTTTTGTGAATGCTTCCTGGGCCCGTTATATTCGCCTCAATATTGGACAAAACACTAGGGATCTTGCCAAACAATTGATTTCGGTTCCCAATCAACGGGAGCTTTCACATGACGACTCCGGAGTTAGTTGGTTTGCTTTTTGCTGCTTTCGACTAGAAGACAAATGTCATGCACTACAAAGTACACAAGCGAAAGCAAACAATCTGTCACGATTAGAACAAACAATTGTTATAATGTTCCTTTTTAATATCATCCTTAAACGTGTCATAGAATTTGTCAGATAACTGTAAATGAAGCATTAATTAATATTGTTCTATTGTATCGGATAACGATGAATGAAATGCCTTTCGACGAAATAATGTTTTAGATTCTTAACTAAAGATGCATACATGGGAAGGTATGGGAAATACCAAATACAAATTCACTTTAAAAATTTTACCGCAAATGGTGCATTAACGTCAGTTAGAAAAACAAATTTCAAGTAACTTATCAAGCTTTATCATGAACACTGTTAAAGGAATACATCATACTTTACTATGGAGAGTGTTTATAAAATTTGTCCTCTGTTAGAAAGATGAAGTTTCCAAAATGAATCCAAGATTCGAAAAATTCGCGATCTTCAATAATATTCTGCTAACCGAGTGTATTCGAAGCAAATTGCATAAACATTATGAAAGATCGAAGGGATTTCATCAATGGATCATTTTTAGAACCAGTAAACAACTTTTTTCCATTAAAATATGCAAGTCGATACCGAAATCATCACTCGAGTCAACGAGAGAACAATTTTCCGATTTTGCTTTGTGCATCGGTTGTCTCACATGCGAGAAAATTTGTTTAGCATTTGTTATTCTTGTTATTATTGTTGACATGTTAATCCTTTGTTTTTAAGTGCCAGTAAATAAATTTTATTCACGATATTTAAAATGAAGTGCACTGAAGTCTTTTTTATGAGGTTTATTGTGCGAGTTTTCAAAATTTTCGATGTCAGCTTACGATGTTTTCATTGCCAAATGAATTGATTTATTTTCAATTATAGAAGCTTCAACCTTAAGATCATTCGCCTCTCCGAGCCAGAAAAACTTTGTGATCCTATGTGCGGGGTTGGGAATCGAACCCAGGTGGGCTGCATGCCAAATGTCTTAGACATCGTTTCGTAAATATTTGGTGTTATTATTAAAACAATTGAATCTCGGGATTTTTTTGAAAAAGAAAATTCACAAGCAAACATCATATCTTTCGGTGTTTTACGGATTATGCGGTTTGTCAAGAAAATTTAACAAGATGAGCAATTTTTCATAGGGTTTTCTGCTTTTCTAATATAGAAAAGTTGTGTAATCGTTGTGAAAACCGACTTTTCAACCGAGGCTCAAAGAGCCGAGTGTCATATACCATTCGCCTGATATAGAATTTTATTCGGATCGAACTTCCGGTTCGGGAGTAACGCAATAAAATGTGCAAAAATATGTAAAAAGTGTCTTCAGTTTTCTCAGAGATCACTTAACCTGACCTTCAACGCAGATTCACATTAAAGGCCTTATAGTCCCATGGACTTATAGTTCCATGGCATTATAGTCTCATGCTATTGAATTCCATCTGGATCTGATTTCCGGTTCCGGAGTAACGCGGTAATATGTGCAAAATAAATTAAAAAAGTACAATCGATTTTCTCAGAGACCGCTCATCCAATTTTCACAAGCTAAGGTTCAAATGAAAGGTCTTACAACGCTATATAACGCTACCAAATTTCATCCGGATACGACTTCCGGTTAATAAATATTAAAATTTCATTTGCAGGTACATTTTTTTCGATTTATACACATGAGACGGAAAAACCGAACAGAATGCATTCAAAAAATCGTATAATTCTTCAATAAGGCAGATATTGATAGATGATGACCAAATACGTTGATTTTGGCTATACCACATCATCGTTGCTGGCTCCAAACCGGAATCACTCATATTTCTCAGAAATAGCCCGATCTTCGCAAACACAGATTTAAACGAAAAGTATTATGTTTCCATAAGTTGATGTAGAATTTTATCCAGATCCGGCTTCCGAAATACAGGGTAGTGTTTATGAAATTGCAACCTGTCACATCGAGTGATAATGCAAAAAACCTGTTTTAATCCACCTACTGGTGTAATGATGCCTTTCTCATATCAATCATATTATCATATATAATACTGTGGTATTCTTCAAAATAATTCTCTGCGATTCTTAAAAGAATAACCGAAATCGGTTTGTTTGACCGTCTACTGATAAAAAAAAATCAATTGGAAAAGATTTGAGCTCGATAAATTTCTAATTTTTTTAAAGGTTTTTCCCCATTTTCAGTGATGGTATACAATTTTTAACCCACTTTACCCTATATTTCCGGATCCAGAAGTCAGATCCGCATGAAATTCAGGAAATACGTATAGGACCACATGACATTTCATTTGAATCTAAGTTTGTAAAAATCGGTCGCGCCATCTATGAGAAAAGTTAGAACAAATATTTTCTTTAATTTTTGCACAATTTACCCCATAACTCCCGAACCGGAAGTCGGATCCAAACAATATTCAGGAATTTTTTATGGGACCTCAAGATCTTTCATTTGAACTTAAGTTTGTGAAAATCGGTTCAGCCATCTCTGGGAAAAGTTAGAGCACTAATTTTCACAATTTTTTGCACATTTTACCCCATAATTCCGGAACCGGAAGTCGGAACCAAATAATATTCAAGAATTTTGTATGGGACCACAAAACCTTTCATTTGAGTCTAAGTTTGTGAAAATCGGTAGCGCCATTTATGAGAAAAGTTAGAACACATATTTTCTTTTTTTTGCACATTTTACCTCATAACTCCCGAACCGGAAGTCGGATTCAAATGATATTCAGGAATTTTATATGGGACCTTAAGACCTTTCATTTGAATCTCAGTTTGTGAAAATCGGTTTAGCCATCTCTGAGAAAAGTTAGTGCACTTATTTTCACAATTTTTTGCAAATTTTACCCCATAATTCCGGAACCGGAAGTCGGATCCAAATAATATTCAGGAATTTTGTATGTGACCACAAGACCTTTCATTTGAATCAAAGTTTGCGAAATTCGGTTCAGCCATCTCCGAGAAAAGTTAGTGCAAAAAAACGTTACATACACACATACGCACATACACACACACACACACACACACACACACACACACACACACACACACACACACACACACACACACACACACACACACACACACACACACACACACACACACACACACACACACACACACACACACACACACACACACACACACACACACACACACACACACACACACACACACACACACACACACACACACACACACACACACACACACACACACACACACACACACACACACACACACACAGCATACACACACAGATATTTTGCGTACTCGACGAACTAAGTCGAATGGTATATGACCCTCGGTTCGAAAGTCGGTTTTCACAGTGATTGCATAACCTTTCTATATGAGAAAGACAAAACGTAAAAATTCTTCCAAATTGGGCCCAACATTGTTTATTTTTATAGGTTATGCGAGTTGCTATCCAAACGAACCGATTTCAGCTATACTTGTTCCCAGCTCTCGGTTCCGGAAGTAACGGAAATTCCTTTTCTCAGAGACAGCTGAGTCTCTTCTCAGCAACATAAACTCAAATAAAAAGGTCTATGTTTATAAAAATATACTGCTTTTGAATTTTTTTTTTGATCAGACTTCCGGTTCCACAACAGCAGGGTGAAGTGTAATTAAAATTTCAAACTATGAATTATATGAGAAACGCAATATGGCTAGTGCTACGATCTTACTGACATTAAGAATCCTTCCAGGTCGAGACTCGAACATACGACAACTGACTTGTGAGACCAGTGTCCGATGCATTGAACCGCCAACCCGGGCTAACACCATAACAACACTAGGTGGATTAAAACAAGTTTTTACAATATGCATCCCCAACATCAAACAGTCTATAATAATAATAATAAAATAACATCTCTAGTAACATAATTAATCAGGATAGATATTTAAACTAAGATTTAATATAAAAATTCTGAAGTGTTAAAAAAACATGCAAAACAAAAACATTTTATTTGTACTAACGTCATCCAGTTATTTTGTCGTGAATACGACTTACTTTACTATGGGGCGCCTTTTCAAAATTTACCCTCTGAGAGAGTGATAAGTTTTTGATCGTGAATATCTCCTGTTGTTGTATGTTGTATGCTTCAGTTGTGTGACATAATCTCAAATAGTTCAAAATTAAACTTTTCTGAAATGTTTGGTATAAACGAGTATCAAAGAGGATAATCCGTACACCGCTGCCAATAGCAGGTATAAAATGAAATGTGATGTGAGAAATAGCGTCATTTAAGTTAAAGCAGCTACTCTGAACGCACGAGACACCATCAGCACGATGACACCGAAAACCGGTAGGAAGGCAGCCAAAAAGTCGAGCAAGGCCCATTCAAAGCACTTTTCAGTGCTAAAGATCATCTTAAAGAACTAGTTGAATTTTGTCGCTTTCCTACTATTTTCTGAGCAACTGTTGCCGAAACAAGACACACACGAGAACCATCTCAGAACTCAATATTTCCTACCAAAAGATTCATCAAGATGGAACTTAAAATAATTTCTACCGTCACTCAATTACGAACGGCAATGCGAAAGCGAAAGTGATGATGTTGAACACATCTTTATACTAGTATGGGGTCGTGTGAAAATATGCAATGCGAAACAGGGTTGCCATATATACAGATTATTCTTAATAATCATAATAATAATAATAATAATAATAATTATTATTATTATTATTATTATTATTATTATTATTATTATTATTATTTTATTATTATTATTATTAATATTATTATTATTATTATTATTATTATTATTATAATTACTCTTGAATACCGAAGATCGTCGATACATTTCAGACCAGGCCATTGCAATTGTCTCGTACTGAAATTTCGAGAAGAATCAGATATCTTCGAACTTCACAGCTTCAATAAAAATAAACTACAAATTTGTCGTACCTAGCCTCCTATATGAGCAAATTAAAAAAGAATTGTTTCAAGTTTGGAATATATAGTTATAGAATAGTAGCTGTTTAATGTAACTAATCTGTACTTTAATGTAGGTACATCGCTTCAAACTATATTAGTAAAAAAGGGGAAAGCTTGCACAATTCATACAATCAATCAACTATCTGATATTCGGAAAAGTGATGGGAGTGTGCCAGTTTTTTCGTATTCACGACATCCAGTTATGTCTCTGACATTACCCACCCGCCTTTTTATGACAGTACTCGCACACCTATATTTATTCACGATACAATTTACACTTTGCAACGATGTTGATAATATTAAAAAAAAGAAACTTTATTTAGTATCAATACGTGCACGTTCAAAATTATTATTATTTCGCTTATATTTCAAAGTATCCTAGTGTGGGAATCTTTTGTTTGGAAGAATCACAGTTTACGTAGTATAGGAACTTGCAATCGGCAACTACTTCAGTATACATTGAGCACAATTAGAGAAAACCAAAGACTCTCCAATTGTGAACAATAAGAACGGAAAACCTTCTACGCAAAAGGTTATCATTTCAATCGTTCCATCCATAAGGCGAATCGTACATTGAACCTAACCGAAGGGCCAGATCATGAGCTTTGAAGTTCTATACAGAGGCTCTCACGAGGTATCCAAGTTGCATGCAGATTTCTGTGTGGCTATTGCTCATGGAAAATTCTCACCAGTAATAAATTAGTTTTTGCGAATAAGTTCATTAGAAATTCCTGATTAAACCAGCGAATTACAACCAATGACAAAATACAAGTGCGAATTGCAAATGCGTCTACGAACTCGAAACTCTACAAGAAAGAGAACCTGGAAAAACGCATTCTACTTTTAATCAAAGCAAACAAAAGCATTGTAAAGTTTTTAATAGATTTGGCCATCTGCCACTATAGTCAAGAGATTTTACAATGGTAGCGGCTGAGTAGAAAGTCCAAAAAATGAAACAAGGATGTGTATTAGTTCATCGAAACATACATGAAATTGGTCTGATGATATTTTTAGTTGAAGGTTCCTTAAAAAAAAGAATGATATGTTGTATTAGATTAAGGATCACCTAAAACAAAATAGCTCCTGACAAATACTACAATTGTAACGAAACAAAAAAGCTAAGCATGGCGTCAAATGTGCTCACAAGTATCTATCTCATGCCAGAATTGGGAAATAGAGCGGTGTATAGTTCTGTTATCATCCGTGTAAGTATTAAAATGAGAGAGTAGGGATTGGTTGAAACTGCGAAATTTAGTTAAGCTCAAGTAGTTCCGACTATCTTCGTATTGCTGATGTTATTATAATACCTACCGTTCTAATATTGTTTACCCATATTATTCGGCAACTAATTCATTTGGTTTAATAACAAGCGTCTATAACATTCTTTTTTGTATCCATTGAAGGTTCGCGAGAATTACATCAAATAATATTTTATCTGATCACCAAAGATGTCAACATCTGCAAATTCTACATGACAGGACTTACGAATAGGAGTATCTGTTCGGGTAATTATTAGATGTATGCAATATTATATTAAGACCACAAGATGTAATTGGATGATATTGAAGAATGAAGATTTGGATGTGATTGATAAGATATAGGACATTGGATGCAACATTTAAAAAGGATATTTATTTTCATGAAACCACAGAAATAAACCAAATATACTCCAAATGCTTACCTCCGCAAGAGATCGAATGTATCTTTATGATGATTGAATCCATTTGGTGCATTCATTGCATTGGGATAGTCGATGGCTTTGCATGCGAAACGGCTCATCGAACTTCGATTTAGCTAACGCCTACAAGAGTTCAGGATTAAAGTTAGTTAAGCTCGTATTAGTTAAACGCATGGAAACGACCTATTTCATATTCATTGCTGCCAGACAGTGGAGCTTAAGAGAGACACATACACTCTAAAAATTAATCAGTTCTTTTGTTTTGTTTGCAACAACACTGTCAGAAGAATCGAAATATTTCCATTACTTCATATCAAGCAAAAAATGGAATGTTGTAATTCTTCAATAAGCACATTCTGACGGAATAATTTATTATTACTCTTTTTCTAATAAACCAAAATTTGGTGTTTACATTCGTATTAGTTATTAGAACGAATTTAATTACGGCCAAATATGCAGTTCCACTTGCGATTGTCTGTACCGGAAACATCTGCCGAACACAATAGATGCCAATTCTTGTCGCAAGTCTTCCAGACTGCCACGGCGCAAATTCCCGAAAATGTTTTCCGATCATCTTTCATTCAAACGGACCACTTCCTGCACGTGACATCCACGATGGCAGTGATGTTTTTATTTCTGTCCATTTCGAATGCAACGCAAACATTGACCATCAGCATCATCATCATCATCATTCATCGTCCTCGGCGTCGTTGTGGGTCGTCATCTTGTGTGATTGGTATGTAGGTAGGTATACCTACAACACCCGTCAAGTGCCTTACTGTTCCAGGCGGAGTTTTGGTCCACCTCTACCGGGAACCTAAATCGAACAAACAGAAAGAACATACTTCAAACCCGCAGAGCATCCCCGGTCCGCACTGTCACATACTCTTCAACGTGTTTCTGGACTGGAAAGAGTGCTACTGTTTGTCCCAGACGGGATCTCTCTCGGTAGAGGTACGGACGGGACACACAAGCATATGCAATTGACCGAAAGTGTCGTTGTTTGACAAATTGAGCTTCTGTTTCTTTGCTGGTTTGTATTTTTGTACCGTGATTTTGTTGAAAATAAAACATGTTCAAACAAAATTGCATTTCATCGGGAAGCTGTAGTCCAGGGTCGGGACAAGCTGTCACAAGTGTGCTGTCATTTTCATAATTCTATTATGAGCCCGCTATGCAGGCAACCATCACACGTTCAGAATAAATACGAAAGAGTAAACGGACCATTTTCTCCGTGATGAGGTTTCAAAACGGACTCCCCACGTGGTGATTAATGGTTCCGTTAAACGAAATAAAGCGAGAAGATTGAACTTTTTGACGATTTGACAAACCAAGAAAATTAATACAAATGGACTATTTTTTTCTGCCGAGAGAAAGGGACCATGAAAACGGAAAACAGGTTTGCCAAATTCTCTGTCAAAGGGGCGAAGGTTTCGCTTTCTTTTCGAACCCCTCCGGGAATCATTTGGCAACGAGGATTGCGACTTTTAACCCGCAGGCGTTCGTGGGAGAAATGGGAAAAGTTTAATTTAAATTTTTATTGAAACGTTTTAGCTCGGACAACCCCTTTCCGAAATCACTCCACGGTTGGTGCATGTTTCGGGGGTGATGTTTTCGTCAGGAAGGAAACTATTTCGAGCTTCAGTGAATAATTTAGTCATACTTTACTTCGCTACGGTTCAAAAGATTTATGTGAAACGAAGTTAGCATTATTTGTTTCAGACTTACGAGTCGGTGTCTTCTTTGAAGTCCGAGTATGATGGCGGGGATGATTTGCAAAAAATTTAATTTAAGAGAACGTTGCAAAAGTTATCATACGAAAGTCCGTGACAATTCGTCAGAAACCTGTTAGTACTACTGAACACTGTTTATTTTTGTTCTAGGGTAGCGTCACCGTAATCTTACTGCATGTTTAATTTTCTTTCACAACATTTTGAATAATTAACACGATAATTAGATCTGCTTAAAAGTGAAACACAAGAAAAGACAATAATCCAGTGGGCTCCATTTCACATTCACCAACAGGATTACTGAAGTTTTCAGAAATTTTATAATGGATTTTCGCAGCATTCAATATTTCTGACCCTCTAAAGACCATCATAACGGCATTCCTTCCAATAGCTAGAACTTTTTTGAAACAGTTATCAGCTCAATGGCCAGTTCTCTCAGGTTTTGTATCATTTGATGGATAATTTATCATTCGCCGCAAATGATTCAATCTCTGTCCTGCAGTGGAATTGTCGAGGCATCATGCCAAAACTGGATTCATTTAAAGTTTTGTTGTATAGTCAAAAATGTGATGTATTTGCTTGTACGAAACATGGCTTACATCAAACATAGCCTTAAATTCTAATGACTTTAACATTATACGTCTCAATAGAGACTCTCCGTATGGCGGAGTGCTTTTAGGAATTAAGAAATGCTATTCCTTTTATAGATTAAACATTCCTTCGACTTCTAGTATAGAAGTTGTTGCGTTTCAAATAAACATTAAATGAAAGGACATTTGCATTGCTTCGGTATATATTCCTCCTAGAGCTCAAGTTGGACAACGACAGCTTATTGAAATGGTCGAAGACCCACCCCCCTGCTTTACGATTGATTCTGGGAGATTTTAATTCGCACGGTATGGTGTTCTGTTTACAATGATAGCAGATCATCTTTAATATATAATATTTGCGACAATTTTAGCATGACGGTACTAAATATGGGTAGCATGACACGGATCCCAAGACCTCCTGCACGTGCAAGTGCATAAGATTTATCTCTTTGCTCGACTTCAATTCGACTAGATTGCATCTGGAAAGTATTTCCTGATTTACACGGTAGCGATCATTTACCAATCATATTCTCAATTAGCAGTAACAAAGGTATTGCTAATTCAGTAAATATTCCATATGATTTGACAAAAAACGTTGACTTAATTACATACCAAAGTACAGGCCCGTACCCATGATTTCAATTCGGGAGGGGCCCAAAGATTACAAAATAATGTTACTGCTTATGTACCTAATTCTCGGTGTGGCTTTTACGGCTGTTTTTAACATACACTTTAAACTTTTCCACTGGAACTGATATTGTATTACATTTCATTAAGTTTACTGTCTTGTTATTTCTGTAACGCATGTTGAACAATTATACGTTTTTGATTTCGGGAGGGGCCAGGGCCCCTCGGGCCCCCCCCCCCTCTGGGTACGTGACTGCCAAAGTAGTATCTCAAGTACTTTGAACTCAATGGAAGAGCTCTCCCCACTTATAGAATATGACTTCCTCCTTTGTTCGATTCTGGGGGCCGCAGAACAAGCTAAAAACCAAGCGATTTCTTGGTCCATCGTCTAACAGAAGGCCTCCAAACCCTTGGTGGGACAAAGAGTGCTCAGATGCTAAACACGCGAAACAAATTGCTTTCAAGACGATTTTAAAATGAGGAAGAGGAACTCAGAATTTTGAAAAAATCTTGATTTTAGAAACCAAGTACAAGAGCTTACTTCGGGCCAAGAAATGTAGCTATTGGAGACATTTTTTCGAAGGTTTCTCAAAAGAAACCTCAATGAGCACTCTTTGGGATACGGCCAGACGAATGAGGAATCGTAACGTAGAAAATGAGAGTGAGGAATACTCGAACCGATGGATATTTGATTTTGCGAGGAAAGTTTGTCCAGATTCTGTTCCTACGCATAGCATTATTAGAGAATCTTCTCCAAATGATGGTTCCATTGATAGGCCATTATCAATGATGGAATTTTCCATAGCACTCATGTCTTGTAACAATAACGCTCCTGGGTTGTACAGAATTAAATTCAACTTGGTGAAGAATCTGCCCGTCAACAAGTTTCTTGAGCAAAATATTGTTTTACCTGACTGGAGGCGAATGGAAGTTATCGCCATTCAAAAGCCGGAGAAACCAGCTTCCAATCACAACTCATATGCAATGTTGTCCTGCATCCGAAAATTGTTCGAAAAAATTATTCTTCGACGTCTCGACATTTGGGTCGAGACGAACGGTTTGTTGTCAGATACTCAGTTTGGCTTCCGTAGAAATAAAGGGACGAATGATTGCCTTGCACTACTTTTGCCTGACATCCAAATTGCCTTCGCTCAAAAACAACTAATGGCATCTGTATTTTTAGACATTAAAGGAGCATTTGATTCAGTTTCCATGGCCATTCCATTCTTACAGACAATCTCCACCAACATGGACTTCCAGCGGTTATAAATAATTATTCACCAACCTTTTATCAGAGAAGTGTACGTATATTTCACATGGCGATTTGGCCACATTCAGAATTAGCAACATGGGTCTCTCGCAAGGCTCATGCCTCAGTCCGCTCCTCTATAATTTTTATGTAAATGACATTGACATCTGTCTAGTAACCCCATGTACACTAAGACAATTGGCAGATGATGGCGTGGTTTCAGTTACTGGACCCTAAACTATTGATCTGAAAAATCCACTGCAAGATACCTTAGATAACTTGCCGGTTTGGGTTGTTCACCTGGGTATCGAATTCTCTGCTGAGAAAACAGAGCTGGTCGTCTTTTCAAGAAAGCATGATCCCGCTCAGCTTCAGCTTCATATGATGGGAATTCAGTATCGTTGTTTGTGAATTACTTTAGGCTGCATGCACTCGACACATATAATGAGTCTTGAAGTTCTGGCGGGTGTTCTTCCGTTGAAAGATGGTTTTTGGGAGCTGTCATCGCGACTGCTAATAAGATGTGAGGTACTGAATCCCCTGGTTATTATTAACTTCGAAAGACTTGTTGAGCTTCAATCTCAAACAAGATTCATGACAGTATATTTTAACTATATGTCACAGGAAATCGATCTTTCAAGATATATTCCTATCCGTGACAGCTTCCTAAATGTACCTGACTCAACTTTATTTTTCGACACATCCATGCAGTGCAAAGTGCGTGGAATCCCGGAACACCTACGTTCGGTGGAAATCCCAAAAATATTTACAAATAAGTTCGGGCATATTGTCTCTGAGAAAATATTTTACACGGACGGATCACGAATTGAAGAGGCTACTGGGTTTGGTATATTCAACAATAATGTTTCATTTAGGCTTCAAGAACCTGCATCTGTTTAAATAGCAGAGTTAGCAGCAGTTAATTATAGCTTGAGTGTAATCGTAACATTATCTCCAAACCATTATTTTCTCTTCAAAGATAGTCTGAGTGCAATTGGAGCCATTCGCTCAAACGCTGCTGGCCAAAATGAACCGTTTTTCTGGGTATAATAAAACAGTGCCTGAAAGACATATTGAATAATAATTATCAAATCACAATAGTTTGGGTCCCGGCTCATTGCTCCATTCCAGGCAATGAAAAGCCGATATTTTAGCCAAACGTGGTGCTATTGAGGGCGAAATTTCTGACAGACCGATGGCTTTCAACGATTTGTATAGCTCGTCTCGCCAAAGAACACTTGCCAGCTGGCAAGCTTCTTGGGATGAAGATGATCTGGGTCGGTGGATGCACTCAATTATTCCGAAAATAGCGACAAAGGCATGGTTCAGGGGACTGGATGTGAGTAGGGATTTCATTCGTGTGATGTCCAGACTCATTTCCAATCACAACACATTAGATGCACATCTCCTTCGAATTGGACTTTCCGAGACCAATCATTGTGCTTGTGGCGAAGGTTATCGGGATACTGATCATGTCGTTTGGACATGCGTGGAGTATCGTGATGTCAGATCTTAACTAATAAATTCTTTGCGTACCCAAGGTAGACTATCCAATGTTCCAGTTCGAGACATTCTTGCTGGTCGTGACCTTCTTTATCATCTCATAAAGACAGTAGGAGTTCCAATTTAAATTTTATTTTATGTTACACCCCTTTCTCTTCCATGAGTTCAACCAATAGTCAGCTATATTATATGAATAAAAGTGATGAACTGATACAAACAAATCTGAAATAGTTATAAGATCATGTACAAAATAAATTTATTTTATTTTGTGTAATTTATAATAGCAAATCGTTTGATAAAAACATTGTTTAGAATAACTAATGAATACCAACATACTTATATGGTATTCGAAATGTATTAGGTTTAAAGTACTATGTATTGTGGATGCCACGGCGAAGAAAAACTTATGTTATGTATATTGCCTATGAAATAAACGTATTTCTGGCAATAAGTGCACTTATATAGAAAAGCATCGTTATCATGATTTTGTAATAACACTAACAAGTAGGTACAAATTTAATAAAAGAATTAGAAATATAATTTTTTTAATCTGAAAAATATATTTTTTAATGTGGCACCCCTGCACGCTCTACTAAATTGTACAAAGCACGCTGCGAATGGAGCAAAGCCGCACGTATTGTCGCGTACTAGTTTTGCATCGTGATGCATGACGTGCATGCATGACGATTTGAATGTTTTGACACCCATCGCCCTATAATTTCGGAACCGGAAGTCGGATCTGGATGAAATTTCACAGTACATTTAAAGACACTGAGAGCTTTCAACTAAATTAATGATTCGTGGAAATCGGCTCAAGAAATCGAGATCGAGATTTTTTCTTCACTATTATTGGATTTTCTGAGAAAATTGAGTGCCCTTTTTTCCGGAATTCAAATGAAACTAAAAAATGAATTTAGACTTAATTTTATGACGTTGCAAAAATTTTACAACAAAAGGTGCTGATCGATATTTGGCTAAATGCTACCATTCCCGAGATATAGACTTGGACATGTGTATTTTTATTTTGATTCGAACAATAATCTTATATATTATTTGTTTTTTTTTGTTGGTTTATGTTTTATGATATGTTATTAGTTGAACAAAGTTCATTGCAATTCAGGTCAGGATGAAGAAATAATGCACAAAAAATATTCAAAAACTAGGTGAATTTTTTAATTTTTTTGGAATTCTGTTTTATATAAGTACGGCTGTACCTCGAGAACGGTGGAATGTAGAAAAAAAATTATCTCCACATTTTAAAATAAAATAGAACAGTTCAACAGTTTTTTTCACAGTGTATACTGCCTTCATATAGCAACAATAGTTACCTAAAGCTTTGTTGAAGACCGAATAAATCGGATCAACCGTTTTTGAGGTATACCTATGCTCAGTGCAGTAAAACTTCATTCAATTCAATTGAAACTGAATGTGGAAAACATTGATGATCACTCTAATGCAGTAAACTTCATTCTCTGACACACACAATGTTTGCTGACGGCCCGAACGGGCAGCATTCAGTTCATCACTCGTTTCTCTTCAATCGAGGCTCAGTTTAACCACAAAATATCTCTTTCAATAGTGTGAGAGCGGCCTTCAAATGAGGTTCATGTAAACATTCGAATTGGTTCAAGATAATAGATGAAAGACAAACCAGATAGCTGAAATATCAATCACAGAATACACATAAATTAATTGTTTCCTCCTTCAGCTTTCATTTTTAATACTTTACTCCATTTATAATTCTATTCGTTCGAACTTGCTTACTACCAAGAGCGAAGGCAATGAAGGAGCTACACTACTTGGCACTCGAAACTGAGCAAGCAAAACGTCAAATGACTAGGTACGATTATTCAACTGACGATGAATTCCGGGAGCTTCACTTGAAAATGGCAGCAAAAGTCAAATGAATTAGTAGGGATATGCTGATGGTTAGTGGTCATAAATTTCATTTTCATCTTATATTATTCGATTGAATATGAAATTTTACCGCACTGCCTATGCTATGTTAAAAATATCCTAGGAATTTTAGCTTAGGCACTTCTCAAAAATTAATTCCCTAATACTTAATTCTTTAATACTTCTTATTGGAATATAATATGCAAACGAATGTTTTCGAGCTACAACAATTTGCATGCGTGCAAGCGAAAAATGGATTCGTTTCTTTTGAAAATATAGCTAAAGTCGAATCGGTCTCTCTATCAGTAAAAAAACAATGGTTTGTCATACTGAAGATGTGTACACAGTTTGATCCAAATCGAAAAATATTGATTTTGATTTTGAAAGCTGAATTGTTCAATTTCTATATCAAAATTCTTCGAAATACTTAGGTAGCTGATTACATGATCTCTGTTCACTATTAACAAAGGTACCGACACTTCCATGTAGGCACAATTCCCGAAATAGTAAAGCTATTGTATTACATGTAACATATACTAATGATAGGCTCTATTCTGGGGAAATTTTTGCCTATATTTAGGAGTGAACCCTAGCTAGAAAGGGTCTTACAGTAAACATCAAATCACATAATGTTTACCGAACACATGAGAAAATAATAATTTCTTACTCTTATACGATTTCTTAAGCCAACTTTTTTCGGCTTCATCATTTATGATGTTGAAGAAAGTTAATTTCAATCATGCACCGTGCTCAAATCACTTCTCTCCCAGAATTTCAACACTTTTATTTCGAAACAGTCACAGTCATGTGGAAGTAGCTTCCTGTCTCGTCCATGCAACTAATTAAAAATTGATTGACGTGAAAAACGTCTTATCGCGAAAGTTTTACTATCCACTTGGTGTAAGCAAACTTGACCGGCTTTTCCATCGGATGGGAGTTTGGCTTGCATTTCTTGGGCTCAGCACACGATGAAAACAGAAAAGTTAATTTGCGTCACTCATTTATGGTTTGTTGATTACTGAATGGATCTGTTTTTGCCATGGTAAAAGCAGAAACAGCAAGTTAAATAGACTTATGAAAAATCAAGAAGCATTTTAAAGCTCAATGAGCTTAAAAAAATTGGTACCATTATGCCTTGTGAAAACAATTCTAATCATCCTTTTCCTTATCCTTTTCGATAGATGTCTGGAAAATAAAGGGTGATTTTTTAAGAGCTTGAGAACTTTTTTAAACAATAAAACGCATAAAATTTGCAAAATCTCATCGGTTCTTTATTTTAAACGTTAGATTGGTACATGACATTTACTTTTTGAAGATAATTTCATTTAAATGTTGACCGCGGCTGCGTCTTAGGTGGTCCATTCGGAAAGTCCAATTTTGGGCAACTTTTTCGAGCATTTCGGCCGGAATAGCCCGAATTTCTTCGGAAATGTTGTCTTCCAAAGCTGGAATAGTTACTGGCTTATTTCTGTAGACTTTAGACTTGACGTAGCCCCACAAAAAATAGTCTAAAGGCGTCAAATCGCATGATCTTGGTGGCCAACTTACCGGTCCATTTCTTGAGATGAATTGTTCTCCGAAGTTTTCCCTCAAAATGGCCATAGAATCGCGAGCTGTGTGGCATGTAGCGCCATCTTGTTGAAACCACATGTCTACCAAGTTCAGTTCTTCCATTTTTGGCAACAAAAAGTTTGTTAGCATCGAACGATAGCGATCGCCATTCACTGTAACGTTGCGTCCAACAGCATCTTTGAAAAAATACGGTCCAATGATTCCACCAGCGTACAAACCACACCAAACAGTGCATTTTTCGGGATGCATGGGCAGTTCTTGAACGGCTTCTGGTTGCTCTTCACTCCAAATGCGGCAATTTTGCTTATTTACGTAGCCATTCAACCAGAAATGAGCCTCATCGCTGAACAAAATTTGTCGATAAAAAAGCGGATTTTCCGAATGGACCACCTAAGACGCAGCCGCGGTCAACATTTAAATGAAATTGTCTTCAAAAAGTAAATGTCATGTACCAATCTAACGTTTAAAATAAAGAACCGATGAGATTTTGCAAATTTTATGCGTTTTATTGTTTAAAAAAGTTCTCAAGCTCTTAAAAAATCACCCTTTATAACCATATATATGAATTCAGGAGATAAAAGATTTTATACGGGTGAAACCCATATTTGAATGGAAGTACTCAGTCTCATATTTATTAAGTTTTGTGAGACATCAAAAACATATCAACGTTGACTATTCTGATTGACATATGAAAATCCATAGCAGTCTTTATCCAGCAAAACAAATGCCACTCTCAAATAACCATAAATTTTCTTACTACTCACAGCTGCCATGGTCTCTGACTTTTTATCCTACAAAATTACAGGACGGGCTATAATTGGATTACTCGAGATCATATGTTCCACCGTCTCGCCATCTGACTTTTCGGCATTGGTCGTAACGATTGCATGGATCTTTTGCCACATCCACAACACGAGAACAAGTGCAAATTCTCAACGCCCGTACCCTCGTTCTAATGCACTTGCTCATCCAGGTAAGAATGAAACAAAGGTTTGCACAACGACGACGAGCGGAAAATGTTGTTGTTATTTTTGTTGTGTTTCCAGATTGTTGACGCCTGATCCTTGAATTCTTATCGCTACTGCTGCTGATTTTCCACCCGCACATTTCGCTTCGTTGTGGAGTTGTGGACCCGATCTGGTTGGGTGGGATGCATGAGGACATGATAATGAAATAAGTAAAAAAAATATCACGAAGCTCCACCATAAGTCGACAACCAGCCAGATATGCGCAGCTTTGCAAGCATGTTAGAATAACACTGTGAAAAGAGTTTCACACGGCACAATGTACATAAATAATAAATCTCTTTTATTTCCAACCCCTTTCACTGCTGGACCGCAGTACCAACCCGGCGTTGTGGGCAGGATAAAGTAGCTTCCTGTCGTAACCGGCGTCACCGCAGGATTCAAAATGCGCGATATCTACGGAATGGGACGCTAAAGGCCTATGCGCCCGAGGCCACCAAAGCGGCAATATTGTGTAACAAAGTGTGGTAGGACAATAGGCGAAACATCGTACCGTGGCTTGCGCCAGGCGTACCGTTTTGTTACCTACGAACCAGCCACTTCCGCCGGAGGCTGGGGGACTCACAATCTTGAACTCGGCATACTATGCGGCTACGGGGATAGAGAAGTTAGCTGATGGCCACGCTTTTTTATTTTTCTCGTTTTCTGCAACACCGAACGCCATCGCGCTGACGGTGGCTAGTGGGCTCCGACTACGGTTGCATATGGCATATGTAGGAAAGTACTCTGCGGTGTCATCTTTCACAATTTTTGCGCGAATTTCATTAGTTTTAGTTGTGTGAGATCCGAGATCGGACAGTACACGGGCAGTTGATAAAAACGTGACGATAGGGGGCTCTAATGTAAATGCCTTACAGCAAACCCGTTTTATTGAAGTTGATTGTCGTAACAAAATTGCTGAGATAGCCTCTGTGTTAGATTGGATAATGCTCATTGTTATTCGTTTTATGCTGGCTAACATGTGAAATGCACACAGATAACAATGTAGTTTATTTTGAGAAATACGAATATCGTACTAGAAAGCAGGCTTTATCCAAACTTATTCGTTATACAATAATATTAAACCATTTCCAAAACTCAACATCCTAATAGCAACCGATGAGAAATACTCCGCTTATCATATAAAATAATAGTTATTGCACAGAAGATAGTATCAAAGGACGTCGATTATCCATTGCCACTTTAAGTAGATTAAGTAGACACACCATCATTCGACTACCGTATCACTCTTTCTGTTGTCGGACGATTTAGGGAAAAGCAAAATAATGAAATACTCAGACTATTTCCTCAACAAGACATTCAAGTGTTCTGATGCGATTATTTCGAATTTAGATGACATCGTACCAGATCGTAGTATAAACATTTGGTATTAGTTCTCTTCCTTTGAGGACAATCGGCTAATGATCTAATTGGAAATAAATTCTCAAAGCATAGAGATTATTTAAAAACATACACAACTAAAGGGGACGAGTATTGCATGATAGGTATGTCGCCCGCGTGGGTTCGATCCCCAACCCCGCACATAGATTTTTTATCGTCTCGTCAAATTTTAAATTATAAGAGTAATTAGAAATCATGATATGAATTTTTCAAATAGTTTGCAGGCCAAAATAGTGTTGTATATGAGCATAAATGTCAAACGTCAGGAACGTTGTTGGGGTCATTTTGAGTTTAAAAGACCAATTATAGCAAATATTTTTTTTAATTTTTTGTAAATATAGCATTGATTTGATTAATAAATTACGCTAAGTTTGTTCAAACTCGTTGAATTAGGTTTATTTTCATTCTGCATAGACTCGAGAATTACGGAAAATTCATTGTGCACATGATTATGAACCACTGCGCATTATTATGAACCAAACACGACTATTTTGTCGCTTTCATGATCGTAAGCAACATAATAATATGGTGCCAATGTTTTGCAAATAGCATCAACTTTACGTCTGCTTAGCAGTTCAAGTTGAACTGTTGAGGTTGCAATAAGCAGTTCAATTTGAACTGCTCTGCACTGATGAGTCTAAGACGAAACGTAAAGAAAAGTAACATAGTAATTGTAATCGAGCATATTGTAATACAGGTGCATTTTCGTGTAACAATATTACATTGCCATATCTTCTGGCCCATTCTGGTCGTTTTCCGATCAAATTCAGGATCGAACTGATCATTTGTTGTCTGTTGCGATGAGTGTTGACAGTTTCACCACCTTTTTGATCCCTTCCAGTACAGAGCATTGCCTTTTTGTCGATTCGAATTGGTTTCTCAGTCGATGTTGATGGTAGTCCCGGATAAATCCATGATTTTATTCGTTCAAGATTTTTGAAACAGATCCATTTTTCATTTCAGTTCTTTCGTGTCATGGAAGCAAAATTTTAAAAGGCTTTCCATCTGTCTTTTATTCAATTCATGTTGCACCCATTTTCCATACTTTTGGACTTTTTCTATAGCTTTCAAACGGTCAGAAATTGTTTGTGGTGCAGCATTTAACACTGATCTCATTCGTTTTGACTAGAAATGACACCTTCATCCAATATTGCTTGCAATTCGGCGTCTTTGAACTTTTCTGATGGTCTTCCATGCAATGTTGCTCGAATATCAAAAATACAACGAATGTCAATGATCATCGCTCGCTTTCGTTCTCCTTTGTTCGATAATCGTTCTGGTATTCGGACTTGTCCGTATATTCGGGCGCGAACGAAGCCGACGCTGCTTCGTTACTCGCACGAATATCTATTCCTTGCAGTTGTTATTCGCATTGGACATACCCCCGAATGACTTAACGCGAATATCGAACAAATATTCATACAGCGATCATCGCCAAACCTAATTCGCGATGATCGTTCATGCTGTCTTTGAAACATGCAAATTAAGATGTTTCCCCCCGCACTATTCCCATAGTCTTATGTGTATGAAATGAACCATATTCCAGCATTCTTCCATTGCTGCTACCCAACGAGATATGATGAATTTATTAGATGAAGAATGCTTCGCGAAGAATGGAAACCAACGATCTTCACCGTGACGCTATTCGATCCAACTCGAAGAATAAAATAAATGAACGAATGGCAAACGAATGTATAAAACGAACATGTACGATGTATACCAGCAGCGAAGAATGTATTAGTATATTCGGGTTCTCTACGATTATTGCTTATTCCTTTTGCACCCTTCTCTCTTTCGAGCAGTGAATAGTTCAACGTTGTTCGAGACTGGCATATTCGAAAGTAGTATAATCACAGCGAGGAAGCGTGAATGAATTAGTTACACGAAGAATATTTGCAACATTGCTTCCATGTTCTTCATTTCTCACATCAAAATCATAATCTCTGAACCGTTTAAACCATCTTTTGCAGGTTGCTTCTAAAGGAGCATGATCACCATATGCCTCAAGAAGCATTCGATATGACTCTGAAGCACTTTTCTCCAAATGAAAACATAAAATAATGCATTCCACGAATCATCACTTAAATAAAAATTATTTATTCAATGGCTTGATGTATAATGAATATGTTTGGCAAATTTCATTCCAAACAAACCAAAAAAAAACTTAAAGTTCGATCACACCATATGATCATTATCGACTGGTAATCCAGATTAAATTCAACAGCAGCTCACGGGACCATCAGACATTCCATTTGTGAAAATATATGATAATCGGTTCAGCCATCTTGAAAAAATGAATTAAATGAAAACTCAACGTTGGCAACACTTTTAAACATATTCTGTCAAATTTTGACGCATATCGTACGATTAGATTTTGTTTGGCGTCTATACAAAGAAGTTGAAAAATTTTCGTGTGGCGATTTTTATAATGGATGGTTTTGGCTCGCCTTCGAAGCGCCATTCGGTCGATTGTTGTGCGGTTTCGACGTCATATTCATAGATCCACACCTCATCACCAGTTATGATGCATTCTATGAATGTGGGGTCACTATCTGCGTTGGAAATCATCTCTTTGGCCACATCAACACGACGTTACAAAATTTGTATTAATTGGATGTGTCTTATGAATCGTACGCAGATGGTATTTTACAAAAGACATACGACAATTTGTGATCTTTAATGGAACTCTACATAAAATCTAAATGATGTTCAATAACTTAGACATATAATGAAGTTTGTTTTTACGAAAAAATAGTCGGGAATCATACTGCTTGAAGCTGAAGAAAGAGTTGTGTCCTCGATATTAATCAACTGCCCCTGACAGTTTTTTTAGGAAGTTCCGTTATTTTAAATCGCGGACAAGACATCTCTTAAAACTTCGTTCAAGGATATGCTCTAACGGACCATGAAATAAATATCCGGTACATTTCATTGCTCTGTCTGTCTTGTTAAAGGATTTAAATTTTTGTTCATAGTTTCGGAACTCCACAATTATCGGCAATCATCTGGAGGTGCTCCCTTATGGAACTGACGACTAGTATAGTTTAAAGCTTAAAAAAAAGTCGGCTGGTAACAGTAAATATCCGATGAAATCAGCCAGTGCTAAAGAAGTAAGTGTAGTTGAAATATTAAAATAAATATATATTATGAAACGGAAACGAAATAATAAATTTTTGATAAGACAATTATTTTTATTGTAGTTTTTGATTCCATTAAGTACCATAATCATAGTATTTTCATTTAATTTGAATCACATACGTATTACTTGTTCAATAAAATAGCAATCATTTGATCTATATATAACTGCTATATAGAACTGAGATGACCTCCATCAAAAGTTTTATATAAATTATATAAAACTAGTCATATGGTATAGATGAACCTATCTATATAAATTCGAAGTGAATATAATGTGCGCTTCATCAATTGGTCCAATGTATGTTGAGTGGATATCTAGTAATGGTTATAGGACGCGCCAATAAATTTGTCTCAGCCTGGAAATTTAAATCGTTATATGAAAATTTTGTACAAATAACGTTAAGAAGAGTTTTATGTTTCATAAGATTATCTTATATATTTCACATGATGTTTAATACACTTTGTAGCTATCATTGGAAATGCTAATAGTGCAAAATCATTAGAATATCATATAATGTGAAAAGGAAAATTTAGCTCAGTGTACACTGCCCATACTCGCATGTCAGTCCCATATCGATTTTCGCCGATTTTGAGTTAGCTTGAGGAATGAAATCTATTCTCAATATACTCTCAGAAATTGCAATAAAAATTAAGGGTTTGTTCAGTAAAATGTGAAAAAATGTCAACTCCTGTCTGTCTCATATGCAAAGTACCGGCATATAAGTCCCATTCAGTGCAAATTTCAATAGTTTCTTTTGTTGCAATATAGTAATAGCAAAGGTGTATTACCGATATTTCATATAATGATACCATGATTTACCATTAGGTAGCACAATAAATCAAAAAAAATCGGAAATAAAATTTGGTCGTCTTTTTATCAACATGCCGATTTTCCATATGGGACTGATATGCAAGCACGGGCAATAAACGACGGATGATTTCGATCACTATTTCCGGTACCTTCAGGAACGAGAACTCAATATATCCGATATCAAAATTTTTGACCATCAACTAACAATTATATGACTTTACATTGCATTGTATTTAACAACATTTCGTGCCTAACAACTGCAATTTCCGCTGTTATATTACCTTTTAATTTCTAAATAATCTTCCGTTTTCTGGCATACATTTATATTTATTTTTAATAATAGCAATGCTTTATGTTTATAACTGGATTTTGTTGTTACCTATTCTGATTATTATAATCGAGAGCATTGTTATTTTTGACAGATCGATGGTTATTTTCCGACACGGAAAAAAAATCTTGCCTTGATAATTCTAATATCAAGCTTTTAGTTGAAATTATTTCTAGTGGAAAATTAACCAAAATAATTTTCCGTCCGTCAAACTTTGAAATGGGCCGCAGTTTCAGTTAAACTTAACTACTCGATACAAAATAACCACTCAAGTGTCGGATTTCAACCAAAAGTTAAAATTAACCGCGAAATTGTTCACAGCCTAAGAATTCATAGCTTTTCTGCTTTCAAATCCATATCAGACACAAGAATAGCTTGCTGTTTTTTATCATAGCTCAGAAAGCTACATTCCTGTCACTAGAAGCATGACACGACAAGAAATTGTGTCCTTATTAGGATAATCCTAAATGCGAAAAACATATGCTTACATATGCGGTGACCTGCATATACGTTGACGTAATAAGGAAATCATTAGATTGGATTTCAAGGGTTTCGTATTTTTTACTTACTGTTTCCGAAATGTCAACCCATCGAAGAACCTGTCTATCCAAATCAAATTATTCGATTTAATAAGCCACTGAAGAAAAAAAATCAGTTAGAATATTAGGTTTGAGCTAGTAATTTTTCATCCCAACAACGATTGGCCTATGTTGCGGCTTCGGACAAATACTAATGGGATAAAGGTTTCACCAGCTTTCTTGTTCCAGGAATACGGTTCACTACATTCGAAGGAATCGAGGATTCATGCTAGTCTTTCTTGTAATCAAAGGACAAAAATAATCCGACAGATGAGAAAATTTTGTGGAAAATACTATGAAACCTTACTTTTTGTTCCGATAAATAATAGCATAGATAAAATATTGATCTGAAATAGTTTTTCATTGATATTGTATTACATATTCAATATCGTTTCTGTGTATGAAAAAAAAGAATGGATGAGAAAGACGAAGCCTATAACAAAGTTTTGCTAGCAGTTTGTTGAAATTAAGCCAGCCGACGTTTCGTCGCAAATCGCATTATCTCATGGTTGAATACATTCACAATAAGCCCACACGTTCAGTTCTGAAAGGCAGTAATTTTTTTTATCTTCGTTTAAATAAATTGAATTGAACTGATGCAAAATGAAATTGTAAATATTTCTGGATGTGCACATTCCGAAACAGGCAGTTATGATGGCAGACGGTGGCGGCAGTGAAAGAAAAGCACAGGTGCTTTTTCATTTCGGTCGTTTCGCCTCTCTTCCTCGGTTTCACCGGAACTCTCGATGTGGGTTCGAACGAGGAAATGGATAATTTTTTTGCAAGATTTCCATTGGAGATAGTGCACCGTGTATTTGAGTGTGCCATCTATCGCTTCCAGGTCCCGAGTACCATTCAAATGCGCTCAATGATAGAAGCATATCTTGCTTGCGTTGACTGCATGGATTCCGGGAAAGAGGAAGCGCTAGAGTTTTCCGCTGAGAGAAGGTATCAAAATCAGTCCTGATCTAGCGTGGGAGCTTGAAATGAACAAACTAGGAAGTGAAGGCGTAGTAGCATGTTATGCTGAACGTAGTTCTTGAATCTGCGCGCAAAGCTCAATAAAAAGACCTTCGTGGAGTATGTCGCACATTCGCATAAAAATATATGTTTCGAAGCATTGGGACGAAGCTCTACACAGAAAAGACACTACAGGGATGGAAAATACAATATTAATAGTGCTTTCTGTAACACTCTGAGTTCGTTTTCTTTTTCCTTTTGTCGTTTGCTTGAGGGGCGTCGAACGAAGGGGAATTGCACATTGTTATGGATGTTCGTTTCATTCAAATTGAATGAAAGGTAATCAAATGTTAGAGCAGCAACAACAACACCAACAACAACGGTATTTTCCAGTATCTGCTATCTGAAGCTTCATAGTTGGAGAAAATTGGATGGGTAAGTCGGTATCGTTTCCATCCACATCCATTGCTTTTCGTCGACTGGAAAGTGATTTTATGTTGAATGACACAAATGGATGTCGGATGACGGAGCATCACCATTCAGCAAATAAGAAAAGTAAAAATCGCCATCGTATTTTGAGGTGATTGTTCTAAATAGGTCGCAAAGCAACTCGAAAATAATTGGGTTTCGAAAGCTGCTGTTGAGTGCCATCATCTCATAGCAGGATCCTGATAAAGTTGAATTCAGTTTAATGCTACTGCATATCTCATGTACTCGATTCATTCACAATTCCATCTTAAGGTTAACGTTGCAAGTAAACAGAAACTCTTTTCATCTGCTCATTGATATTTTTTAGATATATAAAACAAAAAGCAAGTACTACATTATATCGAATAAAATTAAATATCAATATTAATATTTATTATTGACTCTGAAGAACCTTAAATACAGCCGAGTATGACTTAGAATGGAATAAAAAACTTATTTGCATATTATTTAAAGCACAACATCAATATCTGTACCGGTTTAAAAACAGGTTCTAAAATTACACGTTTTGGCTAACGAGACGAACGAGAAATGTAGAAGTTTTTGATATTTAGAGTATAAACAGAACGCTATTACTTCAAATTAATTGTATTAAGAAAATGATTTATCATGTAGATAACAGTGATAGAGGACTCTGTACTTGAATGAATTTATACAAGTGTGCTTCTGAAGAGATTGGGACTCATAATTGCTGCTTCAAATAAATACATATTGCATTCTACTCACATTTATTCCGCAAAAAATGTATTTGATTAATTTGCTCTAGCGATTAAAAATGAGTTTCGTGGTTTGAATAGAGCCTTGAGAATTTGGGTTGAAAAAAATAAAGCATTCTGTTCTGATAAAAACCTTGGCATTACATTCCTTGTGTGGATTACGACCTTTTTTTTCAACAGCGTACAGAATCATTGGCTGGGGTTCTACACTTCTACTGACACTAAAAATCTTTCCAGGTCGGACAACTTGGTTATAGTACCAGTGTCCTATGCATTGAGCCACCAACCCGGGCTAAAATGTTTTGTTTTCATGGTCAGTTTAAATCAGTGATCAAGAAAGAAACAGTCCTCCCCATTCTCTCTTCTTATCCCAGTGATCTCACTGTGGATGTCATCCTTAAATCAACGAAACAAATCCTTCCCCTTTCGTTTAGTTCACTGTTCACTTCAACTAACTGATTGCTACAAGATACGCTCCAAACCGTTTTCTACTATCATGTTTCCCCAGTGGTCCTGCGTCACTTTCCATTCACTTCAAAACCTCAAACCGGAAATCTATCCCGGCACGCCCAATCAAGTCGAGCATAAAATCAAAGTAGATTACCTTCGAACAAGGAAAAAATCAGGAAAACAGGGAGCCATTTGCTGTGGTGTAGAACCAGTAGCTCCGGTCCATTATTTGCCCATCAGCGGGATTCCTCATGCTCCTCAGCAGCTTTGATTCCGGTTGGGTACTGTAAAAGGACATCATTCTACCATGGACTACAAGCAAGAGCCCAGAACATGAATACCTATATCTAACAACTCACCACTTGCTTTCTGTGTACATTTGTACAACAGATAACTTCCACTTAAAAGTACCCCCTTCTCACCACAAAACGAGTTCTCTGAAAAAAAAAATCCCCCCTTTTTAAAGCAGTCTCGCAATATCTTGAGAATACTTCAAGATGCCATCTCGTGATACTTGGTGTCGACACCCGTTAGAGTCTATCGGGGTAAATAGCTGCTGGTTTGCCGGGAAGGGTAGTTTGATGTTCGATACAAACTTCGGAACGGTAAACTTCGAGAAGTGCTTTGGTAGCCAAGCGATTGTATGCTGACTGGAGCTCTTCGCTCTTGCCCGGATAGTCGGCATTTACTCACTGATGAAGGGAGGAAACGGATTGGTTTGCTGCTTTTCCTTATTTTCCGGCTCAACGTTGGCCTCGTGTCACGACGATTGCCACCGCTTTAATAGGAAACTGATTTCCAGTATGTCCTGTTGAAGGAAATAAACACCGACTAGCTATCGATTCGATTCATGCTGGACTTGGAAATCTACCTCCGGGATAATTTGAAGTCATCAATTAAAAAGTTGCTGACTCTAATTTAAAAGGATTTCAGAAAAAAACTGTTTTTATTCACCTACGGGTATAATTATATCGTTTTCATGAATATCAAATCATATGTGTAATCGCTGTGAATTCCATTTTGGAGTTTTTCGTACCCTACTTCCGGAGCTTTCGGAAACCGAATACCAATAAGACCATATCTAATTAGATCTATAGTTTTATAGTTGAAAAGAATTTTTTTCTTTGTAGTGCGTTTCAAACAATAGCAGCATCAAACAAACAAAATCCGATTCCCCACGTGGTGTTTTTTTTTTTCCTAAAACCAACTTCCATTCATCTACTGGTATGTTTCGAATCCCTCTCTGTTGAAAGGTTTATCTCGAGGACATGTTTCTCTCTGCAAAAGACAAAATAACATTCTGTAGCATTTTAATGTCATCGACTGCATTCATTGCATGCCTGGATAACGATGAGTGGACACTATTTCACTATGTTTAAAGCATCCCCAAATCATGATATTGGCACAACTGCGTTTATCCGTTTTAGTAGAAATTCAATACCTCGCGTCTGTCTTACTGATTGGCTAATTGAAGTGAGATTTTACAAATTCACTAAAGTCACAGATTTGTCGTGATGTGAGTGATGGTACTTTTAATGATCTTAGATAATTTGTTACTGAAAAGAACTGATGAAGTAATTTACGAATGTTATTTTCTTATTCAAACTATCAGACAACCAGTTTGCGCGCCTGTTGCTCGCTTTCTACTCATAGTATTTGTTTAGCCAGCGCATATTTTTTGCAGAAAAAGGAGCAGTTTTCTGTTTTTCGTGATAAGTTTTATGATTGGCATACATGATGTAAATATTGTTCTAATTGATGTCAATTATTAGAAAACCTCTAAATAGAATAATACGCATCTTAAAAATGTAAATCCTTAACTCCGTTAGCGTAGCTAAATTTTAAAATTTTCAGAACAGTTATAAATTTTTGAAAAAGTGTTTTAATTCGCACCTTTTTTAAAACGACAGCACAGTTCAGTAGGCAGTACAGAACAGATTCGGAATGGCCATTCGTTTAATTTATTACAAACTGATATACATACAATATGTTACATAAGAGCGTGTTAACGGTTACTCGCTATCGGTAAAGTGGAATGGAGTGATTCTTTAACACAGATGGCAGTAGTGTCTTTCATGCAATGCGAGAATAAATCAGCTAACTATTGTTTACAATTCGATCTCAGCATTTTTCCAAAATGAGTACCGCGTACGCTTCGAAGCAGTTTTTTGTGCTCGCACCCGAAAGGTCCCAAAATGGATTGGCCCTCTCAGTCGCCCGATGCCAATCCAATTAAGAACGTTTATGTTCAAATGAAGATGAGCCTTTGAAAAAACCGACCACACAATTTGAAGCAGCCTATTCGCCGAATTGATAAAATTTAAGGTCGGTTTCAGAAGCATACGCGCAATATCTCACTCATAGTATGCCTCGAAGGTGTCAAGCCACTATTAACGCTGAAGAGGATTGGACTTGTTATTAATGTATTAGGTGTACAACTTTGCTTCCGCTGTTTTTTCCAAAATTTAAAGCTTTATTGCGAAAAAATGCTTACAGATGTATTATTCAAAGTATTGTCCGTCGCTAACGACAACTTTCTCTCATCTTTCCGGAAATTTTCGGATCCCGGCTCGAAAAAAGGAGTCGTTTTTTGACGCTATCCATGAAGCAATCCATTTTTCCAACTCTTCGAAGGATTGAAAATGTTGATCTGCCAGGCCGTGTGCCATCGAACGGAATAGGTGGAAGTCAGAAGGGGTGACATCTGGGGAATACGGCGTGTGGGGCAAGATTTCCCATTTCAGCGTTTTCAGGTACTTTTTGACCACAACTGTCACTGAAACGGCGATGACAATTCGTTAGGCACTGTACACACCTACTTTAAATGCATTATCATCTATGTATTTTAACCAGCCTCAGCCGGTACAGCCACCTATCGGAAAACGGCGGAAGCAAAGTTGTACACCTGATATTTGCATGTAAGTTTTTTATCTAATAAAACAATATTCAAAAATATTTTCGTGTTGAGTCTTTTCATTTTCTCACAACAGTGACCACGCACTTATGTTACAGACTGTACATGAAAGTACTGACAAGCAGTCAGATTTGGAATCGACAATACTATACTGAGTTTTCGAAACCGGAAACACGTCACCGCTATAATCGAATTGAAATTATTTGGCCATCAACTAATAGGACCAATAAACTATAAAAAATGACCGATCAGTGTGGAAATGTTCTTAAATTGTTGTATTTGTATAATCTTTCCATATGAGAAAAAATAGAAGGAATGTGCTGGTCTGAATATATATATATATATATACAAAAATGCAGAGATCATTCTTTGTAATCGCATCACGTAAGAACGGATGGTCGGATTTACATGATTCTTTTTTTGTTTGATCAGTTTTTACTCCCACCGGGTTCGTACATCTAAAAAATTAGAAAAATTGTAAGAAAAGTTGAAAAATTCCATAAAATTGTTTTGTCGTCAATGATTGCTAGATTTACGATTGATGTTTGGCGCGCAACAAGTTGCATAATGTCGTTTTCACTTGATGCCAAACCTAACCCAGTTTACACTCTAACTGCTGTCAAACCATTTGTTTGAAGCCAGTTTTGAACCTAGGTTTAACGTTGTTGAACTGAAAATCGAGTCAGTCTCGAACCTGGTTTTTATATCAGGTTTGCTCGAACCCTCGTTGCTAAGTGCGAAATCAACACAGTTTCATGAGAAGTGTTTGTTTGATGAAACTACCCTGGATCAGTTTCAGTTTTCTCAAGCGAAAACGACATGAGTGTTTGGTAATCGAAGAAAAGAATACTAGAATAGTTTTGTGTGGAGATTTCACATGCATACTTGATCAAAAAAAATCAAAATTATTGTTTGCCAAATGACTGAATGACGAAATGCATATGACTGCTCTAGAAAACCCGCTGTAGCCAGGAGATAATGTTCTGATATTATTTACGAGATCAGTGGAATTTTGTTTTATTTAGTCAGATAAATATGATTGGTTTTTGCGCGAGTTTAACATATCAGAAAATTTTTTAATGGATCAATGAAAAGATTAAGCTGTAGAAGCGCTAAGATCAAACTAACTAATTTTCCTATCATTTTGCTTTCTAATGATTTAGATTAGACTAAGTGCACACAATAAGAGACAAATAGATATCAATGTACACGAAGATTTTCATAATGGATTGAGACTACCATTTTATTTTTCATTTTTAAAAAGAATTCAAATCGGTAAAATCAGTATCAAATTGAAATTTAAGCGTCGTCTCTCCAAGCAACCAAAAGCTTCACAGTACCTGAAAAAAATATCCACTTTATTAGAGCTCTAAAGTACGCTTGGCACTTTATGGCAACTTGAACATACAGAACATGTTCTGAGGCAAACTTTCTCGCTGAATAAAAGCTGTACAAGGAATTGCTTCAAAGTTTTCTCTGTTGCGTCGGGTGAACATGCAAGTATGAGTAATTCCGGACTTGATTCCGGAGTAAACGGACTGTTCAGAATGCTATGAATGCTGCTTAAGCCAAAACTTTTGGTTACTTGGACTAAATACAAATTGTAAACTCTAGCTGAGCTAAGCTGAGCTGAAGTAGATCGCCCGTAGTTGCACTTCGTGATTGACCGAATGAGTGGAAATGTACAATGAACCAAGAAAATGAAGCTTGGGAGAAGCAAATCATTTTCACTGTACATACCCACTCACTCCTAACTTTTTATTAAATGATCAATAACGACTACGACCAAAGGCTGTGCTACTGAGGGGAAGGAAGGAATGTAAGTCCGATACTCGTTGTTTCTAGAGACCGCGGGTACCACTGTATCTCCACGAGCATCACGGGATAGGAGATTTGTAAGTAGGGAGGGAAAGAGATCCGGATATGTTTTGGTAAACAATATGATCTCAACAAAACCTGATTTTCGATACTCAGAAGAAATATAAAAAGTTAGAAAAATATAAAATATCTCCAAGGAACGATCTCACAAGTATCCCTTTTCTCTAGCTCGCTCTGCTGTCAGCAACGCGAGATGAAACACGTCAACTGAAAGAAAAAAATAAAAACACTCGCGAATGGGTCCGCTGCAGACCAACCCTAGACCTTCAGTCTGAATGACACAATCGACTTGTAAACTTTCACACATTCCATAGAAATCCGACCACACCGACAATGACGGCGCTTCGATCGGTTAACAGGTTAACAGCGTTAAATTTTGGGGCGGTAAATTCTCAATTTCCGCCACTTGAGCATCTTTAGTTTCGCGGATCAATATTATTCAATAAATAGCACTCTCACTACTAAACACACACTTGCCACACCTGCACTATCACTAAAAATAACTATTTCAACCAAATTGTTAACTATACGTATCAAACAACACATTGAAATTATACTTTTTTGAGAGCAGCACTTCCAGTGATGCCAACTCTCCTCTCCTACTTTACCGAAAGAACGACTCTAGAAGAGAAAGTGAGCTTTTTAATCGATTACCGGAAGCAAGAATCACATACTAAAAGAGAAAATGTTTATTATGTCGAAGCCGTTAGAGAGAGATCTCTGTTCGGTGCATTGACTCAAAAGATGAGATGACAATCTGTGCGTTTGCTCAATTTTTGCTTAACAGAAGTATTTCATATTTTCACATTATTTTTGATGATATTTCTTTTTTGAGCTAAAGCGAAATTGTGACGAATTCCGTTGATTGTAAATTAAGTAATCAAAAAAATAATGGAAAGAAACGTTAACCACTTAGTCGTTTGACTATTTTGCTGTCCGAAAATATAAATTCGAACAAATAATTTTTGGACGAGACGAAGTTCGACGGGTCAGCTAGTCTTAATAATAATTTGGATTTTCTGATGGGTTTCAAAATTGGCAAGAAAAATTTCGATTTCTAGCGTGACGTTTGTAACAAAGACAGCATAATTCACTCTTTATACCAAAAATCAAAAGCGAAATCAATGAAGAAATTAGGAGGGATTTGGAAAACTGTCCCAAACTAAACTGTGTTTCAATATAAACTGTACTAAAAACCTATTTATTCATATAGTTATTATGCCTATAATCTTGTACCAAATATCCAGCTCAATTTATCTAATCTAGTAAGGATTATGAAAAATGTTCTATATCGGTTGAAAACACACAAATTAAGAAAATTTTTAATGGTTCGCCATTATCTAATACATGCATTTAAATTAGTACTGTTTTGGATTCAGTTATAAATCAGTAAAATAAACTGCTTAAGGCCAGAACAAGAAAAAAAGAAGAAATACTTAAAATGGGCTTTTATCGACCTTTAGTATAAGAAATTGAAATAATGCTGAAAAAGTAAATAAAAATGGTGGACTTCAAACTACAGGAACATATTGCTTGCCATACCAGTAACTTTCAACCGAATTTCTCCTCTTGAATTGACCTGTCCGCATCGCTCACATCCTCCCCAACGACGACAGTAAAGTATTGGGGACCTGGAAGGGTTTTTAAGTCCTCCTTTACATAAGTCTCATCGACCATCAAAACGCATGCATCCGGACACTGCAAAAGAAGCGAATACAATTTTCGGGCCCTTGTTGCTGCTCGCTTTTTCTGTTCTACACTTTGTTTCGAGATTTTCTGCTTCTTGTAGGTCTTCAAATGATTTCATCTAGATCATTCCGACACTCGTTCCCGGTTTTTTCCAAATCACTTTCTGGTCGGATTGAAAGAACCGGATTTTCTGCCTCTTCCTGGTAGTTCATCCAAAGAATAGTGTTTCCCAAACTTATTAATGATGGTTTTAACACTGGCATGATGAATTCCAAACCGCTTCGTCAATTTTCGCTTAGAAATACACCCAAACCTCCATTTACGTAATAATAATGAAGACTTCGTAAATAGAATTATGACATAAAAAAAGTTTACGTTATTTGAAATTTTCAACGTAAAACAAGTTTACGTTATTTGGAATTTTCAACGTAAAAAAAGTTTTCCCTATGTATGTATAATATTGAATATGTATAATATAATGGATAACTATGGAACAAAAATTATTAGTAATTGCAGAAAAATGATGTTCTAAGTTGCATCAATTTCCAAGATGACTACTTCCGGTTCATCGATATTCGTTACAAACAATCAGAATATGTTATGTGTATTTTCGGAACGGGTTTGATGAAACGGAAGTCGCCATCTTGGAATTCAGAACCACCTCAAACATCGTTTTCCGACATCTACTCATAAAACCCGTTATCGTACCCATATTGCAAGGATTTACAAAGAATATCAATACACCGGATGTCGCCATCTTGGAATTCAGAACAGTTCGATTGAAATTCACAACGAAAAGTCCAAAAGCAGCACAAAATACGACAGAATAAGAAACGAAACATTATTTCTCGAACCATGCATGAACATTTATAAACTGATTTCCGATCATCTGGCAACAGTGAAGAAAATGTTCAAAGCAAATCAAAGTCACTGCGGTTTGATTCTATCAATAATGAGACAGTCTAGACCCGTCATCCTAGTGTAGAAATATGTATCGAAAAAAGACCATAAAAGTCGGCAACTCAGAAACATCACGTTTCATCAGCTTAAAATCAATTCGAGCGAGATTGGAAGCTTCCTCGATTCCCCATCGTTGCTGTACCTACCGGAACAGAGAAAAAATCAACGAAAATGGATAAATACTGTTCAATTGAAAAGTTGTGCGGATTTTCCCTCCACTTACTGCTGAAAGTCGAGTTCGAGCCCGTTAGCATTGGGAAAGAATTCTCCCGCGAGGCTAGAAAATCAAGAATACAGTCGAAGCCGGAAGGGTGGACTGTTGCTAGCGGAAATATCAAACTATCCTGAAAGCGAATACCAACATACCAACATGTACAACTTGTCTCGGTAGGATACTGGATAAATTTGGAAAATAAAATAGTTGGAAGTTGTTCTTCGCTGCAGACTGATTTCGCATGAATGGTTTTTTCTCTGTGTGTATGTATGTTTCCCGCAGAGCAGACCAGATCATTGATTTTTGTCTGTAAAGTCATTTTTTTGACTGTAGTCATTTGTGAGTAACTCAATTTTCATCGTTCTTCAAATATTATAATAGAACTTGATTTGATTATTTAAAAACTTCAAGAATCATTTTAAAATCAATAATGGATGCTTAATATCGTTATTAGTTAAAATTTCGAACTACAATACCAAATGCGAACCCTATATAATCGAAACAAAACCTCAGATACCTAGGAAATAGGGATCTCAGTCCAATGAAATATGCAAAATCTACATTTCGATTACACTACAACTGAAGATGAAAGTCAAATTTCTTCAAATTACCCTCTGATATCTGATTTTCATCCACATCCAAACCGAAAACATTGATTCGTTCTTACAGCTTCCATTCGATAAAATTATGCATCCAGTGTGACCAATGAAGAACTGCTAACCGACCCACTCAAAGATTCAACCGATACAAAGAATAGCTATTTCCTGCTTGCTCCAGGTCGATTTTTCACCATCCAGTGAAAACCAATCTGCCAACAGGATACAAGAGGTTGGAAGTTCATGGGGAAAAAAACACGTACCTAAACATGTTGTGTGCTAAATCGACTTGTGTATAACGGAGTGCCAAAGCCAAAGGCTCCGTGCTCCGGCGGGACACGGTTACGAGTCGAAGAATATATTTTATTCAAATCTAAATACAGGAAAACATCTTTTTCAGCAGAAATCGCACACATTCATTCTGATTTTTGCCAACAGTCTTTGCCATCCTCCAGGTAGAAAAGAGGATATCCACCGGCTTCGGTGCCATGGCGTTACAAATGGAGTGCGATACCGATGCCTTGGCACTTTTAAGGTTTACCGAATGGCTCAAAGTGGTAAAGGATAGAGACATCGTCGCATTGGGCAGGGCGATCTTCACGGAGTATCGTTTGGCATTCTTCCGGTACGGGGTCACAGACACATGGACTCAGATTTGTTGAATGAAGGTGAATCGTTCGAGATGCTGTTCGTGTAGATCGTGGGCTTTTCAATTGAGTCTTCGTCGCATATGTCGGCAGTAAGAAAAAGAAGTTGCAAATTTGCAAAATTGAAATTGATTGCAGCCAATTTTGTTCTATGGCTGTTCTCTGGGTGCTATAAGTGAGAAATGGGATTTCAAGAAAGTGTCTTGCTATATAGTTTTTCTCCAGAATGATAAATAGTAACTTAAGGGGGGTAGGGTCTAAATGATGAAAAAAATTATCATTTTTGCGAATTTTTTCAGAACTAACGTTCAACAAAATAAACTTAAATGTTTTGTATAATGAAAAACATCATTCGAGCAACATTTTGAAATTTTTTCGTGGAAAAATATTGAGAAATAAGTCGGTGAAGAGACGTTTTTGAGGACGCTTCCTATAAATCATGATTTGCGGTATCCACTGTATTTCAGCGCAGACTAATTAGAAGTGAACAAATCAAGGCAGCATAGTTAGAGTAGAAGTTTTTCTAGACCCAAACGTTTCTGTTTGATTTTTTTTTATAATTTTTGAATTTTTGATGGTTTTTCAATGTGAAAACTACGATTTTAACGAAAAAATCCGTCATTTTGTAGTTGTAAAAGCTCCCCATAGTAACCAAATACGAAAAGGTAAACGTTGAAGTCTGGTTTTTTAAATGTAGAAAGTGTGTGCAAAATTTGAAAAAAAAATTGGTGCAGTAGTTTTCAAATGACGATGGACACGGACTTTCAAAACTTGCTTTCGAGAAAAACGCGTATAAAGTTTATTGTCTATAAAATCGAAAGAAACAATTTATTACTCAAGGGAGCATGTAGGCTCTAACATTCTCAAAAAGCCATATATTTCTTTTGTATTTTGCTATAATGAAACATTTCGAGAATGTTTTGTCAAGTTTTTAAGTCAATCGAAGCAAAAATCTTGGGCCTGTGCGCGCAGCTCTTGCTTCTTCGTACTATGAGATCGGCAAAGATAAAGGCCCATAACTTGCTGAGTTTTGTTCCGATAGGCTTCCAAATTTCTCAGAATATTCTTGAAATGTTTAACTATCTGAAAATAGAATATATTTTTCAAAAGTGTTAGACCCTACCCGCCCCTTATTCGTTAAATAACACCATAAGTATCAGAACAACTACACGAATGACGGATTGAACCGGACCAGATATAAGTGAGACGGAGGCATTCCAAACTAATCCTTGGACCTTTTTTTGTGCTCGAAATCCTATTTCCGGATGGAGTTGAACATGTTTTTTGCTCAATAAACCAACGAAGGGACGCAAATCTAATTTTGCTCCGAGGGCCAAATTTTATCGGAACGCCATGTGCGTGCCGTACAAAAAAAACCGCTCAAAAAATTACTTATCGAAGAGTATCAAACGTTATAATACAGATACGTATTTCGGAATGTTGTTTACATCCTTCCTCAATGTATCGGTTTTATAAGTTTATTGAAAGAATGCGACAGTGAAGTTTCTTTTATTCAAACGTAAGTAGGTAAACCACAAAAGGAACGAAAATTGAAAAGGAAAAAACAAGTAACAGAAATTGGAAGAGCTTAAGTGTTTTCTATGTTGGTTTTTTTCTGGTAACTGGAAAAGCCAAGTAGATCTATTCCCTTGGTCTCGGTATAATAAAGAGGTGGAGTTAGTTTTGACTAGTTCTAAACTTTCTGCTGAATCTAATTTCTAAGGATTGAACATTTGTCTTAAGATTTTAGTGTCATTGGTAGTGAGTTCATGATCTTCGAAAAAGGCATGCTCTGCTACTTTTGACTTGAAGTGATTTGGTAGTCCCTTTTCCAATTTCTTGGATGCTTTTGCTATTTCTGAGATAGGCTCCTTGAAACGAATGTCTAGTATTCTTTTTGTTTATCCTATGTATATTTTATCGTAATGAGGACACGAGTTCTTGTATACCTCCGACTTCTTCAAATTTTCTGTGGAATCTTTTTAGAACCTAATAAAGTTTTCAATCGGTAGTTTATACTGCTGAATATTAAATCTAAACCATATTTTCTTAGTTATGATATGATTGGGTGTGAAATAGTCCGATTGAAGTCCACCGATATTCTTTTAAAATTATCGGAAGGGTCAAAGTTGTAAATGATTGTTTTTTACAACAGTCTTAATTTTCGTCCAATTGATTTATTTCCCATAAATTTAGTTCTATGAAAACATGAACTAATTAGGCAGTAATCTTAGGTATGATTTCTCGATAACGTTACGCGATAATTGAAAGTCTAAATTATTGAAACAGTTGTTGAATAAGTAGCACTTTCCAGCAATCCATAATTGGTTCGAGCATAGGGAATCCGAAAAAAGGTTCGAAGATTACGGCATCGAATGTCTAATTGTAACAATTGTAATAGCTAGTAACCATACAAATACCTCTACGGACAAATAATACATCTAGACCAATCAGTTTGCTTCGGTCATGGTAACTCGGTGGGTTTAAAAGATATCTTTATGGAAGACGACGGAAAGTGAATCGGATTATTTACAGGACTAGAAAGCTCTAAAGTATTTATCAAAAAAAAATATATTACTACGGGATTCATAGTAGAATATTCATTTGACTTTTGAACTGAAATTTATGTATTGGGCCACAGAGAAAATAAGTGAAAATTTACCTCAATTTTGAGTACCGAAAATCAAAGCGATCAATTGCTCTTCGGTGAGTCGTCAACTCAACGAGACATTACAGATTTTCAGTTCATGAGATATTTTCAAGATATCGAATGATTCCACTTCAAACTCTTTGAGTTGTTACTCTCGGAAATTCTGGAAATAGGTAATTGGAAACCAATGGGGTCAATTTTGTGTTGGTGTGAATGATTAGAAGTATTTGGTATGACGGACCGTGTATTGGTTGGCTTCCTATATATTTTGAAACTTAAGGATTTTGCATCCCTGACAATGAGAATATCAAAGATAGGTAAACTGTTGTCTTTCTCTTCCTTATAGGTGTATTTCATATTTTTATGTAAATCATTAATTATTTCTAAGAAGTTAGATAAATCGTTGCGTTTGATGAACATATATTATATTATCTACGTATCTCCATCAGCGACTAGGTAATAATCCCTGTTTAATTAAAAGTTCTTCGAGGTTTGCCATAAATAATTCGCATAAAAACGGATAGAGAGAATTATCTATTGGTAATAATATCACCTCTCGCTTTAGTTCCATAGTTGAGTAGCGAATACCTGTGTGTTAGAAACTGATTTACTTTGGCATAGATTGGAATTCTTTTACTGGCCATTTGGAGATTTTTTGAGTTGGGGCCACCACTGAAGAAATGTTTTGCCTTTCTTGTATAGAAAGGCTATGCAATCACCGTGAAAATCGACTTTTTAACCGAGGCCCGGAGGGCCGAATGTCATATACCATTCGACTCAGCTCGACGAACTAAGCAAATGTCTGTGTGTGTGTATGTGTGTGTATGTAACAAAAAAATGCACTCACTTTTCTCAGAGATGGCTGAACCGATTTTCACAAACAAATATTCAAATGAAAGGTCTCATAGTCCCATAGCCTGCTATTGAATTTCATTCCGATCCGACTTCCGGTTCCGGGGATATAGGATGATTTGTACCAAAAAAGTGAAAAAAATATGCACTCACTTTTTTCAGAGATGGCTGAACCGATTAATCAAGCCTGCTATTGAATTTCATTCCGATCCGACTTCCGGTTCCGGGGATATAGGATGATTTGTACCAAAAAAGTGAAAAAAATATGCACTCACTTTTTTCAGAGATGGCTGAACCGATTTTAACAAACTTAGATTCAAATGAAAGGTCTTATAATATCCTAAAAATTTGTGGAACATTTTATCGGGATCCGACTTCCGGTTTCGGAACTAAAGCGTGATAAGCGGAAAATTACCAATTTTATTAGTATTTTTCCACGAACGATGGTTAAAAACATGTACAAATCCCATAAAACTGTCTGATACATTCTTCTAGTTTGCAGAGATTGTTAGTTTGTGGGCAAGAAAACTTAATTCGGCACTACTGGTCCCCTCTTTTCCTGTTCCGGGAGCACCGAAAGTGGAGAAGAAAAACTCCTAAAACTAAATTTACTTCGATTTCTCTGCGATGTTTGTAACGATTTTCACAAATCTTGATTTGAAATAAAGTTCATACTGTCTTTGTAGCTACTGTGAAATTTCATCCGGATCCGACTTCCGGTTCTGCAGTTACAGGGCGATGAGTATCAAAGTTTTCAAATCGACGTATAGAGTGACAATATGTACAACAACGAAAGAAGAAGAAAACACAAAACGAACATGGCGTGCTTTGTTCTATTTCGTACACGTTGTGTAGTGATGTCAATAATAATAATAATAATAATAATAGTAATAATAATAATAATAATATTAAAAATAGAAATAATAATAATATTATTAATAATAATAATAATAATAATAATCCTACTACATGTTTTATACTGCTGATTCATGATGTTTAGCTTGACTTACATATGCAGAAGTAACAGAAACGCAGGTTCGTTTCGTTTGTTAGATTTAGTTTAATTGGTTTAAACGAAATAGAGCATGGGATAGTAAGTCTAGGTTGTACTAGGTTCAAAACTGTTCCAATTTGTAGGTCATATTTGTTGGTAGTAAACGAACCAACTTCGGCTATTCTGAATCCGGTTTCGGAAGAATTGGAAATAGTGATCAAAAACGGCAAAAACGATCTCACTTACTTTTCTTGGAGATGGCCAAATCGATTTTCACAAACTTATAGATTCAAAAGAAAAGTATTACAGTTTCATACGGAATTCCTTAATTTGTTGTGGATACTACTTTCGGTTCCGGAACTACAGGGTAAACAGGTTTTATAGAGTTTGTGAGATTAGATCCGAACAAATTATCATATTTCCATTCAATAAACAGTAGTTTTTGCGAATTTCACGATTATATTTATGATGTAATGAGTAATATGAGAAAGGCATCATTACACCACTAGGTGGATTAAAATAGGTTTTTTATTATTTCGTTACCAGACTTATGAACCTTTGGTAGTCCTTTGATTTTGGTTAAAGAGGGGTTAGAAACTTGGATACTACTGAAATTGATATCGAAGTTTGGATTGCATTCCTGAAGAGTTTTATCTACTTTTGATAATTTCTGGAAGGGCTCTTTGTTTCCGGGCCGTCATTGATTTTTTGGATTATCAGATTGTCATAATCTTCTTTATCAATAATTACCACTTTGTTTCCGTTATCAGAAAAATACAGGCTTTTCCCGAAATTGTTTCACTATTTCTTTATCACTTGTATTTTGTTGATTTTTCAATGAAGTATTTTTTATAACATCTGCTACCATAGTTCTGGTGTCATTAATTTGAGAAAAAGAAAGATTACAGCTATTTAGACCTTTTCTACGTCTATAATAACTTGTTTGAGGTTTATTTTAGAAGAAATTGCATGATTTAATCCAAGATTGAGAAACTTTGTTTGTTCGTTGGTAAAATTCTGAGATGAACGATTGATCAGGAAGTTTTTGAAACGTAAATTTTCGAATTTCTTGTGAAGAAGAATTCGTTTGCGCTCAGATTCGCAATGTTCTAAAAAAAAATTACTTTGTTTAGAAAAACTTCGAAGCCTTGAGGATATTGTTTCGCTAATTTCAAATGAAGGTTATAACATTCCAAAGTTTTCACGTTAAGAATGCTAAACAATTTTTTAGTTTTCTCTTTCAGAATTTCGTGCTGAATTTTATTTTGAATATTTTTAGAAAAAGATCTCCCACCCTTTACATCGCAGCATGTGCAAGTTAATTAAAATGTACTGCATTTTTTCAAAAAATGCAATGTCTCTCGATATTCCCACAATTTTCTTTCTTCACTTAATAAGCCTATTAGGCTCACTTGGTTTGGGAGCCATTATCACTATTAGTATCACTATTACATACTCACAAAGTCACTATTTTTACAGTCACTATTTTCACAAAAGTGTATTAAACGTTATAATACGTATTTCTGTGTGTTATTTACATCTTTCCTTAGTGTACTGGTTTTATAAGTAGGTAGAAAACGTAGTAAAAATTAAATCAGTTTTGAGTCAAATCTAGAAGAATTTTAAGATTTTTTGCATCGTCGTTCTAAATGACGGTGTGCAATTTTAAACACACTTCACCCTATGAAAGCATGATGAAATTGAATAGCAACCTATGAGACTATGAGATTTTTTATTTGAACATTTGAAATGAGTAATATTATTTGACACATGCTCACACATACATACATACATACATACACACAGCCATTGCTCAGCTCGATGAACTGTGTCAAATGGTATACGACACTTAGTTCTTCGGGCCAATTTTCAATAGTCAGTTTTCCTAATGGTTGCATAAACTTTCTATGTGGGAAAAACAATAAGTATACTTTTATAGAACAGAATCGTTATCATGATTTTGTGATAATACTAGCAAGTGGCTATAAACTGAATAAAAGAGAATATCAAGGATGGTAAACACTACAAATGGTTCAATCTGCTAATAACGGTTTATCGATATTAATGTTTCTTGCAATTATCTTAGCGTAATTCTTTATGTTTCCTAAAATTTCTTCTGAAAAGATGGAAAGATGGTTGTCTTGGCCATAATGTACGATAACAAAAAGAAATAATTTCCAATTACATTACAATAAACGCTGTCTCAAAACAATAAGAATCTGTAATTTTTAAATTCGATTCAATGACTTCACTTTGATTTCTTGTCATTTTCATATACAGATTTGAAATACAGAATTTCTACCTCCCGATACAGATATACAGATTATTCTCCTGAAAATTATTGATTCAAATTTGGCAACCCTGTACGCTATACGAAATTGAACAAAGTACGTGCTAGGCGGTGGTATTTTCTTCTTCCGTACCAGCACAAACCGATGCGTACTGGTTATAACGATAAACCAAAATCGGAAGTGATTCAAGTCGTTTTCGCTTGAGGAATCCGAAACTGCTGAGTAGTTTCATCAAAACTCTCGCGAAACAGTGTTGAATTCGCACTTAGCAACGGGGGTGTGAGCAAATCCGATATAAGAATCTGGCTTCAAACAAACTGTTTGGCGGCAGTTAGGATAGAAACTAAGTTAGGTTTGGCATGAAGCGTAAACGACATTAGCATTTCGAATCGAGTCCCGCTGATCAGGAAGATAAGAATCCTTTCCGGCAATCGGTAGTGAGAGAAAAAAGGCAGTTAATGAAGCAATAATTAAAATCAAAGAGGATTTCAATTTGAATGGTAAGCATCTCGTTTAAATGCTGTTGGCTCTCCGTTCAACAGTATGATGGTTACTACTGCGATCATAGCAGTCTGATAACAAAATTACACGTATTTTCTCCTTTCAAAACAATTCAACTTGCAATTCCTTCACAACACACAAAATTTAGCAACTGCGTTTTCCAAACCCAAATCTATTGTTTTATTCAAACGATCTGTGTCACGTTTATTTTCACGTTACCGTCGTACCATGGCCAAAGTACAGTTTTACATAAAATGCTACTACCGGTGCTGTAGCCATCCAGTCCATCCGCAGGCAAGAAAAGACAACCAGGGCACCGGGCCATAAGTTCATTCATTTAAGTCCTGAAGCAGGATTTACTTCTTGTGTGCTCGTCGTTTTTCGCCGGCTTCCAGCAGAAAGACGGAAAGTCACCAACTCTTTAGAATTCTGAACCGACGCTGGTAGATCTGGAGCCATATATTTTGCAGCCGTAGGCTCGATCCTAAAACGGCCACCGAGTGTTATCCCGGGCTTGGCTTTCGGGGCTTCACTCTAGCTCTGATGAATTGAAATGACATGGCTTTGGGATAGAGGAATGGCAGCAACACCAGCAACAGAAGCAGATTCTTTTCTTTGTTCTTTTCCACAACCAATTCCACTCGCTTATTTATGGACATTTTGTATGCAAATCAAGGATTTTTCACCTCCCAAAGCGCGTTTCGGAAGTCGTTTCCTCTACGGCCCAGACCCAATGTGGCGAGCAAAGAACAAAAGATGTATATTTTAGTTTGTCCACAGTGACAAGCAGTTAGTTTTTGCCTGTTTGAGGAGGTAGATCTCGGAGAGCATCAGATTGCTGGAAAAGGGTAAAAAGTTGGCAAATACAAGGTTTACCTTCTTGAATTTGTGGGCTATTGTTTGTTGGATTAACATGGAAATGTTTATTGATTTGTGAACGTGAGCGGGATCAAAAAGAAGCCAATCTTGCCGTTCTGCTCTGCTCCCATTGATGTAATAACTTTTTGTGGGAGGAAAATGGCAAATCCGGGTTTTGCCTTTCTTTGCCTGTAGGCCCGAACCAAACTCCTGCAATGAACATAGCAATAAAATTAATTCGTCTGCCAACCACCGATCCATTTTGTGAGATAAGTGCAGAAGAAAGAATAACATCAGAATGACATCCATAAAGCAGCGATAGACTAATCGCTAGGGACAAAGTTATCTGTGATGTATAGGAAGGCATTAAATGCACACTAAAGCGAGATTTATCTTCCTTCTTTATTAACCATTAATGTCCATTATCTGGTATCTGTTTCATATCTCAATTTATGCAGCGTTGGACAGAGCATTCATTTATGCAAAAGCCATTGGCGGTAATTTTTTACGTCAATTATTAACATTTCAGACTAATGCGGTATTGTTAAGTCAGCGTCTTAAATAAAACATCAAACTATACATCTTAAAACTGTTTGTTACAAGCCATCGCCACCCATATCCCACTGGTCATAAAACAAGTGTTAATTGTAAAACTTAACATTACTTCCCGAACGATCCGGGCGAGCTATCTTATCTTGAATGGCGCTCAAGATAGCAATAAACAAAATTAAACGCGATAGAAGTTCCACGAGACGCCGGGCATACGGCGGATAAAAATTCTTCCTACAAGCCGCGTAGCATCGCGATTCCAGTGCGCGTCGACTCTGTAGAGAGTAAAATTAATAAATTTATGGCATCGATGAGCACAGTTCGTTCCCCACCCTATCCAATGCTGGTCTTCCGGTAACTATGAATGCAAATGTGTGAGGTTTCTTGTGTGGTTTGCGTCTTTCCGAAGCTCACATCATTAGTGGGAATTTTTCCCATAGGTATAAATCAAGCTTTTTCCCAAGAAGGTCGTATTTATAACGATCGTACACAATCAACGACCATTAGATACAACTTTTGTTAGTTTTTCTCGGCTTTGAAGCTATTAAGCTGCGACGTATTAAAATTGACTCATTGTAATACCGATTAGACGTTGCTCATTTAGCCTGTAACATATAAGAATATTGATTTGGGTTTGATTATTTTTATAGCCAGTAATCAATAATGATATTGATTTGCGTGAGAAAATCGAACGAATCTGAATTTCCCAGCTAGATTTTTCAATTATGATGAAAAACCATAACACAGTAGATTCCGTTTTTTCCTGTTTACAACGACTTTTGTTGCGTTCAACATTGTTTCAGATCTTCGTTCAAAGTGATAAATACGTCAAATTGTCGAGCCTCAAGTACCCACTTGTATTCAATTAACACCGTTTGCTTCAACCGTGATACTCCCCTCGTTCATCATCGTTTATCGCCTAAATAGTCCTGTTTTCGTTTTCACCACTCGCAGCTCATCGGAGCACTTCAAAACACCAGGATTCCAATGACGCCGCTTTGCGCGATCCTGTATAGTCCGTACAGTGACTGCCTCGGCACATTGACTGGGAAGAAAAAATGACGGTGCGGCATCAGCACGACAAGTCGACAAGTGGCCCCTGAAGAGGCTCGAAGAAAACGCTACTTCCAGTCAACAACAATTTTCACCCTTTCGGCTCGATTCGGGATGATGTTTTTCCTTGCTATACAGGGTTTGTGTTCGGCAGGTCGTCTCGTTATTATCATCGTCGCCGTCGTCGTCGTTGGTGTTGACGGCGGGTAAACGAGACCGATGCTTGTCCTAAATGGTCGTCCTGTGTAAAATTATATGAATAATTATCACATTTTTAAGAGGCCACTTCAAAATCGTCTGGTTTTCTCTTGCTCTGTCCAAAGAGGCTAGTGATGTGGAAATGCGCACCAGGGCGAAGATTGCTATGCCAACGGTTTTCCTCGAATGGTCTTCATGACGACAGTGTTTCACATCCGTAAACAATTGCTCGGTGGCACTCTTGGGTGGCAAGAGAGGTAACTCGGATTTTTATGCTTTGACCTGTGCATTACCGAGTATTTCTGTCAATAACGTCGGTGTTCGTGGTTCAAAACTACTTCAAAAATTTTCGCTGGGTCAATGAAAACAAAAAAATTGAACCGCCAACGGATATGTGATTGTATGGTATGTTTCGGCTACTTATAGTCTTGAATATCTGAAATACTCTCCGATCCCATTGCAATACAACATTTTAACGCATTTGTATTCATTTTCTCATACATCTAGGAAGCAATGTCCTAGTTTTTCATATTCCAATATAAAGTTTATGCCAACTAAAGTTGCTGTCAGAGTGGAAGCGTCACGCGAAGCGCGTGTGAGCTAGTTAGGTTGGTGCATCCCATTCACTCAGACAGGTTTGCTTTGAGCAAATGCAACAAGCTCGCACGCACGCCTAGACGCATCGCGTGACGCTTTCGCTCTGACAGCAACCTTACATTTGATCAAAGCAAACCTGTCAGAGTGGATGCGATGCGAAAACTGTACATCGCATTGAATCGCTTCGCTTCGGTCCGCGTTCCGCGCTCACTCTGACATCAACCTAACGGTTCAACATGCACTTCGTGCACCGAAATGCCATGTCTTTGATGAAGTGCCAAAAGAAAATACTTTGTGACGGCGTTTTGGTTTTAAACAGATGGTAGTCATTTATGAGTACCGCATGGTATCGAGGAATTTCTAATTATTACGTTTCGTTTTCTACTCATCATACAAATTATTGCCGAACAATGTATCATTCGCCAATTCAACACAGCTTGATGAATAATACATCTTTTGCAATGTAATGTAGTTCGATTTCTCTCTTCAATAGACTAAAACATTTTCAATAGAACAAATAAAGAATATTCGAATATTAGTTGTAGAACTAATCAAGGAAAATCGTTTCATTACATTTAGAAACAAGTGGAAATAATATGAATCATGAGAGCTAAATTAAAGTCGATTTTCAAGTGCAAAAGGTGGGTGGATAAGACTGACGTGTTTTCTCCATACTTACGAATATCGGTAATCAACATACTATAAATTTTGCAAAATTTCAACGCTTCACTTGCATAAATCTAACGGTATAAGACGTAATACAAGAGAGCAAAAAAATACAGGGTTGTGTAACATAACATTAAAAATGCAACGTTCAAAAATTCAAAATTTGAAATATTCATAAATTCTTTTAAATTTTCATATCCACAACAACGGATGATTTTGCTACTAAACAGTATGTGTGAGCAGAAGTACGTATTGGCATGAGATTTTGGTTTATTCGAAACAACTTGAACATATAAAGACATCTGAATATATTTCCGTTCTTTCATAAAACGATGCATAGTTGGAATCAGCAAGGTAATGTATTTTCATCATGCCAAATATTTCTCCCAGTAACAAATAATGAACAATTTCACTATAGGCGAGAAAATCAATTATAAAATCTAATGACTAAATTGGCCGTCGTTAGTATCTGTTTTATTAGCGAACAAAATTAGCACTTTGGCACTTTCACTTTACTGCTCGTCCATACCAAACATTATAGAAAACATCAATTTTTAGTTATTTGTGATTATCTCATACTACTGAAAATTTTATCATAAATTGCTGGACATATTTCCGATGGGTTGGAGAAATAACAAGACATATTCACCCTTTCTTGTACAAATTGAATTTTGAAAAGGGAAGTAAGACGAATTCACTTTAAAATTTTATCATTAAATTGACAGAATAAATTTTTTTTCAGTTTAGCAAATAACGAAATTAAGTATTATAAACATGGAAACTATGGATTCCATTTCAATTTCTTATGTTACCTAAATGTTTCATAAGTAAAGATCTTAGAATGCACAATCGGGCCACAGAACTGGAGGGCTTAGATGAATGCTCATGAGCAGAGGAATAATCAACAACGGCCCTGAAATGTACCGTTTAGGGCAAGAAGCCGTAAGAAGTCGTCATCAAATAAAATCAATACCGCGTGAAAAGAACATTACTCTAAATTATACTGGAATGATATTATGCATCATAATTATATAACTTTTAATAAAAAAATGAATTCTTGATATCACCGTCATCTTATTTTGTTTTCTTTGCATGGAACAGTATTGTTCAAAATTTTAACAATTGAATCAATTGTAATTTCAATTATGATATGTTAACAATTGAGTTCAATTCATATGTATAAATCACAAAAGTTTCTGTTTACAAAAAAATCCCAATGAAGATAAGAAGGCAATCGATTTTTGGGAACATAATGGTAACATCCACTAAAGGTCTATCGTATGATAAGCACTAATCATATGTTGGTGCCAACTTATATATTTTTCATGCATTAGCATATTGGTATGAGCTTCTGTTTTTTTTTCGTTTTCGTTTTCGTTTCGTTTTTTTGAAGGTTTATCTGACAATAAAAAAGTCAGAATACTTTAGTAATTCGACGTGTCAAGAGTGATTCCTAAAATATTTGGGTACTTTTGTAAAAGATAAGAAACGGGTCATTTTCGACCTATATACTAAAGCCGAGATATAAAGAACGGCGAAATTCAATATACGACACGTTTTTGGAATCGAATATAATCGAAAGATGAAAATTTTTCGGCAAGCGACGACTAAGAAAAGCTAAAGCTATAAAATTTAATGATGGATTTTCTAGATGAAATTAGTTTCAAACTTAGATGGGAAAAACTAGACTAGGCAGCCACATTTGGCTCATTTACATTAAAGAGTTGGAGTCCAACACCTGTTACTCTTTCTCCGAACAGGAGGCCATGTGGAATTCGGCGACAAAACAAATGTTGTCAAGAGTAGATTCACTGGGTTCCTGCATCCATGTTCCCTTTTGCCCTTCTCATATAGAAAGTGAAAACCGACTTTTGAACCGAAGCCCAAATTTCAAATAGAACTTAAGTTCAAATAGATGATCTTATAGTTCTATACAAAACTCCAAAGTTTCATCCAGATGCGACTTCCAGATCCGGAATTATAGGGTAAAGTGTGTTGAAAATTTGATACCCTCACTTAAAGTGGCGAAACGAAAAACGTTAAAAAAATCTAAAGTGGCCTCGAGACTGTTCCAATCGGTAGCAATTATCAGTAGACAGATAAAACAAACCGATAACGGCTATCCTGGTTCCCGGCTTCCGATTCCGGAACCATCGGAAGTAGTAGTCATATATTCCAAAATGGATCTCATTCAAATAAACTATAAACTATAATAAACTCACTTTAGAACATATGTCTATTTCGGTACCCGGCTGCCTAGAATTATATATATTTTTTTAATTTTTCTTTCAAGCAGGTAGTTGAACTGCACATAAAAATGTGTCAAAAAACATTCAATATGTGTGAGATAATCCACAAGGCACAAATCTTCAAATAACTTCAAATAACTAGGGGAACGTGCCACTTGAGGTTATTGGTTCTGATTCCTGAGATAAACCTTACAAACGAATCATTTTTGACGCTTGAATATATCGGTCTCAAAGGACGCAAATTAACACTATTTTTGAAAGTGTATTTCTGATTTATCAGTCCCTAAGAATTGATGTCGTTTAGACGACAAACAGGGCGAGCTTCGTTACGTTTAGTAACAAAACATCGATCGATAGTCTAGAAACAAAGTAAAAGCTACTAACTTATAAACTGAAAATGTACTAAAAACAAGCCTCCTCAGAAAAATATTCCATGGGGCACCCACCCCTTTAAAATCGCACAGTTACTTAGCAAGGAAACAGCAGGTGGTGCAAAATAAAAACTCTTCGGTCAAACACGTAAAAAACAACAACAACTTTCCATACCACAACCCCATTCATTCGACACTTGGAGCCCTTCTTAATTAATACGATCAGATAGAATTGATTGGTGAACCTAACTACATACCAGCGAACCGAAACCGACCAGTAAAGAAAACGGTAATTATGATCATTAGTCGTCCGAGTTGGTGTACGGCCTGGACTGTGTGTGCGCCCACGAACACGATGGTAAAGAGAACACGATGATGGTAGAAGTGTGACCCGAAATTGCTCCTATCAATAAGCGTCACGAGCCAGCCTGAGTTTTTCATGCATCAAAACGTGAGGACCATCTCCGTCACATTGATGATGTCCGTCCAAGTCCGGTCGTTATGCAGCCTGGTGAAATAAAGCAAAAAATAAATGTTGAATGAGGCACCCGAAGGAACACACGTTTGCGGATCAGTTGAAACAGATCTTCCTGTAATTTAGAATGTGTTAATGTGTGAGACATAAATAATTTCTACATTTGGATCGTTTGTGATCCTTCGTTGAACTCAGCAGTGGTTCGTGTCATAATCCGAAAATGATGCTGATCTCACCGAAACTCATCTTTCCAGTTTGAAAAACGTGGTAGCACTGCATAGTCTATAATTTTCTCTCGTCATCACCCAGTTGAGGCTCGTTGAAAAAGTTCAAATTAATGAGCCTACGAAATGTAGCGCGAGTCTAGCGATAAACAACAGCTCGCTTCGAAGGAACACAATCAAATTAGTACCATCTAAATTACAGCAGAATGACCGACAACAATCCTACAAAGCCAACGACGGTTGCACGTCCCTTGTTAGGTCATAGGTGAAAAACCATAATAACAGTTATGAAATGAGAAGGGATTTGGGCTCACACCTGCCTGGATTTCGGACGCCTTTCCTCAACCAACTTTTCATTCTCAGAGGGGAATACCTCGTTAGCTCGTGCAATAATTCCAAACCATTTGTAGCCGTGGATAAATTTTGAAGAAAAACCAGCGGATCTTTCATCACTTTATTTCCTTTCCCTAAATTTACATGAATATGGGTTGGTTGTTCACGAGAAGCAGCAATACCATGCCCTGTAATCTTCGGCTAGTGAAAGCTCTTAAATGGGAAGGTGTGAAAAGATGCATATTCAGAACGAAGGCCCATTTGTACTTCGTGCGTTCAAACCTACGATTAATCTTTAGCACCCTTTTTCAACCGGATCGAGGAAATGACTCTTCTCTTCGAAGTGGATTGATACCAGAGAACGATCCAACCTGTGGGGATTCGGCTGACCCCGTGCTATTCCTCCGAAAAATGAACAACGAAATGCACTTTTGCTTTCACCCAAGTTTTGGTCCCGATTTAATTAAGTGATAAAAAGATAATTAACGCCAGGAAACGAAAGGTGTGTCTAGGTTTAGTTCTAGAACGGGGTACCTTTTTGCTTTCTGTTGTGTCATTGGGCTTGTCACAGGTCGTAAATTTTAGATAGAATTCTGGGAGATGGAGATGGAACATCCGCAGTCAACACAACACTTAGATAACTAACTTCAAAACACATAATTAGAGAACTCCATACAAGTTCACATTTTACAAACGCAAACATAAAGAGATAAATTTCTTTAAAAATGCAAATCGTAAAAAAGTTTGTTCAACGCAACGCGCAATAAATTAAAATGTTTAACGATCACCCAACATAATATAATAAATTTTATCAGAGCAAATGTAGCAATCAAATTCCAATGAAATTCGTCTTCTTTGATGGGATAAGCATACATAGAAAAAGTCAAATTTTCACAACTTCTCTCGGCCTTGCAAAAGCCAGCGCTGCAGAAACGTTCATCAAAAAATTTCTGCACACGTACACCACAACGACGCAGGTAAGAGCCTTAACGACGCGTAAATTCCTTCTAATTTCCTGCCCGAAAGTCACAATAACAAAAATATTTTTCCCATTACAGGTTTCACCTTTTCGGCGAGTTTCTTCTCTCGATCCAGTGCCAGATGAAGGAAAACATAAAGTTAGTCCTCACCCCATCCTCCTTCGGCAGCGATAAGCCGTACATGCGGGTGCTTCGTATGAAGAGGAAACAATTTTCTCACCTTTTTAATCCCGTCACGACAACTGCAGAGCAATGAAGATTTAATAGGATTAGAGATCAATCAGAAAAGAAACGACAGTAATGGGGTATAGTTCCGTGTGGAGGAAATTACGTGAAAGCACGGGTCTGATCTATGTCGAAAACTCGGAAAAAAATTTTTCTAACTGCTGAGGTATGCCACAATGACAACCAGCCAATGAAGCTGGGAAGTTTTTGATGAGATGTTTGATACTGAATAGAAATAAAAATATTATAACTAAACACTGCCACTCCTTACAGCTCTGTGAAACTATTCTACAGAAAAATTAAGCTTTGAAATTAATGCCTAAACGCATTTTTTTTAGACTGCATATCCAAAATTAGTTGGAAAATTTATAAAACTGAAAGCTGCTTCACTGTTTACAGTTTCTAGTACTAGTTCAATCCATCGGTGCAGCTAGAACTTTCGAACGTGATTCAGCTATAGTTACATTATTTCTAAATTAGCTTTGGTTGGTTTTTCGAATCTGTTGTATTTGTATCGTTTTAATAGGTTTCCTTCAAATTTCAGATGACTTCTTTTATCATCACCCTAACAAACATTCTTAGCATCAAAGTTGTTTTTGATTAATCGCTTTGTGGTTAGTGAAACAATTTAGGAATGTTGTGAAGAAAAGCTGCAGCTGTTCCAATTTTATAATCTTTATTGCAACGGATTATAAAATTTCTGAAATATATTTTACGTTAGAATACAATATAGATTTCAATCACATTTCTTACGTTTAGTGCTTTTTTTAACCTTTCAACTTTTCTTGGTTTTGTTCCACGTTTTTTCCACTAGCTGTAAGTTAGGTTAGTTTTATAGCGAAATTATTATCATTCATACTATCGATCAAATATTACCTCTAGTCCGCTTAACGAACAATATACGACGTAGAGAGTATTGTTATAATAGAATCACTAGAGTATATAAATTTCAATCCTACAGTAATTTTTATATAATTAATATTTTAATGTTAAGTTCATGTTTTTCACTTTTACCTCAGTATTTAGAAATATAGAAAGCTTTACAAGCACGACAATTCAGGGTACGAAATAACAATTGTTAGGTTATAATTTAGATATAAATTCAAGATTGATTTGACGATAGTGCATTCCAAAATTATTTAGCAGAATAAAACGGAAAGTTGCTTCACTGTTATAGTTCTGTTCTGTTCTATTGAATATCGCTTTATCACTGCTTTCTCAAATGTCACCGTCTATGCAATGACGTTCTATTTCATGTGTCGTAGTGGATCTATGTGGACGAGGGGCTTTGTCGCAACAAATGTGTTTCGATAAAGAGAAAAGAATAACACCTTTACGAAATAAAACCGATATTGCGAAATTTTTCACTTTGAATTGTAATCAGTTCGGTTAAATAACAGACCAGTGCCTCACCATCTGTTTTCAGATATCAGAGCTATGTACGGCTGGTTTGCGGTTCAATGCGTATAACGCTGATGTTACAAGCTAGTTGTCGTATGTTCCAGCCTCGACCTGGAAGGATTCTTAATCTCAATAGGATCGTAGCATTAGCCATGTAATGATTCTGTACGCTACGAATCGGCTGCGTAGTCTGTTCAAACAGAAGGTCTAATTCCACCAAAGGAATGTAATACCAAGGCCTTGCTGTGCTTTTTAGTTTTTGCGTCATGTGTAAATTTAATTTTTTGTAAGAGTGTAGAGAGGAATAAGTATCAGTAAACATAAAGCAATATCATAACTAGGGAGTCCTCCTTTGCCAAAGGCCAAAAAGATTTCGACAGACTTCCGTTTCTTCAGGTAATTTAGAGCTTGCTTTTTCCTGTCACGCTCCAGAACTATAAAGATATATAATTTTATTGATAAGACCAGTTTTGTCGAACCTAAAATCGCGAATCGCTCAATTTGTGGATTTATTGATTCGATAAGACAGAAAGAAACTCTTTCTAATAGTATGCTTCGGGTCAACTCACTTCTTCGCTCGATAAAATACCCAATTTGTCATGTTTCTTCCTTAATGCTTCATCCGTTTGGCTTTGTTTGGCTTGCTGATAAATGATCTCATCCACGCAAATTAGCTATTCACACTTCACACTGTCTCATTCAATTTTAACGATTGTAGACTTATTGCTTTCCAAACCGAAGTACCCAGATACTACGATTTCATATTTAATTTTATAAGTACTAATAAAAGTACACCTACCTTTTTTCTCAACCTCTCTGTACTTCTTGGTGCTAAACAGTGATCGATTTTAAAAATCTGTGCAGAAAGTTGAAAAAACACAGATTAATCTGTTGATGAGTTGATGAAACACAGATTAATCTGTGAACCTGGCATCCCTGGTAGAGCCTGGTTGGCAGCAGTCCAGTGACATAAGCTTTCCAATCTTCGTCGTGCAAAGTTGCTAGTTGATAGTGACATTTAGCAGTTCTGCTTGTGGGTTTTTGAAAATCTTCTTTGAAGAAATTTAATTGTTCACCGGTGCATTGGAATGGCAAATATGCTCAGAGTAGCCAAGTTAATTTTTCAAAAATCTGTCAAAACGCAAAAATTTATCTGGATTTGTCTGGATCTACTATATACAAGGAAATTTTTGTCGGGCTTCATTTTCTGTGAGCAAAAAAATGGTCTCCTCACCTACCGTATAGTGGCCAAACCCGTAAAGATCTAGCAAGATCTGACCAAATCTAGGATATTTGGAAAATCTTGGAAAGTTTGGAAAATCTGGCAAAAGATCTGATTAGTTTGAGTGTCTGGTGAAGCGGGAAAAATCTGGCAACGCTGAATATGCTCCAACAATGAAATAAATTCAACTTTGATTCCCAAGCTTTCAATATTTTTAGTATTGAAAGAAGGTAAAATTCGATGTTTAATTTGCCATTGGACAAAAATGGCAACTCCTCCACCAATTCCAGTAAGCCTGTCAAATCGACGAACCACATAATGTGGATTGCTTTTCAATTTGACATTTGGTTTAAGAAATATTTCTGTCACAATGGCAATATGAATTTTGTGAACTTTGAGAAAATTATAAAATTCATCTTCACTCGATTTTAAAGATCTAGCATTCCAATTTAAAATATTCAAATAATTCATCACTGTTGAATTTCAAATTCATTATAATATTATTCGCAAATTTCCATCCAAGTTGAAATGCTTCAAAAAGTGATGAAGTCGAATTCATTCGGATGATCATTTGAAAAAGTTGATCTTGTAGGTAGATCATTTTATTTTCAGTTATATCGCCTAAATCGACTTCGTTTAAAGAAGCGAATGGCATTGAAGAAATATTGGTAGGTAGATGCCTACCTGTCACGCTAGTGTAACTGTCATTAAAAGAAGATCTACCTAGGTCTACCTATTAATAAATTGTTTTCGTTAGAAGAAGTACTGGAAGGTGTTCCTGTCTAGTTGTCTACCTGTTACAAAGGCGTAACTGTCATTAGAAGAATCGATCTACCTGTCAATAAATTGTTTTCGTTAGAAGACGAATTTAAAGGCGTACCTGTTTTTTGTTTTACATTGGAAGAAATAGGTGTCTTAGAAGACTTAGGCGTGACATTGCCATTTAAGGTCGTTGATTTGACGAGCGTTTATGTTTTTCCTTGACAGGACATTTCAAATAATTGGATTTATGATTTCCATCACAATTAGAACATGAAAATTTATTAGTGGTTTCATTCATTGGATAGACATCTTTCAAATGCGATTTACCACAGTTCGAACACCGTATATCCATATGACAGCTTTTGGTACCATGGCCGAAGACTTGGCAACGACGACATTTCGTTAAGGTTTCAATACCATTATGTCATTTATGATGTTCCCAATGAATTTTAATGTGCAAAATGAAACGTACTTTTTCTAAAGTTTTCAAATTGTTTACATCACTTTAATTGAAGTGTATTAGGTGAAGTTCATGAGAAATTCCAGTGCGTGGTTTAAAAGTACCATTCGCTCTTTTTTTCATAAGTATTACCTGGGAAGAGACAAAACCAAGCAATTCTTTTATTTCGTTTTTAATTCCATCAGTACTTTGATCATTTGATAAGCCGTTCAATGCAGCCTTGAAGGGTCTATCTGATTTTGTATCATATGAATAAAACTTATGAAGTTTCTCTGACAAATTCCGGATAAGACGTTAGTAATCTTCCAATTCATCAACCAAGACTCGACATTCTCCTCTTCGTCCGATTTGAAATGATACTTTTACTTCCGGGAGAATAGTAGAAATGCTTTGAAGTCGGAAATCATCACCGTCACTGGTGGCATAGATTGTTGTTTCTTCCCAGAACGACAAGAGTCCATTTTGGGTTTTTCGAAGAATTTTCTTCTATGTCGCTACTATCAGACTCAGGAAGAATATCGTAAATATCTTTAGACGGCATAGGATCAACAGAAGGGAAGTCCATTCGTTGTCTTTTATTTTTACATTCAGATTCTATAAGATCGTCAATGTTGTTAGAAAAAATATGAATAACCGGTTGGGATTTCTTCCGTATTGTATTATTTTTAACCTTAGGCTTGTTGCCTTTCCGGTTGGACGCAGGCAATTTTGAAGAATATAAATTAACTAGGCTAAATTAGTCTTCGAATAGACTCCTAGTTTGGTTAAGTCCTGATAAAGACTGATTTTGTGGTAGTCTTAATAAAGACTGATTAGTTCGAAAAATAATTCTTCGGTGGCTAGGCTTAGAGAAGGCTGATTAATTTCTTAGTCTTGAAAAAGACTGATTATATTTTAATATAGACTCACAACATTGCTTATCCGAGAAAATTATGTTACAATTAATCTAATAAAAATGTGAAATACAATTAGAAATTCAATTCAATTGAGAAGAATTTTCGAACATTTACTATTTCATAAGATTTTCATATTCTTAGTCACGCCGAATTACATTCTCTCACGAAAATGCTCAACATACAATCTCCAATTAAAATTATCTTCTGTCTTCCAACTGGATACTGACAGGTGAAATTCATATTGTTTTTTTTGCCACTTGGGTACATCAGCTTCGTTATGAATATAATAACTGTTCGGGTTCGAGTCTCGACTATACGTTTATTTTTTCACTCAATTTTATATCTGCTTTTTCACATATCAGTCTTTTTCAGTCTGCTCTCTCGTTGAGTATTGATAAGAGATGAAGCCCCCTAGACACTAGAAAATATAGTTAAAGATAGTCAATTCAAATATTTGTACATTTTAGGTAAAAAATTATAAAATGTTATGACAAAATAGGTTCAAAATGACGAACATACTGAGCATCTTTTGAGGATGGTTGTAAAAAAAATCGTCTTCCCGTTCACAATAAATAATTGCTGTTGATATCTGATACATACAAATGATACATAGTGAGTCTAACTTACTACTTTTGTTGATAATCAGGTTTGTGAAATATCACAGTTCTTTGATGATGGAATGGTAATACTTCCTACTAGCGATTAGCAGAACGCTGGTTCGAATCATGGTTGAGGGCCTATCTTTTTACCAATACCTTCAATACATTTCTTAACTGTTTTGATCCACCATCCATCTTAATCCACCTATTGATATAATAATGTGTCAATAGAATTGTGATTACATTGATTCTGCAGGTTAATAATCGGTTGCGAAGTCTGTTGATATATAAAGGTCAAATTCCACAAAAGGAATGTAACACCAAGTTTGTTCGTAAATGATGTGGCCGATTTGCTAAGACGAGCTCTGAAATTGAAAATCCCTGGATAAGTTGCTAAAAACTGGTAGGGATTACTATTTCTGGATTATTTTTTAACTTAGAAAGAGATTTTAAAGTTAAATAAAGTTTTACTATACTCAATGTGAACAATTACCAGAATCTCTAGGATTCCAAACATGCATCCGCATATTATCCTGTACACCAGTTAATACCGATTCGTTCAGACTGTTCATTGGAATACTTTTTCAGTTCTACCCACATGCTACAAATTGGAAATGACATGACTGCAGTCAGTCCCATAGCATTTCTGCCCTCTAGATACACTTAGCCAGCTCGACCAGTCCACCTGCTAAACCGGAAACGGAAACCAACGGAACTTTCATCTTTTCCGCAAAACAGCACATGTATTTGATTCGCAGTCACAGGCGCATAAAACCACCGTGGTTCGATCAATCCAGTGAGGGAAACTGTAAATAAATCGGAGGTCAAATTTCGTAACCGTTTGGCGAAACGGTTTCACTTCCTACTCCGGACAGCCCCGAGGGATGAGAATGACTGTATATATTTTCCGTCCTGGAATGCAGATACTGTTTAACGATAGTGCACAGATAACAAATGTAATAACGATTCAGTAGTTTAACGATAAATGCGGATGTACGTGCCTGCGGAAAACCACGGGTGAAGTTGGTTACATTGGTAACTCTGGAAAACCACCAACCAATACGACTATGTCGTAGTGTAGCCAGCCACACACTTCCGACGCCTAATCGCCAAACTGATTAATTCTGGGTGGAATCAATTTTGCGCCTCGGTCACGTTTTGCTCTAATCACATATCCGGAGGTGCATGTTTGTGTTGTTTGTAGTTCTAATAGAGCATTCGGGGAAATCAAATGTTGCTTCGGTGTTTGTTTCCTGGGGGAACTTCGATTGCTCCGGTGGGTTCCATTGTTAAGAATTTCTATTCGATTCTAAAATACATCGGCGTTTACCCTTTGAGAGATGAAAAATTATTGAAAAAAAATAATACATCTGAATATTCTTCCTAATAGGATCGACCTTAGCACACCTACCATTTGCCTTCCGAAACTTCCCATGGAGTTCAACCTTCTGCATTATAACTAATTATCCCGCACCATTCTCATCCACATCTGGCTCCACGCAACTTCATATATAAAAAAATAAGATTAAAACTCATGTAGCAGCTCAGCTTATGCAGTAATTTGCAAGCGAGCTTCTTTGTTCGGAAGCACCGAACGATAAAATCGCGCAGGACTGGCAATTACTTTCGCCATAAATTATCTGTGAAAATACAGCATAAAAATGAGCATCAAAAGCACCAGTCTCACAGACTAAGACGACATCCGCGAGTGACTTCGTAGGATCTACCCAGCAGGAGACTCAACCCAGCCCAACCAACCACCGAGCAGCTTTCGAACATCTTGTGAAAGTTAATTTAGATAAAATCATAATACCATAAATCCATATACATAAAACCAGGGACCCAGGCTTGAGCCCCGTACAGCATCCGCATTTGCGCTTCATTGGCGGATTTCTCATAATCATAAAGCATGATAAAACCGGGAACAGAATTTCCCCCGACCATTAATACCAAAGCGATGAAAAATCGGAAAATAATAGAAGATTCTTTCATCCCGATAACACGCGGCAGCTCCTTCAAGCAATCGTCTTCATCCGGTAGGCCACTTTCGTGAGTGGATGGCACTGAAAAGATGACATCGAGGGTGGTGGGCAAGAGAGAATAAATCCAGATCCACCCTCCGTTGCTAGACAGAATGATGCGAAATTGTTGAATCGATGCTTCAGTGATCGCGGGAAATTGTCCTGAAAATGTTTTCAATCTTCTAGCACCCTCAGAACGTGGTGCGAAAATTACCTGAACATATTCTGTGCTCTGAAAGGTACTGAGATTTTCATTTGAAATTATGCACACCCAATGTAGAACGTGGAGTGACTAACAAATACTCGTTGGCGTTGAAGGTGGGACTAAGTGGGTATTTGATGTATTTATGAGCAACGGCATTGACCCTAAGTTGGAAGTTTATCAGAATTTAGAATAATCAAAAATCATTTAACAAATGCCTTTGACATGTTGGTAAAGTACTTTCGTTGGTAATTAACTGAATAAAGTTGTTATATAAAAGCTTTTTTTAATCCACCTATTGGTGTAATGATGCCTTTGTCATATTACTAATATTTTTAAAAAATACCACTGGAAGATTCTGTTAGGATTTTTTTTTCAATCTTGAATAAAATAAGAAACTTTCTTTGGGTATGAACTAAGATATTCTTTTCAATTTGTGAACAGTTATGTCAAGTTAGGTAGATTTTTTCTTTATTTTGCATCGTCGCACTGAGTCGTACTCAGCTCGATGAACTGTGTCGAATGATATAGAACACTAGTCACTAGTCAATTATTCAAGTGATTGCATAAACTTTCTACATGAGAAAGGCAATAAGTGTACTTTTGTAAAAAAAACATCGTTATCACGATTCTGTAATAACACTAACAAGCGGATACAAATTGAATAAAAGATTTACAAATTTACACATTTTCCACCTTAAAGATTCAAATGTGAAAACCCTGCACTCTTTACAAAACTGAGCAAAGCACGCTGCGAACAGATCAAAGCCGATAATGTTTTCTTCTTCTTTGGTGCCAACACGTACCGATGCGTACAAGTATTGCATCGTCACTTTGAATGACGGAACCGGAAGTCGAATCCGGATTAAATTACACGGTATATTTTAAATCAATGAGAGCTTTTATTTAACCGTTGCTGAGAAACCGAAGTGAGCTCCGTTTTTGGAGCTCTTCTTCACTATTATCAGAAAGGCTATGAAATCGCTGTCAAACCCGACTTTACAACCGAAGCTTGGAGGGCCGAGTGTCATATGCCATCTACAAAATGTCTCTGTGTGTATATGTATGTGTGTATGTGACAAATAATATCGCTCAATATTCTCAGAGATGTCTGAACCGATCTTTACAAACTTAGATTCAAATGAAAGGTCCTAATATAATTTTCTCTTTCAGTTTTATTTGGATCCGACTTCCGACTCCGGAATTACAAGGAAACAAGTGCAAATTTATGAAAAATGCGCACTCAATTTTCTCTGAAATTAATTAACCGATTTTCACAAACTAAGATGCAACTGAAAGGTGTGTGTGTTTAAAAAGTATTGGAAAAGTTAATCCAGATCCGTCTTCCAGTTCCAGTATTACAGTACGATAAGTGACAATTTTCAATTTCATGAGTATTTTTTCACAGTATGTAAAACTCACTGCTAAATTCATCTAGTTAGTAAATCTTATTAGTTAGTGGATATATAAAAAAAAATTTTGGGACTACTAGTCCCCGGTTTCCGCTTCCGAAAGCACCGATAATAGTAAAGAAAAACTTAAAAAACGGAACTCATTTCGATTTCTCAGCGACGGTTCAACCGATGTTCACGAATCATAATTCATATTAAAGCTCTCATTGTCAGTGTCAAAATATTTAAATGGTCAGTCAAAATGACGAAGCAAAACTGGTACGCGTCGGTACATGCGGCTGAGCAATGTATGTGGCTATGTGTGTATGTGGCTATGTGTGTATGTGTGTGAGTGTGTGTCAAATAATGTCACTCATAGAATAAAAAATCTTAGTTCCATTGGTTCCCATTGAATATTATCATGCTTTCATAGGGTAAAGTGTGTTTAAAATTGCACACCGCCACTTAGAGCGACCATGCAAAAAAGGGTCAAATCATTCTAGATTTGGATCAAAGCTGATTCAATTTGTAAGCTTTATTAGTTATTTACTAAACGAACCGACTTCGGTTATACTGGTTATAAGTTTCCAGTTCCAGAAGTATCGGAAATAGTGGTCAAAAAGTCTGAAACGAGACTCACTGAATTTTCTCAGAGATGATTTGATCGATTTCCACAAACAGGCTCAAACAAAGTTTCTATAGTCTCATACATTGCTGTTTATTTTCATCCTGGTCCGACTTCCGGTTCCAGATCTATAGAGTAAAGTGTGCTTAATCATTTAATGCCATGATTCAATGAAAATAAAGAAACATTCTTATTAACTTGACATAACCTAAAAAAAATTTTATTCTTATTATTTTTTAAATTGGAAAAAAATCCTGACAGAATGATTTAGTGATGAGAAAGGCATTATTACACCACTAGGTGGATTAAAAAAGGTTTTTTTAGTAATGAATTAATTCAAATTGTTTAGAACGATCTAGAAATGAGTGAACCAAACGAACAAAAGCTACCGCCGACACGAAAGAATACAATTGTCGTTGACTTCAGGCAGTGCAAAATTCGTCCTTCGATACGAGAACTTGAAGGTTTGCATTTATTTCAATGCAACAAGACAAATAATGTGGTTTACATCGAGTTTTATAAAGAGTTGGATGCAATTCAATTCGCAAAAGACAATAACAATGTGCACTATGTGGAGCACGATAACATTAAGTACAATATTCTAGTATATATGGAAGATAGTACTATAGAAGTGCGTGTGCATGATCTTCCCTCAACCGTCACCGATTCATATATTCGCAAAACTATGTCCCAATGCGGAGAGATTCTCTCTATCGAAAAAGAAAAGTGGAAGAATTTTTTCCCCGGTATTCTAAATGGTGTACGTTTATTATGCATACACTTGAAGAAGCCTATACCTTCTTATGTGATTTTCGGTCAAGAATTCCGTGCAAATTACTTGCTACCTATGACAATCAGATGGCCACATGTCAATATTGCCAAAAAGCTGTTCACTACGGTAAGCCATGTGATAAACTGGACAAGGAGACAACTACACCAAAAGACAACGGTGCTTCCTTCACACCAACCCCAAGCAACCCCAGTACACCTGTGACAGCCACCAACAACAATGAAGCATCCCCTTCAACGAATCTATCATCATCCCCTATAGAACAAAGTACACCAGCTGCAGGTTACAACTTATCCTCCAATCAACCAGCAATTGCAACCAATGTACAACAAGGTGCATCTACAGCAACTAGCAACGAAAAGAAGACGGAAATCGACAACAATACCATCTATGCGGCAATGGATGACGAGACGAACCACGAACGAAGTGCCCCTCAATCCTCGCAGGAGGGAAACGGAAGCTCCTTTTCCCCTTGAAAAAGGATGACAACGAGATCCATCTAAAAAAATTTTTTTTTTAAATCGGCGCAATCGGTCACGTAAAGCTTCTACGCAAATAGGCCTGAATAGAAATATCTTTAAAAAAATGTAGATTTTTCATATGGAACGTATATGCCAGTAGGGTAGTATAGTAAGCAGCAAACCATTTACTGAATTTGCTGATCCCATTGACTAACAAACACCGCATTAGCTTCAAACAAACTGTATCAGTGACTGAACAGTCAGCTGTTTGAACTAATTGAGCTCTGAACTAGTGAAATAAACCACTAGTTGAGAGTCTACAAATTTCAATTTAATGTCAAATTTATAATCACACCACAGTCAGTATTACCAAATCTATGCGTTTGTTGACGGTTTAGTGCAATTAATTACCACCGAGATTCGAAGCCGTTTCCAAGAATTTGCATAATTATTCTAGCACTTTCCATTCGCTACCGGCTCATGGCACCTACATAAATCACTTTCCATGAATCCGCAAACAGTGAAAATATAAAATATTTGATTTCCGCTTGCCGTTTTGTAACCTGAAATGACAGAATTGGTAAATGAGCACACTAATGTGCAGCAAAACCTACTAGCAATTTAGAGTATCGAAATATTTTCAAACTGCAGCTTTCATAAAGTTGGCACTTTATTGCGTGACTGTCGAGAACGAACGCAAACAATGGCGCTGACATGTGTGTTGGAAAAATAATGCATCGCTGCTATTCGTTGTGCGATGTGCTCTTTCAAGCTTTCATAAATTGCTAGTGTTTATCCTGCACTTTGCTGTTATCGGTATTATAACCATTACGCTTCACGACGGCAACGACGACGACTTCTACATTGATTGAGCAGTTAAGTGCAACTGTGTAAGCATCCACCGTCAGAAAATACCGGAGTGGGTCGAAAGCTAGTTCCGTGCAACAAATTTTCGCCTGCCGTGAGCTTCCACTCACTCGTCAGGTAGAATTCAGTTAGCTGATAAGACATGACCTACCAGGATTCGTGCAGGTACTGGAATGGAAAACTGGCAGCCAATTACTTGGACTTAAAGGGGTGAATAGGACTTTTGCTTTTTAGCTGATAAGATGAAAATGGAAACTTAAAATATACTACAATAACTCGACGAGTGGCAATTGAAGTTAGATGGAAATTGATCACTTTATCGCCTAGCTACAATTCAAAAACTTACCGTAGTTCGTGAAAGATGGTAATTAAAGAACTGAGATTTCAGAAGATTGTAACGACATTGGAACTATTCTCGGTTTTATAGCGAGATATGAAAATGAATATTCAACTTCATTCTACCGACTGGAAACAATCCACTGTTTGACCTCATTTTCCACTACACAAACTGCTTTTAATTGAAACATTTAAAGTGTCAGAGCTGTTTTCCTTCGCTTTCACAAACCAAATAATAGAAAGCTACAGTCAGAAGGAAAGTGCAGTGCTGGAAAAAGAAACAACGCGCTGTTCCCTGGAACAAAACGCCATGCAGTGGAAGTTTATAATTCTTTTAGTTTGTTCAAATTGTTATAATTTTCTGCATCGGAGCGCGTTTTCCACAGCACTCCTAGCCTATTGTAACTATTTTTCGTCCGTACGATGCCGATAACTGGGAATTGAGTGGAGTGCTTTCGCCGTGCGGTTACTGTGTGTCGATGCAATGAAGCACGTTCGCAGTCGTGATTTATTTTTGCGAATTTAATCGAGCCATCGTTAGGTTGGGTCACGTTCAATGATTAAACAAAACTAGAATGCAATTTTACCTACTGGCCATGGTGTGCTTACTACAAAATAATGGATGTATTATATCTACTATATAGCGTCATATGTTCGGAATGTTATTTGCATTATTTTATAAATATTGGGAACTACGGACGAAGAAAACTATTTATGCTGGAGTGTCCTTCGCTTGCTTTCGCTCCAAGGTTACTGTTTAGGCTCGAGTTTAGGCTTTAATTATATTTCAATGCCTAGGTTTCAACATTTTTACTAAGGTAAATTTCCTTTGCAATATTGTTTTTCTGAAAACTCTAATATTCTATTTCAAAACTACCCACAATAAATACCTCAGATCGATTACAATGAAGTTATGAGTGAATCCACTGCTTTCGTGTACAAGAAACAATATGAATATTCAAACAAGAATTTTATCAGAAACCTACATCTGGTACCCAAGGGCACATAGGTGTGCAAACTTTGGTAATAACGCAAAAAAATTAAAAATCGCAGAAAAAAGATGTCCGTTCAAATCAAATATATTATACCTTTATTTCAAGTTTCAAAGATTTAGTTGAATCTACCTAACATATATTAATTTCAAACATCTTTTTCTGAGCAGCAAAGCTTATTGGAAACAAAAAAATTTACATATTGATTCAAATACAATATTTTATCGTGAATACGATTTACCTTATTATGGGGTGCCTTTTAAAAATTCACCCTCTGAGAGAGTAATAAGTTTTTGATCGTGAATATCTCTTGTTGTATCTAACGAATCAACATAATTTTTGCTACATGCCATCGGAAATATGATAACAATTTTATGATAAAATTGTCAGTTGTTTGACATAATCTCAAGTAATTCAAAATTTAACTTTTCTGAAATGTTTGGTATAAACGAGTATCAAACAACAACACATGCCAATGAGAACGCGTTCTGAGTAAGAGAACAAAATATCTGCTGCTGTACAACAAATCGTTTGAGAAAAATGTTCCGAACAGTGTTTAATACGATATTGTGAGTTCCAAAATTTTGTCCTGAAAGGCAGGAATAAATCCCGCATTAGGCATTACACAAAATCAGCCATCTTTCAATGAAATGCAAATCCGAAATGAAAAAATCGAAATTAAAATTCTATATACTGCTATTTTTATAGCCTTTAGGACCGCCCATTAGTGGAAAAGCTACAGACGAAATAACGTAAAAATAAACCTCTTAACAGAAATAGGATCAGTTTGGATTCTATCTCCACTGCGAGCATATGTATTTTGTGTCTTTGGAAAGCTAGTTTCGCTTCCGACAAGAGCGATTACGTCACAGCTGGCAGTCATTTGCATTGGTGAAAAAACAACGGTGGAGAGCATCACACAAAATCAACCGTTCTAATGACTCTAAAAGTTTTCTAAAGAACTATTAGGATTTGTTGTCCGCAAATCGAAGGTAAATATCCTCAGTTTAGTGCAAATCTAGAACAGTTTGGTTAGATTTGTGCACTCTTCGCTGTGTGAAATTCACAGTAATCGAGATCAAGTGAAGCTTTCTTTGTTTTTGAGAAAAATGTGCAAAAGGGGAATGCTTGCATAATTCATACAATTGATCAACTAATTGATATTCGGAAGTGTTAAGGAATATGTCAGTTGTTTTCGTATTCACGACATTCAGTTATGTCTCTGACATTACCCACCCGCCTTTTTATATAATCTAAATCAATATATATAAATATAAATATTTGATAGAAATACATTAAACTTTTTTATTCAAAGCGGAATATTTTGCTAATTTAAAATTTTTTTTTTGATTCGGATACCTTTTTTCACAACTTTGCAGCAAAATAGAATGAAATATATTGAGTTTTCAAATCTAAAACGTTACATCGAAATCTGTTTCGTTACATCGAAATGCATCAAGTTTTGATGCAAATTACCAGATGTAGTAAATAAAAATTAAAATAAATTGTTTATTATTCCTTCGATCCACATAAGTAATGTAAGAAATAAACGATCTAAGATTTGGAATCAAATTCAAGCAATACATTACCAAAATAAAATAAATCAATTATGTGTGTACTTAGATTTGAACAAGTAACGAACACAAATCAAGATCAAAATGGCTTCCACTGAAGAAATCGGTTATGAAGTGATTGATAATTGAACAAGTTTTTACTGATATTGCGTTTATCGAGCTTCTAAGCACTTGTCATTTGTCGTTGTTGATTTATTTTTGGGGTAGTATTTTAACAGTAGTCATCAAATATTCTCTAATTTTATTCATTTTTCCTAGCAAAAAATACTCTACTGAAACGACAAAAAAAGTCAAGGAAGTGACTTCTGAACCGTATCTCGCTGGATGCACGGAATTTATTTTTCATTGGAGAATAAAACAAGTACTTCGAATTGATATTACATTTTGGCCTTTATCAAGTATCCAGGAAATATTTCAGTAACACAACGTGAAGTACAAGTCATTGAAAACACTGTTTCGCGAGAGCAATGTACCACGACACATTTACTGAATGTGCCTTCTAAGGGGCAAAGCATATTCAAGCGTTTCACAGAGAATCCATATCTCACACTGAGTTATAAAAAACCATTACACAGAAATAAACAGTAACAAATCAGTAGTTAAACTGAAAGTCACATTTATTACAACAAAACTAATTATTATAGTTGTATTAAACATATCTTTTCATTGATTCAATAAGATATATGGAACGAAATCAAAATATATTCAAATTATTTCTATTCTTTTCCTTTTTCGATATTAAAAATTTGTTTTCTAAATTCAAGTGTAATCCTTTTTTGAAACGAAAAGATTAATAGTTGTTCCGACTGGAAAGGTCAGATGAATCAACATTAATGAATCTGTCAAAATATTATATCATTGAACTAACACGCTAAAATTTTTATTTTAACTATAAATCTGCATAAGCCCTTGAACAAACAGAAAAATTGTTGTTAACAATATGCTATTTCTTTAAATTTACATTGCTTTTTCCTGCGTGCACGCTTCTAATATAAACATTTTTCTAAGCTTATTTTTTCACAATACTTTTTTTCTTTCGTTTCGGTAAGTCCAAAAATTATCTCCAAAACTATAAATTTTGAAACAATTTCTCAAAGATGAACAGCGTTGGGTTGCGTTTGGCTCGACGGATTGCACAATGATATAATTATGTCACTTGTTAATTGGTTAATAAGAATAGCACTATATATAGTATTTTGATACATTGATATTAATCATTTAAACACCTTAGCCGTCTGTTTCAATCTCCATCATTCACTTGATTAGATAAAATAAATGAAATGAAATCGAATGAAGGTATTTTACCTACTTAACGGAAGGACAACTATTCATTAAGACTCTTCCGTAGCTGTCGCAAAGTTGATAAAGCCTGGAATTTGCTCTAACACGCAAATGCTTGCGATCGCAAAACAACTAAAATATTTTTGTGAATTTAATTGATTAAATTTTAAAACAACAAATCGATAAGCAATGACATCCAACCTCAAACCTCAAACGGGTAATGAAACATTACAGCTGGGCAATCACCTACACTCTAAACGAAAAATGAAACGTTTCAACAAGGTGTCATTCGTACAATTACAAACAAAAAATGTCGCAGTTGTTCCAACCATTTGTTCAGTTATTTGAACTCAAACGACTGTTACAATTAATGTTTTCTACTGGTAGTCTCTTTGGAATATGTCGCAGAAATTGAGTAATTGAATGCAATTTTTATTTCATAGCCTAGAAATTAAAATGGCGTGGATTTTTTTTGGAAAAGTCCCAATTAATCAGGACACTTTGCTTTGAAAAAATATTTCGAAAATAAACAAACTCCATGTAATTCTAATGAATGTTTTCGCTGATAAAGTGACTACAAATATTTTTTAAGCAACTAACATTTGTTTGAAACAATCAAGCTCTAGCTTTTTTTTTTTTTTTCAGATATATTTTATTAAGGCACAATCTGTTACAGTTTATGATGCCAAGGGCTTGTCCCTGTGGGTCCTCAGGAGACACTCTTGTATCTTTGAAGATCCGGCGTGTGTCCCTCATCGATGGGAATGGTTCTTCGTGGCGGTGGTGATGGAAACATGGGAATAATTCTCGTGACATGGAAACATTTCAAAGGTTGCCGCATTCTTTTGTGGGTCCGCGGTAAACACCCCCGGGTTACGAGAACCCGGCGGGTGGCCCGCATGTTGACTGGGGCGGCTTTCCGTGGGCGTTTATAATGATGTTGCCGAAGAGAATGAAAAAAAAAAACATGGAGAAGTAAATGTTGTGGAAAACGGAGTGGAAAAAAGGGTATGGGAACGAATGACTAAAAACGACAAAGATCTAATTAGTTTACATCGAGATGGTGAAGAGTCGGGGGAAGGGGTATGCGAAAAAGTTAGAGACAGCAAGAAGATCTTGTTAGTTTCGATAGAGATGGTAGACAGGCAGGGGATCGGGAGAATCGAGCGGATGTTAGTGCCGAACCTGTAGGTGAAAATTATTCTTAACCTCGCCAAGGAAAGGAGAACTTTCTATGCCAGATGCAACGGATCACACTTGTATATTTATGTGTTTAAGGTACTTGTATATGAGCATCATATATGAAATATCCCGATTTGCCAACACATCTCGAACAGGTACATCAGGTGGTCTACCTCGGGCCCTGAGGGAGTCCTTCAATAAAGACCTGGCGTCAGTATACTCCACGCACGTCCACACGATATGCTCGATGTCCTGATAACCGTTACCACAAGCGCAGAGACCGCTCTCTGCGAGCCCAATACGCCGGAGATGCGCGTTGAATGTGTAGTGATTGGACATGAGCCGAGACATCACGCGAATGAAATCGCGACTCACGTTCATCCCCCTGAACCATGGTTTCGTCGATACCCTAGGGATAATGGAATGTAGCCATCGTCCCAGTTCGCCATTGCTCCATGAAGTTTGCCGAGAGTTTCGAGACGAGAAATACTGAAAAATTCATTGAAGCAGATTGGTCTTTCATAAATATCACCTTCCAATGCGCCCACTTTAGCCAATGAGTCTGCCTTTTCATTGCCCGGAATGGAACAATGCGAAGGGACCCAGACTAACGATATTGAATAAGACCGTCCAGATAAAGTTCTCAAGTGTTCCCGTATTTTCCCCAGAAAATATGGGGGATACTTTCCTGGCTTCATTGCCCGGAGAGCTTCTATTGAACTTAGACTGTCCGTGACGATGAAGTAATGGTCTTTGGGCAAGGTTTTAATGATCTCGAGGGTGTACTGAATGGCAGCTAATTCTGCGACGTAAACTGAAGCCGGATCACTGAGTTTGTACGAAGCGGTGATGTTCTGATTGAAGATACCGAAGCCTGTGGACTCGTTGATGTTTGATCCGTCAGTGTAAAACACTTTTTCACAGTTGACTGTTCTAAGTTTGTTATAAAAAATATTAGGGGCTACTTGAGGGCGTATGTGATCCGGAATTCCACGAATCTCTTCTTTCATGGATGTGTCGAAAAACACAGTAGAATCAGAAGTATCCAAGAAATGAGCACGGTTGGAAACAAACGAAGAAGGATTAATATTCTGAGCCAGGTAATCAAAATACAAGGACATAAAACGGGTCTGAGAATTGAGCTCGACAAGCCTTTCGAAGTTTTCAATCACCATCGGATTCAAGATGTCGCATCGGATTAGCAATCGATATGAGAGATCCCAGAATCGATTGTTCAACGGTAAGACGCCCGCAAGCAATTCGAGACTCATCGTATGAGTCGATTGCATGCAACCTAAGGCAATACGCAAACAACGATACTGAATTCTTTCCAGTTTAATGAAATGGGTGTTCGCGGCGGATCGGAAGCAGAAGCATCCATATTCCATTACGGACAATATCGTTGTTTGGTACAGCCTGATCAGGTCTCCTGGGTGGGCACCCCACCAAGTTCCGGTTATTGTACGAAGAAAATTGATTCTCTGTTGGCATTTTTGTTTCAGATACCTAATGTGACATCCCCAGGTGCCTTTGGAGTCGAACCAGACCCCGAGATATTTAAATGTGAAGACCTGAGCTATGGTTTCACCCCCTAGTTGAAGCTGTAATTGGGCTGGCTCTTGCTTCCTTGAAAATACAACCAGCTCAGTTTTCTCCGTAGAGAATTCAATACCCATTTGAATAGCCCAGGCGGATAAGTTGGCAAGAGTATCTTGTAACGGCCCTTGCAGATCGCCAGCTTTGGGTCCTATAATGGACACAACGCTGTCGTCGGCAAGTTGTCTTAGCGTGCAAGATGTGTTTATACATTTGTCGATGTCGTTTACGTAAAAATTGTATAAAAGGGGGCTTAAACATGAGCCCTGAGGAAGACCCATGTAACTGAATCGTACTGTCGACAAATCACCCTGTTCAAAATGCATGTGTTTCTCGAACAATAGATTATATAAAAAGTTATTCAAAACTGGTGAAAGACCATGCTGATGCAACTTCTCAGATAGAATTTTTATAGAAACTGAATCGAAAGCCCCCTTGATGTCAAGGAAAACAGATGCCATTTGTTCTTTACGAGCAAATGCCATTTGAATTTCGGTTGAGAGTAACGCAAGACAATCGTTCGTTCCTTTGCCCCTGCGGAAACCAAATTGTGTATCTGAAAGTAAGCCATTAGTCTCGACCCAAGTATCTAAACGAAAAAGAATCATTTTTTCGAACAATTTCCGGATACAGGAAAGCATAGCAATCGGCCGATACGAATTGTGGTTAGAGACTGGTTTCCCTGGTTTTTGGATAGCGATAACTCTCACTTGTCTCCAGTCATGTGGCACAATATTACCCTCTAGGAACTTGTTGAATAAATTCAATAAGCGCCTTTTGGCAGAGTCAGGCAAATTTTTCAACAAGTTGAATTTAATTCTGTCTAGCCCTGGGGCTTTATTGTTACACGACAAGAGCGCAAGTGAGAACTCCATCATCGTAAACGGTGTTTCGTTTATGTTCGATGTCGCGACGCGGGTGATCTTCTCTTCCGGAACAGAGTCGGGGCATACCTTTTTCGCGAAGTCGAATATCCAGCGATTTGAATATTCCTTACATTCATTCGTATTATTTTGATTGCGCATTCGTCGGGCGGTGTTCCAAAGAGTGCTCATTGATGTTTCTTTTGTTAGTCCATCCACGAATCGACGCCAGTAACCACGTTTTTTAGCTTTAATCAAACTTTTCATTTTAATTTCTAGCGCCGCGTATTCGCGGTAATTATCCGGTGTTCCATATTTCCTAAAATTTTTATACGCTGAAAACTTTTCTGCGTTAAGTTCTGAGCACTCTTTGTCCCACCATGGGTTTGGAGTACGAATGTTAGTTTTTGTGCCAGGTACACGTTTCGTCTGAGCTTGAATCGCGGTTTCGAGCATTAAGCCAGCCAAAAACGTGTATTCATCGTTCGGAGGAAGCTCTTGAGTAGATTCGATCTTCTCGGATATCGAGGACGCGTAGCTTTTCCAATCAATGTTTCGTGTGAGGTCATACGAAACATTGATTGTCTCCAATGGTCTTAAACCGCTGTTGATTGAAATTACGATAGGCAGGTGATCGCTACCGTGAGGATCATTGATCACATTCCACTTGCAATCTAATCGTAGCGAAGTCGAGCAAAGGGATAAATCCAGCGCACTTGGCCTTGCTGGTGGTGCAGGAATCCGTGTCATTTCTCCCGTATTCAAAATTGTCATATTGAAGTTGTCGCAGATATCATGGATCATAGTAGATCTATTGTCATCAAGAAGACAACCCCATCCCACACCATGTGAGTTAAAGTCTCCTAAAACTAACGTAGGTGCAGGAAAGAGTTCTATGATATCACAAAGCCGTCGGTGCCCGACCGAGGTTCTAGGGGGAATATATATAGAAGCAATGCAAAGATCTTTACCTTTAATTCTAGCTTGACATGCGACTACTTCAATGCCTGGAGTCAGAGGGAGGTTAATTCTATAGAACGAATAGCACTTTCTGATCCCTAAAAGTACTCCTCCGTAGGGGGTTTCTCGATCCAAGCGTATTATATTAAAATCGTGGAAGGTAAGGGGTACCTGAGAAGTTAACCAAGTTTCGCATAATGCAAATGCATCACATTGTAGGTTTCTTATTAGCATTTTGAAGGAATCTATTTTAGAGATAATACTTCTACTGTTCCACTGTAAAACAGTAATCGAATCCATGACCTCGTTCGAAAAATTAGCCATCGAAGGATACGATTGCTGAAAGAAGGGGCCATTTTGCAGTCAACTGCATCAAAAACGTTTTAACTACTGGAATAAAAGTCATCAAAAGACTCTTAAGGGGGTCAGAAATGTTGAAGGTAGAGAATATGAAGTCCACAATGTCAGTGAATTTTACAAGTCCAGCACATGGTATGTTCTTTGGCTCTCTGGGAGTTTTTGGTGTCCCCGGAAGTGTTGGGTATTCTTTTTCGCATTGTAGGTCTCCGGAACTAGGAGCTTTCGGCTTTGTATTTTTGTTTTTTCCACCAGCACTCCATGTTGATGTTATTTTTGGAGGGCCCTTAAGAGATACCTTCGAACCCTTGCTAGGAAGCTTAGGAGATGATATGTTTCTCCTTTTCCTAGAACTTTGAGGGACAGTTGAAGATGTACCTTCGAGAGGATCATCAGAGTCGCACTCGTCCGTTGACAAGCAAGTGTAGAGATTTGTTGATTGTCTCGGTGGTGTAACATTTTTCAGTATTTCTGCGAAAGAGCGCTGTGAGCGTTGCTTGAGGGATTGCTTCAAGTGATCTCCTCGTAATTTATACGTTGGACATGCTGGGAGATCATGCGGACCTGTGTTACAGTAAAGACACTTTTCAATGTTTTTTTCACAAGTGCCACTCGCATGACTCCCTCCGCACTTCGAACAGTGGGGCCGATTTCCACAATGGGAAGCTGTGTGTCCTAGCTGTTGACAACTAGTGCAATTCATTACCCGTGGTACGAAAAGTCGTACAGGCAGACGAACCCTGTCCAGGAGAACGAATTTCGGCAAAGCCGAGCCGGAGAAGGTCACCCGATACGAGTCCGAGTGGGGATAAGACTTTGTCCCATCCGCGGCGATCGATACTGAATGCAAACGTTTGCAGTCCAGTATCTTGACATTCTTAAGCAAGGGATCTTTAAAACATCCAACCCCATGTTTGAGAATGTCCTCGCATGTCAGACTTGGATCTGTGATCACTCCGTCTATCTCGACTTCGCGAGCTGGTATGTAAACACGGTAGTCCCGCGTAAAGTGCTCGTTTCGAGCGATCTCATTAGCCTGCTTCAAACTGGTTAACGAGACCCTGAGCTTATCCGAGCGAACTTTCAATATATTTTGCACGGTTGTATATTGTGACGTCAGGTCTTTAGAAATTTGCAATAAATTAAGTGGTTTTTCTACGGTCCGGAAATAAACCACATAAAGGCCAGCCGAGATAGAGGGTTCATCGGGATACTGTTTAACTCGGGTAGTCTTATTGTTTGGAGCAGATTTTGAATCTGTCTCCATTGTATCAGCGGGGGGAAGGGTACTATCAGAAGGACTTGTCATAGCGCGGCTGATTCTCCGCGCGTATTATAGGGGGTAATCAGAGTAGAGATATACGATAAAAAGTAATGAAGGGGAAAAAAACACTATACTTAACGAATAACTTGTGGCAAAACTCGGCCGCTGGGACCACAAGTTGATTAGTTGTGCCTCCGTGTGCAAAAAACCGCTGAGAGGAAAAAGCACCGGTCCACTGTTTCACTTTAAATGTCTGATCCAAACGTCCAAGCAGCACTAGCCCACGGCACTTTCCACGCCGTCAACAACGATGGGTAATTGCATGAGACTTTCCAATATTTTATGAACAAACGAAAAAATGACACGTGAAGAAAATTTTCCTGACTGTTCAAGCACCCAAGCTCTAGCTTGAATCAAACATATTTTGTTTGAATCTACGATGTTTTGATTAGAAACAACACATTGCGGATTGAAACAACGATTTATTTGTTTTACGGAATGTTGATCGTTCACACACAACATTTTGCCTAAGATTGCTGTCAGAGTGAAAGCGTCAAGCGAAGCGTCGAGGCGCGCGTGCTAGCTAGTTGCATTTGATCAAAGCAAACCTGTCAAAGTGAATGCGATGCGAAAACAGTACATCGCATTGAATCGCTTCGCTTCGGTCCGCGTTCCGCGCTCATTCTGACATCAACCTAATGTCGTTTTCGTTTTTAAATTGCACTACACCCGTGCTACACTTTTTCTGCACCGATACCACTGGTCAAAAGTTTGGTGTAGCGTTGTGCAATGGAATCTTTTATTGTAGTCAATGGTTACTGTTTATGATTTCAGACATTTCATGTCTCCGTGTAGCACTGCACCGGTGTAGTGCAAATTAAAAACGAAAACGCCATAAGTATCTGGTCATAGCATTATCACCAAACTAACAGTTGATATAGAAATAGAATTAACTAGCAAAATGTTCATATGGCATAAAGAAGCAGGAAGAGCATTTCTAATTTCGTTTACAAGAATGTTGCTGTAAACCTATTAACCTAATAGTAATTTGTTGTCCCACAAGTGAGGGCAAAAAATCAGACAATTCGCTCCAATATGTAATCACTATCTTTAGAATTTATTTGTAAATACTCAGTACATGATACAAACTAAAATCATAAAAGTTGAAAAGTAAAATACTCAATCAGCTGCCAGCTCTCCTGTTTCATACCTACTCAGTTCCATCCCCACGCACTAGCTCGTAGTTGGGGATTAAAAATGTAATTAACTTTTCTCCGGCAACAGTTGCAAAAACACGCCAAATCACATGTCGTTCTGTATCAAACCCAAATCATCAATGTTTCCAGAACCGTGGAACAGCCAAACTGTAGATATACGGGGAATGAAGGAGAAATTCCTTGGGGAATGAATGAAGCACGGGTGTAGTGCAATGATCCGACTAGCTGGCAAAGCTCGACTTAGCCGGCTGCAAAATTAGTGGGAGTTTGTGTCTTGACAGTTGATTTGCGGCTGCCGGAATTAGATCTGAGATTATTCGCCTGGTATTGCCATGAGTCATCACGGTGCTTTCGGGGAAGTGTAAGTGAGGATAATTAGGAATTCAATTATCTGTACAGAATCTCTCCGGTTGCTCCTTCATTAACAGCAAATACGTTGTGAATGGAACGAAAAACTTTTAGAATTTCTGTGGTTGTCGTCGTTAAAATACCGCCGTGGCTTGAATTCTGGTTACTCTTTGATATCGATTCCAATTCAGAATGCAACCCGAATAAAAATTTTATTCATAATTTTTTTAATGTCTGCTCTTTTTAACTTGTAATAATGCTATTCCAGAATGAATTTGAATATCGATTTTGTAAAAAAAGTTTTAATACCTGAACACGTGTCCCCTTCACAGAAAGAAACAATTAAAATTCTTGATTATTGTAGACACTTTAAATTCATCATTATCACATTGTAATGCTACAGATGTTTTGCAGTAAATGATTGTTAAATTACTGTACCATTACAATATAAATATTGAATACATAACGGAATTTTTGTACCAGGATATACTCAAGCGGTCGGATTTCGACACCGAACAGTGCGATATCCCAAACGAAAATTCGCTGTCAGTTCTAACTGAAAGCTCGTCCTAATGATGTAAGGGTTTGATTCTGAAAGGAGCAATTTTAGGATCCATGCGTACGCGTGCCATCAGATATTTGAGGTTTTTGCGGAAAGAACGAAAATATAAGAAACTTTTTGCGTTCCCTGAACTGATATTGGGATGAACCCTAAATACGAGCTCTTTCGATTTTCCGCTTCTCAAGTTAAGAAAAACTTTTACTACCCTGCTAATGATATTCTTTCAGTAACGGTAAAAGTTTTATCTGGGTATGTCAAGCTGTTTTTGTCGTGGAAAACGAGTTTCACTGGTTAACAAGCGTACAGCATTTTGGAACAGTTTAGACGCACCTGTTTGGTTGACATGGCAAAATTTGTCAGTTATACTGCTTAGAATAATGTAAATTTTGAGGTGTAAAAGTAACATGACTCAATATGCAGAGTATTCCATCTTGGATTTGATCTTTTCCGGCGAATTGCTTCACGCAAACGTCTCATAACGTACAAATAATACTCCTTGTTTAGGATCTGGTCTTGTGGAATGAATTCATGATACACAACACCCTTGTAATTATTGTGCCGTAGTGAACATTTCTGGCACCCGAGGCTAACTTAAAAATAATTTTCCAACAAACACCATGAAGACGAACACACATTATTTCATTTTCCTGTAAGGTTATCCCAAGTAACATTTTCAATTTTAGTAAATAGTTGTAGCTCTTTTGAGTGTTACATTATAAATCCCACATTGAAACTGTAAACACCATAAAAGCATTCTAAACCATTATAAGATCATATTGTTGCCAAGTGGACAGTTTCCACAGGAACAAAAGAATACGGTCACCATCGACAAGTACCCACGTCATCTGGACAATCCCTATGTAAGATTCATCCCATCAGCCACCGCCGACTAAAACTGGAGATTGGATCCGTCAGAGTTTCGGTTGTCAGCATACGATAATGTGAACCAAAAACAACAACGTTACAATTCATGAAATTATCCTAGTCTTAAGTACAGTTAGGAAATACTATCGGCATCTAAGAGATAAGGCAGTGTGCTTCAATAAAAGTATACTGTTAAATAAAAAAGTGCACAGTTCTTCATAAGGTTAACCATATGAAGCGAAAGGAAGAACCAGTATACCCCTGCGTTAAATTTATTTCGAAATGGTACAAAATTCAAGAAAGTTGCAAAACCTGTTTTACGATCAACATTAACATTCCATAGTAATAAAATATAAGATTTTTTTACTACTGAACCTGAATTCATGAACTTGATTTTGGACACGAATTCTGAATTTGGATTAAGGCTCTGGATTCTGGGAATGAATTCTAGATCTGAATTTTAGATTCTGCACTAGAATTATAGAATTTGATTCTCTATCTGAATTATAAATCCGTTTTCTGGTTCTGAGAATGAATTCTAGACTTTAGCTCTGGGCTTTTATTCAAGATTTGATTTCTGGACTTGAATTGGGAGTCTGGGTTCTGGACCAGAATTCTAGGACTGTATTCTGTATCTGAATCCTGGACATGAATTTAAGTTCTGTATTCTGGAGTAGGATTCATAAATCAATTCTGGGTTAGGAACTGAATTTTAGACTTGAATTCTGGTTCTAACGACAGGGAATTAATTCTGGACCTGGATTCAGAACTTTAATTCAGGACATTGGTTCTGATTTCTGGACTTGTAATGGAGACCTGGGTTTTTAAAGGTAATATAGAACTGGATTCTGGACATGAAATCAGGAGCTGAATTTTTGACACGAATCTTAGATTCTGCACCAGTACTTGGATTCTGAAAATGTATTTTGAATCTGAATTCTGGAATTAGATTTCGGACATGAATTATGAAATTGGACTTTGCTCTTGAATTCTGATCCTGGATCCTGAATCTTGATTCTAAACCTAGATTCTGGAAATGGATTTTAGACTTGAACTCTAGATCTTGAAAATCAATCTGGATCTGGTTTTGGTACTGAATTCTAGACCAGATTTCTACAACTGGATTTTGTATCTGAACTCTGGACATGAATTCTAAATCTGTTCCGGAATTGGATTTTGTAAATAAATTTTGGACCTGGATTCTGAATTAGGATTTTGGTTCTAGAATCCGGAGTTCTGGATTTGACTTCTGAACTTCAACTCAGAACCTGGATTCTACATCCGATTTCTGGACTTGGATTTTGAACCTGGAATCTGGACCAGCATTCGGGACCTGGGTTCTGGACCTGAATAATAGAACTGTATTTTGGACATGAATGCTAGATTTTCAACCAGTACTAGGATTCTGGTTATGAATTTGGACGTGGATTATGAACCTGAATTCTGCATCTAGAACCTAAACCTAGGTTCTGGGAATGAAATCTGGAACCTAGATTCTAAACCCAAATTCTGGAACTGGATTCTGAACCTGAGCTCCAGATCTAAAATCTGAACCAGGACCAAAAGTTTCAGAAAATATATTTTTTTTGTTACTTACGATTCTCATACTACTAAAAATTTGATCGAAAATAGCTAAACATAACGATGGTATAGAGTTAAAATGATTATGTTAAGCAATTTTGGCTCACTAAAATAACACGTTTCCGAAAAAAAAAACGCTCCCGCTGTCGAGATATGAAAGTCGTGCGATGTTTATAAGGACTAAAACATTTAAATGATTCCTCGACCGTTCACCAAAATTTTTACGAATTTTATCTTAGATCGGTATGGTATTTTTTATGCCAAATGTCTTAGAATTTAAAGTTTAATTTAAAAAAAAAAATTTTCCTTAATCCAGATCTAAAATTACAAAATTTATTTAAAAAAACTCGACTCTTAAATTCCGGAAATTTTTGAGGTTGAAGAAGTATTTTGCCAAATGTAATAGAATTGCATGAAACATTGAGATCTAGTATAATCTCGAAAATAATTTGAAGAAATTGGCAATGGATATTTTGAGATCTCAGAAATCAAAATATTTTTTTACGGCAAATATTTAAGAATTGCATGAAACTTCGAGATCTAATGTCATATAAAATAAAATTATTTTTCAAATCGATTCTCTGGAATTCAAAAATTTTTGAGATTTCCAAAATCGAAAAATCTTTTTTTCATGCTAATGTCTTTAAAATATCTTAAGCTTAGAGTTCTAGTGTTATCTCAAAAAAAAAATTTTTTTTTTGAAAAATCGACTCTGGAATTCCGAAATCGAAGTTTTGTCGAGATCTGGTGTTACCTCGACGTTTAAGGCAATTTTAGGATATTTAGCATCAAAAATAAATTTACTATTACGGCGATCTCAAAATTTCCAGCGCTCAACATCTCGAATGAAAAAAATCAGCAGAACTCCAACAAAAATCGTTGCCTCTCGTGAAAAACGAACAGCGCATTGAAACCCACAGAAAACTGATGATCATAGAATCCTTTTTCAGGGCACAATCGAACCGCACAGAATGATATTTTTGAATCAACGTTGGAGAAAAATCTGATCCGTGCTGTTTCATAGAAGAGAATTTATTTTAAGAAACATTGTTGAAGGATTTTCATAATCTGCTTTTTCATTTAACTCTTTTGAATGCATTCAAAGTAAAAAAAAAAAAAAACAAACAGCGCTAGTATTAAATCAGATGACCTCATCTTTCGTGAAGATTGCCAGAATAAACAAACCTAATTTTACGACCTGGGCTGATACGGACAGAAAATTTTGTTTTTTTTACGAGCTCTAAGGCCAACAATCTCCCAGGCAGGCATTTTCCACCCTATATTGAGTGAAAAGTCGACGTGCAATCATTTAATGCAATACCTCCCGCTGGGGGAATTTGTGTGCATTAAATTTGTTATCCCTTCTTGGCTTCATCCCTTCAGCAACCGAGGAGAAAAAAAACTTGTACACTTGCCACTCATCATGTTTTCAATTATTACACAAATGAAAATGCATTATAATGTTCTCTAATATCTACTGATTGGGGTAAGTTCGGTCCAGACATATTTTATTAAAATTTCTCACTCTAACATTCTTGAATTATTTTACATCAATACAGAGTTACACAATCTTCACACACGGAAAAGCATGTTCATATGAATAAGCTATTACCCGACAGGAACAAAACCAAAAAATTTGCTTACACATTTCTCAATTTCATGGCTATTGAGGGGAAAACGTAAAAATTTAACATTTCACACTTCAGTGAGTACAACACTCATTGAGTCCATAAAAATTCTGCACCATCTTGACGAATTTCCTCACCATTCAAAAAGGGGGTTACGGATCGATACAAAGATTGAACTCTTTGGTTCGTTGAACTTGATTCTACAAACATTCCAACCGCGATAATATTGCCCTTTTATGATGTATTGAATCTTTGACTTCAGTCCATAAAGGGGGAAAAATATAATGGAATATGTCACCTATGAAGACTTTGTTATAATACACCTAGTGGAGTAACAGAAGTGAGTTCATTTGATCATCATCTAGAAAGTTAAAAACGATAGAGAAATTTGTTAACCAGTTATAAATAATATGATTCATTTTCAAATTAGAATTATTACACTAATCACCCTGTAACTTCGAACCGGAAGTCAGATCCAGATTAAATTTAATTATACTCTGCAATTAACCGTAAAGACATTCATTTGAATATAATTTTAAGAAAATTGGTTAATTGGTTAAGTCATCTTTGAGAAAATTGGTTAAGCCCTCTTCTTTTGTACATTGTAACCTGCGCATTTTTTTTTCAAATTTATAATAATCATCAACAGTTGATAACTTTCAAACTGTGGGCCATTTTACACTACTTCACCATTACCATTCGGGAAAACTGATCACAAAGGTGCAATTGGAGAAAGTTTATTTTTGAATTAATTCTAACATGATTATTTGACTAAATCTTATTAGAACAAAATCCTAACCACTTCAAAGCAGCGGCAGCATACATTCAAGGCACAGCTCCCAGTTTGTTTGATCGTTTCCCTGTACTGTAAAATCATACACACTTACCAAGAAAAACACAATAACAAAACATCATCCCACCCGTGTTAATGGCGTTCTCAGAACAACATTCCTCCAATTTCAGCTCGCGATGAAAATATTCATTTTCCTCGGACGATAAACCAAACTTTGTCCATAAAGTCGAAACAGCATCAAAACCAGATATCGCTTTGATAAATTCCCTATCGGTCGATGTCGCATACGAGCAGGACGAAACACACAGCCGGAAGATTTCTTTGCTTCGGCAAACGGCTCGATGGCCAGGTCAACCAAAATAAATTCATAAATTCTTCAACCCAAACCGGAATATGCGCCAAGACAAATCCCTGCGGCGACAGTGAATGACAGAAGGAGGAGAGAATGGAAACACTCCCTTGGGCATCCTTACTTTAAACGATTTTCGACCATAAATTTTGAGCTCTAATAAAAAAAGTTCCAATACATTTTGCCACATCGACCGAAGCTTTATCTTTCTCCTCTTCCCCTTCGCATCACTGCATTCAGGCGTAGTTTCAGCAGTTTCCTTCTGAATTCGCCTGCAAGTAAACACAACAAGAGAAAAAAAACCCATTGGGGTAAGAATTCCAATTCCCGAATGCCACAGCGATGTTTGATATTTGTATAAATGTAGGCGATAAACTAGAACTGTGGTAAAGACTTCTGGGCTAATACAAATTAGGAATGCGGTGTCGACGCTCGTTCATTCGGGAGTGGGTGATGACTCTGTGCGTGCACCCCGATAAGAACAGAACTTGATCAACTATGGAATTTACTTGTCCTGCATTTATTGCTACTGTTCAGTGGAGTGAGGCTAATTTTTTCTTCTTATCTCCACGGGATTGACTGGCAGGAAAAAGATCTTTTTGGGGTTAGGATTTTGCCGAATCCGAGGGAGTATTTCTTGGTAAAGATGCCAATAATGTTCGTGCAAAGGACGTCGAACTGAAGTGCTTTATTGGACTAATACACCTTCAAATTCACTCCTGATACACATTTGCACATTGATTTGCAATTAAGTTTGTTCAAATAGGGTGAATATTGTTTGGATGTAATGCTTTTACTTTTCTGTTTGATTGGCGGGCTTCACCACTTTGGACCAGTTTATTGCGTACACGCTTAGGTTTGCATTACTTTCATATTGAGTATGGTGGCAGAAAATCTGTTACCTACGATAAACCGTAAAATAATGAAAATTTGAATATGACAATGAATGAATACAATTTTAAAATTTTCAAAAAACTTTTTCAAAAGTTTAAAAAGTCTATTTATTGTTTTTTAACAATACTTTTATTAAAACTTTAAAGTTACTGTATATTTATATGTGTGTGTGAGTGATTGTGTATGTTACGAAAATTTGCCCTCGACTCGGTTAAGCCGATTTTCATAAACTCAAATTTAAATGCAAGATCTCATAGTCCCATAATCTACTATTGATTTTTTTTTACTATTGAATTTAAAGTCTACTATTGATTTTTTTAACCAACTCAACATCCAGTCCCAAAATAAAGCATATACAAAAAATTAAAAACATGTTCTCGATTCCAGATACCGTTTAACTAATTTTCACAAGATAAAATTTAAATGAAAAGTCTTGCAGCCTCAGCCTTCGAAGTAACGGGGTTAAAAAGTGTGAAAAAAATAAATAAGTCCACTCTCAGTCCCTTGACCAATTTTCATGAACCTAGATTATAATGCTATGTATTGATAACTAACATTATTAGAAACAGACTCTCAGCTTCAAAATTCCAATCACAGTTATAAGAGTTATAAACAACAATTTCAAGATTATGTATTCAGAAATAGCAATGAAGCAATTAATCCAACTCCTTAAAACGGAACAATAATTTATATTTGATTTGCAGAAATTGTTAGTTGATGGCTCATTCCCAGCGGCTTTCTGATCCTCAATTACTAGTTCCGGAAGCACCGACGGTATTTATCAAAAGACACTGGATTTGAACTCACATTGATTTCACGAGTTGACTAAAAGGTTACATGGTCGCATTAGTTTCGAGTTTGGAATATAAATAAGGGTGAGGAGTGTTGAAATTTCCAATCCGTCACATAAGTAACGGTGCGTAATCTTCCCGAAAACTATTTCGATTGGTAGGTCTTAATAATATATGGCCAATGAAACTCATTTCCGTTTTACCAGTCTTCGATTTCTTGCTACAGAAACACTAAAAATTAAGATCAATAGCCACCGGAATCTTAATCACAAAGATTTCTCAGATATGGTGAATCCCCAATACTTACACCAATTAAGATTAAAATCAAAAGTCTTATAATTCCATCAACTGTTATTCTATTTTATCCTGATCCGACTTTCGACAAATCATTATATGTGTGAAGATGCAAAGACTAACGAAATCATCTAAACTGTTCTAAGATCTATTCTTATTTCTTATTTATTTGATGCGGATGCGACCAGTTAATGTTGTTTCAAATAAAGCGATGGCTTTTTGGTCAATTGGTTTCTCGTTAAAACATTTATTTTTCGTTAAAGGCCAATCTTCGAAACGTTGGCCTTCAACGAAAAATAAATGTTTTAACGAGAAACCAATTGACCAAAAAGCCATCTCTTTATTTGAAACTTATTTCTTATTTTTACATTTCTTTTTTTTTTTATTCAACAATATAATATATTTTTAGGCACACTGCTTAAGCTCTAAGATGCCAAGGGTATTTTCTAATCTTAATTAACGACTAACTTAAAACTAGAATAGTATCGTTAGATTATGTCGTCTTAGATTTTCTAGAATCCATTGTATGTTGCATGGGTCTTCCAGATGGCGCTATCTATGGCCGATTCCTTTCGGTTCGTGTGGGTCCGCGGGAAACACCCCCAGGCTACGAAGGCCCGGCGGGTGGCCCGCATGCTGGTCATCGACTGGAGCGTAGAACCGTAGACGGTGATGGTGATGTTACGGAAGAGAATGAAAAAAAAAAGTAAATATTGTGGAAACCGAGGTAAATAGGGGGTATGGAAACAAAATGTCTGAAAACTACAAAGATCTAATTAGTTGCCATCGAGATGGTGAAGATTTTTTTTTTTTTTTTTTTTTTTTTTTTTTTTTTTTTTTTTTTTTTTACATTTCGTCTTGGATTCATCAAGCACAAATCGCGAACCCATTGATAAATCGAAGACAAAACTTATAAATAGGAAAACAGCTATGTACATTTAGCACTAAAATTGTATATTTGATGGCCAAACAAAAGCATCTGTTCTCTTTCCTAGAACGAGATACAATTTTTGATACAGTTTGAAGAATTGCTGAGTCATACACATGCTTATAAGTAATACTTTGTCATACTTTGACTGGTGACAAAAAGAACCGGAAATAATAACAACAAAAACTAAACGGATAACATAAACAGCAAGTTAAAGAGATCCTAAGACATTTACCACAGTAAAATGTATGTAATATATTTAGATTTATTTTATTCGTTCGTAAACCACGAACAAACGCATGTTAATTATTCTTTGATGTTAAAAAAAGGTACAACCAAAAGTTTCCTCAACATTTCCGACATCGGGAGCTACACTCCCCTGCGCCAAATTATACGATTATTCCGCACATAATGCATCCATTTTTCAATTTACTTTAAATTCTCGTTCCACCGGCACCACGTTCCGTAGAATGAACCCTCAATTTTACTATTAAATTTTTCCCCTTACGTCACCATTCAATTCCTCACCATTAGGGCTCGTTACTCTTTATTTCGTCCGACTCCCTTTATGGCCTTTTGCGCAACCACCACCAGCAGTATATTATGCCACTTGCTGTCTGTTCGCTTGCGTTTCCGTTTCCTGCACCGCACCGGAAAAGCTGTACGTATTTTGCATAACTTTTGGCGTCACCCGGCATCCAATCGAGAGGGATCAAACTCGTTATCTCATTGAAAACAGTAGCACTTCGAAACGCAAGGAAAAAAAATAGGGAAAGGAATTTCACGCCAAGAAATAGACCGAAAAAGCGTCCTTCTTCACTTTGCTACACCGTATCGATTCAAACAAATTGAATACTGTAAAAGCCGTTGCCTTCCCCGCATTACCTCCTGGCAGTGTCCCGTGAAAAGACGCGTTTATTTTCATATATTTTCATTACATTTAACGAGTCTCTTCTCGCCTGGTTGGAAATCATCGCCCCATTCATCATCATCCTTCGATTCCGCTATGCCTTTCCGCCATGCTTCCCCCAATAAAATTTTCTTTCAAAGCGTCGCTCGTGAATTTTGCCTGACCCGCAGCCCTCCGCCTACCGCGTCGGCCGATGCGACCATTTAGCGTGGTAAACGAAAGGGAAATCCAGAGGAAAGTGCCGAAGCGAGGTGCGCATCCCTGCAACCGGTAGGTACTTCATTACGAACTGTTTACAAAGCACTTGTTTGTCCAAGGGCCAGGACGTTCCACCACCCTCAACCAAAATCCGAACTAACTGTGGAAATATGTTTAATTCAAATTATGACGCACAAATTGATGAGGTCGCAAGAGGATGGCAAAATCAACCCTACAGGTATCCGACTCCTGTCAAACAAGGGACCACTCAGTGAGTCCAGAGCGCAAGAAAACCTCTCTGGTACGAACAGGCCAATGCAGGGGACTCGCGAGTTTGAACACAAACCGAAAGCAAAATTTCTTTTTTATTATTTTTTTGAGTTTTGTTTATCCCCTTGACAGGGCAATGACGACTGTACAATGTTTGGCGACTTGGCCTTCATGAATTGACAAGTACAGAGTCTGATTTTGATCGGTCTAATCAAAAAGAAAACGGAAAGAAATGACAAACAAAAGTCCTCCGGCGGAACTCTTGTTGAGACAGTTGCATTATACTTAATTGAACTTTCATAGGCACTATCCAATTTCGTTGATGGATTCCGTTCCATGGTATGTTTTCTTCGTTAGAGTGGAGAAGTAAAATAATTATTTAATGGTAATTAAATGATATTTAGGCATGTTATACTAAGGGATAAACACACACACACACATATTGATTTTAGTTTTAGGTTTACTTTATTTGTTTTAGTTACAGTTATTTTCTATACAATTATTAAGCCAGAGATTAATTGAAGTTTATCATTTTGAATTCGCGCCAAAAATCGTTTTTAATGTATAGAACAACTTCCTACCATTCCGACACGAAGAGTAATAAAAATGTGGACTTTTATGACATATTCCGCGCTCCTTAGATTACAAACGCAGTCTTCCACCGAAGCAGAAATCAAATTAAACTTTTAAAATTAACAGCCTTTTTACGATGCCATATTTAAAAGTGTCACTGCAACTGAGCAATTCACAAGCACACAATAAATCAAAACTAATTTAGCGCCTACACAAAGTAGATGTAACTTTGGATGAGAACAAGCCGTCGTCTATTGCCACCCCATTAACTGGAAGTTCGTGGGATGGCTCGAACCATAAAACAATTAGGCTTCTTTCTCTGCGCTTACGGAATTGCGTCCCGACCAATTGTACTACTCATTCGAACGCTTACCCCGGTAAGATATTCAAATGAAAGTAAACTTTTGCAATTAAAATTTAACTGTTTATCACACTCGTACAACTTGCCTACTTTAGCCAGGTTTTTCGCATTATCACTGTTTACAGTTACATAACCTGAAAGCTGCCAGCTAAACCTTGGAAAAAGAATTTTGTAAAGGTAAAGAATCGAGCCGCCGGCAAAGGTGTTACAATGTAACTTCGCGTACTGTTCACAATATGACAGTGGAGTTTTCAGAACATATTCCGATTATTATTAAAATCACTGCTAAAAGGGTGTAGCCGGGTTTTCATATAAAAACTGCCTACAAACATAAAAAAATTGATATACGCTGTTTGAAAGGGTTTATATTGCAGATGATTTTCCCAAAACCCTTTAACTGCCATATTGGTGGAGTTAGGGTGGTTCTTCTGATTTTCATTTTATTTAATTCCTTCAAAAACCTCTTTAGCAATAAAATTGAAAAAGTCAGGAATATTTTAGGAATTATGGGGAACCTTTCTGATTTTTTTCAGAAATATTCAAATTGTATTTCATGTGGAAAAAATGTTCAAAATATTCAATTTTTTTCTAATCGCACTTACAATTTTGGTACCACTCTAGATTTTACATCCAAAATAAATCATATATGAGTACATTACGCTGTATTTTTTTAGATTTTTTAAAATGTGGACGGGTATAATATCAGACTTTGAACAAATAAATCATTCAGAAAGCCATACGTCTCCATCAAATTGTCATCATCCGATGGAGACGCATGGTATTTAGTTCTAATATCATATATAACATGGCCTTAGAACTAAATACCATGCGTTTCCATCATATCATCCTGTAGTACCGGAACCAGAAGTCGGGTCCAAATGTAATATGGAAACCTTGTTTGGGAGTATACGACTTTTCATGTGAATCTGAGTTTATAGAAAACGGTTTAGCCATCTCCGAGAAAATTGAGTGAAATTATTTGTCACACACGCATTTGCTGTTCTCGACGAACTGAGTCGAATGGTATATGGGAGTTTTGTTCTTCCAGTATTTATTACTGTAAGTAGTTAAAATCAAAATAATTATGGGATTTCCTTCAACTTAAGAATGCTGCCATCATATAGTTTACCAGTGTTGCTAAGCTCGCTCATATTGTGCAGATAATTCTCACTCGTATGCCATCAATATATCTAAAACTCCCGTGTGAGTGTGCTCTCCATCGTTATTTCCATCCTTTATTTCATTATCGCAGTGCTCTTCTGTGAGTGACGATGAAACTCCGAGCACTCCTATCGTGCATATTCCACCGCTTATTCTTTCGTTGGCCAACTCGTCGGCGTGCACACTCTTACGTGCACGCTGTTCCTCATAAATACTTGCACTCTTGCTCCCACTCGTACTCTTATACCGTTTTTCTATGCGTTGAGGATTAATATGCAATCTGATCAAGCTCGATCATGCTGTGATTAGAAGCAAATATAATGACAATAGAAAAAACAATAACAAAGCATGTTTCATGCAGCAGTTTCAAAACTATCCATACTTAACTTGAATTTCATACACAGAGGTAACAGGAGCACAGTACTCGACTAGAGAGAACACAAACAAGCTTTCAAACCAGTCCATTGGCAAGAATAGAGCGTCCTGCCAAGTGCCATTGTAGCCAGCATTTCGGACGTTCGGCGAGCGATCAGACATAATTTGAAATAGAGATATTAAATTTTATCCCGATCCGACTTCCGGTTCCGGAATTATAGGGTGATATGCACAAAAAAAGAGAAAAAATAGTCACACACACGTGGCTGAACCGATTTTCACAAACTTAAATTCAAATGGAAGGTCTTATGGCCTCACATAAATTTCCTGAGTTTTATTTGGATCCGACTTCCAGTTCCGGAATTTCAATTCTCTTGGACATTTCTTAACCGATTTTGCAAACTTAGAAGCAAATAAAAGGTTATAAAATTCCTCAAAAAGTCCCCGAAAAGTTGATCCAGATCCGACTTCCGGTTCCGGTATTAAAGTGCGATTAGTGAAATTTTTTAATTTCATGAGAATTTTTTCACAAGCGATGGCTAAACGAGGTGCACATTTGTATAAAACTTACGGCCAAATTTATCTCGTTGGCAGATCTTGTTGGTTTCATCTTGAAGCTCTCATTGTCTTAAAAGATACTGTGCAATTTCACCCAGATCCGTTCTCTGGTTCCGAAATTATAGGGCGATGAGTGTCAAAATATTCAAATCGTCATTCACCTAGATACACCTATGCAATTGCATTGATACTTAGTGGCTAATAGTCAACAACATTCCTTGGGAAATCAGCTCTTAGGTTCATGAATCAATCTTTATTCAAGAGTACAAGAATCAATATTTATTCAAGAAGTACAATTGTAGGTCAACAAAACGGGCGTTAACGTATTATAATTCATTTGTGTTTATTTTAAATCAATTCCAATTATAATATTAAGACAATTGCAGGAATCGGTGAAATGACCCTTTCGGCGAAATGGCTTTCGGCGAAATGACATTCGGCGAAATGAACCGTTCGGCGAAATGGCTTTCGGCTAAATGACCCTGATCCTTTGTTAGTATTATCACAAAATCATGATAACGATGCTTTTCTATATAAGTACACTTATTGCCTTTCTCATATAAAAAGTTTATCATTTAAAAAATTGAGTAGTGAGAAATGGCCCGAACGGCTAAGTGTGTATGTATGTGTGTGAGTATGTGTCAAATAATGTCACTCATAAAATAAAAAATCTCATAGTCCCATAAATTGCTATTGAATTTCATCATGCTTTCATAGGGTAAAATATGTATAAAATTGCACACCGTCATTCAGAGCGACGATGCAAAAGAGGGTAAAATTCTAATAAATTTGACTCAAAACTAATTTAATTTGTAGGGTATATTAGTTACTTACTAATCGAACCGACTTCGGCTATACTGGTTCCAAGTTCCCGGTTCTATAAGTACCGGAAATAGTGGTCTAAACTCTGAAACGAGACTCACTCTATTTTCTCAGAGATGATTTATCGAATTCCACAAACTTAGGCTCAAATAAAAGTTCCTATAGTTTCATAGGTCGCTGTTTAATGTGTGTTTAATCATTTAGTGCAACGATGCAACATGAAGAAAACTTCTTATTAACTTGACATAACTGTTTACAAATTGAAAAGGTTAAAAACTTAAAAATATTTTCAAGAGACTGTTTCGAAAAAAGAAAAAGTTATTATCACACCACTAGGTGGATCAAGAAGGTTTATTTATATAACGAATTAAAAAAAAACCGTCTTTCTGATTGATTCAGTAGTTTTGCAATATTTAGGCGCTTCAAAGGAATTGCGTGACAAAAGGAAATTTTAAGCACTACAGCTTTGAATCTTCACAATTATGTTCTCTGATACTAGACCTATGAAATAAAGTAATTTGCAAAACATCGATTTTTTATGTAGTGTTCTCTCCAAATTGAATAACCACATATTCCGATAACGGCTACGCTTAGAAGAAAGGTCACTTTGTCCAAATGTATTACTTTTAATCTGTAAAACCAAATCTGTAAAATAAATCTGTGAGCTTTCTGTCTGCTTTGATGTCAAATTCAGTTAAATTTGCTATGGAATTTCTGACATAGCATATTTTTACATCTTTTGGGATGTAAATTTAGATCAATTATGACGCTCCTTTTATGTGCTTCTATCGAGACGTACATTTACATGATTTTTTGTGCTGTATATGTATGACTAATTTTATGAAAATGTAGTTCATTAAATATCCGAATATTACCATAATGACGTACATCGGTGCCAAACATACTAAGCCTAACCCGCAGTAATGTAATCCTACATGTTTCAACATGTGAAAATCAAAATGCATGAATATATTATATTGAATATTGTCCCGGCTTTAATCGTGTGTGTTATTTTTGTTGCTCTGAAACCGTTTTAAATTTTCGCTTTGAGTTTACTTGATGCAATTGTTACTGAAAACTAATTGAGCACTTAACATGAAACCCGAACTGCACTTAACAAGTAACCCAAAAAAGTACGCACGCCTTCCAATGTTTTCAATATAGGACTAAGCACATATTCTCACCTGAGAAAACATTAGGTAGCTAAGCAGGTACTAGACAATTTTCTTTCTAAAATTCTTGCATTTAATTCAATAGAAGTTTCTTCCTCATTTCCCGAGACCCGTGCATGGAAAAGATTGCTTCTGTGAAAAGAGCACAAACCCCTTACTTTCCTCCCAGCAAGCGTTCTGTCTAATTTGTCCAATTTACCCCATCGCTTACGCCCGACGGTTTTAGGACAAAAAATGGTTTTACCATCGAACTCATACCCGTAGCATGAAAAGCACTTGGTTGACGTTAATGCTTTCGCTTCAGTTAGGCCATCGAATTTGAAGCGATAATTTTTCTTTTTTTTGCCTCAGCTCAGACATTTTCACGCGTCCATCAACTATAGCCTGGGGTGGTGCTTTTTGTAGGAATGCTGGGAGACTTATCACACGTCCCTGACGACTGACGACAAAATACATTCATTTCCTCACGAGCGCGAGCGGAATGTGACACGTGTGCCCAGCCAGACAGCATCGGGACGCGATTTGAGGTCGGCTTTTTATTTACTGAAGCATAGCTACATTTTATATGTGCACGTAGGAATCGTACGGAGAAAAAAAGAAGAAAGGTTGAGGGCAGATTTATGGAATCATTTTCTCAGCATACATTAGTAGATTTCCAATGTCTGCCAAGGTATAGGTTTCCACTTTTTCCTTGTCCAGAGCGTAGAATCAGCAGGAGTAGAATCCCGTGGAAGATTTATGTTATTAGATTTTCTACATGGGAAGTTAATAAATTTTACGTTTTCATGTTATATTGAAAAATAAAAACCTACAAATGAACCTGCAATCGTCTGTCTGTGCTTAGATGCTGTGGTACGAACGTGACTCCTTTCCTTCTTGGGAGCTGGCTTTTTGTAGAACACGGCATTATCCCAGCATGCAGTGACGCAAATAATAACAAAAGTTTTTATTATTGAAATAAAAAGGTTCGCACTGTGTGCGAGCGGAAACTAAGAAACGGCTTCCGAAAAGTTGTGGACCGCAGGTTGCACACGTTTTGGAGACGAATGGCCAAAACTGAAGCCACTGCGATTCTATCGCGAATCCGTTCAGCTGAAAAAGTTTTACATTTTGCTGCGACGGTAGTGGTTTCGTGCCGCTAGAGTTTTCCGAATGTCCGGGCGATTTCATTTCTCTTTACTTCACTAAGCCAAAGCCAACCAACAAGTTCGGATCTCTTTTTGTCGTAAAAGTGTTGCAAACAGACTCCAAAAGCTTTTGTGCCTTTCGGAGCAGCACATTCCAACCAAGGGGAAAGTAGTTGGGAGAAAATATAATTTGGAAAGTTTTATTTTCGCCAACCATCGTCAAGTTTGTTTAGTTTCAGTAGTATACGGAACGTATTGTCAGCACCAATAAATTACTTTTAATTCCATCTATTCTTGAAACGATGAGTTTTTGAGATGCTAACTTAAAATTGTAATAATACAAAATATGGACTAACAAACCGTTGTTATACGTTAATTTATTTTATAGTACGAATATTAAACTTTTGCTAATCGTACTTTTTCGTATTTTATCTCAACAACCAGAGACGTCGTAGCAGACGTCTGCTACAAGCATCTAAGTGAGATATAAATACATTCAGGTTTTGTACCGAAAATAAGTTCCGGTAAACACCAATCTCCACATATGGGGTATGTACAAGCTCTGCATAGCCCCATGTTTGCCTAAAACGCACTCAATTTCTCTCAAAATGCTTCAAAATGCAATTAAATAAAATCGAGTTAAAATTGCTCTTCTAGGGTATTACCATTCTTGCGCACAAAGCCAATTCCAGTTTCAGTTTTTGGTAACGACGCAGCCAACAAATCCGACTTATAGCGATTATTGTTCTCAATACAGTAATACAGATATGTTATCTTAAAATTCTGATAATTCTATTTGTAATACAGACAAATACAGACTTTTGTTTTTTCTGTTCGATAGTTATGCAGAGCTTGTATGTCCATAGCCCCCTATGTGGAGATTGGTGTTTACAGAAACTTGTTTTTGGTGCAAAACCTGAATGGGGCTGTAAGAAGAGACATCGAAGTTTGTTCTGGCATCACGGCCGACTCCAAGTAGCAGTATAAGCAAATTTGACAGCAGAATAGACGGAAGTAAAATAGAAGAGATAGAAACGTCAGTGACAGGATTTGGACAAGTAAAAATTTGATGGAGAAAAAAGGTCACGTTGATAGCAAAGAAGGTACGCTATAAGCAAATAAATAAGGTAGTGGAGAATAGAAGAAAATTAGTGGGTGAAATTGAAATTAAATAAACTTATCTTACCAGGTATTAAAAATGAATTATTATTGAACTTTAAACTTAACCTAAACCAATCGTATTTAGAAAGCTACGTGTGTTGAGGTTAGCTGATCCATTTGGCGCGGAACGGATCGAACGGTAGGAATTCTATTGAAAGGATAAGGTATCTAGGTTCGGTGATAGGGAAGATATCTGCAGGAGGAAAATTAACAGGAACACAAAATCGTATGTATGGATTTAATAATCAAAACCTATTATAAGAATAAATAAAATTGTAGCTTTGATCTATTGGAAGTTGATACAAAGAGGTGTTTACTGGATATATGCCGAACAAAATCAAAAAATTTTTGGTTTCGGACCTCAAAGGATGGCTTCTTTGTCCTCGAGTGCGAGCCTCCGGCTATCTGTATTATCTGTAGAGGTCCAGAGGAAGATGACTACCACATGGTAGAATGTAAGCAGTGCAAATTATGGTCCCATTTCAGTTGTGCGGGGGTAACTGAAGAAATAAAGCATATAGATTGGCATTGTCCAAAATGCTCTAAGGCTGCAGAGGATAGCTGCGCGTTCCTAAACCAGGAAGGAAAACAAGTAAAAAAATACCACAAAAAGTGAAGGGGATTCGGTTTGTAGCGGTGGTGTAAATGTCAATCTCATTACCCAGCATTTAGAAGAAGAGCAAGTGGCAAAACAAATTGCATTTGTAAAGGAATTGAAACTTCCAGAAAAACGTTTAGAGATGAAGAGATCCTGGAAGAAAACACAATTACTGCTAGAAAAGGAAATGCGAGAACGTGAACTCAAGCAGGAGAGAGAAATGCAAGAGCTTCAGTTAAAGCAAGAAGAAGAACTGCTGGAACGGCAACTGGTTGCAGAAAAGGAAAACGCGAAATGATTCGTCAAAAGATGAGAATTATTTTATTGAATATTAAAAGACTGCTGGAAGAAGGTACTGCTGAAAATGGTTCGACAGAACCAGATATTCTCAACGAGCGAATTAAACTATGGTTAGATCAGAACAAAATGAATAACAAACCGCTTCCGGGTGATAATAGCAAAGGGTCTCTACAGGAAGGACAATCCGGCTCAAGCAAGTCAACTACGCAGCAATCTAGTAACGAGAACGATGACTTCGTTTAAAGTATATCAGAGGGAGACTTTCAGAATGAATGGGAAGACAATGTTTCACTTGAGACAGTTCGTTCAAAACATAGTGTTCGACAAACGCCCATACACCGAACAATTAGATTAACGCATGAACAATTAGCAGCTCGTCAAGTGGCTTCTAAACATCTTCCAACGTTTCGAGGCGAGCCAGAGATATGGCTCCTCTTTATAAGTAGCTTTGAATACACAACTGAAGCTTGTGGGTTTTCAAACTTAGATAATTTAAAACGCTTGCAGGACTGCCTACAAGGAGACGCTCTAGAAGCTGTCAGAAGCAGACTTGTTCTTCCGGACTCGGTTCCGGACGTTATTCTATTCGGTAAACCAAAAAAACTCTTGAAAACGTTACTAAGCAAGGTTCGTCAAGCTCAAGCTCCGAGAGAGTCGTTCATTCATTCATTCATCCGTTTTGGAATCACGGTAAAGCAATTGTTTGATCATTTGGAGGCTGCTCATCTGGAAATTATCATCTGAGTAATCCCATGTTAGTACAGGAACTGGTCGAGAAACTGCCACATAGTTATAAACTAGAGTGGGTCAGGTTCAAGCGTGGTAAAATCGATACTCCACTTCGGATATTTACTGATTTTATGACTGATATAGTGTCAGATGTTTCTGAAATTTCTGAGTTTTTACCTCTTAATGAACCAGTCGGCAGAAGTAAAGAAAAAACTAGGAGAAATGAATTTGTTCATCTTCATAATAGCCCTACGTACGAATCTGGAGACGAGTCTCATAGTATTAATATGAGCCAAACATGCTGGGTCTGTAAAAGGGGCGATCACAAAGTTAGATTTTGCGATGACTTCAAGAGAATGAGCCACCCCTGGTTGCTACTGCGTTACTGATCGGGATTAGCTGAAATTGTACAGGGAGTTTTTAGATGATCCGACCTGGGACTGGTACATCATCCTTCAATGTACATCTTCTGGTAATCCCAGAATTAATTGATCAGTACCGGCGCCGGCCAGGCCCGAACGTAGATCGTCTAAGGAATGGGAAGGGATGTTAGTCCAACACTTGTTGTTACTAGAGGCCGTATATACTACTGCACACTCCACAAGTGTCACGGGAGAAGGATATTTGTTAGTAAAAATTTCAGTATTGGTTTCGCGCGCGACTCAGTATGTTCCGGTTTCAAGATGCTCGGATGCACCACTAAACTCACTTCACTCCCGAGTGAACGTTCCAACAATATCCTATATTGAAGTCCCGGGAAGTCTTGATTCATAGCTCTTATTCAAGGAAACTGAAGAAAAATTTGCAATACTACCACGTAAAGAAGAATAAAAACTTTCCTATTTTTATAAATGAAATTACGTGATACAAAATAAACGAGTGAATAGGATTTAGACAAAATAGTTGATTTATTGCATTGACATATTCTAAACAGTTGTTATAAAATCATTTTAAATCACCAAATAAAGGTCAACAGATTTCACACGCGTCTTGATTCTGTATTATTTCCGCTTTATTATTTTAATTATTTATTAAAATTATTAAATGATTATATTGGTTGATCTGGGCAGCCGGCTACCGAGAAAAATATTAATTTATTGTTTGAAATATTGATATCAAGTGTTTTTTACTATGTATTCAATATACCGACATATTTTTTTTTTTCATAAATACGTTTATTTCATAGGCAATATACATAAGTTTTTCTTCGCCGTGGCATCTACAATACATAGTACTTTAAACCTAATACATTTCGAATATCCTATTAGTATGTTGATATTCATTAGTTAATCTAAACACTGTTTTTATCAAGCGAGTTGCTATTATAAATTACATTAAATGAAATACATTTATTTTGTACATGATCTTATAACTATTTCAGGTTTGTTTGTATCAGTTCATCACTTTTATTTAATATAAGATAGCTGGCTATTGGTTGAGCTCATGGAAGAGAAAACAATCTAACATAAAATAAAATTTAAATTGGAACTCCAATGGACTTAATGAAATAATAAAGAAGTTTCATGTAAGGAACGTCACGACAAGCAAGAATGTCGCGAACTGGGACATTGGATAGTCTACCTTGGGTACGCAAGGAATTTATTAGTTGAGATCTGACATCACGATACTCCACGCATGTCCAAACAACATGGTCAATATCGCGGTAACCTTCGCCACAAGCACAATGATTAGTCTCGGAAAGTCCAATTCGAAGGAGATGTGCATCTAACGTGTAGTGATTGGACATGAGTCTGGACATCACACGAATGAAATCTCTACTCACATCCAGTCCCCTGAACCATGCCTTTGTCGATATTTTAGGAATAATTGAGTGCATCCACCGACCCAGATCATCTTTATCCCAAGAAGCTTGCCAGCTGGCAAGTGTTCTTTGGCGAGACGCGCTATAGAATTCATTGAAAGCAATTGGTCTCTCATAAATTTCACCCTCAATAGCACCACGTTTGGCTAAAATATCGGCTCTTTCATTGCCTGGAATGGAGCAATGAGCCGGAACCCAAACTATTGTGATTTGATAATTATTATTCAATATGACGTTCAGGCACTGTTTTATTTTGCCTAAGAAAAAAGGTTCATTTTTGCCAGCAGCCTTTGAGCGAATGGCTTCAATTGCACTCAGACTATCTGTGAAAAGAAAATAATGGTTTGGAGATAATGTGATGATTATACTCAAACTATAATGAACTGCTGCTTACTCTGCTATATAAACAGATGCAGGTTCTTGAAGCCTAAAGGAGACCGAAACATTATTGTTGAACATACCAAACCCTGTCGCTTCTTCAATTCGCGATCCGTCCGTGTAAAACATTTTCTCAGAGTCGATATGCCTGAACTTACTTGTAAATATTTTTGGGATTTCCAACGAGCGTAGGTGTTCCGGAATTCCACGCACTTCGCGCTGCATGGATGTGTCGAAAAATAAAGTTGAGTCAGGGACATTTAGGAGGCTGACACGGATAGGAATATATCTTGAAGGGTTGATTTCCTGTGACATATGGTTAAAATATACAGTCATGAATCTTGTTTGAGATTGAAGCTCAACTAGCCTTTCGAAGTTATTAATAACTAGGGGATTCAGTACCTCGCATCTTATTAGCAGTCGCGACGAAAGCTCCCAAAAACGATCCTTCAATGGAAGAACTCCCGCCAGAACTTCAAGACTCATTGTATGTGTCGAATGCATGCAGCCTAAAGCAATTCGCAAACAACGATATTGAATTCGCTCTAATTTGATAATATGAGAGTTTGCAGCGGAACGAAAGCAAACGCATCCATATTCCATCACTGAAAGTATCGTTGTCTGATACAATTTTATTAGATCTTCCGGATGAGCACCCCACCAAGATCCGGTTATTGTTCGAAGAAAATTTACTCTTTGTTGGCATTTTGTTATCAGAAACCTAATGTGTCCTCCCCACGTGCATTTGGAATCAAACCACACCCCGAGGTATTTGAAAGTCAAAACCTGTTGGATCATTCTTCCCATCATATGGAGCTGAAGCTGCGCGGGATCATGCTTTCTTGAAAAGACGACTAACTCTGTTTTCTCCGCAGAGAATTCGATACCAAGATGAACAGCCCAATCGGACAAGTTATCTAAGGTATCTTGCAATGGTTTATGCAGATCAATAGCTTTGGGTCCAGTAACTGAAACTACGCCATCATCTGCCAATTGTCTTAGTGTACATGGGGATACTAGACAGCTGTCAATGTCATTTACGTAAAAATTATAGAGGAGCGGACTGAGGCAAGAGCCTTGCGGTAGACCCATGTAGCTAATTCTGAATGTTACCAAATCGCCATGTGAAAAATGCATGCGTTTCTCTGACAAAAGGTTGTGCAAATAATTATTTATAACCGCTGGGAGTCCATGTTGGTGAAGCTTGTCTGAAAGAACATCAATGGAAACTGAATCAAATGCTCCTTTAATGTCTAAAAATACAGATGCCATTTGTTGCTTTTGAGCGAAGGCAATTTGGATGTCAGACGAAAGTAATGCAAGGCAATCATTCGTCCCTTTATTTCTACGGAAGCCAAACTGAGTATCTGACAACAAACCGTTCGTCTCGACCCAAGTGTCGAGACGTCGTAGAATAATTTTTTCGAACAATTTTCTGATGCAGGACAACATCGCGATGGGTCTATATGAGTTGTGATTGGAAGCTGGTTTCCCCGGCTTTTGAATGGCGATAACTTTCACTTGCCTCCAGTCAGGTGGAACAATATTTTGCTCAAGAAGCTTGTTGAACAATTCCAACAAACGTCTTTTTGCGAGGTCGGGCAGATTCTTCACCAAGTTGAATTTAATTCTGTCCAACCCAGGAGCGTTATTGTTACAAGACATGAGTGCTATGGAAAATTCCATCATAGAAAAGGGGCTATCAATGGAACCATTATTTGAAAAAGATTCCCTAATAATGCTATGCGTAGGAACAGAATCTGGACAAACTTTCCTCGCAAAATCAAATATCCATCGGTTCGAGTATTCCTCACTCTCATTTCCTACGTTACGATTCCTCATTCGTCTGGCCGTATTCCAAAGAGTGCTCATTGAGGTTTCTCTTGACAAACCTTCGACAAAATGTCTCCAATAGCTACATTTCTTGGCCCGAAGTATGCTCTTGTACTTGGTTTCTAAAGTCAAGAATTTTTCAAAATTCTGAGGAGTTCCTCCTCCTCGTTTTAAAAACATCTTGAAGGCATTTTGTTTCGCGTGCTTAGCATCTGAGCACTCTTTGTCCCACCAAGGGTTTGGAGGCCTTCTGTTAGACGATGGACCAAGAAATCGTTTGGTTTGGGCTTGTTCTGCGGCCTCCAGAATCGAACAAACGAGGAAGTCATATTCTTCAAGTGGGGGGAGCTCTTCCATTGAAGTTAAGGCACTTGAAATATTACTTTGGTATTTAATCCAGTCAATATTTTTTGTCAAATCATATGGAATATTAACTGAATTAGCAATGCCTTTGTTACTGCTAATTGAGATGATGATTGGTAAATGATCGCTACCGTGTAAATCAGGAAATACTTTCCAGGTGCAATCTAGTCGAATTGAAGTCGAGCAAAGAGATAAATCTAATGCACTTGGACGTGCAGGAGGTCTTGGGATCCGTGTCATGCTACCCATATTTAGTACCGTCATGCTAAAATTGTCGCAAATATTATATATTAAGGATGATCTGCTATCATTGTAAACGGAACCCCACATCATTCCGTGCGAATTGAAATCTCCTAAAATCAAACGTGGAGCAGGAAGGGCTTCGACAATTTCATTAAGCTGTCGTTGTCCAACTTGAGCTCTTGGAGGAATATATACTGAAGCAATGCAAATGTCCTTTCCTTTAATGTTTATTTGACAAGCAACAACTTCTATACTAGAAGTCGAAGGAGTATTTAATCTATAAAAGGAATAACATTTCTTAATTCCTAAAAGCACTCCACCATACGGAGAGTCTCTATCGAGACGTATAATGTTAAAGTCATTAAAACTTAAGGCTATGTTTGATGTAAGCCATGTTTCGCACAAAGTAAATACATCACATTTTTGACTATGCAACAAAACTTTAAATGAATCAAGTTTTGGCATGATGCTTCGACAATTCCACTGCAGGACAGTGATTGAATCATTTGCGGCGGATGATAAATTATCCATCAAATGATACAAAACCTGAAAGAACTGGCCATTGAGCTGATAACTGTTTCAAAAAAGTTCTAGCTATTGGAAGGAATGCCGTTATGATAGTCTTTAGAGGTTCAGAAATATTGAATGCTGCGAAAATCCATTCTACAATTTCCGAAAACTTAAGTAATCCTGTTGGTGAATGTGAAACGGAGCCCACTGGATTATTGTCTTTCCTTGAGCTAGTTTCTGGATTGGTTTGTGAATTTGACAAACCAGGAGGCACAGTTTTTGGTTTTAAATTTGGCTTTTTAGCTTTAACACGGGGATCTTTTTTTGAAGATGTAATTTTAGGTGTCTTTTTAGGTATTTTGTGGTTTGTTAATCTCCTCTTAACAGACCCTTGAGGAGTGACAAACGAGGTATCTTCACTATTTCCGTCGGAGTCAGATTCCTCTGGCTCCATAAGATTTGAAAAACCGTTTTCGGTTTCCAAGGGGGAGACATGTATGACCGTTTTAAGCATTTCTGCATATGTGCGCTTAGACCGTGCTTTTAAAGAAAGCTTCATTTTGTCTTTACGCAACTTAAATGCAGCGCATACTGAAAGATCATCATGAGGTCTCTCCCCACAATAAACACATTTTTCAACATTTTTATCGCAAAGATTATCCTTATGAGGCCCTTGACATTTGATACATTTGGACTTATTACTACAGTAAGTAGCTGTATGCCCGAATTTTTTACAGTTCGTGCAATTCATAACATGCGGTACGAAAAGCCGAACAGGAAGACGAATTTTATCGATATAGACATGGCTAGGCAACGCAGATCCGGCAAATGTTACACGAAACGAATCTGAGGGACGATACGACTTTTTTCCATCGACAATAGATGCTGAGTACAATTGCTTGCACTCGAGTATCTTAACTCCCTCAAGCATGGAGTTTTTAAAACGACCAACTCCATTTTTAAGTAAATCATCGGCCGTCAGACTTGCTTCAGTCACGACACCGTCAATTTCCACCTCCTTCGATGGAATGTAAACTCGATATTCAACAGAAAATAATTTACAGGTTACAATTTCGTTCGCCTGTTTCAAGTCATTGACAACAACTCGAATTTTATCTCTATTAACTTTACATATTTCTTTAACTTCAGAGAAATGTGATGTCAAATCCTTGGTAATTTGCATCAAATTTAAAATCTTTTCTTTTTTTCGAAGATAGACTATCCATGGCCCAGTGGTACCCTGTGGATAATGTTTAGCCCTCGGAGTATTTAAACTCTTACTAGTATCCGGAATCGGATTCGGATGATCTTCCATAAGATCATCCATTACATTAAATTTTTTTGTAAATTAATAATACCAAAATAAAAACTTATGTTTAGTAAAATTTCAGATATAAGAAATAAAAAATAAATTAAATTAAATCTACCTTGTAGCTGATGTCTCTGTTCCTTTATCGTGAAGAACGACGTGAAGCTCTTCCAACGATTTCCAATTGGCAGTCTTCTGCTGTTTCCAATTGGCAGTCTTCTGTCGTTTACTGCTATCTCAGTTGCTCTGCCGTCGTTGTGAACACCACTGCACTTGCTGTGCTGCCTGTACCTGACCCCAGGTACAGTGCTTTTGCTCTTGGTGGCGATCAAATGCGATGCTTGCAGTGTAGCACCTCGCGATATATGCCGTCTCTTTTGATCCTACGCAGCGTACAAATTCTGGTACCTGGTAGATCAGCACTGGGTTGCTTTAGCACCTTTGTGCCTTTGCACCCCTTCGTCTTCGCACCTTTATGCGATGGCACCTCTGTGACTCGTCACTTCTATGCTCTCGCACCTCTGTGTTTCTACACCTCTGTGCGTATGAACGGGATGGCCTTCGTTGCTAGCTTTCCAGTCGGGAAACGCCCCGAATATTACGTTTGCTATGGGCAGTTTAACTACCTGAAGCTTAGAATTGTCTCGGTATCAGCCGTTAACTCACGAGCCAGCACAATCGAAACACAACCTCTTCGCTTGAATTGTTTTTACTGAATGATATACCGACATATGTTATCTCTGTTATTAACTTTGTAATATCAACGGATTTGTGCAATAGTTGATTTTTCTCATTCAATTTATAATCCTGAAAGACAATCAATAACATGGAAAAAGAAAACATTCTGAATAAAACTTTTCTCCGTAGCTAGACGGAAATTGATAGGTTGAATGAAGAGATAATTTAGTAAAATAGAATCATCAGAAGTGAAATATTGAAAATATCTGATAATTGAAAAGAAAAAAAACTCCTGCAATTGTCGCCTTTTACGACATGGAAGCAGGAACCCAGTGGATCTATTCTTGGTTCATTTTTTTCCGCCGGATTCCACACGGCATCTAGGCTGGTACTGACCGGAGAGAGCTAATAGGTACTATCAATCTCCTAGTGGACCCCAGCCCCTCTTAAGTGATCGACTGAATGTAGTAGAAAAACTGAAACTTTGCAGTCTCTGCTTAAACAGTCACGGAAAAAGTAAGTGCAAATTCAGTTTGAAGTGTGCAGTTCAAAATTGCAAAGGAAATCATCATCCCCTTCTGCATAGACGCGAAGAATCCGTTCAGCTAATGGAAATAGGATGTAACGCCCACAATGTTCAGTCCTCAGTGATTTTCCGAATAGTTCCAGTTGTTCTCCACGCTGGGAAGACATCGTTTGAAACACTAGCTTTCTTGAATGAAGGATCGTCTAGTACACTAGTAGATGAAATAATAGCTAAGCAATTGAAAATAAAGGGAGAATGTGAGCCATTGATCATCTCGTGAACGGGTGATGTCAAACGCCATGAAAATGGTTTTCGTCGCATACAATTGATGTTGTCTGCAATTGAATCGGATCATAAGTTTTCTTTAGAAAACATAAGAACAGTTGTCAAGCTGGAACTGCCGAAACAGAGTGTACGGTTTACAGAAGTTGCAAAACGATACTCCCATCTTACCAGATTATCCGTCAGCGAGCACTCGTTGAATGTATCCACCATACTGATAGGTTTAGTCAATTCACATCTTTTTGCACCGTTAGAATCTCGTATCAGCAAACCTGATTGCTGTTCGTTCAGTATTAGGTTGGACAGTGTATGGTCCAGAAAGGGAGAAGCCCAGAGTCGAGGTTTTCTCAATTTGCATCTAACTAGACCAGCTAGCAACCAAGAGCTACACGATATGTTGCGTTCTCAATACGTACTCGAGGAGCAAAACGATCCGTTATTCGTTGAACCAAATTCAGAAGAGAATAAAAGAGCGCAACTGATCTTGACAAAAACGACAAAGCGTAACCTTAGAAAAATAATATACAGAGAGATTTGTGCTATAATAGCTGTATTTGAGAATTGTTACCGATATTCTATTTTTGCTATATTTAAAAGTTTTTGATTCACAATCTCTAGGCAGCCGTCTACTGAGAGAGAAATATAAGTATATTCTAAATGATAAAAATTCAATTCCATACTAAACCAGGCATTCAAATGCTTTTCCAAAACTATTATCACACAAGACACAGCTGTATTCACAATTGCAAGCTTTTTAGCGATTCATCGGTGGGACGTCGCTGGATTCTTATTGTAATTTTTTCACGGACAATTTCTTGATTCGACATAACAGGAACTAAGGTATGACTGACTGTGATATTTGATGTGATGTAAACAGTACACTATTAATAAGATTTACTCAAATTTTGCATGGTTTGCACTCATACGGCTCGAAAATTAAAGAAGATTTTCGGTCTCGGCCATTCGAAAATTCCAACCCCCTCTCTAGCAATACAGTCCGTTAAACTCCCGCGTGTTGTTCTAACTGTTTTTCAGATCCCTAGTTGGTGGTATTAAGATTAAAACAAGTGTGAACTTAGCTTGTTGGATAGGAATTTTCTTAAAATACCTATAAAACGACAAATACTATGAGACGGTCCGTTTTTCACAAAATCATCTGTTTTCTTCCATGCTCTTGTTTTCAAAGTACATACATTCAACTTTAAAACATTCTTCAATAACTGTCTTATATTTGCTGCAAGATACATAATTTCTTGTTTTTTTTCAATACGAATTCCACTGCTCTTGAATACACATTACTTTTTTTGTATGTGTAGAAAACAACATCCTTTTCGTTTTGGTCCACAAATATACTCTTACCGTACCTCGAGGTCTATTGAAAAATCTGGCAGTTGCTAATAAGACTGTCCTCGATATGCTGAATTAAGTCTTTGAATACCAGAAATCATATTATTAAAAATAATTTTAATATTGTTTCATAATATAAATTGAGTCGACTAAGATCGTTCTTATTTTCCAACGACGCTGAGGAGATTCAGAGCCCTGGCAATAATTTTCCATTCGCCGTTGCTGATAAACTTTGAGACTACATATTCGCCTTGTACTGCGGCCGTTTCCCAAGTAAGAAATACTCTTTAATAATTTAAATTGAAATTAATGTCCGATGCAGGATATTTGCACCAAACAGAAGGGATTCTAAGCGCTTCCGTATACTCTCATACTTACCAAAGCGATCAACGCGTAGTTTATAAAACACTTCCTTGTTTGCTTCTGCATTTAGTAAACAAATAAATAAAATCTGCTTATTGTACTATGCACCTATTTTTCGCCGATAGTCCGCAGCAAAGCAAAGGCACCCAGAGAATGAATGCAATAATGCGCAATGTGCAAAGTTGTTCCTTTCTGGACCACACAACAAAAAGAGCGAGCTTCTTCCAGACTTTATTCATAAACACCCCAATGGGTTACGCCTTGAGAGTACCGGGGGCTTCTTACTATTCGTCCTACTGCAGTTATAATATGCTATTTTCATAATTTCGCATGTAAAAAGGTAATCGTACTAATTTTTTGGTTTGTTGCAGATTTTGTATCTATGTGAAAGAAAGTTCTATTACGAGCATTGTTACACAGTATCTTCAAATTTTTTCTTACCGGAATAGATGAGACGATTGTGCAAACGCTGTACACATGTGCGATTTTGGGAATCGAACCTAAACGGATCATTTCACCTTATCTAACAACATGGTGCAGCAACCGGTGGTAACAGCTTAGCCGTTGGCGAAAGACGTTAGCGTCCTGTCGCGCCGCAAGTGTGCATTCTCGCAACTCGAAACCGAAGGACGCTTTCGCTGCGAACCAAAGAGTAATTTTCATTTTTAATGTGCATTTTCCGCTTTCCTTCAGCACCCGGTAGCCAGAGACGGTAAAGAATCTGTTGCAGACACCACCACCATCATCAGTGGCCATAGTCGTGCACGGACAGAGACGGTTACGCCAACAGAAGCCAGCAGTGGGGCTTGCACTTGTCCTGCGGAGCAGTTTTGCATAAATATAAATCTACTTCTTATGAGATCTGCTACTGGGCTGTAAGTAGAGAGGGGTTCGCGTAAATTTAGGAGCTAGTCAACAGTTACCCGCTGGTCAGAAAAGTAAAATTTCGCCTTCGTAAATAATATATGGCAAGATGAAAGCATTTACTACTGCAGTTGTACCAACGGCAAAAGCTTCTTCAGTTCGGAGTCAGGGTCGGTATCCGTTGCAGTACTTTGCAAGTTTTTAGCCCCAATATTAAAGTGTGTTATGGGAATTTTGTATCGTAAAGTTGAAATCCTTTTGGCACAATGATCGAATGAATCGGTCGTCATGAACCTTTTTTTGCTATATTTAGTATAGAAATGTTATGCAATCATATTCATGCAATAAAAATGTTCTCAAGTGGCGTTCTGGTTTTACCACTAATACTATTCAATATCTTTCTCGTCTCTCGACTAACGTTTGGAAGAATTTGTTTAACTCTGGACTATGCGCTGAGAGCATCAAACTCTAAATTATTATTCTAAATTTCATGTCCAGTAGATCAACTTCTACGAACTTGCTATCCAAAAGTTTTTATTTTATCCGTTCTCTTTAAGGTCGACGCTATCTATACAGCCTTCTTCGTAGTCTCCGACACAATAAATTAACAAAAAACTGTCGCCAAGCTCGATAAGCTTGGTTTCTGTTGATCTTTTCTGAGCTAAATCCTGTCACATTTAACAGGCTCCAAAATATATGTGAAAATTTGAGACAATATGAAAAACCTGTTGTCGTTTCCACCGTTTTTTAACACTCACAGCATTAAAGTCATCAGAATGACTCAGAGTTTTCTATTATCACGAACACTCGCAAACGCACGGTCATGAGCTACGATGACAACCAACCGCAAGAAAAAATACTGAAACGCGAATATTAGCCATTATCTCTGATACCTAGTTGAAATTCAAAAATCAAATTGATTATGTGACTTCTAAGATTTTCAAGCTGTTACGATCAATTTTTCCCATGACCAAGAGCTTCATAGGTGTGCGTATCCAAAATATTGGTTATCTGTGCATTATTTTGCTTAAAATTTGTAGCTAGCACACACTTAAATTTCAGTGGATTCCAACTCACGCCCGTTGAAATCAATGCCAGCATGAATTGCTGGAAGGCTCCATATCGAATGTTCTATCTGAGCACAACCTGGTTTAATGAATCTGCCAATTCAAATATATCTTCACCAATGTATTCAACTACTATTGAGTATTGAGATGAATGAACCGATTTTAGAAAACTTAGGCTCATTTGAAAACTACTATTGGGTTATGGATTAACTTTGAAGATCAAGTAGCTGTCACTTCCGTTTCCGGACATACATATATTGGTATAAGTGACGTGCGATTTTCGCATTTATCTTCTCTCCGCTCAATTTTCTCGAAGTTGGCTGAACCGATTTCAACAAACTTAGGCTCGTTTGAAAGCTACCATTTGATTATGAATCAAGTCCGAAGATCAATTGGTTGTCACTTCCGATTCCGGATATATAAAGACTGTCACAGAAAGTATGAAACGCAATCAAAAACCGCTGCTATTTCGCAATGGTTCAGAATCTGTCAATTTTTATGGCTGCGTCCTGTTGTTAACATTCTTCTCTAACCACTTGTGCTGTTGTTTATTCGTTTTCATTAATTTGTTTCGAAATGCTTGGACTTTCAGCAGAACGATGTCGAAAAATTGTGTACAAATGGTGCACAGAACGCGGACTGTCACTGAGAAAGATAGCAAAAAATCAATCAATCAGGAAGTTCGGTGAGGATAACATATTTGAGGATAAACCGAAAACGGGTCAAAGAAAAGATCCTCCTAACCCTCAGTTGGATAAACGTATACTGAAGACGTTCGAGCAAAAGAATTAGGTTTCAATTCGGGATGTAGCCAAAAAAGTGGGCACTTCGAAGTCAAATGTTCTTCGTGCTAAAGAACGCTTGAATCTTCGAACCTATAAGAAGCAGAAACAACCAAAACGTAGTCCGAAACAAGAAGCATCGATCAGGCCGAGAGTTCGAAAGCTGTACAATACGATTCTTGCTGGAAGTTTGAACTGCATAATCATGGACGACGAAACCTTAGTGAAACTCGATTACAAATCCTTGCCGGCTCCACAATATTATACGGTGCGAGAAGGGCAAGTATTAAGCCAGTCCGAGACATCGATTTGGTAAGAAAGCTATAGTTTGGCAAGCAATTTGTAGCTGCGGTAAGATTTCGAAACCCTTCATCGCCACTGCTTCAATGAACAGCAAATATACATCAAGGAATGTTTACAAAAACGACTTCTACCCATGATTCGAAGCCACAAGGATCCTGCTGTCTTCTGGCTAGATCTTGCTTCTTGCCACTACTCGATATCAACGGTAGAATGTCACTTTCGTCCCAAAACACATGAATCCACCAAATTGCCCACAAATTCGACCAATTGCAGAATTTTGGGCATTAACGAAGGTGCTTCATAGGAAAAATGTCTCGATAGCCGAAACCATTCAACAGTTCGAAAAGATTGGAAAAAAGTGTCAAAACTTGTTGCCAAGAAGTCTGTACAAAATTTAATGAGAAAAGTTCACAAGAAGGTGCGCCAGCTAGTCTACAATGACTAAGTAGCAAATGTTGAGAATAATATTCAGTTGTTGTAGTCTAATATTATCAGTATATCGAATAAAATTTGAATATCTAACACTTGTGAATTATTTACATCGGAATCAAAGTGCGTCCAAACTTTCTGTGATAGTCTTTATCCAAATGAAAAAATTGTTTTAATAAAACTGTTTGAATGACAAGAGAAAGGCTTTCTTTATTTGGAATCTAAGTAGTTACTAAAAAAATTCAAAATTATCAGGAACATTGATATTTTTTAAAACATTTTGGACACATTTAAAGATAGTTATCTTTAAATTATTATAGCTCTTCTGTAGAAACTTTATCGCGAAAAAGTGTTGCTGCATTAATTGAATTTTCAAAGGGAAACACTTTTTTTCAGATTTGGTACAAAATTCATCGACATTCAAAATTTTTGTGGAATAATAAAATGACACAAAAACTTTCAGTTTTTATTATGAAATTTGTTTATGAAATTATTTCTTAATACTTGTATTATTTATTAATACTTGGTATTTGTCTCATACCGAGAACATAACTTCACCGATTCTCACAAACTTAGATTCAAATAAAATATCTTTCAAATTCACAGGTGACTAAAAAATTTCATCCAGGTTCGACTAACGATTCTTATTACATAAAGCCAAACAAATTGATTATTTTCTATTTTCTGATTTCGAAAATATCAAAAGTGAACCCCCCCAAAATGGTTGAAGCCGGGGTAAAACAAATGATATAAAAAAAGTATCAAAAGTAGTGGTAAAAATTCAAATATTGAACTCGTAGAATTTTTTCTGGCACAAAACAATATTTCTATTTCTCTTATATTTTCAGCTTTCATAAACCACGATGAAAAAAATATAAACAAGACTGGGCTTCGATAGTTTCGAACGGACAACATTTGTCTACAGATGTACAGATTACCAAAATCGAAGATATTTCGAATGAAAACTCAACGCAAGTCAATCAAAAATTTAAAGTAGAATTTTTATAATACAGTTTACACATTGAAGGGTAAAAACCAGCAAAAACTTTTTCCTCGCTAGTATCACAATCCATCTCTGCCCTGAAATAACAAACTCCAATCTTTTGCTCAATGCATTGAAGCCTGCAGTTCGAATCGAGTCTAGCTCATTACCATAGTTTACACAATGTTATTTTCCCTGAGGCCACCCAGCAAATAGCATAGCAATTCTTGGTCCATTCCAGAATGCAACAGCGTAAAGTATTACATTCGAAATTTTCCGTTCTGTCCTACGCGCTTCAGCAAACCTTATTTCTATTCGAATCTCACTCCACTTGTTGTCGAAGGTGGTGGAAACCTCGGTTTCCGCATAGAACACCATAACGGTAATTATAGAGTCTGCTTGAAAGCGAACAGATTCATTATGCCGATGCTGGAAGGAAAAGGATACACAAACATTGTTATCCACTTCCAACTATGGCAATGAAATGGCACAAGCTATGGAATTATATGAATAATTTATTCGTCTGTTTTCGAACCGGTCGCGCCCTTATCGCCGATGGGTTCCGTAGAGTCCGAATGGCCAAAGTTTCGATTGGGATTTCCTCTGACCACGACACATTTGTTTCGATTACACATCCATATGATCACCAGCGACCACCGAACCTGGAGCAACAATCCTGCGCCATTAGGATGTCTCGCTGGGAACACTAAAAGCAGTATTAAATACTTTTTATATTTACTTCTATTCGTAATTTTTGCACTCTATGCCCTTGTCACCGATTCATTAAGTGGAATTTAATATTCCCATTTCCGGTCTGTTAGCTGGACTTTTTTCTCCGTACCGGATTTCAACAGACTGGTGAGGGGAAAACCAAGCACAATAGACACAGCTTTGCTGGGACAAAAGAAGTGACTTTTTTATTACTTGAACATTGTTTGCTGAGCGAGAGATGTACGCTCATTCAATGATAACGAATGTTAGTAGAACAATGAAAGTTTTCCGTATCATTATGTAGCATTTGGGAAGTTTTACGCTGGTGTGGTTGACGTTTGTGTTTTTGTGGTGGTCGGCAGATGTGGAAAGTGATGTGTAATGCAAGTTGTTCGACTAACAATTGTTGCTAATGAATTTCGATGTTTTTGTACTAGTGAAGGAAATTATTTGCATTTATTTTCTGATGATACACATAAACGATCCGAAAGATGCTAGAGAGATAGTACCAAATAGCAACTGAAGCTGGTAGATTTTTTTAACAATTTTTTTAGCATCTAAAAATAATTCACTAATCTAGTATGTACTTAGAAAAACAAACAAAATTCCAACATTCGTCACGGATCGCAACAAATTATCATAAAGCAATAAAAACAACATTTATTGTTTCTAGAATCCGGTTCGTAAATCAAAGCATAGCAAACTAGTCCCACGCATAGCTTATTTTTCTCTACAAACTTATTTCATTAGATAGTCAGACTCGGAAACAGCACAGTAGTAGTAATAGCTGACGCAGGTTATGGTCCATAATAGCTGAGGCCTCCAACAGGTCGCGGCAATCCATGTAGCGAAACTTTTCAGTTTTATGACCACTAGCTAAGAGCTCTTATTAAAGCCGGCACCCATCGACTTTCGGTAACTGGTTTCTCGAGAACAGTAATGTACCGCAGCTAACAGGAGGAAAAGTAGCAACCTTAAACGGAACATGCTACAATACGAAGCCTATTTACAAATTGGTTGATGGCTGACGATTAAATTGTATTCCGTTATGTTGTTCAATGTTGAGATTTCTAGTTTTATTACATTCAGTGGACGAAAGCGAAACAGTTTACCTACTGGCATAAGAACTTTTTTCATGTTTCTTTTAGCCAAACTGCTTCGGCAGTATAACTTCTGAATGATTTTTTGTTTTCACTGAGGACAATAAAACAATTTAAATATCGAAACTCCAGCAAAAATACTACCATCAAATAGCAGACGTATATTCCGAATGATATAACAAACCTTTATAACTATATTTTATGCGCTCTTAAAGTAAAGGAAGTTGTATTATATTGATGACAGGGTTTTCTCATTGAAAAAAACATTTTCCAAGTGGCACTTTGAATATAACGGCCAAAAATTGTATTTTTGCACTCCACAGCCTTTATGATTTGAAATTTCAAAATCTTTATAGTAACTTTAAATCTAAACCAATCCATCCTCCTTACACACAAAATTATCCTCGACTGTAAGCTGTCTAACCGAAATGAGATCGTATGTTTAGGATTTTCTGCTATCTAGCGGTGATCTAGTAGCAAGCGCTCCTCACCTGAACAGGAATAAATTAGTTCAATGCTGGCCTATAATGAAGTCAGCGAAAGGAAAAATATTCTATCTTGTGTTTTTGGACAGCTCTCGATTTTCTGACATTATAAATAAAACCATTTTAACCATTTGATGTATATTGGCAAACATTATTTTTAATCCTTAAATTCGACCAAATAAATTTCGCATTTTTTGACGCGAAAAAGTCTCGCTTCAGAGCGTCATTTCAAAACTTATCATTATGAAAAAGTTATATGACAAAGTGTCATTAGAAATATGTTTTTTTTGCATTTTTTTATGCAAAAGTCAGAAGTAATAACTACATTTTTTTTATAATACAGGTTCTAACCTTCAGGCCATCATCCTTTTTGGGCCATAAAACTCTGACCCAATGTTCAGTGTTTTATGGCCCAGAGTATTAATAACCTCAGATAATTTAAAGCAAAAATTTTCAGAAAAAAAATTGGAGGAAACGCACATAACGTGATGGAATTTTTACTGACCGAAAAACAGTTCAAACCACACGAAACCCAAAAAAATATTATATTATGGAAACTTTTCTATTGAAATATTTAAGTGAATTATAAAATGAAGTATTTCCAACACACGACTTTATATCAAAACACTTTTCATGTAATTATTTACATATTTCCATTCGTATGGAAATTGATCAACATATTCTGAAACACCAAAAAATTTGTTCTGGGTGCGCGCTTCATCATAAGATTGAAACCTCTATTTCATGAAAAGAAAAAGAAAATTCATTTAAACTATTGCGCGTTAAAGATGCACGGAAAGACCGAAATTAGCATTTTGGCGAAAAAATTAGTTGATTTTCTGATTTTAGTTAGTTATTTTTTGAGACAACTAAAAAAATCTTACTTTTGCTAATTTAGATTTTTTAATACTAATTTTCTTAATAATAATAAAATATTTGTTGAAATGGCTATTTTTTTAGTTGAATTCACCAATTAAACGTGCTGTCATTTCTTAGCTAAGGCACGCTTCATATCCATTCAACTAATTTTTTAGTTGAGTTAGAGAAATAAAACGTTGTTTTCAACCAACATAAATGGTTGAATTGGTTTCTGCAATTAGCAGCTATATGGCGCTCGTTAACACCATAACGACTACTAGCCACTAGATGGCACACTACTACCGAAAAAAATTTCAGTCGCGGTTATCTTTTCTATATTTGCAGGTATAAATACGATGTTATATTGGAGAAAAAGACATAAGCGAAACATAAACTTCTTTTTGAAAATTTTACTTCTAAATCGCTGTTTTCTTCATTCGACTTCGCGAAATCGACTCTCTCACTGAAAACTTTGAGCACTCGGCAAACAAAAACCGAATACAAGTAGTACACCGGACGGCGTAGCCCGGAATGAGAAGATACAAAAAAAACATCATTTGACGTGTACAATTAGAGTGCAACATTCGAAACTCACTTCACTGTTTCGCGTTAAAACATTATTACCCACAATCGCTTTAACTGCGCACAAATTCTGAATAAATACACTTTCCACTAACAGTTTACGTCATTTTTACATATCGGTTTAGAAAATTATATAGGGATATATCGTAACACATGCGAAAAACATCTAAACAATTTACGAGCAGTTTCAACAAGACGGTCCCTTTTAGCTTTTTAATGGTTTGTTTTGCTTTGACACTGCTGTCCTTCAGTAATGACGGTGATAGATAAATAGAATCAAAGTTTCTGATTTTAATAACGAAATTAGTTGTCAATGAGAATTTCGTGTTGGATTGAAATATTGCTGGTTTGTGTCCAGAATATTCGCCAACTAAACACTTTCTCTAAAAATAAGAGTTTTTTTCAGCACAGTAAATTCTAAATTTTAACTAATTTTATAGTTATTTTGGAAATTTTGTTGTTAAAATCAACTAATTCAAAAACAGTAATACGAATTAGGCGCAGAGCTAATTTCGGTCGTTCCGTGTGTAAATTAGTGGCACATGTTGGTAAGAATTAAATCCAAGCATTTTTGATATGATATAGTAGATTAAATTTACAAATATTGGACATTTTATCTAGCATATGTAATACATTTTCTCGTTCTAATACAGCTTTATACGTTTTCCATCTCATCCGTCATTTGGAGTGCAAATATCGCAGTAGAGTAAGGAAAAGCACACGTTCAAAAGTTTATAATGTTCCACTAATGATGCTTTGAAGGCTCAAGGAAACAATATTTTGTCTAAGATTTTTATTTATACATCTCATTTGGATAGTGAAGTTCCAAATATTTGCCCGGAAAATTGCATTAGAAAAGACAAATTCAACCTATTGATTCTAATTGCGAAGCCAAGGAGCTAACCACAAGTATTTTAGTCGAACTGGAAAAAATCAGATCAAAAGCTCTCGAAAATGTTGTCAATAAACATGTGTATTTCTTGAAGAGAAAACTAATCAAACATGCTTCAGCTAACCTCTTTATTTTAGTTTTAGGCGAAGGCAAATTCTTCTACTAAAGTTTGCTCAGCTTGTAGCAAAGCAAAGTCTTTACATGACATTCCTTTTGTGGAATTTGCCTTTCCTGTTCAAACAGATTTCGAAGTCGATTCTTGGCGTACAGAATCATTGCATGACTAGTACCACCATCCTACTGACAGTATGAATCCTTCCAGGTCGGGACGCGAACATATTACAACTGGCTTATAAAACCAGCGCCGTATGCATGAATTCTTCCTTTCTTAACTTTCGTTTTATCATTATCCAAAATGTTTCAATTTAACGTAGTTCAGTTCAGTTCGATAGATTTATGATTAGCGGCATGAAGCTAAATCCTACCAACATAGTGGTTTTTCATTGTGCTGCATTAAAACCGGAATATTTTAATTTGTTTTCTATAGGTACTGATACCTAGTTATACGTGGTATTCCGATACGAATTGCAAGATTTCTTTTTTATTTTTGAAACAATCATCCACTTGGAATTTATATTTTCCCGCTTCTTATCAGCTCCTGCCCTGATATGTATTAGAGGTACTTTTCATCATCCTTCACACACCAACTTTATCTAGTCACGCTTCTGGACGTAACTTTGCGAAACGCCTTCTTTCTCGGTCACACCACTTGTTGAAATGATAGAATTTAATGTGAAATTACGCTTCCCCGTTTTTCAACACACTCTTTCCGGTTAGTTTCTGCTCCATGAATACGGTTCAAAGTCAATCGGTTTAGTACTGTTTAGCTGATTGGACATTCCCATCATTTTTGGTACTATGTACTAGGAGACAGCTCCAAATGTTTCATGTGAGCGAACACTTCTCACTTGACTCACTTCCATCTTGTTCTTAACAAACCACACTTAAACGCAATAAGGAGTGTATCGAAAATAAGCTATTCAAACATTCGTGTTGTACGCATGTATTTGTGATGTTTTTTTATATTCAGATCACAGCATGCTGTGTGTTTGGCTGTTAGCTTTCGTATGTTTATTTGTTTGTGCGGTTGAAATTCCGCGTTTTTAAAATGTCGCGTATTGAAAAGGAAGTGAAAATTAAGGTTCTGGACACATGGCTAAGTGAGAAAGGTATTACTATGCGAAAATTGGCCAAGCGGTTTGGAATTCATCATGCCAGTGGTAAAACGATCATTAATAAGTTTGAAGAACACTATTCGTTGGATGAGCTACCAGAAAGAGGTAGAACCCGGTTTTTCCAACACGAAACTAGTCCGGAAAGTGGTATCTCTAGTCTTGAAAAAAAATCAATGCCAATACGTGATTTGGACAAAAAAGCAGGAACGAGTGTCGGAATTATCCAGCATATCAACACGGAAAGACCGAAATTAGCATTTTGGCGAAAAAATTAGTTGATTTTCTGATTTTAGTTAGTTATTTTTTGAGACAACTAAAAATATCTTACTTTTGCTAATTTAGATTTTTAATTCTAATTCTCTTAATAATAATAAAATATTTGTTGAAATGGCTATTTTTTTTGTTGAATTCACCAATTAAACGTGCTGTCATTTCTTAGCTAAGGCACGCTTCATGTCCATTCAACTAATTTTTTAGTTGAATTAGAGGAATAAAACGTTGTTTTCAACCAGCATAAATGGTTGAATTGGTTTCTGCAATTAGCAGCTATATGGCGCTCGTTAACACCGTAATGACTACTAGCCACTAGATGGCACACTACTACCGAAAAAAATTTCAGTCGCGGTTATCTTTTCTATATTTGCAGGTATAAATACAATGTTGTATTGGAGAAAAAGACATAAGCGAAACATAAACTTCTTTTTGAAAAATTTTACTTCTAAATCGCTGTTTTCTTCATTCGACTTCGCGAAATCGACTCTCTCACTGAAAACTTTGAGCACTCGGAAAACAAAAACCGAATACAAGTAGTACACCGGACGGCGTAGCCCGGAATGAGAAGATACAAAAAAACATCATTTGACGTGTACAATTAGAGTGCAACATTCGAAACTCACTTCACTGTTTCGCGTAAAAACATTATTACTCACATTCGCTTCAACTGCGCACAAATTCTGAATAAATACACTTTCCACTAACAGTTTACGTCATTTTTACATATCGGTTTAGAAATTTATATAGGGATATATCGTAACACATGCGAAAAACATCTAAACAATTTGCGGGCAGTTTCAACAAGACTGTCCCTTTTAGCCTTTTAATGGATTGTTTTGCTTTGACACTGCAGTCCTTCAGTAATGACGGTGATAGATAAATAGAATCAAAGTTTCTGATTTTAATAACGAAATTAGTTGTCAATGAGAATTTCGTGTTGGATTGAAATATTGCTGGTTTGTGTCCAGAATATTCGCCAACTAAACACATTCTCTAAAAATAAGAGTTTTTTTCAGCACAGTAAATTCTAAATTTTAACTAATTTTATAGTTATTTTGGAAATTTTGTTGTTAAAATCAACTAATTCAAAAACAGTAATACGAATTAGGCGCAGAGCTAATTTCGGTCGTTCCGTGAAGAGGCAAAATCATCTGAAGACCTACAAGTAGCAGAAAATCTCGAAACAAAGTGTAGAACAGAAGAAGCGAGCAGCAACAAGGGCCCGGAAATTGTATTCGCGTCTTTCGCAGTGTCCGGATGCATGCGTTTTGATGGACGATGAGACTTATATCCACTTGAATTGACCTGCGATGCGGACAGGTCAATTCAAGTGGAGAAATTCGATCGAAAGGTACTGGTATGGCAAGCAATATGTTCCTGTGGTTTGAAGTCAGCCATTTTTTACACTACCGGAACTATAAATGCAGAAATCTATCGATCTGAGTGTCTCCCGAAGAGATTGCTGTCTTTATACAAGAAGCATAGTACACCTCCACTGTTTTGGCCGGATTCAGTGTCGACTCACAATGCCAAAACCACTTGTACGGAACTTGATGAAGAGCGTTCGATCAAAAGTTCGAAAATTCTTGAAGGAATAACTTAAATTTCATTCGGTTTTCATTATACTCAATTTTAACCTCGTACAATAACGGATCAATTTTTAGTTTGAATAAAATATCGTTTTTTATCATAATTTGAAAGAAAAATTTGTGGATAGCTTATTTTCGATACAATCCTTATAGAGGAAGTAAACAATACATTTCAAAGAGATATTGAGTAGAATTCGAATAGTTTCTAATCCGTGGGAAAAAGTTATAACTAGTTGCAGGTGATACAATAATTTCATGTTAACGCTTTGAGAAGTCAATAAAAGGAGATAGCAAATTCCAGAACGGTTGAGCCAAACGCGACATTGGTTTCAGGTTGATGAATATCTGGAGTTGAAATACGTTTTTTTTGTGTCCACGATTATCACTTTAATAAACAATTCGAGTTCTTTTAAGTAACTCCAGCTAAATTTCGGTCATGCAACATCGTTGTTCAATATCCCTTGCTTTCATCTTGTACGGATCTCATCTTTCAACCAGCCGATTGAACCTCAATGCCTGTAGGCACAGGAATACGACTTTTCGTGTCACATCCGATTTCAGTTATCTGAAGATCCTTGTGTTCAACGTCAAAGTCGACACCTATGAAACTATGTTATTGAACCACGTCAACTCAATAATTTATTCAGTCCCAGAAAACTTATCATAATTTCTAATATAACAACATAATGTTGTTGATTGATGTCCAAGCTTCAATTTGGCATTTCTACACAAATTCTACTGCGAAACAGCTTGTTTCCTAAGTTAATTTAAATAATTTGGGAAATTATCTATCAGTTCTGTGTTTTGAAATCATAAACTCAAATTGATACTTAACTATCGGTGCTATGTGTCATTTCATCGTTCGAGTGTAGTACCCGTAACTAAACATAAAATACAGCCCAAATAAATTCTGTAAGCCGACTTTTCCACTTTTTAACGCACTGCGCTGAAACAACAGTTTTCAGAATGTCCAACATCAAACTTCGCAGCCCTGGTGTATTGTTCGCTTGAAAGGATTAACAGCGGCTCAGAGGCCCATCACATAGCCCTAAACTTAGCACCAGCAAACAAAATCGTTCTCAAACCACCGTAGTTCCCAATCCGCACACCCAAAACGCAAATATTTAATCACTCATCCGGTCTAATGGTTCACAGATTCGTTCCTGCATCCTATTTCGCGAGATCCGGGGACCGGTTAGCACGTTCGTCTTTTCCGAACACGTAGCTATTGATTCCGGCCCGTCGGTGCACTAGCTGCACAAACTGCATAGATGAAGAACGGCTAACAAAATGCAACATTTATCACACCCGATTCGTACGTCCGTCAACGTCGGTAGAAACGGCGTGCATCCACTTGCTCGTCTCGATGTGGTAGGATTTGCTCCAAGTGAAACGGTCGACATGGAAATCAATCACCGATGCGAACAGGCTACTCGATGTACCTTTCCATGGTCCCATTGGGACGGAATATTCCCTTGATCAAACTCAAGAACGAATACAGGTCAAGTGGTGCTAGTTGAACTAAATTAATCACAGACATTAGAAAGCAAAACTGTGATTAAATGAGAACATTTAGAACAATTGGTAACTGCTATACAACGACAAACATTGATAAGTTTTCATTTAACCAATGGTTAGAGCTCTGGGAGAAAAATGTTTGTTTGATTCATCTGTAGTGAAACCACATTTCAATGTCGTAATTAATTATTGATACGTAACATTCAATATTACTTTTTTATGTATTGGTGCACTTATCAGATCTTTAGAAAGGATGAACAAAATTGAAAAACTATGAAAAAATCATTCAGATTTTAACAAAATCTACTTTAAAATATTGAAATTGAGATAAAACCAGTGAAGGCTATCATCTCTTTATATCTTTTCACTTTGATCAAATTAGTCGAATTCTACCATGCAATAACATCCAAAAACCACTGGCATCACTTGTCACAGACTGGCAGAAATCAAACCGAAGCAGCAGACTCTACCGAGTGTCGACTGAAGTGGTACAAACAGTTTCATGTTCGACAAGTCCTGATCCCCTTGCGGCAAACTAACTAACCTGCCGAAGGCTCCGCTCCGTTTCCTGCAGTATCTGTAATCAGTTTAGTTAGATTCATTTTTCATACACAAATCACTATCTTGTGCAAATCTGTTCAGTTGGGATGGTGTTTGCTGGATGCTTTGCATATGTGATTATATGGAGCTGAAATCTGTTTCGAGTAGCCTTTAGCTTTTGCTTGCGGTTCATGCTTCAAGCCATTGCAGTTTTGTGGTCGGTTTTGCACTCGATATTTTGTTGCTACGGTTTGTATTCCTGTATTTTCTATGGCCAAAGTAGGTAGCGGAGAATATTCCCGTTGCCGCAGGATGATACTGTCTAGACATTTTGCTAGTAGGATGGATAATTTAAGAACGAGAAATTAACAAATAAATTATTCACAGAGAACACAACTGAATAGATCTGTACCTGTAACAAGTGACAATAAATGTTTGTCTGCATAAGAGTGCATGGTTTTCATACAGCATAATTAGTCCATGGACATATAAAAAAGACATTGTGTTTCAAGTAACCATTGTCATAAGGCTTAACTGAAAATTCACACTAGTCCTAGTAAAAATAGCAATTCAAACACTAGAATATAGTTTCGAAACTAAAGAGCAGCAAACATTCTGATACATTTTTAATGCATATACCTTTACTTATTTATTTTTGCCTTTCTCATATAGAGAGGCTATGCTATCCCCGTGAGAACCTAAGGCTGAGAGGGCCGAGTGTCATATACCATTGTGTATTAGCAAAACAAATACACTTGATTTCTTCGTAGCTCGATTTTCACAAACTTAAATTCATATGAAAGGTCTTATGGTCCCAAAGAACGCCATTAAGTTTTATCCGGGTTGGGTGATTTTTTCAAATGACTGAACCGATTTTCACAATGTTAGGTTAATATGAAAGTCCATACTTTCCCACAGAACACTTTAAAAATTTTATCCGGATCCGACTTCCGGTTCCAGAGTTACAGGTTGTTACGTACAGAAATTGCTAAAAATAAACACTCCATTTTATCGCAGATAGCTGAACCAATTTTTAAAAACTTAGATTCAAATGAAAGGTCTCACATACTTGTATAACAATACTGACTTAGTAGAAAAATATTCATTTCAAGATTTCAAACAATCATTTTGGTGGAAAGTTCATATGAAATGTGTGAAATTTACAAGTAAATCCTGGAATTCTGGCTGTAAATCTAAAGTTGGTCTGCAGCAAACCCATTCGCGGGTGTTTTATTTTATTTTATTTTTTCTGTAATGGTGTGTCATCTCGCGGTCGCCATGTTTTGCTTACAGTAATACGGATAGGAGAAACAGGATGCTGGTGAGATCGTTCCTTAGAGATATTGTATATCTTTCTTATTTACAATACCTCATTATATTTCTTCTTACTAAAAATCGGGCTACTCTAAGCTCCACCGATTATTCGGGGAACGTTTAATCAATGGATCTTTTTTTCTTCGGGTTAAACGCTAAGCTTAAGACACGCGCGTTAAATTTATAACCTCACGGAAAACCCTTCAATCAAAAAATTACGATCTCGCAATTTTTGATTTTTGCAGTTGTTGTTTTAACTAATAATTAGTTGATTCAACCAATTTGCTATTTGATTTGCACATATTCAAGTAGTTATAAAATATGTTGTTTTTAATGCTGTCTAATGTCAAAAACAGCACAAAGCAAAACAAAAATCGCAATAAAAAATCAACCATTACTTTAGTTGAAATTCAAACGCGTTTCTTAAACATTTTCATGTAAACGAAACTCGCTTATACGTTTGTAAAACTTGTGAAGAGTAACTTTTGAATGATAGTAAATTAATGTTTATCATAACACTAGTTGTCAGATATTAATGTGATGATAAATTATCTACATCTCTACTGCTCTGGTGTTACAAGAAGAAACGATTGAAATAAAGTAGTGCTATGCAACTGATAGCCATTAGAGATATTGCAATTAACAAAAGGTGTTTAACCAAAACTAGAACCCAGTGAATTGTATGCGTTTGAACTTTGGTCTTGAAATCAACTTGATTCTCCATCGTGAAATGCATGTTCATTAACATGCATTTCACGATGGAGAATCAAGTTGATTTCAAGCATCATGTTATCTTCAAGTCATGTACAAAATTGTATGAACAAAGTGATTAAATTGAAAATGTTTAGTATTCATTCATATAATCTGTTGAAACTGTAAGTTGCAATGGCTCAAAAAATAAAAATCAGTGCATTCGGTTCGACTTTTCGTTCGTAAGTAAAATATTGGTCACAATTAGAAAGTTTCGTTGACACCAGCACTACTAAAAGACAGTAAATTATTTATATTCAATATTACATATTTTCTATTTATCAGAACAAAATGGCTCAAATGGCACGTTCCCCTTGATATTTGGAGATTTGTGCCTTGTCATCAATTTGTTTTTAGCATCGTTTCCCGATATATAAGAGGGAAGGATTGAAAGGAAATGGTAAGGGTTGGACTATGAGGATGGGAAAAATTGACGACACAAAAGCACATAAAAGCAGAAGTAAATTCTGCACCCCTAAGGGATGCTGAACAATCTACTGGGGATCACATTTAGTGGAAGCAGAAGTAAATTCTGAACCTCTACGAGGTCCCGAACAGTCTGCTGTTAATAAAACCTCCAACCCCCGAGAGGATTTAGAGATCTTACAAAAGTGACACAATTCTGCACTCTCGGAAGAATGCAGAACGATTCGCAGTATGTACGAGCAGAAGTAAATTCGGTACCCCCTAAAGGATGCCAAACAATCTGCTAAACCCTATTTAAGGTGAATACAGAAAGGATTCATTCACTCCAGGAAGAACGATGAACCCTTCTGACTATAGCTCCTTACCACATTGGGTGAGAAACGAGAGAATATCCTTTAATTTTAGTTCCGCATACACAGACTCAACCATGTATGGAGAACCAAAAACCCGGATACGTAGTTGCGTCAATGTGGGACAGTTACATATCAGATGATGATATGAAGTACCATAATCGCATTCATACAAATCACACGAATAATACTCAGCACGTTGAATAGTAGCCATGTGATAATTGAGTTTGCAATGTCCAGCTCTGACCAGAATACTGCAATGATGCTTGGAAAAATGCAGTAAACATTTTGACATTTTCAGGTTTAAATCTGGTAAAAATGCTTTTGTCTGAGCGCAAATTTGCAAGCTGCGCCAGTAGCTGGCATGTTTGGATGCAGCCCAAGAACGAATCTTGTGCTTTATCCAACTAGTTGAAAGTGGTAAAGCTGGTTCAGGACCAACGAAATCATTCGTTGCACCAGCTCTAGCCAACTCATCAGCCCATTCATTTACAGTAATTCCAGAATGGCCGGGTACCCATAAGAAGTAAACAGCATTTGAAATTCTTCAATTTGAGTTCGACATGCGGTCACTAGATTCGACCGTGAGTCATTCGAACTGAGTGCTTTTAAGGCCGCCTGACTGTCGGAACAAAAATAAATTCGTTTACCACAGATCCTCCGCTGAAGTTCCGATTGTACTCCACACAGAATCGCGTAGATTTAAGCTTGGAACACAGTACAGTATCTACCAAGTGAATGAGACTGCTTCAGCGTCATTTCACGACAGTAGACACCAGCACCATCACGACCATTCAACAGAGAATCGTCCGTATAACAAACTATGTGTTCATCAAGTTGTCGTTCCAGACAACCAGACAACCATTCCTCACGAAGAGGATAGCTCACATTGAATGTTTTGAAAGGAAAACTGCATGTGAGAGTTAGGTCACTAGGAGCGAGTAAATATTCATCCCACGTAACAATTTGAGACCACAAGCGAGTGTGGCTGGTAGCATAATCTAATGGGTTACTGTTCCAAAGCCCTGTAACCTTAAGACGGTATGCACAAGATAATGCTTTTTGTTTTAGGAACACATGTAGTGGTTTAATGCACAGTAGCGCCTCTAGAGCAGCAGCAGGAGTTGTCGTGAATGCTCCTGTCATCGCCATTAGGACCATCCTTTGAAGATGTAGTGGTTTAATGCAATTGGTCTAACAATAGTTGTGTAGATCCAATGAATGTATCTGGGTTTGAGTCCCCATGATTTTCCTAAAGCTCGTCTGCATTGGCCGAAAGCCATGCATAACCTATAGAGTGAAAAAGTATCCAGGTCGGTTAGGCCATCTCTGAGGAAACGAAAAGAGGTACTTCCGAAACCGGAATCTGGGAACCGGTATAATCGAAGTTGATTCCAGAAAAGTGACTGGGATCCATTTTTGATTCTATGACTACAATCTTCGGTCGTTCATCAAAAACCCAAGAACAAGGAAAGCCAAATTAATGTCTACTGACAATGACTACCGATTGGAATAGTTTTAAGGCAAGTTTAGAAATTCTTTTACTTTTTATTTCCGGTGCTTTCGGAATCAGAAATGGCATAGCCAGCATAGTCGGACTCGAGTTATTTGGTTGTCTATTGACAATGACTATCGTTTGGAATAGTTTCGAGGCAAGTTAAGATTTTTTTACGTGTTTTGTTTCGCCGCTTCAAGTGACAGTATCCAATTTTTAACACACTTCACCATATAATTCCGAAACCGGAAGTTCGATCCGGATGAAATTCGGCAGTTTTGTATGGGATTATGATACCTTTCATTTGAATCTAAGTTTATTGAAATCGGTCACGCCATCTCAGAGAAAAGTGAGGAAGTAATTTGAAATAAGATTTTTTGCACTAATCATCCTGTCACTCCGAAACCGGAAGTTGGATCAAAATAAAACTCGGTATATGTAGGGTACAATTGTATCTTGATGAATGAAGTTATTTTTTCCACAATTCAATATGTTGTTTTTAGAATAACTGACGGATAAAACTCCATTGAAGGTACTATGATTAAGAATCATGAAATCATCAATAATGTCTATCATGAATAATAAAGTCATGCTTCCATGAGCAAAATGATTGATATCATTGCTCATGAAATTTCATAAGAAGACATGATTCACGGTACCATGATTGAAATGTCCAATAATTCACTATCGATACGGCCGTTAGCGATATATTTTGGTTACTGTCTTCGGTGAGATGGAATGAAAGTAAATTGAAAATATTATTGTAGTTCTTCCCAAACATAAGCGCTCAAATGAAAATGAACTGAACTGTATCAAGCTATCTCTGTAACTCTAAATATGTAACCGATAGAAACAAATTTTTCGAATAGAAGATAGTTGCGGATTCGAATCCCATTTCGGAGTAAAATTTCCGATTAGGCTTAGATAATTTACAAAAATAGTTTTCGCTTGGCCCCAATAAAAGCATTCATTTACTTGTGTGTGTATTAAACTATGGTTACTCAACGATCTTATCTTCTATAATTCCTTTTGAAGCATTCGAATAGCTCCAACTTATGTGAAATTTCAGTATTTCGGACCACAGCACAGTTTTGCACCCTCTCTGCAAAACATCGTTATTTTGCTGAGTGAAATATCTTGATGAATAATTGATGGTCACATTGACGTTGATGGGAACCAGCACTTTGGTTGACGTTTAAGCTAATTGGCAACCGGACAGGAACGTAACATCGGAAATCATTACTCGCGTAACTGTAGTATGTGTCTCCTGTACCATGGAAACAAGGCATCCCCTAAAGAGAGGCGACGCTACAGGATCGGTTGAAAAATTCATTGCACGTGTCATATGACGAATTAGCACCCGGCAGCTTCTCGATTGTTTCCAGTCGGCTTGTGACCCTTTGAACGTGTACAATTATTACCACCCATATCGCACCATAAATTGGAACCTTTCGAATGAGATGCAGTCAGTGAAAGTTGAGCAACCAGACGGCGACGCACGTCCTCAACACCTCCACTACGGAATGCCGGTGCGCGAGAATGCGCCAAAAACCAACCAATTAAACTCCTGGAAAGGATGGTACGAGACGGGGACGTTGATTTTGATCATTTTTAATAAACGAACAACGACTGGTGCTGACACGTTTGAAGGAGAAGAGTCAAACAAGGAGAAACGTAATTTGCTACCGTTTCTAGAAGCTCCACTGAGCATGAAAAAATCGCTATTTAAAATTCGATAATGTAACAGGTGCTGCTAATTGGGATTCATTTTGCCACTGTCATAACAGCGAGGGACGTGAACTAAGGACTAGGTGCCACTTGTGGACACCAAAATTTAATAAAAAAAGACCATTTTGTGTTGTTTGAACAAATTCTACACCCACTCGATGCGGTTTACTTGTTGATGCTGGAGTGCTATTTCGATGGAAAAATATTAACAATCTTCCCTTACTTTTCTCTAATACTGATTCCCCACCATATTTCAACGACTAGATACCTTCCACGTTGCACGACGGAATACACAACAGTATTTGAAAATTTTTGTGAAAATGCGAAATATCATTAAAACTTTTCAAGAGTCATCAAATAATCGGTGTTATCCAAGCATGAATACTGCACCAAAATGTGCCCCTTGAGTTTAAATTAAATTGAACTTTTGCTCTCATCAAATTGTACGTAAAAAAAACCAATACTGGGAATCAGGTGTCGATAAATCGATTTTTTCAACTCCCATTAAGGACATGTGTTTCCTATTTTACCGCCCATTATCAGTTTACCTTTATAAGTTGTGTCTCGTTATTGGAAGCAACTTTCGCTGTTAGTGGTGAGGTACAATTAGTTCCAATGATAAAGGATGAAAGGCGTTGGCAGAATCACCATTTCTAGGAAAAGTCGCAGCAAAACACATAAAAGGAAACAGCTACTGATATGGTGAACTATCATTCGAATTTTCTTCTTCATTCAATTTGCCTTTGAACTGATAATTGGTAGGTGTATGAAAGTATCAGAACTTCAAAAGAATATAACGAATCTTCGTTGAGGCAAAAGATTGTAGATGTAAAAAGTCAGCATTCGGTAGCAAATTATATAAGAATAAAATTTGACATAGAATTCATTCTTCTTTCAAAATATTTCACACACGTTTCAAATTTCGTCCAATGAAATAGCAAACAAAACAAAATGAATTGATGTTTCTAAGATCGTAAAACCACTGTTTTTCTAAACAACCGTAACGGGTTGGGCCGCGTGTTCCAAAGCATAAATGAATATTTATTAGCAGAGGCAGAAATTTTCTTAAATGAATCAACCCAAACTTCGACGGCAGCTGTTCCGGTTTAGGTTGGATCACACAACCACTAGTGGCATCATCAAAATCCACTGTGACAGTGGTTTGCAGGTAAGGAATATCAGTTATTCCTTGCAATGAGCCGATCTCGGCCGGAACGCCCGTTGTTTGTTGTAAATCTGCATGAATAAATACAGCGTTTTTTGTGAAGAGTTCCGGTTAAGGTTACCAATGGAAATGAAATCCATTGAACTCGGCGTTTCAACGCTGAGAAAATTTACCACATGACGACGATATTAGCATTTTATGAAGGATGCTTGTTAACTGTATGTTTACATGTATATTTGAACTTTAATAGGAACGTGAATGCATTAGTGCTTAGTGATATGGCTCCCACAACTAAGGCTGTTAATTTGACTATACATGTTTAGTTTTTATCACAGGAAAACTTTCTGAAAATTTACCCCAGAGTAAGAGCATGAGCGCGTGTCTCGACGCTATCTTGTTTCAATACTTTTACAGACATCCAATCCCTGGAGTATTTTTCAAGTTTTCATTTAAATTTTTAGAATTATGAATCATTTTCGTGAATGATTTTCAATGAGTTTTTATCGAAAATTCAACTAAATTATACGTCATAGGTCATAGCGAAAATAATGAAAGGTAATTAAATGTCAGAAACATAAAAAAAAATCCACCCCCACTACACCGTCTTATAAAATGTTCATTCATTTTCATTTGAACGCAGATTTTACTTTCTTCTAATATTACAATCACAATTACAATTACAATTTCAATTACAATTACAATTACAATTACAATTACAATTACAATTACAATTACATTTACAATTACAATTACAATTACAATTACAATTACAATTACAATTACAATTACAATTACAATTACAATTACAATTACAATTACAATTACAATTACAATTACAATTACAATTACAATTACAATTACAATTACAATTACAATTACAATTACAATTACAATTACAATTACAATTACAATTACAATTACAATTACAATTGCAATTACAATTACAATTACAATTACAATTACAATTACAATTACAATTACAATTACAATTACAATTACAATTACAATTACAATTACAATTACAATTACAATCACAATTACAATTACAATTACAATTACAATTACAATTACAATTACAATTACAATTACAATTACAATTACAATTACAATTACAATTACAATTACAATTACAATTACAATTACAATTACAATTACAATTACAATTACAATTACAATTACAATTACAATTACAATTACAATTACAATTACAATTACAATTACAATTACAATTACAATTACAATTACAATTACAATTACAATTACAATTACAATTACAATTACAATTACAATTACAATTACAATTACAATTACAATTACAATTACAATTACAATTACAATTACAATTACAATTACAATTACAATTACAATTACAATTACAATTACAATTACAATTACAATTACAATTACAATTACAATTACAATTACAATTACAATTACAATTACAATTACAATTACAATTACAATTACAATTACAATTACAATTACAATTACAATTACAATTACAATTACAATTACAATTACAATTACAATTACAATTACAATTACAATTACAATTACAATTACAATTACAATTACAATTACAATTACAATTACAATTACAATTACAATTACAATTACAATTACAATTACAATTACAATTGAGTTTGTAAAAATCCGCTCAACAATCACCAAGAAAATCAAGTGCACATATTTTTTATTCATTAAAAACAAGTGCTCATTTTTATCATACAGATTAATACAGATATTTTGCGAGCTGAGTCGATTGGTAAATCGAATTTCAATGTAATTGCATAGCCTATCTATACTAGAAAGGCGAGCAGATTTGTTCCAGCAGAATAAGTGACTTGTCTCATCACATCAATTCAATGTAACGATCGATTTTTTGATGGGTTACGATTTCCATAAAAAAAACCCGTCCTATCGGTTACATTCGCCGAGTTTTCTTTTGTTCCACACTGCCCACTCGATAGCAGCGAATATAATATTTCTTTTCTTTGTTTTTGATCGCTTTTGCAATTTTCTCAAGACGTTTCCGGGCGTCTTCGATAAGGATATTACTTTTTGATTTGCGATCCGCTCTTCGAGTCAAATATGCTTCGCCTTGAAATGCTGAGAGCATGTGTCAGATCCCGTGAAAGAGTAAGCTTCCCAGAAAGAAATATATGGTGGAAATGAATTCCTTGCGATTGATGTCCGCTCACATCTCGGAGTTTGATGTGCTCGATTCCAGATCAAGGAAACATCCCGGCAATGTTTCTAAACTGGGACATGAAGTCATACGCTGGTGTGTAAGCGTGGGGGACAGAAGCGGGTCATATAACTTTTCACTTGATTTGAGATGTGCCAAATTGGCACCATGGCACGTGTCCTCGCACAGAACTCGCATCCGTTTGATTCAGCAAAACGAGAAATAAAGTTTAACTGAAGACTCGAATGACTGACATGGCGATACGTTCAGCATCCGCCACCCAAGAGGAGAAAGCAATAAAGACAGGGTCATGTCCGAAAATTACCACTTGATAGAATTTTATTGCGGTGCAATTCGATGGCCAATGTCCGTCATAAAACATTTTCTTGAAAAGTGGTTGACTGAATGGAGACTATTTTGTTTATGATTGGTTCTACTATTCGGAAGATTAAATAATTTCATCCAGATCTGACGCCAATAAGAAAGTTCTTTCGAAATCACTAGAAATCATTGACGATAATCACGATTGTACATTTGAATACACACTCTCGTGAATTCGAAAGCCTCTCTATAGACATCTAACCACATCAATCCTGCCTAATTGGATATAATGAAACGTCTATCTGTCACTCGTATAAAGCATTCACAAACACTAAACCGATAAATTATATCATTGATCGCAGCTCTGCTCGAAATCTGACTGTGTCAGACATCTGGTTCTCTACCTATTAGATTAATTTGTACAAATTGCATTAAAAAATCCATCTAAATTATCGCAATTAACCTCACTCGATATGCGAATTCGTTTCAATTAAAATTACTAAATAACCGCAGCTGAGCCATAGCATGTGGGTTGAGCCGTGTGTGTGTGTGTGTGTGTGTGTGTGTGTGTGTGGGTGTGTGTGAAAGAGGAACACGGCCCTCATCCAGAGCACCCGGTGTCGGTGAATCACAGGGAAAAGCGCAACAAACTGTAAGCCTTTTCCCATATGCCGCCATACACAACCAGAGCCAATTTCAGGTTAGATACATTCGTATGATACAAAAATCACCTACCCCCGGTTGAGTACAGCCCCTACAAGCGTATGCAGATTTGTGTTGGCGAGAGGTCGGAGGACAAGGTCTCACTGATAAAGACCAGATATCGCGTAGGTATCCTACTCTGCATGTGCAACCACGTGGTAAATTTAAAATAGAGAGGGTTTAACATGGCTTTATAATGTTTCCCCTTTTTCCGCTTTCACTCTTGTTATGATGCGGAGGGGATGCGTTTTCATTGCACATACAGTCTGGACCGCAGAATTGTTTGCTTTATCCATGCTGTCTTCTACATGCAAGCAATGTCTGCAGCTTGGTTTCCAATATTTTTAAATATAATTTCCTTTTGCTCGGCTTTAGCGAGCGGTTTTATAGTTTTATGTGGGTTCCAAAGTCCGCATTTATTTCCGGAATACAGAGCCGAAGTGAGTATGACCCGTACTGTTACTCCACTAGTCAAGTTTCTCTTTCTGAGGACGCCTTTAGAATAGAGCGAGTGTAATTTCATATATTAATCTAAATCAAAAATTTAACCTGACGAAATAAATCGTTTTGGGAATGGAGCTTGGCAACCATCACCAGAATCATGCTGACTCTGGTTACGGTTCCGAAACACTATGAACAAGCAAAAAGGTACAAAAATCAAATTATTTCGGGATTCGAATGAAAAATCCCGGTCAGGTTGATGAGATATAAATGCTATTCAAAGAGAAACAGTTCAAATTAAAATGTTGAATAAAATATTAAATTAATTAAGTTGGACAGTATTTGCAATTCCGTTGCCATCGTTTAATTCGGTGTACTTCGTACCGGAACAAGAGAATTCAAATTTGTAATTAATACATTTTTGTTCGGGTCCGTCGTTTGAACTTTCACAGTATTATTTGACTTACCAATCCGTACTGGTGTGGCAACAAGTGTTTTTCAATTACCCTAAATTGGATCAGTGTGAGATAACATTATTTATTATTTTCATTGTCCTTATGACGGTAAATGTGAATTTTCTGGATCTTTAAAAATTCTACAATGATAAGTCTCCACGTTTTATGCATTTCATACATTTAGTGTGAAACATCAAGGAAATTTTTCAATAGCGTTTTAAAATTTTCGCTGTCTTTCGGCACAACTTATCCATGTCCGATTTAACTCAAAAATTTTTTCGGGACTTTTTTGCGTTGTTAAAGCATGTTTGCACTAATAAATCAGGTGTTTCTTTCTTTTGCTCAAATTGAATTTTGTTCAATATCTTTTTTTTTCGAAAACTAAACTAAATTTAAAGTCATAATCATCCAAAATGTCATGGAACTCCATTTGTTGGTGGAACGCTCTATCGACAGTTACCCGAATTATTAAAAAAGTATTAGACTGAACAAAAGAAAGTTGTAATTAGAAAACTTTTTTCTTGAAAATTCTCATCTTACAATACATGAACGATTGGTACGAAAGATAATTACGAATCTTGGGACAAAATTCCATCTAAATGAAAAATAGTGTTTTGAAACATATTTTAGTGTGTTCTTATGCGTGTGTTTAATCTATCCCAAGCCTCACTGTCTGGCAGCGGTTTGCAAAAAAAAAATGTTTCCATATTTTTTGAGTATGCATGCTAATAACTTTAATCCAGGACAAAAGAAGATGTTAAATCAATCGAATTCCGATGACCCATTTCGTATACAGAGCAAATCGTGGTCAGAGGTTCCATCGACCAGCCCCGCCTCAATGAAATGTTTGCATCAAATGGATTCAAACATTACTGAAAGACTTTCGATCCCTTGCAAATGGTAAGCAATCAATGCGTAGGGGAGACCGGGATTGGTTGGCCGAGTTTCGCTTTCGGAATTTCTGTACTTTTTCTGGTTAGACTGTTTGATCTGTCATGAAGATACACCTTTCGAGCACATGTGTGATTTTTTCAATCCTGAATAAAAATCAGGAAAATAGTTATTAACAATCAAATGCGGCGACAAAAAATCGGCCAACCAACCCCAATGAATATTTTCGAGAACAATCACGACTAACAAACTTAAAAGTAAGGTTATATTTGAAACCGATATGCCATTTTGTGAAGTTTCGAATACTTTTCCAATGGTACTACGTTTTTGAAAATCGACTATAAATTGAACCGCGTTACATGTATTACTTTACAAAAACAGAAATTTACTCACCAGTGCCGAAAAAAGGAAAAAAACGTGCTACCTCCCAAACGACAATACAAAAACACGTGAAATTATGTCGGTAAGTGGTTGACCTAATGCTTCACCAAAATCGTTATAGATGTTCCCACTGTGCATAATAGCCTTTTCAGAAAAGTCTTTCGATCAACTTGCCCCCTCGGCCAACCAGCCCCGGTCTCCCCTACTTAGTTCATGTTCTTCAATTTTGTATAAATAGTTACCATTGTCAGAGCTTACCAAGACTTCAGTTTGCAACCAATGTCCTATTTCCTACCAATCGTATCCAAATTTTCAAATATTCAAATATTGCACACCTCTGAATGTTTTAAAATATTTTTTGCATTTCATAGGAGTTATTATATGTAAACCAGGTCCCAACCCTCTCATTCTGCCACTAACGTAGATGGCTGAAGCACCCAGTCGACGCCGTTCTATTGACCTAATGTCATCATAGACACACGGGAAGGCATAAAGTATAGGAACTTGTGAGCAATTAGTTATCTCACCTTTTGACGACCTTGGAACAGACTTTTTTAGGACTCAATTTAGATATTTTTCAATAACTTGGTTCATAAAGTTGGTCGATTTTGAGAAAATAAAAAAAATAAAAAATAGTATAAAACATTTTAGTAATATTTGTCATTTTTCGACTATAAAAAGTTGAAAAAAATTGAAAAAAAAATAGTCTGGCCCTTTTCTAAAGAGAGTCTATATCTATTTTGGGAAAACAAAGTGGGTCAAGTCCATGTACATATCCAGAAAGTTTCATTAAAAACTGAAAGAGCTATTACCGAAAACGAATTGGATTCGTCAATAACGAAATGTCATATACTTGCAGGATAATATTTAGTAGTAGCTTCCAGGGGAACAGTTTAACATCAATAGATAATATTGGTAGCATCGACTGCCAATTGAAAATGAACAATAGGAGCGAGCATTTTCGTCATATTTTGCAATTTTACTTCCTAACAGTTAGAAAAATGTGTTGAAAGCAGGGGTAATGTAATGTTTACAATAATTACTCAATCAGCGTGTATTTTAAAGCTCATTCAATTAGATATTCAGAATCAACTATATCAAAAAATAACACAAATGATTCGATTTGATCAGCCCAAAATATGTCGAAATCGGTTGACACATCATTGAAACAATTATCCAGATAGAACAGAGTGCAGATTGTTGGTTGCGCTTATTCAGTCATATTTCCGGAACCGGTTTGACGGCTAAACCACCTATAAGATTACAATCTCCGAATCAAAAATCGGATTTGAAAAAAAATCTCAATTTACTACAAAACTGCTTCGATTTGAAGATTATGGTAATTGATGGTCAAACGAACCGACTTCATCTATACCGGTCTCCAGTTTCTGGATCCGAAAGTACCGATAAACCTCACGAAAGGAACTCACACTGTTTTCTGTTTCTTTATTTTAAATGATAGATCTCATAGGTTTCTACAGAATTTTCTCCAGATACGGAATTACAGTATGATAAGTCTTCGTCCGTCACACTTACATCTACAGATATTTAAAACGGAGTATTTCGAGTCAGCTAACTAAATAAGAAAATACTTTCTAATACTCATTCCGACGAATCGCGACGGTGTCGTTTTCCATCATGACAACGTTCAACCATATATATCTCCGGTCACTCGCTGAGAAATTTCCCAGCTGAATTATTAAAAAGTTATGCCACATTCTCCGCGTAGCCTCGACCTAGCATATTTGGATTATAATTTGTTTCGCTGTTTTCAGATTGCTTTGAACAGTAAAACATATTATTCCGATAAGGATGTCAAAAATCGTTAGATTCAGTTATTCGCCAACAAGAAGTTTTTAAACTTAAAACTCTGCAGATTTTCGAAACATTGAGATTGTTAGATTAACGGAGCAATACATTATGCATTGATTTTTATTCGGTATATTATTTGGAAATTACAATCAATTTCGATACGAAAAATCCTGAACCAATGGATGCCTGAGATTCATATCAATTAATATTCCGCCACTTATTCGTAACTAATTTCATATCATTGAAACGTCGTCGTCGTCGTATTCAACAAGCCTTAACAGTGATAATTGTGAATGGTTGATGCACCTGACCTGATTGAATCTTCGAATCCCCTGTACGAAGATTATTGAAATATATATTTGATCTATAGATCTGTTGAATAACGGTAATTATGTATCAATTATTAGCGTATTGGAACCACTATCTAGGATTCATGCCCCTTTAAGAATGGTACAATTGGGATATGTTAGTAAACTCAAACGGGCTTTTTTTCTACTCGAAGAATTCAGTCTGTAATACCCGATGATATTAAATTAATTAATATATTAATTAATATATTAATTAAATGATTAATTATCAAACGAAAATAAATTAAAGACTGTCCCAGAAAGTATGGACGCAACCAAAAACCGCCGCCATTTCGCAATGGTTCAGAATCTGTCAATTTTTATGGCTGCGTCGTGTTGTTGATACTCTTCCCTAACCACTTGTGCAGTCGTTTATTCGTTTTCATTAGTTTGTTTCGAAATGCGTGTACTTTCAACAGAATAACGTCGAAAAATTGTGTACAAATGGTGCACAGAACGCGGTCTGTCACTGAGAAAGACAGCAAAAATGGAAGGAGTAAGTGAAAAAGCCGTGCGAAATGCAATCAGGAAGTGCGGTGAGGATAACACCTTAGAGGATAAACCGAAAACGGGTCAAAAAAAAGGTCCTGCTAACCCTCAGTTGGATAAACGTATACTGAAAGCGTTCGAGCAAAAGAAGGAGGTTTCAGTTCGGGATGTGGCCAAAAAGTGGGCACTTCGAAGTCAAATGCTCTTCGTGCTAAAGAACGTTAGTATCTTCGAACCTATAAAAAGCAGAAACAACCAAAACGTAGTCCGAAACAAGAAGCATCGATCAGGCTGAGGGTTCGAAAGCTGTACAATACGATTCTTGCTGGAAATTTGAACTGCATAATCATGGACGACGAAACCTACGTGAAACTCGATTACAAATCCTTGCCGGGACCACAATATTATACGGTGCGAGAAGGGCAAGTGTTAAACCAGTCCGAGACATCGATTGAAGTCGAAAAATTTGGTATGAAAGCTATGGTCTGGCAAGCAATTTGTAGCTGCGATAAGATTTCGAAACCCTTCATCACCACTGCTTTAATGAACAGCGAATATACATCAAGGAATGTTTACAAAAACTACTTCTACCCATGATTCGAAGCCACAAGGATCCTGTTGTCTTCTGGCTAGATCTTGCTTCTTACCACTACTCGAAATCAACGGCAGAATGGTATACTACCAATAATGTCACTTTCGTCTCAAAAAACATGAATCCACCAAATTGCCCACAACTTCGACCAATTGAGGAATTTTGGACATTAACGAAGGCACATCTTAGGAAACATGTCTCGACAGCCGAAACCATTCAACAGTTAGAAATAGATTGGAAAAAAGTGTCAAAACTTGTCGCCAAGAAGTCTCTGTACGGAATTTAATGAGGAACGTTCGCAAGAAGGTGCGCCAGCTAGTCTACAATGACTAAGTAGCAAATGTTGAGAACAATATTCTGTTGTTGTAGTCTAATATTATCAGTATATCGAATAAAATTTGAATAACTAACACTTGTGAATTATTTACTGCGAAATCAAAGTGTGTCCATACTCTCTGGGACAGTCTTTAAATAAATAAATAAAATCTCGAAAGTTAGTTGATGATGTTAGTTTTGCACTTTTCAGACTATTAAATTGCTTCATCCATCGATACAACGTTCATCAATTGTTTAGTGGTCTCAATACATAGCAAATGTATGCTGTGTCAAGAAATGTTTCCATGTTCAAGTGAACTGACATGCTCTAGCTATATGTATCGGATAATTTAAATTTCATAGTACGAACTTAATCATAGCGACTATATGTCTAGTTACGGCGATTGATAAAACAGGAAGGATTTCATCCAACGAACGCAAGAATACCGAATATTATCAGTTTCATCATTGTCTCTCGATCCTACTGACCAAATGCATTGATTAATAAATCAACGATTGAATGTTTCATCAACCGCCAAATGAAATAAATCAATTCCAACCATTCACTCACAATTCTTCGGGGAGCTCATCCATCATGGTCGTCTCCGGATTCCATCTACATACGGTTGCAGCAGTTTAGGCTTCACTTCGACAATTGACAGTGACAAGCCTGATTTATTCATGAAACACATACGCATATCACAATCAGTGCCCACCAGCAGCCCTAGTGCTGCAGCAAAACTGGCACCATACTATAAGTTCCCGACAGCCTGTGGGAAATATTGCATATGCCAATGATCTCTTCGTTAGTAATGAAAAACCCCTTTTAGCGCATCCTCTTCCGCTGCACAAGTAAATGCATTGACGACCCAAAACGGAGACAAATCTTCCTGAGTTGTAAGGGTTCTTATGACGATGTTGCGTGAAATTTTGGATTTCATACACACTTGCTCATACAGAAAAAGACCGCAAGATACAGCCAACTCATCACTGTCATAATTATCAAACACCCGACAGGCGGTTTGACGTTTACTGAGCATGCAAGTTCTGCACCACTCCCAAGAGTCTCTCGGTCAGACACTTGTGCGATCACATCTCACACGGGCAAGTGTAACCAAAGTATCGTTAATTGTGCGGCAAAGTGTTTGAAATTATCAATTTATAGCAGCACTAAGTTGCCTTCGGATCGTCAGTGTGTCAATTTTCCCGTCAATTTGAGCGTCCCTTTGCGCACAACAACGGCTCTCGTGGGACCGGATCGGATGTACGCATATAGAACTGCGACGCGGGAAGGTTACATGCTCCAGTGACTTCCGTGTGCCCGCACACATCTGACGACAAGGATGGCAGGATGTGAAATCTGTCCTTGGTGGTTCTGCTGTTAACCAGCCGTATAATCGTTCATTGTTGGGTGGTATTTAAATCAGGTTGTATATTAAACTGAGGGCGTTGAAACAGAATGTTTTGTGTCTCAGCAATTCTATAGGAAACCGAGCGAAATATATCGTAACGTATTTTTACTTGTAGTCCCACATTAACATCACGCAGTAGTTCTGCACATATCCCAAGAAACAAATAAATTCAAATTAAATTCCACCTCGTTGCACGGAAACCACCGGCCAAAAGAGCACCCGATAGTGAGCGAATCAAGTGGTAAAGCATTTTCTTGCTTGTCCTGTTTAGATGTTGACAGAAGCTTTTAAAAGAATTTCACTTAATCATTTTTTGTTTGTCAGGCTCGAAGGTTTCGAGTGCAACAGTGCCTTTTTAGTTAAAGGGAAAGCATTTTGATAGGACAGTTCAGGGTTCGTGTTCCCAGTGAAAAATCAATATAAAAAAAAATCTTGAATAATGTCTCAATAATTACATTCATGGTTAGATAAGTTAGGGACGAAGGTTGAGATCCTACAGATAACTTAAACCTTTATAAAAAATATGTTCGAAAAGTTGTGACAGATGTGTGTCTTCCCGAGGGAGGTAAAAAGGCATTTGGCAATTTTGAGCATATTTTCTTGAAAATTTGTACATCTTAAATTTCTTGCAAATCAACATGGAAACTTTTCCCCTACAAATTAGGATACAATCTTTAGCCCAGCACACCTCCTGCTTTGAAGACTGCTCAAAGAACGGACACTTCCGCCAGCGAAAGTTTTCTTTGCAGAACAGAAAGTGAAATCCCGAGGGGTGTTCATCGGCGATGCCTGAAACGAAAAATATGTCAACCAACTTTGTAATCTAATTTAACGTTGGTTTGCCCAGTCTATGTATAATTTAGCGCTTCCTGTAAAACTACATATATGTCAAAAAAATCCTTACCAGCATTGAACATCCACCGAGCAATGGTAGCATTAGGTTTACATGCACGGAATGTGTTTCGATCGAGAAATCATAATGAAATTCAAAAAGAATTCTCTTATCATTGAATTCATCATGCTAGTCGAATCTTAAGTGATGACGTATCCGTCATAAATTCGTTATGAGATATATAGAACGTTAATTGAATTGTAAAGTTGTTCACTTCTTAAAAAACTACAGAAAAAGGCAGGCAAGCTCTTATTTAGAGTGTCTGTAAATGTTAGTTTGAGGGTAGCACCTACTTCAAATTGAAAAAAAAAACAAAGTTGTACACATACTCAGCTTTATCGTCAAAACAGTACTAGATTTTTGAAGAAATCGTTTGACGCGCAACGAGTTGTTTGAAGGACTATCACATGCTTAATAGATCCATGTAATTCGCCTTTTCGTAACACATGTTTAATGATGGACAGTCGTTAAATGAATAGCATATATAGTTACTATACGATTTCCAGTAAGAATTTAACTTTATTAGATTCAAACAAAGCAAAACTGCGTTCTAAGAAGCACGTGCAGCTGATAGATGAATTGAATCTGAAGGAAAATTTTATGAACATTAGACGTCAACTGAGTGAAAATAACAGAAATTCAGGTGAAATTTTGCATGTTCAAATTTCGTTAAATTAAAATTTTACGTGAAACGAAGCTCGACGGGTAACAATAATCGAACATTCTTTTAAAAGATTTATCATGTATTCAAATAGAAATCTAAAAAATATTTCAAAAAACCTTTAACGTAATCAATTTGAAGAATCAGTGTTTATCAAAAATAAGCTGTTATTCACCTGTTCTCATAATGTAATCACAAACTCGACATATCATCAGGCAAATAAGAGAAAACAATGAAAATTGAAAACCTACAAAACCACTCTCCGTGAACAGGAACTCGAAACCTTTTCCAAACCTAGATATTTCAAGATGAGATATTTCACTCCTCCCGCACGTAAGCATTAGAAATGCCGTCACAATCTCAAGTCCTATTTTCTCTCGCATGACAATAATATATGAGTTTTTCACAAGTTTTCACTTTTCGATACCTCAATTTACCTGTCCGACTTTTGTTGGGCTTAAACTAAATTTCCAAACTGAGTTCATGGCGAATATATCAAATCAATAAAATCAAAACAGTTTCTTTGCATATGCAGAGATTGACAAAATTGTGTTGTTTTAAAGTATTTAATAAGTTATAATTCGATTTACAGATAAGGAAACGAATAGATAATATAAACGGTATTTTATTTGTTATTTGTGTTCGAAAATCTGTGAAACAAACTTTGTTATACATTTTAGAAATGTATGCACTTCTGTGTTCAACTTCGCACAAAATGAAAAAAATAACTCTTTTAATTAGCCTAATGGCGCGATTACGGCTTCCCCATAAGCGTAAACATTACTGTGAGATTCTTAAGATTGCCTTTCATGATTCTTGAATGATAACTAGACAGTTTTGTTGGGCATCAGCTTACAAGACCAATAATTTGAAATAATCTAGAACCCAGTTATGAAAATTTCGTAATTTTGTACAAAATTTGCACCAAACCATCCTTTCTGGACATTTTCTTACGAAATTGATTTATACAGTTTTTTTTAAACGGGCCAAGCTCTTTGAACCAAATTTTTCATAATGCTGCAGTCGAAAATTGATAAATCCTACAAAAAAAATTCTACATGTGTGATTTTCACAAAATTAGTCAAATTTCTGAATTAAAAAAACCTGTTTGAATCCACCTAGTCGTGTAAAGATGCCTTTCTCGCTTGCATTTTCTCCTGTATATTACAGCAGAAATTCCCCGAAATACTATACTTCTAAAAAGTTTAGAAAATAATTTTGAAGATTTCTGTTGCATAATATTGCTACATTGATATACACATTTGAATTTAAGTTAATGAAAATCTATTCACACATATGTGAGAAAGTGGAGTAAGCTACATTTTATTACATTTAATTACTATTATTGGTACCTCCGCAACCAAAAGCTGGATATCAGCCATCTCCGAGAAAAGTGAGTGACATTATTTTTACAATTTTGGTGTATATCACTCTGTACTTTCGGAACCGGAAGTCGGATCCAAATAAAATTCAGGAACTTTCTATGGGGCCATAAGACCTTTTATTTGATCTATATTTTTTAAAATCGGTTAAGCCATCTCCAAGAAGTGAGTGACAATATTTGTCACACACAAACACACACACACACACACACACACACAAGTCGGTTTTTGAAGTGCTTGTATAGCCTTTCTATATAAACAAAACGGCGGCAAAAACTTAAATATTCACATTATTCAGGTTTGATGGCTACCCTTAATGTTTAATCAATCTGCTAGAATAATAGTCCATCAAACGACTATTTTATGTACATCATTCCCTTTACGGTTTAGAATAACCACTACCACTATGCTCTAAAACTAACTCTTCCCTAAAGTCAAACACGCCGAATTACACTTCATAATTTAGAATGAACATATTCTGATCTACTAGTAAGAGAAAAACAAAGATGATTGTCAAAAACGATAAAATGGTGGATTACTTTTTTCGTCGAATGATTTTCCGTGCAAGATCTGGAGATACTATTTATAAACGGAAAAGTCAGTTTGGCAGAGTGAAGTATCTTGCAATGAGTCTAAAGGAATATACTTGCAGTTGATCAAATTGATTCGATTGAAAAGGAAACTTTCCGGACGCACCGAACTCCCGTACGGCAACAAACTTTTGATTGAGGATAGGAAAACTTGGCGTGTCCACCCCGAAAGAAAGCAGGGAATCATTCGATTGATACGTTTCTTATCGTTTAAAGAGAAGAAAATAAACAGCTTCACTAGAGAAACTCTCATATACTCTATCATTCATTGATTGAAAGTAGGCTACAACCATTACAAGGCAATTGTACCAATAGTCACCTGATTAGTCGACCAACCAACATTATTTGCACATTATTGTAAACTCTTTGAATAGTTAAAGCAGATCTCACTCTAACTAGTGGTTTCAATTTATGAGATAAATTGAGAAGCTAAGATGAGACTTATTGTATATATTTCAACTTCATGTCTGTGTTAAGCGAATGATTCATATCATGCATTTTTCAATGCGCCCCTGGCAGAGCATATCTCAAATAATTGTCTGTCAAACTACACTAAATTGTTGGTATCTACAACAAGTTTGTCGAAGATTGTGCGGCCCTATCTGTGGACCGAAACGAGATTCACAGCCTTAATCAGTCGAAATCCCATATGCTCTAGGTATCGTATATCACGGGTTTCCGGTAACAACGAATACCGGCAAAACCGAATCCGCGTTGTACGAGACCCCAGTGTACCTGGAACTCACTGCTAACTCTTAAATGCGGAAAGTTCATTTCTGTCGTTTCACGTAAAGATGTTCTAAATTGCCCATACTAGGCATTCTTGGGTTAACTAACCTCCACATATACTCAATATACATGTTTTCATTGCTATGGATATGTGCGATTGCCGCGCGATCATGTCGCGAATTAACTTGTCTGAACATGCTTTCCTCGCCTCGTGGTACTGTTTTTACTGACTGATGCAATATGTTGAAATAGGTAACCGTGAGCAACGTAAAAACTTCACTAATATACTATCTGTACTAGCTAAGATATAGTGAATTATGATTTCGGCCTGATCTTGATCTATGATAAAATTAGGGCTGTTGCATAGTAATCATATTCATGTTATACGGTCTGTACTGTAATAGTTCCAATATACCAAGTGAAACACAATCATTCTAGAATACAACCAAAGCCAGAAATGATTCGTCTTGCATGTACTGAAACATTCGCTCTATACTGCTCGAACGAACCAACGTAAGTCCAAATTCAAAAAAGAATCACAGAATTGTCAATAAAATTACATCACCGCTATAACCTCTGTGGAGTAACAGACAGAAAAACATTTCCCTGATGCTGTTTCGAAATAGAAACAGCATGAAAATTATCTGCTCATAACATCATCAATCACTAAATAACATACTCAACATGTGTCACATTGAACATAAAACAGTTTCGAGTGTATCCGTTACTATGAACGAGCGTTATTTACAAGCTTACACCCACCGGCAAAGCTAGCGAAGCTTCCAACCCATTAACTCAAACGACGAACGCCAGGAGGCGGTCACGATGGCTATCGCGTTTTTATTCACATTACTTTCCGTTTCGCTCATTCTCACATAGCTTCCCTGGCGTGGTGTGGGCAAACGCTTCTGCATTCAACAGGTTGGTGGAATTTATTGCAAACCGGTAACTGTAGAATTGAGTGGCAATTGGCGGGAATTTTAGAACGCATTCTGTGGTTTGACACTACAAAGCAAACAAATACGATTTGCGCACTTATTTTACTCCGTGCGTCCATGCATGATTGATGTTTACATATTTCTACCTAACCCAGCAAGTGCCACAGTTCTGATCAGTCCCATCAGAGCTCGGTCACTTGTTCGATACCCATCTCATGCACATTTGCTCGAGGTCCTCGCCATTGTACTGCTGAGCGCATATCCCAGCAAACAAACAACAACAAAAACACGGTTGGGAAGCGATATAAATTTTCCGGAACGTTAGGAACAGAAAAAAACTCAAACGAAGAATGACCATGCTAAATCGAACGGACAAAGCTGATTTTTACACTTTTTTTCTTGTAGGTTGCTCTGCGCTGTCGTGGTCAGGCAGAATGAGGCCAGCTTTCCCTTGCAAAAGCTAGCAACACAAGGTACACAAAACGTAAGTCGGTCCTATCCGGACTGCACACACGGGTGACTCAACGAGGGGTCTAGTCAGCAAGAAACTGACCTATGTTCGGTTGCGATGGAATGCGGCTGATGGAAAAGGGGATCAATCCCACAGAATGCAATCAAGATTTCAGTCTAGCCAAGTGATTGCGCAGGTACAGTCATGCATCCTTCATTGTCCTTTTTCCATGAGGGTCACCAGTGGCTTGGCAGTTAGTGGAATTTTGTTAAGTACTTAGAATGGCCAAAATTACTCTAAATGTTATTATCATCTATCAAATTTATTATGAAGTTCCAATAACTTGTAATCTAATTCTGATATTTGACCATATATTTTTCCTAGCATTATTTAATTTCGCATTAAAAAATCCTAGTTAAATTATAGCCTAGCGAAAAATTCGAATATAGTGAATCTAGACAATGACACGGTTGAACTAAATTAATGTAACCTTCAACAAGAGCAAATTCAGAACCAATTCATAACAGAATTGTTAAAGGTTCTGAAAAGAATAATCATTTTATTTATTTTTTCGATCTAACTGATCATCGTTTAACATAATTTAGTTAAAAAAGGCTCATCAAACTGTTTTGCTAAACAGCCAATAATGTCCATCTCCTCAGATAGGAATAAGGCAATAAGAATGTTTCCTGCCGTCTTGGTAAAACCAATGAAAACGCTTTTCTTCTACTTGTACGCAATGAAGTTTACCACAACGCGGTTCAATAAAGGCGAGAAAAATGATCCGGAAATAAACATATCAAATGTTTCACAATACCTGCACAATTTCAGAAATTTTGTATCAATTTGCGATTCGTCCATTGATTACATCTCATCACTGCTACCAAAGAGAGCTCAGACAAAATTTGTTTTTTTTTCCTATTTGTTGTAAGATCTGTATTGAATTTATAAATTCTGTATTCTGTGCGAAATCTATCTCGAAACTGTTACATGTTCAATGTGACATATGTTGAGTATGTTATTTCGTGATTGATGATGTTATAAGCGATTAATTTTCTTGCTGTTTCTATTTCGAAACAGCAGCAAGGCAATGTTTTTCTGTCTGTTACTCCACAGAAGTTATAGCGGTGATGCAGTTTTATTGACAATTCTGTGATTCTTTTTTGAAATTGGACCTACGTTTGTTCGTTCGAGAAGTATAGAGCGAATGTTTCAGTACATGCAAGGAAAATCATTTCTGGCTTTGGTTGTATTCTAGAATGATTATTTTTCACTTGGTATATTCGAAATATTACAGTACAGACCGTATAACATGTATTGTCCTGTCTTGTCCTGTCTTGTCCTGTCTTGTCCTGTCTTGTCCTGTCTTGTCCTGTCTTGTCCTGTCTTGTCCTGTCTTGTCCTGTCTTGTCCTGTCTTGTCCTGTCTTGTCCTGTCTTGTCCTGTCTTGTCCTGTCTTGTCCTGTCTTGTCCTGTCTTGTCCTGTCTTGTCCTGTCTTGTCCTGTCTTGTCCTGTCTTGTCCTGTCTTGTCCTGTCTTGTCCTGTCTTGTCCTGTCTTGTCCTGTCTTGTCCTGTCTTGTCCTGTCTTGTCCTGTCTTGTCCTGTTTTGTCCTGTCTTGTCCTGTCTTGTCCTGTCTTGTCCTGTCTTGTCCTGTCTTGTCCTGTCTTGTCCTGTCTTGTCCTGTCTTGTCCTGTCTTGTCCTGTCTTGTCCTGTCTTGTCCTGTCTTGTCCTGTCTTGCCCTGTCTTGCCCTGTCTTGCCCTGTCTTGCCCTGTCTTGCCCTGTCTTGCCCTGTCTTGCCCTGTCTTGCCCTGTCTTGCCCTGTCTTGCCCTGTCTTGCCCTGTCTTGCCCTGTCTTGCCCTGTCTTGCCCTGTCTTGCCCTGTCTTGCCCTGTCTTGCCCTGTCTTGCCCTGTCTTGCCCTGTCTTGCCCTATCTTGTCCTGTCTTGTCCTGTCTTGTCCTGTCTTGTCCTGTCTTGTCCTGTCTTGTCCTGTCTTGTCCTGTCTTGTCCTGTCTTGTCCTGTCTTGTCCTGTCTTGTCCTGTCTTGTCCTGTCTTGTCCTGTCTTGTCCTGTCTTGTCCTGTCTTGTCCTGTCTTGTCCTGTATTGTCCTGTCTTGTCCTGTCTTGTCCTGTCTTGTCCTGTCTTGTCCTGTCTTGTCCTGTCTTGTCCTGTCTTGTCCTGTCTTGTCCTGTCTTGTCCTGTCTTGTCCTGTCTTGTCCTGTCTTGTCCTGTCTTGTCCTGTCTTGTCCTGTCTTGTCCTGTCTTGTCCTGTCTTGTCCTGTCTTGTCCTGTCTTGTCCTGTCTTGTCCTGTCTTGTCCTGTCTTGTCCTGTCTTGTCCTGTCTTGTCCTGTCTTGTCCTGTCTTGTCCTGTCTTGTCCTGTCTTGTCCTGTCTTGTCCTGTCTTGTCCTGTCTTGTCCTGTCTTGTCCTGTCTTGTCCTGTCTTGTCCTGTCTTGTCCTGTCTTGTCCTGTCTTGTCCTGTCTTGTCCTGTCTTGTCCTGTCTTGTCCTGTCTTGTCCTGTCTTGTCCTGTCTTGTCCTGTCTTGTCCTGTCTTGTCCTGTCTTGTCCTGTCTTGTCCTGTCTTGTCCTGTCTTGTCCTGTCTTGTCCTGTCTTGTCCTGTCTTGTCCTGTCTTGTCCTGTCTTGTCCTGTCTTGTCCTGTCTTGTCCTGTCTTGTCCTGTCTTCTCCTGTCTTGTCCTGTCTTGTCCTGTCTTGTCCTGTCTTGTCCTGTCTTGTCCTGTCTTGTCCTGTCTTGTCCTGTCTTGTCCTGTCTTGTCCTGTCTTGTCCTGTCTTGTCCTGTCTTGTCCTGTCTTGTCCTGTCTTGTCCTGTCTTGTCCTGTCTTGTCCTGTCTTGTCCTGTCTTGTCCTGTCTTGTCCTGTCTTGTCCTGTCTTGTCCTGTCTTGTCCTGTCTTGTCCTGTCTTGTCCTGTCTTCTCCTGTCTTGTCCTGTCTTGTCCTGTCTTGTCCTGTCTTGTCCTGTCTTGTCCTGTCTTGTCCTGTCTTGTCCTGTCTTGTCCTGTCTTGTCCTGTCTTGTCCTGTCTTGTCCTGTCTTGTCCTGTCTTGTCCTGTCTTGTCCTGTCTTGTCCTGTCTTGTCCTGTCTTGTCCTGTCTTGTCCTGTCTTGTCCTGTCTTGTCCTGTCTTGTCCTGTCTTGTCCTGTCTTGTCCTGTCTTGTCCTGTCTTGTCCTGTCTTGTCCTATCTTGTCCTGTTTTGTCCTGTCTCGTCTTAGATTTTATTTGGAGCTGTGTACTTAAAAATCATGGAGCAAAGTCGAATCCTTAAAACGCTCACGCATTATTATTAACAACAAAATTGTTTTAAAAATTCAACCCCTATTATATAAATCAATATTTCCTATCCATAACCAAAACATCGGATCACAATCACTAGCTACAGCTGTAATACCACCCAAACACAATCTTAATTAGGGTACTATCGTCTACACTGAAGGCGGTGCCATGTTTTCTAACTGATAATTAATTGTACTCAATCACCAATCCAAAACTAATGCGTCGAGCCACAGCATCATTAAAAGCCGCCGCTTCGAAGGCCAAGTTTGATCTCTTCACCGCCATCGAAGCCGACCGAAAAGTTACAAAGAACCTACTTAAATGATTATTTAGAAGACGAATGCAAAAAAAAAATGCGCTTAGTAGTAATTATCAAATCATTCTCCTGTGATTCACAATCACGTGATTAATAACCGCACAGAAGAACAGAAGTTCTACCAGAAAGAAAGAGAGGAAAAAATGAAACGACAAACCGTATAATTTCTCGTTAACTAATAAACAGCCTCCTCGTTAGTTCTGTCAGAGGCTTTCGGTCCACACGGCGGCTTCGAAATCCAGCAACACACTCGCTTCCTCTCTTGACATGTTTATATTGACACCGTGTAACATCATCATCAACAGCATGCAATCGATAAAGACCCACTTTTGGGTGCCGACCATTCATCAGCAGCCACACACAATCGCAGTCCACCAGGCAGGCAAGTTGGCAGCGTGGCCGACCTTGCGGACGATGAAAAAGAGGGGAATCCTTAATTTCGTTCCTGCTGCCTGTGGTCGACTATCGGGGCCCTTTGATGTATTCTTCGGTTTGTACGGTTTTGATCCTGAGGGCAGGAATTGAATTATCGAACTGCTGCCCACAAACGAAGCACACAGAGGATCAAAACAAACAAGGATCACCGTCTCGCACCCAATAAAACTAGAACTGAATGATTTGAGTGAAGCGTCGAAAAGATGAATGGAAAGCTCCGGAAGAAGGGTATCAAAAGTCGATGACCTTGGGCAGTTTCGAGAATTTCAATTTTTCACCCGCTTGCCTGCCAAAACAGTTCGCGGTTCGTTTGAAAATCTGCCTCTTCTTATGTTCCGGCAAAACAAAACGTTCCAATATATAGCAGCCCAATCCGGTACAACAATAGCAAACTCAAAAAGGGACTCCTTTTTCCGTTGTTATAATCCCAAAAGACAAAATACGATCCGTGCGAGTTAGAAAAAAACAAGTCGAAAAATTTCACAGCGGCGTTTATCGAAAGTGTTGGCCTCAACCATTGAAGAAGCGAGACTCATCGCTTCATTTATGGTTTGTCTTTATGGTTTTGAAACGCATTTACGAAGGATGTAGAGTTTTAGCCTGCACATTCCGAGGCTTAGAACAGGCACAATAAGACAAGAAAACTAAAGATGAGCCTCGGAAAAGAAAACAGACATTCCCTACGGGAAAAGAATATACGCAGATCAAGCAAATGAAATTGTGCGTGTGAGGCAATTGGACTCGGTGACACAAGTGGAAAATAACTTTTATGCATGACTGAGTACCCTGTTAGGAACAGCCAAGGGTTTGATTTAGGTTCGGTCGTTCAATTAAAAAAAAAAATATGCGAAAAGATTGTCCCTATATAAACTACGAAAGTTTCATTGGATGTTGTGCAAACAACTGGAATTGGCTGGGAAACATGAACATACCAAAATTGGCTCTATTTACTGCTCAGGGGATATTGGTATCAGCAATGCATCGTCATTATAAAGCGCTAGTGAACCTTTCCTCGAAACTTACTCCGAAACAATCTGCTCCCTGATGACCCTTCGATAACATCTTTGAATCTGGCAGGCACCAAATTTTACTACAGAGCAATTGTTCCGAGTTAACGTATTCCAGCCCACACACCACACCTTTCGGAGACATGTAATAGAACACTTTATCGCAGTGCTAGCATCATAATCGAATCCTCGAGGATCGCACCGGGAATCCAAACAGGAAGAAACCTCTGGTAGACACACTGGGAGAGTAGCTAATATGGTTCTATCACATGAGTATGCAACTTTCTAAAGTCTATGCTCGTTTCATAACTCCCATTTTCCAGTTTCCATCCCTAGGCAGAAGATTGAGACTGCTACAGTTAGAAATGCAATCCACTTTTGATACTGTAATATGATTCTCTCGAAAGATACACATATCCAAACCCGTTGCCGTCAGCAGCGAGCGCACAATCAAAATATTATGAGACGAAACAGTTGGGACCTCATGCAAGTTCTCTCGTTCATTGTTAGCTTTGGTGTCTCGGTCCCTACGAGGGACTTCAAACTAAATTGAACTGCCAGTCTACTGGAACGCATGTTTCCGGATTTTCACGCAGCAAACGGCCGACCCAGCAGAGGACGCTCGGTAAAACACACAAAACTAATTGTGGAAGTTATTCGAAAAATCCCTATCGCAAACATACACAGTCCTGGCTGGAACCGTTTCGAGCTCAAATATTAGCTTTGGCGCTTGGAACAAGCATCAAATCAGATAATTCAAAGTACCTAAGTGGTTGATGCTGCATACCTGAAAAAAGAGAATATGAAACAAAAATGTCAGTTTGGTTCGATCTCACCGGGGTTCCTGACACGTTTCAGATCGATCGGATCAAAACATGATAGACCTTTTTTCAAACGAACCACAGAGACCCTTAGCCGAACAGAACAAAGAAAAAACTGTTGTTTGACTACGGTCGGTCTTATTCTCGCCTTCTTGGAATCGTTGGTTCATTGAAGCACATATCTCTTCTGTGGATTGATGAAATCAATTTGACTATGACAGGTTTTGCTTAAATTAGTACAAATGTTTCAGGCACATTCATGTTCACCGGAAATCTCAATAAAAATATTATAGTATATTATACCAGCTAACATAACTAATATCGACTAAAAAACAAATACAAATAAAAAACAGCTGATCCTAATTCTGATTTTCAATTATAGAAAAGGGTGTATAATATTATTCTATTTTCTGTGTTAAATTAAAAGCCTATGACCAAAGTAAAATAATACCCGATACAGTACAATTTTAATCACACCCCGAGAACGCTCCGAAATATTCTCGCTTTATTTTAAACATCGATCGATCGCTAGAACAGTTATTAACTGTAATTTTTAAAATCATAATTAAACTCTAATTGTTAGCGTCTTAGACAGTCAATTTTGTTAACTCATCATGAATATCGCCGAAAATATCGTGAAAACGCCGGTTTGTCATCTAAACATAATTTTATTGTGTACACTACTCTGCTACAGACCGCAAACAACAACCAGAATTCAACACACGACAATCAAATGAATTTTTTCCATACGAGAAAATTTGAAGCGAGCGATAATGTTGGATGTTGGTTCAGTTTGTGTTACTGGAAATACTTTAAAATGCTCTGGAAAATTGTACGTTCCAATAAGATTAAACTACAAACCATACAACAACAGCAACAATAGACTATTTGTTTTGGAGTTTTTGTAAAGTGCTATTGCTACTTCACGAAAGAAGGGTTTCAACAAAAATATTTGCAGAGTTATTTTTTTCGAAAAAGGAAAATATTCGAATATGGATTTAAGGGTAAGAACATTATCAATCACACAAGAAAAAACTTTTTATTGACAATTCCTTCGTTATCGAATAGCTATATCAACAAGAACTTAATGTTTAGAAGTAACCAACCAATTCCTCGTCACCATCACCAAATATGAATTAAAATGACGTTTCTAGACAACCTACAATTTTCTACATATTTCGATGAAATTTTTCTCACGAACATAACGATAAGCATGCTTTGATTCATCGAAATGAAGTCAATTTCGCTTCTACTAGATTAATAGAAAGCATCGACTGCTTTTCTTGTTGCGAAAGGTATACAATCTCTAAATCGATTTTCAAATGATACTTGGTCAATTTTCACGAAACTCTCATTTATAAAAAAAATATCAAGAGAAGGCCTTTTTTCGCTTTCTCTTCGTCTGTCTCTTTTCAATCGACATTGTAGACTAATTAGATCTCCTTCATCCATTTCCAACATCGCTAAACCATTTATTTCTATCTGTTTCTTTGCTTCTCTTCCGAAAAATTCACCGCCATCGCCCACGAAAGCAGGATCTCCAGAGCAGATCATTACGAGCCAGATTCGGCAATGTGACAATTCGAATTAATGAAATTCTCCTTAATTATAATGTATGTTAGCTTATTTGTAAATTATTCACACTATTCTAGTAATTTAATGTGAACTATTGTTGCATCTTGAACAAAGATCAAATTGACAAGGCGTACCGAAATCTGCGGGTGGGTAATGCCAAAGTCATAACCGAATTGATGTGAATACAAATAACATGGACTCGCTGAAATTGAAACTGTGCCCTTATAAAGCACAATATAAACTTCGGTGAACGACTAATACATTTTTAAATAAAGGCTAAACCAAATAGTACAAAATATATCAATAAAAAAGGAACACTTTGCAACAAAAAACAATATTTTTATATATGAAAAAATTACTCTAATTTAATGCAGATCTGACACCACTTGATTATCCTGAGGTTACCAAAACCACTCTGAACCTGAACTAACTGAAATGAGGTGCTTAAGAAGCAATTTACTATCTTTGGAAAACGGCCATTGTGACAAAACGTGAAAGAAGTTTTCTTCGCACTCGCTGAACGGAAATTTAAAAGAAAAATATCAGTTTGTTTGATACATTTTTCTAAATAAACTGACATTTTTCGCCTTTCTCACATTTTTCTTAAACATTAGTCAATCTGTAGTGAAAAAAACTGCCTTTGTAATTTTTAACAATGGCTGTTTTCCTATGTTTGTAAGTAGAGCCTTCTCTTTCTTCTCAGTCAACTAATCAGGCTCAGTAGGTAACGCAGAAATGAAATATCGCTTACGTCCGATGGCATGAAGTAAAAAAATGTGGCAGCGCTCCTGCTGAAATCATCTCTGTCTAGTTGCGGCGCTTGCCCGGAATACCCAAAGCCAAGGGCTATCCCTCAGTTAAGACCGATCGAGCGGAAACGATGAGGCCCGTGGTAACCCCAATTCAAAAACACTTACAAAACTAATGCCAGATGCTGTTATCACGTGATCATGAATATCTTGGAATTCATACTGCTTGAAAAAAAACCCTGGAATTATATTCCTTTTGTGAAATTTGATCATTTGGTTCAACAGACCTCACAGCCATTGTATGGCTGATACTACGAACATACGACAACTGTCTTGTAAAACCAGTGCACTATGCATTGAACTGTCAACCTGGGGTAAATTGTTAAACTGCCTCAGAAAATCATGCACTGCTAAACTTGTAAATAGTTATAAAAATTTATCAAGACTGCAACGAGATTTTTCTCACAAACAATTTTACTTGTTTTATTTTTTTTACTTTTAATTTTAATTTATTTTTTAGAGATTCCTCTTCTGATTAACATTAGTATCTAATTGTTGATTGTTTCAACATAAGTTTGCGGTGGTGTTACGCAGACCACGCCACTATATAAATACGATGGGCTAATGAAATTAAGCAATGAAAAGTGAAATGTTATTTAAGTCTCAACACTCGACAACGTTGAAGCGTCCAGCTTTATTTCAAGCACCGAAAATTTATACCAACACTATCGTCCAAACATGAACCGGTGTGACTAAATACCAAGAAACATATTCGTTCTGGTAGGTTAAAAAATAAACACGAAAAAGGCCTTCTTCTTCATTGTTATTCAACCGATCTACAGGATCTATCAGCAGTCCAACACGTTTGTGTGTCGAACCTCACCCATCGTCCCGGGAAACGCAAGCCCCCCTCGAAGCGAAGCCCTAAGAATGAGGTGTAAATCATGCCTCCGCACCCCTTGCACAAACCGTCGATCGACGACCACGACTCGATTGGAGACGATCCTTTGCGACTATTGTGGTGTAGTGCAGCCCGTCGAGCCAGGACACGACCTAGAACCCACATCAGAAAAAAGAGTAAATAAATAAACATAATAATAGATATTGAACCATATTTGCACAGCACGATAACAAAAGGTTTTACTATTTATTTGTACCTCGAGGTTGTGAGCCCGCACGTTGGGAGGTGATGGGTGAAGGCTCCAGGAACCGAGCTATGTGGCACCGTGCAGGGGATTTTACGGGAAGGTAAGTTGAGGAGTGATAAATATCTGCAGAAACAGAGGAATTTATCGTCTTGTTAGATTTTCTATTCACTAATTTTTCTACCTGTTCAACCATGACGAGCCGTTTTTATTTTAAATGTTTTTGTTGTTCTTTCCGTTCCTTTTTTCCTGTAAAAGCGAGGAGAAAGGGAGCTCAAAATAGGCAATAAATTTTTCTATGCAACTGAGACTTTTAACTGTTCTGATCAGCACGTACTGAAGGAATGCTGAAGAAAGGTGGAGGAGTTGAGAAGATGACCGAATGGAAGTCCTAGGAAACATTGTGATCCCAATCATGGAAGGATGAAAGCATTACTCATTTTCATCTAAAAAACTATTAAGGTTTTTTATTATTTAATAATATAAATTCAAAGACACATTCCCTAAGCTCTAATAAAAATCAACTATTGCGCAAATCCGTTGATGTTACAAAGTTAACAACAGAGATAACATATATCGGTATATTGAATACATAGTGAAAAACACTTGATATTAATATTTAAAACAATAAATTAATATTTTTCTCGGTAGCCGACTGATCAGATCAACCAATATACGCCGGTACTGATCAATGAATTCTGGGATTACCAGAAAATGTACATTGAATGATGATTTACCAGTTCCAGGTCGGATCATCTAGAAACTCCCTGTACAATTTCAGCTAATTCCCATCAGTAACAGAGTAGCAACCATGGGTGGTCGCTCAAGCTTATAAACTAACATGACCTACAAATTGGAACAGATCCGAGCACCACTTAGAAGATGTTTTACAATTCTCTATGACGGTTTGAAATTTTGAAAATTCATCACCTTGTAATGTTAGAACCAAAAGTCGGACTTGGATCGTACTACTGACATGTAGATCTGTTAATTTGAGTTTGATTTGATCAAAATCTGATATGAGTTTATTTGGCCCTAGACTATCTTGATATGCAAACTAGAGAAATAAATTAGCCAATTTAAAGAATTCGCTACTCATCACATTGTTACTTATGAAAAAAAAATCTTGTAATTGCTATCTCCGGAATCGTAAGTTGGAACTGAATAAAAATCGAAATATTCTTATGGTATCTTAAGCCCTCTCAGTTGAATCTAAGATGGTAATAATTGGTTGAGCCATATTTGAAATATTTTCCCAATTTTGGTGCAAATCACCCTGTTATTCCGAAAATAAAAATCGGATCCAAATGAAATTCAGAACCGTTGTATGGGACCATAAGACCTTTCCTTTCAATCAAAGTTTGTGAAAATCGGTTCCGCTTTCTTCGAGCAAATTGAATGCCAATAATTGTCACACAAAGACATGTTCCAGTTCGTCGAGCTGAACCGAATGGTATATGACATTTGACCTTGCGGGCCTCAGTTGAAAAATCGGTTTTCACAGTGATTGCATAGCCTTCTATATGAGGAAGGCAAAAATGGATTCTCAAGTCATCAATGACACAAATTTCAGAAACTTATAGAGCATCAATACGGTTTATATGATAAACTAGAAATCTAGTCTAAAGAAACAAATTGCATTAACCAACTTATATATATATTAGCGTCCAGTCAAGTCTAAAATTACGATTAGAAATTTTTAAAACACAGGCACTCATTTTGGAAATCGTATGTAGATGAAATTAAATTACATCCAATGAATCTTTTGGATGAATCTTTCATTTGAATCTAATATTTTTTGTCACTACATTAGCGTCTCCCGGGACCAGGAATGGAGGGTCGGCAGTACCAAATAAAGTCTGTTTAATTATTAACTAATGAGCTCTGCAAGCTATAAGAATTAACGGATCAGAACTAAAACTCCACATAATGTAATGCTAAGACTAAATTCGTTCGGGTACATGGAAAACTAAGAAGTATAGCAAAGCGTAATAATATGGTTATACGTAAATTTGCAAGCAAATATGAACCATTATAAAAAAACATCAAGTACATTCTTCAAATATATCAACTTATTTTCCTTATATTAATGTGGGAGAGTGACTATTAAATATCCATTGACTACCAAATTTAAATATTTGGAATGAGCTATCGGTTAAAATTAATTGTTATCAAAGCCAGCAAATGCATCGCGATAACGATCATAAAACAATGTTAAATCATTTATTCAAAAATTATGTATGATTTCAAAACCTTCCCGAATCACTCATAAAACTGGCATTTTTTAAATCGCCCGTACAGTAAACCCAGTAAACACAGAACCAACGCACGTCCTGTTTCCACCCTCGTTTGTTCAGCATAAATCGGTCTCGATCCTTAGGAAAAATGACACCAGCTCATTCTCAGTTTGTTAACCGTAAAGAAAACATTGCCGAACAACAAGGCCGTATTTCTCCAGCATCGAGAAAGGCCGAGCCGAAAAAAGGATCAAACGACTTAACAGGTAGGTGGTAGCTATCGCATGATCGAGCTTTACCCAACGATCACTTTGAAACTATGCGACGATTGGTGAGCTTACGCAAGCGCCCTGGTCGAATAATGGAGGAATCTCGCAAAAGCTTTGCTTCTGACGTTTCTGTCGGGTGGCGATAAGGCAAGTGCCGACCAGACCGGTTTACAAGTGTGCGAGAGAGGGTGGGCATTTCGGTCGGTACTCCAAAGAGCGAGACGTCACTTGGCAGCGCAAGCACAAGCAGTCAGTCATAGTCAGAAGAAGCAAACAGTTCATAAGCACGGTTACGGATCGCGTATATATTGGGTTTTCATTATTTAATTTATCTCCGTTTGCTGGCCCCGCCGCTCGTCAGTGTGCATTTCCACGGGATGAATTTGGAACGATATACCGAATTCTTCAAGTGTAGTGTCGAACGGGAGTCGAAATTTGATAAAAAAAATCTAATCATTAGCCAACGGGACCTCGACTTGAATTGGGAAGTGCAAATTTGCTGAGCATAAGAATTTATGAACTGTCAAACGGGAGTCGTCGCGAGTGACACAAAACACACAGAGCAGCGCAACAAGAGCAGTAAAGAGACAGATAGAGAGAGTTAAATCAATTTCTTACGAAGAGACGGAACGAGACGGGCAAAACCACTCGTTTTATGGTGTCGCGAAAACGTCGCGCTTTCCGATCAGCCGCCAATTAGTCTTAGTTGCTTATAATACGACGAGCAATTCGGATTGATACTGATCAAAGAATCGATAACAAGTGTTCGAACGCAACCCAATCACTGGATTCAGCGACACAAAGCTCGAAGGTGGGTTTGTTTTAAGTGAATTTAATCACTTGTGATTAAGAATTATAAAAGGATCAAAACTAATTGAAATGACGTCACACAACCAACCAACTGGGTGGTAGGAGCTGAGCGTTAATTACGCAGCTCACTTCATTTAATGCTCATGTCAATGCGTTACGTTAAATTGTTTACTAATAAAATTTACCTAATCCTGTCATGTTTTTATTTACAGAAACCCTTCGGACGGAACCCATCGAAGTGAATTCCAATCTAGAATTTTGACTCTTCAAAGCAAAGAATAAGCAGTGGAAACAAGAGAAGAAGGCGAAGTAATTTCATTTTAACAAGATTCCTGTTTCTTCGCTCTTCGTTGGCAGTGTTTCGCCTCCGCTTTGCTGCTCCCATACACACTGCTGCATTCTGGTTTGTTCGGTCACCTCGCAGTTCTTCGGCTGAGCCTTCGAATTGACTGACGACGGCTTGGCAGCGCAAGTGTATTCGTGTAGGGGCAACTTGCAAGCGAAACCAACACAAACGGAGCTCTCATTCGCTCGTTTGTTTCATCGCATGCGAGCAAGCAACCAGCTTCCAAGAAGTTCAAGAACTTGAGAGCCATAGCCACAGTGAGTAGCAGCGGCCGAGGCGCAAGCAAAAAAATAAAGCGAAAAGTGGCCTCAGACATTCGGTGTATGTAGAACCGCGCGTGCAATGAACGGATGTGTCTGACTGTGTTTGCGGTGGCGATATAGGTATTCGATGCCGGAATGTGCTGGAACAGGATCATTCGACCAGGTATCAGCTTCAAACAACGGAAGAAAGCGAAACTTGCCCAAATGATTAGGAACAAGTGAGCGAAGTGAATGCAAACCTACACGTTAACAGTGCAATGTGAATCCTAGTTCAAAAATTTATCAGTTTTTTTGTTTTGGAAGCCTTAAGCCTAAAAATTAATGTTAATCAGTGCCTTCTGGTTCAGTGTTTCGATCAGCGTCTAAGTAAACAAGAGAGAATACAAGTGCGTGATTGATGCAAGTGCTGGGAAAATGCCTCATAATAGTTCTACCGGCGATGAACTTGGCAGCACAGACGAGGTCAAAGTATTCAAGGATGAAGATCGGGAAGATGAGAAGCCGTCGGAAAATTTGTTAGAGGAGAAATCAAGTCTGATTGATTTGACTGAAAATGAAGAGAAAACAGTGAAGAATGGGGCAAACCGGCATGAGCAAAATCCAATGTACGGCAAATTGCCACACGGGCATCCGGGGTTTAACATGGGCTATCTGGTACCTTCGTATGCATATCCTAATGGAACGGCTGGGGGACTACCAGTATCGATGGCAAACAAGATGGGACTGCCACCGTTTTTCTGCCACAACGGAGATCATTTATCCTCACCTCCACCTGCCCATTGTGGAATTCTGCCTTACCAGTTGGATCCAAAAACGATGGGTCTCACGAGGCCTCCGTTGTACAGCTTTCCTACTAGCCAGTATCCATACCCGATGCTGAGCCCTGACATGCCACTTGTGGCATCGTCATGGCATACTCCATCAATGTATGGACCAGCAGCTGGATTTCGAAATCCATATCCGGCTTCCCTTCAAATATACACCTCCCTTCCGAGCGATTTTTATCGCTACTCGCCGGGTCTTCTTCCTTCGGTACATACTCATCCGATGTTGAATCCTCATCACGCCATAATCACACCAGGACCGAAACAGGACATTTCCAGCCAGGACACGTCGCGGTATAGTTCAAGCCGATCGTCGAATCCGCCTACGATCAAGCAAGAAGGCGGAGATGATGTTCCTCAGAGTCGGTTTTCCTCGAGTCACAGTCGATCGACCAATAATAGTCATCACAACCACTCACATCACGATCAAAGTAATCACATTAACAACAATAACAACAACAATAATCATCATCATCATCACAACAGTGGCAGCGGTCAGCATCGATCACTTTCGGAAAAAGAGCTAGCAGCTGAAAAGAAAAAGAATCATGTCAAGAAACCGTTGAACGCGTTTATGCTGTACATGAAGGAGATGCGCGCGAAAGTAGTAGCGGAATGTACGCTCAAAGAGTCGGCCGCCATCAATCAGATACTGGGTCGGAAGTGGCATTCGCTCTCACGGGAAGAGCAAAGTGTTTACTATGATAAGGCCCGGCAGGAAAGGCAAATGCATATGGAGCTGTACCCGGGATGGACTGCGCGGGATAACTATGGGTATGGTGCGAAAAAGAAAAAGAGGAAAAAGGATAGAAGTCCGGCAGATCCCGGTGGCAACAGTATGAAGAAATGTCGAGCACGATATGGTCTAGATCAACAGAATCAATGGTGCAAGCCCTGTCGGCGCAAGAAGAAGTGTATTCGCTACAAGGAGATGACAGATAGCGAAGAAGGGAGAGATCAGGGTTCCGATGACGCAATCGGAAGTTGTGGTAGTATGGATGACTCCAAGAGCCCCGAGGATGACCGAGAATCGTTGAATCAGTCTATGTCGAGTCCCAGAAGTATGAGTGTACTATCCAGCCTGCAGTCACCGTCGACTAGTATAGCATCACCGTTAAATTTGCTTGCCAGTCCGGCAACACCAACCAACTATTACCATCATCACGACCATCTGGGCCTGGCATCTATGATAGCAGCCCAGCAGCAACAACAAGCCCTCCAGAACAGCGCCAGTGACAAACTGAACAATATTAGCAGTGACAGCGGTCTCAGTTCCCAACTGAACAACAGCTACAGTAACAATTTCAGTCCATACAGCAATCATCACACGATGCGGAACAACTCCAGCCAGAACCAGACGAGTAGTAGTACCAGTAATAACCTCAGTTCGGGTGTCCCTAGTCCAGCCGGGAATTTAAACGGTGGCACGAACAATAACAAGAATCATCATAGCAGCTCCGGCAGCAATAGTCTTCCCCCACATCACCATCAGCCCCATCCACCGGCAACTGGACCACCTCCAAACGGGAGCAACAATAGTGTATCAGCATTGCAAATTCCCCCGCATCTTCAGCAGCTCTCCCTTTCGGGATCGTCACCACCTATGGGTAATAATGGTTTATCACTGCCAGCAAACCACATCAAGGAAGAGCCAGGCTGCTTCCGAAGCAGTCCTCCCAATTTCTTGCTTCACCATCACCAGGCAGCTGCGGCAGCCATGGCAGCAGCCGCACATTTGCACAAGAACAACGGTGATCTCACCTCCACCGGAGATCTGTCTCGAAGTTCCAGTAGTACGACGAACAATGACAGTGGCCGCAGCACCGGCAGTAGTCAAGCCAACAGCACAAGTGATAGGTAGTCAATTGCTGATAAGTCCTCGAGATCCTTGCACCCGTGTTTAAGTGTACGTGTGTTCAACAAGCAATGATTTCAATGCGTCCGACGGACAACAATCCCGTGATTCATGGGTTTTGCGAACACATGGAAAGTGTCCAAGTCCTAACTGTGATTCATACTGCGTCGTACGAGAAAAAACCTCTTCGTGAAAGCGCGTAAGGCAAAAAACAACGCGCCAACCCTACTTAATTGATCATTTTCGAGGCTAGTTTCGAAGCCCATTATTATCGCAGTCATTGTTTGCATTGAACCTGAAGCGCAACCCGTTTAGCACGAACGACGGCAGTCCACAATCCAGGTGATGAGACGAAGAAGAAAGAATCAAAAAGTGACGGGGGAAAAGAGAATGCTTAATTTGACACATTGTACCCCCGCCGGAGCCCACCGTCTGATTCAGGACCCACGATGAGGAGTGCTCCTGCAGGTCGTCGTCGTCGTCGTCATCGTCGCGCCCAAGTTCCGAAGCATTTACCAAGTTAATGGCATTCAAAATCGGAAAACACAGCATCACTTATTAATCGTTTGTCCGTTGTTTATGAGCATGTTGAGCGAGAACGAGACGGTATGCAGCAGGGAGTCGACGAGTGAACGCGAACGGGACGGCAGGGAACCGAAAGGTTTTTTGTCTCCTCTTTAATGGTTAAGTTTCTGTTTTCTTTTTAAACATTCTTTTTATCTCCTTTCTCAAAAAAAAACGAAGAAATTAATGTGAGTGTGTGAAACGATCAATCTCCTTCTTGGAAAAGCAAGCAATAGGCATAGGCACAGAAAGAAGAAGCAAAGAAATGACCAGGAGAAGAATTGTTTGGAAACAAGTTTCTGTCGGAGCCAAGTGAGGGTGAAGAGGGTAAAAGAGCCGAGAAGCAAGAGAAAATCAATCAAGTGTGATACAAAAGCAATAATAATAACGAAGCGAAGGAAGAATATGGCAAGCAGATAAATTGAAAGAAGAGTTATGAAGTGAGTACACACTTTTCGAGCCTCGACCGTCGTCATAGGGAGATTCGTTTGGAGGCACAGATCTACACCCCACACCAACCCGCTTTCCAGGGTGGATAATTGAGCCTTCGCGACTCCATGCGAGGGCAATTCTTGTAGGCACACAACGCACACGCTCGGTTCGACTGCTTCAGGATGGCGGTGTGTGTGTTTGTGTGTGTGTGGATTAAACGTACGTGTGCAGGTTGTGATTGTGTGTTGTGTTTTTTAATTGTTTCATAAAGTAAATTGCGCAAAGGTTTCACCAAAAAAGGAGCCACCATACTGTGCGCGCGATCGATTTGTAGAAACGGATCCGTGAAACTCAACAAGGTGCATGTACTAACAGAGTGAGAGATAGGGAAGAAAAAACGTCCAATCTGTTAAAAAATTAAACGAGCCTTGTTAGAGAACCAGCAAGTGAACAAGCGAAACCGAATTCCTATGTGAAGGCGGAGGATAATTGTACCGGGTCGGTTTGTGGTTTCTGGTGGGATAGTGCTACGGCCGACTGACAATGGATGGTGTTTCGGTTTGTTGTTGTAATGATCGAGGAGCAACCGCATTCGAGTGGGAATTCGAATTGATCAAGGATTCACGTCACCGAAGGCGTTTCCTACTGGTCTTGTAAGAAAACAAAACGTAAAGAAAGAAAGAAAGAGTAAGTAATCTCGAGCCGGATTTTGATTGACAGGTTGTATTAGATTGGCTGGCTAATTCTGGTAGATTAAAGGTGTCAAGATAAAAAAAAAACTGACATCCAAGAATAGGCTGAAGAATTATCAATCAGATAAAAAATTATCAGTTCAGCTTTGGAAAGTAAGGAACTTTAAAAACACAAATATAATACCCATAGCTTAACACACTTTTTACATCATGCGGCTGATACTACTGTGCGGATGGAACTTATATGCGATGTCGGTTATTATATTCTTTAAGAGATTAACCACCGTAATCGAATTAGTTCCTGTGTTCCTGAATGCAGTGCACTACAATCTTCATGAGATGTTACTAGGTACTCAATAAGTTCAACTAGATTGCCTAAAAATTCCATTCTTAGGATCTTAAGGTTCTACCAAGAATCGTAGGAAAACCGCCATTGCTGAAAATTGCTAAAGCGCTAAAGCTAATCCTCCGCAACAACTTGATGAATCTTAATGGAAAAAAACATCAGCTTGCTCAGAAAAATGTTCCAAACAAACTGTTATTTTTCGCTCAACGACTACGAAGAAAACAGCTTTTGCGTTTTTCAACAATGGTCGTTTTTATAATATTGTAAATTGCCTCTTAAATTAATCTGGGAAATTCAATAAAGCGAGTATAATATCTGTCATTTTTCTTTGTCCTAAAATGCATTTTTATACGATTTCAAGATAACTGCATTGATCGGTGAAATAGTAAAAGCAAAGCAAAGTTAAAATACTGCAAGTCTATTGCACCTGACTCATAAGTGTAAGGGGCTATTGCATGGGCAAAGCTACAATCCTACGTACACTAAGAATCCTTCTAAATCAAAATTCGGACATACGACATCTGACTTGTTAGACCAGAACCGTATATTCTGAATCACCGACCCGGGCGAAATGGTATTCGAAGAAATAACCTTAACTCCTTTCACCATAACTTTCTCTTAGTTTTGCTACAATGTACAAATTCATAACAAATTGCATGATTTCTCAGTTCATTGATTATTTTTGCATGAAAATCCTAAGATATATATTCTTATTGGAAATTTGCGTAATCCAAAACGTCTTCCAAAGCTTTCAATATAAATACTTAGTTGACTCTATTTAATTGACAGTGAAGAAACGTATCTTGATGAAATTTCGTGTACTATGAAACAAAAATTTTAAAAATTTAAGTCGTTTTCGACACGACGGTGTATTACAGTCGACGTTTAACTGTTATTCCACCTAGCAGCTCAACCTGAACCGCTAAGCAGACGCGAAACTCAAGTTCTGTTTGAGTAATAACTTCTATAAAATTGCATTTCTGAAGAGACGAACGATTGATCCCTCAAAAACCATGTCATGTAATTTACAGCATACTGATACCTGAAATCTTAACTGTGAACGAAAGCTTTATTCCCATCACTCAACAAAGCATAGTAGATTACTATTCTTAAAATGTGTTCCGCGGACCTTCGGTGCCATGGAGTAGTGTTTTTGATTCTGATCGTCAATTTTCGAGCGATTGGAGAGGAGGAAGTACTATCCCGTTTTACTGGGAAATATCCCGATCCGAGAGTTTTGGGCCCCTTCCGGAACGATTTTCCAAATGCAGCTTCTGGATCACGAAACTGCATTAGAATATCATCAACGGTAGAATGTCATTTTCATTTTTTATGGGATATTTAGAGTTCATTGTCCATATTCGCTTACACCTAAACAAGTTTAATTTCGCTCCTTCAAACCAGTGCAACTCTTTTAATATTTCACGTTACCAAACTAAACTTTAACCTCTCATCCACGAAAGCTTTCAATATCAATTGCCGTTATGGGATTGTAATTCTTGCTGACGAACTTTTCGTCTTCAGTTTCGTTTTAGTCATTTCGGGAGAAAACTTTTCTTGCCTATCTGAAACATATCTCATCAAAGGGAATCGGTATAACCAGTGGAAAGATGATTTGAATATTTGTTTGGAAAGTTTCCCAAAATTTATGGGCTGTACGACCATTTTCATGGCTACCAGATCAAACTAGATATTGTACATTGTTTCCAAAAGAGATAATAATTATGTAACAAATAACTACCTACCTATATTGAAAAAAGCTTAAGTAGCTCAATTGAAGTAATGAATCTCACTTGAAACTTCTCGCGAAAATACTCGTAATTTTTTATTGTACTTTCAATTTATCAAAAATCCCAGACTTATTATTGAGCAGCAACAATGTTCGTATAGAACTCACGCAATTTACTATATGAAAATCAAACCTCAACGCATCCTATAATAGACAATATTCTAAATTAGTTCAATTTATTTTAAATTACTTCACATTTCTGAGTTCACATTTTAAGTATAGTGTTATCTCTCTACTTTCGATCATATGTTTTGCTTGGAAGGAAATCTTGAGATGTAGATGTGTATCACTTCCAAAAATACGAATAAATTATAACTTGTTTCATCTTTTTGGAATTTTCACATGAATTAGCTCCATGCTCAGAATTGATTCCCACATCTTTACACAAAACTCGATGCCAGTCGATAACCTCGCCGAGATCATTAGCCCCCATCACAAAAAAAAATCTTCTGTACTCCAAAGCTAACAAGTAACCGCTCCCCACCCCAACCATGATCGTCGCAGTGATTCAACCTTTCCAACACCTAAAGGTGATAAAAGTAGAACATTTACCCAGCACGATTAAAAATTACTAATTACCAATTCCGAAAAAAGGAGCGAATAAAGCAGCAATCAAGCGATGATTTATCTTCAAACTATGAATCCAAATTAGGACAGATTATCGCTGAAGCTCTTCAGATAACAATCATCAGGCACTTTGGAAACCATAACTCATACCGTAGCGAGTAGTTTGAACCATGAAAAATTTGGCCCACGAACTGCTTGGAAAAGCTTAAAGCCAACAACAGTACCGTGCTCACGAGAGCGAGACAAAGATCCATTTCAGGAGTATCATGATTTATAGGATCATGAATACTCTCGCACCTCGTCCGCGACTAACGCGAGGCTGTAAAAACGGTTGGTCCGATTACAGCCTGCTCGAGATGCTATCCGGTATCTACAATTACCGGTATCACATCCGTACGCAAGAGCCGTACAGACTTGACCCCACCAGCTATGAAGCCGTCTATGGCTGACCAAGGTGAGAACGGAATTCTCAGAAAATAACACCGAAATCCATTCCCGTGATTTGAAGGGCACATCACTGCAAGACAAGTGCCCGTTGTGGGAGAAGGGTGGGTTGTTTTAATGCAGCAGAATGTAACAATGGGAGAAGGGGAAATCGAGAATTGATGTGAATCAAATCAATGGGGAAATAAGGCTGCACACGGATTGGGAATGAAATCGACGGTCACAAGGAGGTAACAAACACTGGGAGCTGTCCGGGGGTTTCGAAGAAACATGGGCAACTGCTGCGAGATCCGAGAAGCATACCTACAAGACGAAGACCAGTTTGAAAATAATCGGAAATAATTGACATTTGTGTAGTGGCTTTTCGAGAGCATCCCAGTGCCCAGTGGAGGAAAGCCTTCGAAGCATGTTGTTAACTGACGGTGGGGGTTTGGTGACTCTGAAAGTGCAACAACAAAAAAATACACAATGGGAAAACGATAAATTTAACGTCAGGAACGAAGGGCGATCGAATCACAACGCAGGGTAGCTCAACAATATTTGGACATTTTGTCAAGTGCCCCGTCTGGAAATGCAATTGGCAGATGCATTACAGATTTGGAGATTGCAACCAATCCCGATATAGCCCGAACGAACAGACGATTTGTATTCTTTGCGATAGTGCAAGTATTTACCACAAACCTTCACGGTGGTTTGCAAGATTGCTTTTTACATTTCCTACAGAAAAGGACCAACTAAGCCAGACGGTCGCCTTTCGATCAATTAGCGAGGAGAGACGAAAAACAACACAGGGGAAAAAATAAATGTCGAGTCGATGAGTCGAAATGTAATGGAGTTGAAAATAAATATTGCCTCAAGTAACCTCTTGAACCTATTCCTTTCTCTAAACGTTTAAACGTACAAGAACCACGGCGCACGAGACTGGCACTGGTGGTACAGAAGGCGCAAGGAAAGACAGATTTAAGTGATTACCAAAACCAAAGATTTCTCCGTTATTTCGTTTTCTGCTACATTGCCTTTCGTGGTTCATTCCTCCTGTCCAGTCCTTTTTTTCTGCCAATGCAGTTCAACAATGCAGTGCACGGGGACCATTAAGGATTTCGAAGAACTCTACGCGTATGGCTTCCCCCGCTCTGGTGCCGGCACCGCTCAGTGCTTGGAGGGTTTGTGTCCACATCTCAAGCAGAAGCCATTAGCATAGAAGGTTGTCGAAGAACTGTGGTTGTGCTGGTATGCTGAGCAAGTGTCTAGAAGGAAGGCTCGTGGCCTAGTGAACTGAATTTATTTTTGTTGAATTGTGCAGCGATTTAAAATAAATCAATGGCAATATGATCAACTATTTGAATTCAGAAACGAAAAACACGAGAAACAATCAACGAAAACTGTAAGTAAAGTTTTCAAAAACAACAAAAAAAAAGTTGGAGCAAACTGGAGATCATTCATCACCAAACCAGCGAAAACTTTCCAGTTTCGGATGATTTAGGCATTTCCGGGGGTGTAGCCATATGTGAATCCACATGTTCGCCATACGACGGAACATTTGAAGAAATCTGAACAGCCACCGTTCGCAAAGCCCCGAACAACCGCTTACTCGAGACTGGACGCTTTACCACGGTGAACAGTTCAAGGACGATAAGCTAACTAGTTTCCACATCACCATGGCGATCACAGTCCGCCATGGAGGCTCCGTCGTTTTCTAGCTCCTCTTTTGTGTTATCCCCTTCCGCAAGCGACCGTCTTCGATCGGAGAACTTCATTTCGCGTCCATCTTCTCGCATTAACGAGGATCTTCTCGGGAAGCCACCGCGCTTCACCACGGCGACCAGTGAGCACGAAGAAGAAGGAAATACCATTTTAAATAACATAATTTATGGCATGTTGAATAAACAAATAAATATTGGGTTTTTGAATTGAGCAAATATCCCGGTGCCAGTCAGCCACGCTCGTCTCGTCGTCTCTGTATTTGTGCTGTACGTGTCAAGGAAAGCAGCAACAGCAGTAGTTAAGGAAAATAGAACCTACGAACGATGGAAAGAGAGAAAATAAATGCAGACCTGAACCAACCGAGAAAGCTAAACTAGAAGAAAACTCGAGTGAGAAGGAAAATAAATGTTCCTTTGATTCTCCGGGACGGTTTCGTCGTGTCAGTCGTCATAGGAATAGACGACAAGTGAACAAAAACTGATTATTGTTTTCCATCTCGATTGTGTTCCTTCTAGCGACTATTTCCTGTGTGAGCGACCAGTTTTGTGGGCTCCCTGTGTCACTTCCTAGAAGGGTTCAGCAGACCTAGCCGGCCTTACTACCATTCGTGTATGTGTACAGCGCTATGTTTGACCGCAAACAGTGACGTCGTGTGTCACCCACAATTTCGACAGTCACAGTCATATTCATGCGGACAAAATCTTAGAATCCCCACAAAACTATGAGGAAACAACCAGGGTTGGCAGGCAAACAAACTGTTCAAATTAAATTGACGTTATCTTTCCTAACTCATTTGGAGTCTTCGTGTTTTTTGTAGCCTTCTTGGGTTATACCAATAAAAAATATTACACAGCATGAGTGGAACAACGGGAATACAAAGAGCGATACGAAGAAGTTCTCTTATCAGGATTGAAAATACAGGCAGTTCCATAGAGTGGTCTCACTCTGTGTGTGGCATGCCAACATATGACGGGTTCGATAACTTGACAGTGCAACGCAACCCAACGCTGTTTCGCTTTCTAGCAACCGACGAACGTATCAAATATTTCCGATTATTAATACTTATCATATTTCGTGTTTTGTTGTTCGCGTTCCGGCTTTTTTGCTTGATAGTGCATCTAGTTACTCAACTAGCGGAAGGAGGAGTGTACCCCCTCAACCGACATTGGGAACGTGATAAAGATGCTATCAAGTAGCGCGCGATTCAGGCTCGAAATCGATTTCTATCGCCATAAAAATATCTTTCTACCCCCTTTATTTTATTAATTTCAATTGTACTGTCATAGTGATTACTATGAATTAATGCTGGGTTTTTGTGTGTGTGTACAAACCAAACCCGATAAAAAATGACCCATTATCACCTCTGCTTCACACGTTTGTCTATTTGGCTCTACTGACTGCTGCTGCTGCTGCTGCTTCTACCACCCTGAAGAGATATCAGTTCGCTTATATTTTTTTTGTTCGTGCTGTGCCTAGCGATTACCAGCGCAGCTCGCAGAACCCTGAACCCAGCGGATATCTAAATATTTGTTCAACTAATCAGACCCGAAAAATTTATCGATGCTACCCATCACACTCCTATACTGGCACTAGCAGCTCAAGAGAGACTATCACTCAGCAAGCTTAAAATAAAACCATTTGTTTACTTAAGACTCTTTTTCGTAATAAAATTACGGCCACGAGAGTCTGGCGGTAGACTAGATGCGGATCGGTATCAGATTCCGAGACCAGAAAACCGAACTGCTCCGCGTAATGCCTATTTACATAGCTCTGTACGGAGCACTAGAACCGCGCGCCCATGCACTCAATACAGCCGCAACCTGAGACTGTCTTAGCAACCTGCCTGACAAGCTATCTACATCACCCTGTCCTCCTAGCCCCCCGGCGATCGAGCAACCAACAGTCAACTAAGTGCCTTGTAATCTTTATTGGCATTGTAAATCAACCACAGAAAAATAAAAATTTGCTCCGATGGTTCAATTGAGTGACCCTTTACAAATCCTGTGTTTAGGATCGATGGCGGCTTATCAGCAGGCACTTTTGCATCAATAACGTGTTTTTGTTGTCGTTGCTGTTAAATACACTAGGGCTTGATTAGTGTCGGCTCTGGCGTGATTCGTGGTTGTAATGTTGGCGCTTGGTAGGCGGAACTGATGTCCGAATAAGTGATTGACTAATTGCGGTTAGTTGCACGGACATGGGCACGGGTGCGGTCACGGTTGTGGAAGCCTAGTTTAAACCGATCTTGTTAGACTATATCGTGCCGTCGCGTCGGTGGGGTTGTGAATGACAGGCGAAAATCAGTACGATTTCATTGCATTCACCTTTGTTGCAGTTTTGAATGGATTATGCGGTTATATTTTCAAAACCTTATGTCAAAGGCTACGAGCGAAAGGACGTAGAGGCTTGTCTATGCGATTCCAAAATAGTTGAATGAGGAGGGATCCTTGGTACCGAAAAAATATAGGAAATTAAGTTAAGTAGCCAAATTTAATCTTGTCACTATCATACAATTGGGTTTAGCAAATTGGAAATTTGCATCATTGTCACCGTGTTTGAAACTACATAACTTGTAATCGTAGTTATTTCCTAAGACTATTTTTTACCTTTAGGGTTTTAATCGAGCAGAAATGGTTATTGTTACGTCCTGATTGGTGTAAAAGTTTTGATAACTAAGATAGCACGATTTGAAGCAGTGATTGCCAAGCAATTAATTTACTCACATACGTATTCATAGGTTTCTATCAACAGTTCACCTACAAGCAAACTCAAGGCCATTACGGTTTTCGATTTCCGATTCTAGAAACACCGAAAGTAGTCGTTCAAAAATTCTATGATAGAGCTCACTTCCACTTAATCACAGTCTAAGTTTCGAATAAAAGGACTCGGGATTTTTCTGACTGTTATGGAACATTTATCATAGTATGACCGATCTTCACAATCGAAGAACTTAGAAAAAGATCTCAAGTTCCTACAGTCTGATATTGAATGACACACTTAGCCGGTCCAAGATATACCAAAAAAAAATTTTATTGATTATTTCACATGAGCGATTGTTATTAAATTTTTTTTCATGGGCGATAAATTTTCATGAACGACAAACCATCTTTTAAGGTTCGGGAACAGCTAATAGTTCGAGGGAGCCAAATCAGATGGATAAGGTGATTGGGAAAGGAGCCCCAATCTTAAAGTTGTGATGCTCTTGTGTGAAGGCACATAATCCTAGTAAACCGACGCAATGTTTTTTCCGTCCCGAGGAACGCTTCAGTACCTTCCCGAGCACTTTTCTGATGTGTATATTTAAGGTACATCCGCATATGCATGGCCATACACGATTCTGGACTATTCTTGTTTTTGATCCAAAGTCACCATATGCAGAAACCAGAGGCAAGATAGTTGTTTTCATCAACATAATATCGCACATAATACACAATTTGCGCTCTATATTAATCCTTATAGTATCTGCTAGCACACACACACACACACATACAAACTCACTTGGCGGTCGAGTAATACCATTTCATATGATTCTTTTTTTTGACATTCTCCTGTGTAACCGCATTGGAGGGTCTGCCCCCTTTAACTTCAGCGGCAGTGATGTCAGCCCGGGTTGGCGGTTCAATGCACTGATGTGCACTGGTCTTACGAGCCAGTTGTCGTATGTTCGAGCCCCGACCTGGAAGGATCGTAGTACCAGCCATGCAATGATCCTGTACACTATGAATCGGCTGCCAAGTCTGTTGAAACAAAAAGGTCAAATTCCACAGAAGAAATGTAATGCCAAGACTTTGCTTTGGCAGTGGTTCTTCGATCACTAGCCGCTTAATATAATCCATTAATCCAAGCATGCCAATTTTTTCTTGGGCAACGGAAAAATATTACATCTATTGATATGTGAAATTACTTTCTTTGGCTGTTGCGATTGCAAAATTCAGCTAAATTGATTATGAAGATAAAGAAATGATCCATTTGCATAACCTTTAGATTATTCATTTAAGTAATTTGAGACGCGACTTTACATGGTTATTTCCTTGTGGTCAGCAAAGTCAAACTGACTCTGTATTGCATTCCTTTTGACTTCGCGGCCAATTCTGGCTTGCATGGCTGGTGCTACGATCCTACTGACACTAAAATAATGGCTCAAGCATACTACAAATGGATTGTAAGCGCAACATTGAGCCGACAACCCGGGAGGGGTGTACGTTCAGGCAGATCACCATTACATTAACCAATGTAAAAAAGGCATGTTTTTGGTGCGAATTTGCTCAAAGATATACAATATTATGAATGTAATCAGTCAACTGATAAACAACCCTCATAATCTGAAATCACCTTTCCAAACTGAACGTCGACGCCAGCGAATGCTATCGTTCGATCAGCTGAGCGATAGTAATATGTGGTCATTTCAACTGAACACTATCTCAGTTATCTGATATCAGTACAAAAATTACATCAAAAATGCACCACGTCACGAGACCATTTTAAAATTAGTGCGTGTTACATTGGGAGAACATAAAATCGATCAAAGCCTATTTAAATTGAAGATAGACTGAACAATCAGATTTATATTGAAGTTGATACAAATACAGCAGTTATCATTTGGAATAACATTCACACACAAGCGAAGTTAAAACACGTTACGTGAATTCAACGACATTAGGCTCCGAACCTGTTCGTGTTACTTCTACTAATGATTTTTACGTCGTTTGTGTTTGGTATAATTTCCCTACCGTTTAGTTTTTATATCTAACGAGTCGTTTTCAATTAAGAATTTATGTGATCTTGATCGGGCTCACATGCGAGTTTTGGATAAATCAGATTAGACTTGATTTCATAAACTAATGTTGACTACAGCTTGACCCTATCTAGTTCGCAACCTCTAAATCTACTTTCCCGTGTTTCATTTGTCCAGCTCATTCTCACCTCGGCCGTCGTCCTAATTCCTGGTCCGACACGCATTGTGACCGAGTTGGCCGTCACGGCATAGTTCCGCACATTTTCTGACCTCTTCTGCCTGTCTCCCGTTGCCTTATCGTCATTGGAAGTTTGATTGCAAGAATGCTATCACGATGTTTGGTGTTGTGTGGAATTATCGTGCGTGATCTTCATCGTAGTTGCAGTCGCAGTCGCAATCGACAAGATCCGCCCTAAATATATTCACACTCACATCGATGCTCTCATCAAAACTGGGCACAACTTAAACTTAAACAATAAAAAAGAGTCGAAATCAGCCGGCGGATCACATTATAAATTCATCATCGTTCCATGTCTATCGTCAATTTCTTGCCGTATTTGTTTTTCACCCGTCATCGTAGGGTAAGTCGGCAGCGAGCAAATGGAAAACATGATCTCTAGCCATTACCAGTGCTGCTAACCGCCCAAAGCGAGAGGGGATCCAAAGACAGTAGCACGGTTAGTAGCTACTAATTATAACATAATTAATTGCTCAACTATAAACTTGATGTTTTTCCTTTTTTATTTGCACTACACTACTCGAATCGATCGGCCGGTGGTGGAAGCCTGGAAAAAGGGCTCACTTGCAGCTTGAGAAAAATGTCTACCACTCTACACTAGTCTAGGACCACCAGTCCAGTGTCTGTGCGTTGGCAAGAACAAAGTAATAACATTCATTTATTATCATAATTACCGCCGAGAAAGAGAGACAGAGAAAGATGGATAGATATGTAGAGAGTGCAATTATAACATTTTCTGAATTTTCGATACCGGCGAAACCCGGTAGCTAATTACTTCTTTAGAGAGCCACGGGGGAACTGGCTGACCGGGCCAGTTCCGAGCACACATGCTGACGTACGATATGTCGGAGTCTATTACACTTCGCTTTCAACTACTCCACCTCGGCATGAGTGTTCAGCAAGTGCATCGAATGATGTTTTGGGATTCCATCTAGCGAAAAAAAATTAATTTAATACTCGATTTGAATGTATGGGTGTTGTTGATGGATTTTTTCCTTCCATTTTTGGTTGGAATATGTGTTAAGAAAACTGCCCATTTAATGAAGCGCTGTGAATAGGGAACAAATGATTAAACTGAAAGGTACTGGACATTCCCTTCCATGTAAGCTCTAGTCCTGGTCCCGGCCCAGTTTGATCAACTTGAATTTGCAACCTTGCAATTGAGATAGCTAACCTTGAGAATGGGGGCCGTGGACGGCTAATTATACACATGTGAGAGCGAACAAGAAAATGAGTATGTTGGCGAGTTTTTCATTCACTGGTGCTTGGTGGCAAACGAAGAAGGTATGCCGGTATGGGAGAGTAGGTGCAAAAATGCGTTAAGTGCGTTTCAACAGTTAATTTCCTTCGAATGAAAAGTGGCACATCAAAAATACATTGCAGCGGGGTTGAAGTCAGACTCGGACCATCTGCCCTGGGGGATTTTATGTTATGAAATCGAATGAATGCAGAAATATGCGAGGGAATTCTGCAAGGATCATGTGTAATCGCAATTAGTGTCCATAGTAATTAGAATGGAGATAACGACTATTTTTGTAGTACGGTTCGATAGCTATACAGTAGCTCAATTAGTCATGGATCAATTCAGTTTACTTTGCTTATGTGATTGTTCCAGGGGAAAATTATATCACATGAGATTGTTTGTTATCTGAATTTAGTTTACAAATCACTGTCGTTGTTTGAAAGAAGCAGCCAATTACCGAAAGGCCAAGTGAAAGCAACACTGATCTAAACAGCTAATTAGAACTTTTTCATAAATACATACTAGAGTTTCTTTTGTAAATTTACGCTCAACAGCACCAGAGAAAACTGCCTTTGCTTGGGCTGTTTTCCCTACATTGTTACGCCAAACAAAAAACCTCAAAAATTGTTTTTGTTATTCTGCATTTAATTCGATAATTTGCGTTAAAGACTAATTCTCAATTAGAAATTGCTAATTTGTATGTTTTTGCCGCCAAAAAACCATAATTATTTTAAGTTAACCAGAACAGGTTTTTGACCGTTTTTTTCAACTTAATTATGTTGTTATTTATATGATGATTATTTTGATCAAAATTTGCGCTTATCTTTACGGACGCCTAACAAAACTATTAAAAGATGTACCTAAACCTTCCTTTCGCGTTTCGTCTTCGACCCATTAGTGCATTAGTGGTTTATGTTGAACTTCTAATGACACCTCGCGGCTCAAAACAAACTGATATGTAGACGTAAACAATACTGACATGCCGAACGTCAGTTTTCAGTTGAAGTTAGTTTAACAATGTATGGCACATACGGTGCAACGTGTAAGGAACATCATTGGTACTCTAATATGCAAAATCAGTAAAACATTTTGGATTCGGACTGAATAATGCTATTTGTTTTTGCTATTGCTATTTCATCAATGCATCGCAGAATTATTTCTCAGAATCTGAATAATTTTTTCGCCCAAGAGTTACCTGAAACGATGAGTTCAGTAATCTATGAGTAGTCTTGAATAACTGATTAATTTTTGGTTTCATAGAGATTCATTGTGCAACACAAACGCTTCTAAACCAACCACTACACTACTATACTGAATTTAAAAAAATCGACTCGAATGCAAATTTCTAAATAAGAATCATTTCCACAATAGGAAATTTTGTCGCAAAAGAAACCGCTACCAAATGGGCAAAAAGCATCAGTACATCAAAGTAATGGTACTCGCCGGGAGTATCTCGTCCGAAAAGCGCCTCGTTCCGCAAAACCAGTAAACCGTCGATCAAACATTTGATCGACAGCCGCGCCACTCTGTTACACAAACGCAATCCATCATTATCATCATCGCCGCCACTGCCCCCGTCACAGCCATCGTGAACTGCGGTATAAGGTGTGTAAGCGAGTGAACGACACAGAAACAGAGAGAGAGAACTATTTGACCGAATTCGTCGCCATCGTACTCGCTTACCGCCACTACGGATAGTCACCCACACTCTCACTCAGTTGTTCGGTTCGCTGACAGCGGCATCAAAGTGTGCGGCTACTGACGGTTGCGCTTGGCGGGTGATAACGAGTGCAAATTGAGCGCCACTTGCTCACTTGATGCGGCGCGATTGGATGGCATGGTAGGCAAGCTGTGTTCGGGGTAAATGTCGGAAGCGGTAGCGGCAACTACGATGGTAGTAACACACATGCTGACTCCTCCGACCTGTGGTGATTTGCGAACGCGATAACATCGATAACGCCTCCACTGATCGGACTGTTGCGTTTCACCAAAAATCATCCAAGTGTTAAATTCTGAGCTCGCATTTAAGCATGCTTTAATCTAATAAAGCGCGCAACTCACGCGTACGTCACTACGAAAAACAATTTTGAATAAACCCAAGCACGTGGTTTTTTACTCGAAAACCATGAAAAAACTTCGCGATGGGATGGAATGATTGTTTACGTTACTTGATAGAAGAATATTTGGTGTGCACTTCTTCCGGTACCACAACGAATAGAAGATCTATCTGACCGAAACTCGCCCGAAACCGATGTGGTAGTGCAACGAGATATGTGTAAAGAATGGTGATAATGGAGGTATTTCACCTTTTTAGTGTGTAAATATTGTTTATATTTTTTTTCAAATTTTACTCTAAACATGGATGGTCAGACGGTATCTTGATGAGCGCTGGGGTGAGGAATGTAAATATTAAGCTTCCATTAGGGCAACGTGAAGCAAAAGTGCTGTTTTCAATAGTACTAAAGTAAACAAATACTGGTTGTGGAGTAGCGTTTCGGAATCAATAAGCTTTGGAGAAGCAAATATAAGCTTTGGAATGAAGCCGATGACGGTCCGAGCGGGAGATTGATTGAGGTTGAAGTGCTAAATTGAAGCATCAATCTGTGTTTTTGTTATTTAATTATAGTCGATAAGCAAATCTTAACCGAAAGCATGTATAACCCAAAAATGAATTCAACTGGTAATGATTTATGGGCACACGATTTGTTTTTACCCTGAATTACAAACACTATCGACACAGGATACAAAAATACCATAGAATGACAATAGCCAAATTAAATCTAGCTTCAAGATATTTATCCTAAATATTTTGATTTCTAATCATTTCACTGGAACAAAAATTAAATGAAGCTTGTCGTATTGACGTTCCTAAGCATTCATGAGCTCCATTTCTCTAGACAATAATCCCTCTATTCCCTTGAATGATAAGGTTCACTATCACGAGTGGTAACATACACACAAACATTAAAAGTCCTGTCTAGTATTTAATCAAAGATATGGCGTAAACAGCCAGAAGAACAAAAATAGGGCCAAAGTAAACTGTCACTCTCAGTCTACCATCAGCCAACCAACCAGCTAGTCAATCAATAACTGTCAATCATCAGAGCACTGGCACAAAAATCTAAACTCGGTACTTCTCCACACCTTCCCCATTGCTATCACTTGTAATCAATCAACGAGCAAACAAAGTTCAGCCACAACCAAATGCAATCACATTCATTTCCACCTATCGTTTGAAAATTATATATTGCTGTCAGGAAATTGAGATTAACGTGTTTTCGTACAAGAGCAGGGAGTAAAATATCAGTGATCAGTAATCCGTCAGTCACACAAACAAATGAAATGACAAAAAATCAATAAACTACTAGAACCTTAGAGACACTACAGACAAGACATCACTTGTTTACTCAATTTCACACACTTGCAAATGTAAACGGTTTCAACACTCGGGTCACGATACGATCGTTTTTCGTCCGTTAATTCAGCCATTTGGCGACGAGGTAATCAATGCTAAATACCAGAGCAAACATTCGATTCTGATACACTATGGTAACACCACAAACAATAGGTGAAGAACCAAATAAAATGTGCGAATGAGATAGAAAATCAAATTAATAAAAAAACTAAATAAAGTGCGACAAAAGATAAAGATAGCATTCCTCGAACAGCGAACGCCAAATGCAAACAGGCGAATGAAAAAGAAGAATCTTCGAAGAGTTAAAGCTGTTAGCTATCATAAGTGATTGAGTAAACGACTGAAGTGGTCTCGTACGTCTCTTGTCAAAAGTCGGTTTTTTGTGGGCCCGATTGGGAGGGTAACGAACAATACATAGACGAAACAATGTGCAATATTTGTGGGGTTATACTGGAGATTTTTTGTAGTTGTTTTGTGTAAATGCAAAACCATATACGTCTGTGACACGTTAATTTCGATTACTGACAATGACCGGAACTGGTTTTACTAAATTTGTATTGTAGTGCAGATTTTGTCGATCGTAAAAAGCATGTATTTAAAGTGAATACATGTTTCAAGGATACGTTCATAGTGAAGGTTTCTAATTCATATAATGCTAGTAAGGGACATTCCACTTGAATACGGTAGTAAATCAATAATAGGTAAAAAAGGAAACAATTTTGTACTTTAGTGAAGAAAAAACAACCTTTTTAATGCTACCAACTCAGTGAAATAGTAGATAATGCTTGTCAGCAAATTTTTAGCATTGAATAAACTCCATAGAAATGCGAAACGCGAGAAAACGATCTCTACTTATAGTAAAGTAAGCAAATGAAATGCATAAAACTGATAGACTTTAAACTGATAAATATAATGAATATTAGTAAGGTTTTAATACACTTAAAATCGAAACGAAATAAATAGAGAGCGAGAACAAAACGCGGAATAAACTAAACTGAGATCAAGAACGAAGTGCCAAACTAGTGGCTTATTTATTTATTTTTTACACATATAAATATGAGATTTACAGCTAAAATCGCATTAACAAGAAACGTGTTTTTAATGCCGTTGTTATCAAATCCGCATTGAATCAGCTCACCAAACATGGACGAAACACAGAAACACACACACGGTTACGATACGAAATTCTCGGCCAAAAGTGCACACAAGAATTATCATCTGTGAAAAAAAACGAAAAAGCCAATGACGACGGGGGTGGCGGATTAACAGCAGTATCAACGAAAATGTCGTTCTCTTATGTTTTGGTTTGACGTTTGAGCAACTAACAAGACGAAAGAGAAAGAAGCTCGAAGCCGCGCCAGAACCAGAGCTTCTTTCTTTATCATCTTGTTAACATATATAAAATGAAATAAAGGATAAAGAGCAAGAGACACAAGATAGCAACAAAAATGACTAAAGCAAACGACTCTCAGTCAACATTGTAGGAATAAGATCACACACAGTCAAGGATAGGAAGAAAACATAGAGACTACCAAAAATGAACAGATTTAAATTGTTCCCGGTTACAAGTTTGGTCCGTTTTAAGACACTTGTTGACGGATAGTGGGTAAAAAAGATTTTTGTTTATCACATTTCCCCACTGATTACATTGCTGCGATCAGTTTTGATATTACACGGAGCGACTCACCTCAACCCGCTATCTGTGAATGAATTTAATTTGATTACCTCCTCGGAATATGGCACAGCAAAAGGTTCAACATGTTGTGCAAGCAATGTGACAAAGTCGAACAGGTTGTGTAGAGCAAACGTTCACACGTCCTTCATCGATGCAAGCCAATTTACCAATTTTGAATTCTAATCAGTGCTGAGTTTTAGTCTTCATTCATCTGCTTCCTGATACTTCGTTTTCTGACTATGACGGCTAATAGCGAATTTTAAAACATTAAAAAAATCGGTCTCGGTCTCGTGCATCAAACTGCGTAGCGAGTTCCATCGAAAACGAAATATTCACGAAACGATCTCAGTAACCCGAGCAGAGTCGGTAATGAAGAGAATAAAACTACAACTGAAAACAAACGCTGAAAAGTAATAAAATAGATTTTATTTCGTCTTTTTGTTATTTAAATTCTTCTAATATTCAAATCAAGTTCACAAAAAACTACCAAGAGCAGCATGCAAACCAGTAAAATACAATAAAAAATGTCCCACACAGAATTCCAGACCGAAAACTTATACCGAAGGAAGTGTTCGGTCGAACTGATGACTTGTTTTCTGGATGGTGTGGGGAGTGCGAAGTCGTTTGAATCTTGCTTTTTGTCCTTTTTTTCCTGTCTACACGACCACCACGTGTAAAGCAAAACATCAAAATATGTTGGTGAACGAATCTGCTGCCTCCAAAACTAATGAGATAGAAAAGAATCACATTGTAAAATAATTTAAAAGTCAGTATCTTCAAAACAATTGCGAAGGAATTATGGGCGAAGAAAAAACTTTTAAAAAGTTATAGTTTATAAACAAACAGAATCAAAATTAATTCGTTGCAGAATGTTGAGTATTGAGAAACGAATGATAATTTTTCTATAAATATTTTTGTAGTTTCGAGCGAATGTATGAGTGCGATCTTTAAGCAGAGTGTAATATCCATTAACGTGGGGAGCATATTTTTCTATAATTTTTATTATTGATTAGGTAGTTAAAACAAAGTATAAACAATATCAAAAGTGACGTTAAGAAAGCAAAAACTTGAAAAATATTTAGTTAATGAATGCTGAAACCTCTAGTTGATAGCTGTAAACAGTTTTTTCTGTAATAAACTTCCAATAAAAGTAAGAAAACAGCTGTAAATAAAAATAATAATAGTTATATTTAAAAAATAGAAAACAATTATTTCATTGTAGTTCATTAGTTCCATCGAAGTAAGCAAATCCGAATCTCCATTGTTCTCCTTTCCATCGTCGCCAACTGTTTCTGTGTTAGTGCAAAATAAACGTCAGGGTTTTAATAACTCCTCAATTAACCTAAGCAGGCAACGGTCTGGGCCACCCACACAAAACAGTGGAGACCACAGTGTGACAGCGTCAAAAATATAAACATGCAAGCGAAAGACGCGCGCTGCTGACAAGCCGGAATCGTTGTGGCTATTAAAATTCTTCGTTCGCCTTTCCGCCACCACCACTATACCAAGGCCCACATAGCAGTGGAACTATCCTTGTTTATAGCGTTTTGAACGGTTGTCGACTGGCTCTAAAAAAACTTTGCACTATATGGTACCGGTTCGGCCAGGTTCAGATTTCGATGCCAAGACTCGGTCGTAAAAGTTATCGCGGAAATATATTTGGTATGATTGCAATAAAATTTTAAATTGGCTGTTTAAATAGTGTCACTCGACCAGTTGCTAATTGCGGTGTCAGGCAAAGCCTGGAAGCTCACCCGACGGTAAGTAGCAAGCCGATGAAAGATAAGCAAACTGATGACCGGATCGTTACCATGCTGGAAACATGAGCTATTCACACATTCATTTTATCTAGACGAAAAACATGATGGAACAACAGGTAAGATTCGATGCATGTAAACGAGCTGCTCTAAGCACAGATGACATTCTCCGGTTAAGGAATCGTGGAATTATTGACATATTTGTTCCTCTAAATCGTTATTTCTTTGGATTACTGGTAATGCACTAGCGCTCTTGAATCGACCAGAATAAATATATTGGCTTCGCTTAATCTGTTCATCGATTGACTATCAAAAACGGAACAAATTCTTTGAATGAATAAAAAACAGAACAAATTGGCTCAATCGTTTCGCTGTATATTTGGAGATTTTTACCTTATAGATTAAGAAATGATCCAAGATTACATACGAGGTCTGTTCAAAAAGTTCCCGGAATTTTTTAATTGCGCGCGTCTGGAGAGTCCGGTGGTCAAATTTTTTTTTTATTGTTTTGGTACATATGTCCCTAATGTATGGTGAAATTTTGAGCTGTATTCATTGTTTACATTCTGTCTTGTAGCGGCTGGTGTAGACGTGTTTTTGAGCTCGGCGATTTTTGTTAGTTTAAACAATGGAAGAATTGAAGAATTTGTATTAAATTTTGCGTGAAAAATGAAATAAAGTGTAACCAAGTGTGCGAAATGTTACAGAGAGCCTACGGTGAGTCTGCTATGAAAAAAACAAGTGTTTACGAGTGGTATAATCGTTTCCAAGATGGCCGCGAAGACGTTGAAGACGACGAACGCTCCGGTCGACCCAGCACGTCAATAATCGATGAAAATGTGGGAAAAGTGGAAAAAATGATTATGGATGATCGCCGAATCACTATTAGAGAAGTTGCTGATGAAGTTGGCATATCAGTTGGCTCATGTCATCATATTTTTTTAAATGTTTTGGGCATGAAACGAGTGGCAGCAAAATTCGTTCCAAAACTGCTGAATTTTGATAAAAAAAAACAAACGCATTACCATCGCTCAGGAGCTATTAAACGACGTCAACGACGATTCAAATTTACTTGAAAGGGTCATAACTGGTGATGAAACATGGGTGTACGGTTATGATGTCGAAACAAAAGCACAATCGTCCTCGTGGAAGCACCCAACGTCACCAAGACAAAAATCGCCGAGCTCAAAAAAACACGTCTACACCAGCCGCTACAAGACAGAGTGTAAACAATTAATACAGCTGAAAATTTCACCATACATTAGGGACATATGTACCAACACAATAAAAAAAAATTTTGACCACCGGACTCTCCAGACGCGCGCAATTAAAAAATTCCGGGAACTTTTTGAACAGACCTCGTAAAGTGATGTTGTCGTAAAATTGAGTTTGGATAGATTCTTTATGACGCTGCACGGCTGCGATGGCTCTTAAAACATAGTAGTCAAAATCCACAAAACGAATGTAATATCAGTGATGTGGAATAACCAGGAAATTTTAAAACCATTATATTGAGAAAAAAATTTACACAAAAACGCTGAAAATGAATACGCGTAATACGAAATCAAAATAATAGAAAAACAAAGAATATCAAGAAATAAAAATGATCAAATATCTACATAAAGTAATCGAAGGTATAATAATCATCGTTCATACAACTCGCCTGGGTTTAATTCACAGTATTCATCCACTGAGCATAAAAAATATTTAAGCTCAGTTGGTAGAAAGAAAAACTCTACAATCGGAACAAACAGAAAAAACAATTTATGATAAATATGGAACTTGTAAAACATCGGCTGAGAATTAAATTGTAAAGAGTCACTATGTTAAATATTTCAGTTTCACCATTAACCTTCAGTTTTAGTATACTAATGCGGAAGAGCAATGAAATACGAATTTAGTACTCGCAATAAATCGGAACAAGATCCTTAATTAGTCTAGTGCAATCCGGTTTGATACATACTGACTTACGATGAATTAGGTTTAGCATAGGACATTCCAGTATAATGATATAAAGAGAAGCTACTTTCAGAATCCATCTTGCTATGCTCTTGTGTATACCAATAAACAGAACACAAAAATTTAGCGGTAAAAACGCGTTTTGTCCGTTATGTTACTTATATAATTATATCACCGAAACCAAATGTGACAGTGATTTAATCTTCTAACTTGATAGTAGCTTTCAATCAGGCCTAAGCTTGCAATAAAAAACAACATGTTTTGTTGGTTACGTCTCTTATACCATCATATCTCCGGAACTAGAATTTAATCTTCGAACTTGATCAATGGCCCGAAAGTAGCTTTCAATTGAGCCTAAACTTGTTAAAATCGGTTCAGCCAGTTCAGGTTCAGTTCTGAGAAAATCGAGCGGTGAAAAAATTCGTTGAAAGTTGTACACACATACATTTTCCGATCTCGTCGAATTGACTCGAATAGTATATAACACTATGGGTCTCCGAAGCTCCGTACGAAAATCGGTTATTCCAGCAATTCTACTACGTTTCTATAGAGAAAGGTAAAACCCAACTTCCACTTGCAGCACCCAACTAAAGCTTGCTTCAGATAGAATTGGATCAAAGACAATTGCCTGTATTTCAGTTACTTATTATTGAATTTGAGATCTTTTTACCTTTTTTTATAAGTATAAAAAATAGGTATAGAATTCGCTCAAACTTTCGAAAAATTTTCCGAGGCCCGAAGGGCCGAGTGACATATACCAATCGATTCAGCTCGACGAACTGAGCAAATGTCTGTGTGTGTGTGTGTGTATGTGTGTGTGTCCGTATGTGTGTTGTCAACTAAGAGGTCGAGATCTCAGAGATGGCTGGACCGATTTTGATCAAACTAGTCGCAAATGAAAGGTCTCCCCGTCACCCAGAACGCTATTGAATGGTTTTGAGATCGGATGTTTACTTTTTGAGTTATTCGAAGTTTTATGTCAAAATTTTCAGTTTTTTGACAGTATCTGTCACAATTGACCTTGAAAACAGAATATGTTTTCAGACTTAGATTCCGCACGATAATACCTATTCAACAAGCCATAGATTGTTAAAATCCGTCCATTTTTAACGGAGATATCGAAATTTTTGTGTAAACGACTTTTCCCCCTATTCCAGCAGTACGAGTTTTGAACGCTGTACGACAAAGAAGTGCTTGGGAGCAACGGAAAACACGATTTTTTATTCTGTTACATACAATTGTTTCTAAGTACCAAAAAGACTGTGTACAGCATCCTTTTTCATGACAATTTGCCTCGGACCGATTTTAGCACGGCTCGTTTTTGGCAACATAATCGTTCGAATAGGACATATATGAACCAGATGATGGCAGATTTTTTTTTAATTATATTGTTTTAAACTACTTACAGCAATAAATGCTGGAAGAACATAACATCCATATACCATTCGAATCAGTTCGTCGAGATCAGCAAATGCGTGTGTGACAAATAATTTTACTCAATTTTCTCGGAAAATTTCTTTTCTGCAAATTCAGATTCATACGAAAAGTCGTATGCTCCCAAACAAAGTTCCTGAATTATGTTTGGTTCCGACCTCTGGTTTCGGAACTACAGGATGATATGTGAAACGAAATCAAAATTGTGTAACTCATTCTTCTCGTAGATGGCTGAACCGATAAGAATCATCTAAGATGCAAATGAAAAGTTTCAAGATTCTTTAAAACATCTTGCTCTTCAGTCAGATCCAACTTCCAGTTTCGGGAATACAGGGTGATTAGTATAAAAATGTCTATTCCACATAAATTAATCAGGTTTATCGGGTTAGCAGATTTGGATAGTCGATAAAAAAATTAACTTTTTTCAGTTTTAGTAATATTCAGTTGTCGATTCAGAAGGCACCTAAAAATTTAATTCGTGCTATAATTTCTCAAAGATGTCTTCACTGATTTTCAAATGTTTTGAAACAAATGTAAACTATACAGCTACTCAGGTGAATTTATCTGATTTCGGCCATACCGATTTTAGAATTCCGGTTCCAGTATAAAATCGTTTCTCAAAGCTCAATCGTTTTCTCAAAAAAGCGTAATCAAATTTCAGAAACAAAAATTCAAATTGAATTGAACTTATATACAAAATTAATTAGTTTTATACATACATCCAAAAAATAATGAATTTTATCCAATTAAGCTTCAAAGTTGTACTCAAAACTGTAATTTATTCGTCATATGGCCAGTGGAACTTACATTTCATGGCATGTTTAATCGATTGTATTTGCAGTTTCGACATTACAGAGTAATGAGTGATTATAATCTCAAATTGTCGCTTAAAACGAAGGTGATTAAAATAATGTAATGAAAACTTAAACACCGAAGAATATTCATGCAAAAACACATGCGGATTGATAAAAAAAGGTATCATCTCACTGCTAGGTGGATTAATCACGTTTTTTATACAAATGTAGCGTTTTCTTCATACTTTTAAGAAAAAATACGGATAAAATTTTTCCTGTAACACGGCTCATTAGGCGGCGTACACCTTTTTCGTCCATCGTTTCAGCTATCTTATTCCACCAGGTCGTCATCTGATTGATGTCTTTGACAACCTTTCCCTTTGCCTTGAGTCTCCTCTTCATGATCGCCCAGTATTTCTCAATAGGGCGGAACTGGGTGCAGTTGGGTGGGTTAAGGTTTTTCGGAACAAACTGGACCCCTTTCTCTGCATACCATTCTTGAACGACTTCGCTGTAATGACAGCTTACCAAATCTGGCCAAAACTTTACGGGATGGTCGTGGAATCGAATGAACGGCAAAATTCGTTTTTGGAGACACTCTTTTTTGTATAGTTCCGATGTCATTGTCTTATTTGTAACGAAAACTTTCGTTTTTTTTCCACAGCTGCAAATGCCCTGCCAAATCATAAATTTTCTTGCAAATTGGTCGGCAAATACAAATGTAAATTTGGCTGGAACATCCCCCGAGCCGTTGCCAAGTAAAATTTTTGACCTGGGATTTGCCCGAAGTCAGCCTTGACATAGGTTTCATCGTCCATCAGAAGACACCCGTCGAACTTGGTCAGCACCTGGTCACATAGTTTCCGAGCACGAATTTTGACCACACTATTTTGTTTCATGGTCCGATTTGGCTGTTTGCTAGCTCGATACGACTTGATTTCTTCCCGGAGTCGAATTCTCCTCACGGTACTATGGGCAACACCGAATTTTCTTGGCAAATCACGGTCCGACAGATTAGGATTCCTCTTAATCGTCTTCAAAATCTTACCACGCAGTTTCCGGTCGACAGTTCCACTCCAACGATTGGCTTGAGGCTTCCGAATCGTCGTCAATGTTTCCTTATACCGTTTGATAACGCGCCATACGGTATTTCTGGGCAATTACAGCTGTTTAGCTAGCCTAGATGCAGACCACAATGGATTTTCCAAACAACTGTGGACAATTTTTTCCCTTCTTTCGGCTTCCATGTTGATTGTTTACAAAGTACAGTCGATTTGCGGAATGTCAAAAATCATACGTGTAGCTGACTAAATTCCCGACACGTGGGCGCCAAGAACTTCCATATCCGTCCACCAGGAGCGCCACAATATGAGCAAAAGTTTGCTCCAATTCTAAATGAAGCAAGCTTTACTTCATGCATGGACCGTTTAGAAATGATACTTCGACATTGGATTGCAAATATAGCCCCGAAAAAATAACGTATTTAACCACTTCACTGCTAAAGATTTAAACTTTTGATTGAAATTTGAGACAGTTATATTTTGACATATTATTTGGATTTATCAAAACGATAATAAGTAGTAAATAATTTCAATACAGGGAAGTAATAACGATTTGAAATTTTAAACTCTCATCATCTTGTATTTCCCGACATAGGAGTTGGATCATGATCAAATTAAATGTCATACGGAATAATATCACAAAGCAAAGCCTTGGTCTTACATTCCTGTAGTGGAATTTGACCTTCTGTTTCAACAGACTTCGCAGCCGATTCAGAGTGTACAGAACCAGTGCATGGCTGGTGCTACGATTCTACTGACACTACGAATCCTTCCAGATCGGGGCTCGAACATACGACAACTGGTTCGTAAGACCAGCGCCCTATGCATTGAACCGCCAACCCGGGACGGAATAATATCACACTTCATTTGAATATAAGATCGTGAAATAGGCCAAATATTCCAATGTTTTGGACCGCTTTTTCCGGTACTTCTGGAGCTGGTAAAGTCAACTGGCCCCTCCCAAAACAAAATCCTGTGTACGAGCCTGTCTGGGCTAGTCCTTAAATAACATACCGAATGAAAAAGATTGAATGAATAAAACAGCAGAAAACTTCAAAATTACGATAAAGTATTGAACCTACCTGATCATTAACGACGCCACTATCGACTGTGCTACTGAGGAAGGAAAGAAATGTTAGTTCGATACTCGTTGTCTCTACAGACTGTGGGTCTGTAAAGTATCACATCTACCTGTATTATTTATCTATTTACAAGTTATTATGGAACACCGGAGCCGGATTTTTCAGTCGGACATTTCTTTCACATCGTTTTCAAACCTGTGTCCCTGAAGTTAATCTATAAACCTATATGTTCTGTGCATAAAAAAACTTCAATCAGTCTCACGGATAGAAATGCACCCATATTAAACAAACAAGCCCCACCTCTCGATCGGACAAAGTTTCAGCCTTCTCGGTAAATTAGGGACACTTTTCATTCAGTGTAAATTTGGAATAATTTTACAGAACGCAGAAACTCTTCACTTTATTTCGTGTTACAATATGTTTATATTGTTTTTACATGCAGTAAAATGACATCGTATCAAGTGAAAGTGCGCAAACGCATTTTGTACGAACAGCAGATAAATCGAGGATGGGAATCGAACCCAGGAGGACTGCGTGAACAACATCGACTTATCCATCACGCTATACTCGTCTCATGTTATTGTTTTGTGTGTGCAAAACATTTTATCAGCGCTTGAATGTGGTTGAAAGTGAAACAAATCGAAAAGAATGCTCCCGATAATTGGCCAAGAAGGTGTATGCCATTATCGAAACAAATTCTAAAATCTGTGCGAAATGAGGATGGCGAAGTTGGAAAGTTAAAACCATTTGTACAAAAAGTAAAGCAGAGGCAAAGGACTGGAGGCATATAAAGTGAAAAAGGTGTCCAACCATGATGACAAGCAAAATTTCACTGGAAAAATGTTCTCGGACCATAATGGACAACGAAAATAATTCTATTGTTATGAAATAAACAACCGGTTTTGTTGAATTATGTGTTATATTTTTTTGCTGCTATTATTTTGGTGTACGAAATTTAGCGTGTACAGGTTTTATTATATTACCTAAATATTTTTAATGATAGCTTCGCTGACGAACCGTCATTTAAAATTGACGAACCCGCGCCCCATGGTGAATTAATGTCATCACCACCCTGGAGAAAATTGGACTTCAAATTTTAACTAAATTCATCGCTGTCAGACTGTATATTGATCAACAGATCTGAGAATATTTTGTTCTATCATGAATCAAAACAAAAAAATCGACATTGAATGACATTCATGCGTAGTTTAGTATAAAACAGTTCTCGATGTCCTGACCAATTGCATTTAGAGTCGGTAAGATCTATTTCAATCACATATTGCAATTTACGAAATAATACTCCATTTACACAATATCCAGCGAATGCTCGGAGATTGTAAACCTACACCTTGGGAATCATTGTTTATAGCAGCGAGAACGTAAAACTAACCATGCATTCAAAATAACATTCAAATAAAAATGTTATATACGTGAAATCCATTGTTTGAATCTAATCTCAAATCCGTTTTGAAAGACATAAAACATATGCATCAAATTGAGAACCATTCGGAATGCATGAGCTTACCATAAAAAAACGCATACACCTCACAGTGCCTACAAAACGATAAGCGAGTAAAACTGATCATACACAAGCCTATGTTAAGCATTCACATCCTGCGCACGAGTAATAAACTTTGTTGAGAAATTAATGGTTTTTATGTATTATTGTGTCCGTTATAAAAAAAATTACCGCATCGGAATCCACCCTGCCGCACACCGCATCCCAAGGCACTGCACTATCCGCTTAAATATCGTTAGCTTACCGCATTCAAAAGTGTTTTTACGGTTTTTATCTACTTCTCTGCTTTGCATTAATTTGTTCAGTAGGTTTTTATATGTTTCCTCCCCCAACTACTGACGGTCATCGAGGAAGCTATTCCAGTATCCAGAATTTTCGAACATGCCAAGAAGTCGCGTTGTAGCACTTGAAACTCCAAGTAGGATGATAATTTTTTAATCCTTCCTCTAGTGGTTTTCCTGTGCCTGAGTTCCTGTTGTGAACAAGTCTGTCGGTACGGTAACATAAAATCAGCTGGTTGTCGGACCTAGAATACCCAGAAGCGTCTTATTATCGGTCGTTATGATCATCCTTCATGGTTCAGTCAGTAGCCGTACTTTGTCTTGACTCTCATTATCGCTAGGACAGTCTGGCTCTACGGGCAGCAGAGATGTAATCCTTGTGGGTGGCTCCTGCGAGAAGGTTAAAGTATACTCTACGGATTTTTTTGTTTCGTTTTTGCAAGACAGATTTATGAGGATTAGTGGAGATTTGTTATTTTACGGTAGTCATTATTTACCCATGACTCGGACGAAAGGAATCCGAAAAGATAAGAGTCAATGATTCAGCCTTTTTGACTAAGGGCAATTACTACGAACATCTATACCATGACGTTTGGTTAGAAGTTGGTGAAAATTTCAATACATTCAGGCTCCCAAAGTCCGTAAAATGATGTTTTTTTATCTAATACTAAAAAGTTATCTTAAAATTGTACTCAGTTAGTACTTCGTCTACTGATCCTGCTATCACAAATTTCTTATGCCAATGACGATGATCAGTAAGAGTTGCTTCACAGTATGTATTTATAATCTCATATACATTCAACAAGCTAACCGTTTCGCACTCGTCGTCCTCCATCGATTTCGGGTGCCAGGAGGATGCTTCTTACATACTTTTTGTGTCCGGCTCTTTCAGCCAACTCATCTCGCATGTTCCCGTTCACAACAACGCACGTCGGCGGACGACCGGGTCAGGCTTCTCGTCGAAAACGGCCATCCAACGGGTTCTACACTGGCCACCACTTTTAGCACCACTGAGACTGGCCGGCTTTCCCCATTCCTCTGCTTTGGAACACCCGACTTGGTACCATCGAGTGCTGTTGTGTGTATGTTTATATAATTGCTAACCATAAATTGCAAAATAACATATAATATATGGGTTGTGCTGAAAACGAGATTGTATAATTTTGCTCTTGCGGATTTGTTTTATTTTTGCTATTTGTGTGGTTCTTGGTGAAGATATTCGCATTTGCACGCTTCGATACAGGTTAGTATAGAAGAATTTAAACACATCCAGTTAAAAATTATTCAGGAAATAATATATGAAATTTATTTCTCCGGTTTATATGATTATATTAACTAGAGATATAGCAAATATTCATTCCACATGAATATTCATGAATCGTATTTTGTATAATGCCCGTGCTTTTGAAGTCAATTTAATGGACAAAACCTGAGATTAAATCTATTGAACGACAGATTCACGCTGCGTGACATTGTCTTTTTAGTCAATAATTTCTACATTAAAAACATTCAAGTTTATTTTACGATTAATATAATATTACATTAAGGTCTTTCGCTCTAAATCCGTTCATAGATTTGGTTTTCGGTTTTTTCAGTCTAATATACTATTCTGTTTGCATACTTATTTGTAATAAAGCCAAAAGTGTCTGGCATTATTGATGAATTTTATCCAGATTCGTCGTCGAGTTCTGTAAATATATCATCATATAAAAAGAAGAGAAATCCTGTGTAATGAATTCTGAAATCAAAAGTAAACGCGTTCCGCTACCATGATATCTCGAAAACTACTTGATTGTTTCTGCGAAAAATTCTGCAGCATCTTCAGCCCATTTGAAACTTTAAATTGGGACTTATATAGACCCCAAAAAAAAATTTTCTTCGATGCCTTCAAAAAAAAATATTTGGCTAACATCTACACCGCGAAATCTTCGGAACTGGTAATCAAACTATTCTAATTTGAAGGTCTTGTTAGTTGAAAGCCAAGCAAACTCATTTTGGTTATACCGGTTCTATAGTTCCGGCTCTGGGAACACCGAACTAAGATGTAAAAAAAAACTTGCATCGAGGCAGACCTGGTCACGGGGAATTCTTTCATAGTTTAACTATTATTTATTTAGTTCAGGTCCAGTGAATTTTTCGGAACATAACGATTGCTTTAAATTGTTTAGTTACAAATATTCGTGAATCTGCTTTCAGACAGAATAGATTAAAATGACCGTAACAAGTTTCGGTACTGTATAAGCATATATAAGATTCCTAACAACTTATTTTATGCAGGTTTTCATAGGCATCATTTCCGACCGTTTATTCTAAATTCTAAATAATGATACGAAAAATACTATATTAAGAAAATTCTAAATGATTTCGACATCCTATATCAATTTCAGTTAGGTATACGTTTATATGTAATTCGACATCTTTCAGAGCACACGTTTTGGTCACTTTTTTGTAAGTATACTTTATCAAACATTCATCGATTGTTGTTCATGATAATATTTATCATCCACCACAAAAATTTTCCGAAAAATGCTAGAAGACGACAATTTATGGTTCTCGAAACTAATATTTCGGTATGTAAGTCATAAGTTCATATCCCATGCCTCCCCATATGTCTATGATGACATTTGGTCAATATAATGGCGTCGTTCTATCGCCTTATGCGTTAGCGGACTGAGAGGGTGTGAAATGGCTTGTAAATTAAAGCCTATTCTTCAAATCGCAACATATCATTCTGTTTTTTAAATATTTTATTTATTATATTTATTGTATTATATTATAATATAATGTACTATATTTAATTATTTAATATAATAACTGACACAGCGACATTAACTGTTAAAAATTGTATCGTGGTAAATTATTTTATATATTGTCGGTTTTATAAATCAGCTATGTTATGTTTTTCCGAACAACTATATCAATGTTATATTGCATTATATTATATAGTACTCTAATATTAATTTAAAACATTTATCATGGGTAGGTAATGAGAGGGAGCATCAGAGCATCAAACGAATTGATGACTGAACGAGGGATTGTAGATAGACAGTCCAAGTCACATGTTTCCTTCTGATTTGACATGAGTCTGACGTGTCCTTCTCAAACCCATCCGGCGGGTTCAAGCATGTATAGCGATATGCTTCTTCCATGCACTGGATATTATGATTGGAAAAGCATCTTTTATTCCCGCGGAATGCGAGTAAGTGACTCTGCTTACATATCCACCCAACCATTTTTGTTCGCTTTTCGATTACAGCTATAGTAAGAATGAATGAGTCATATCGGGGCTGCTGTAAGTCTACCCGCATCCACTGGCAAGTCCGTGAAATGATGGTGGCTTCACTTCACATCACATCACAAAACATGTGAACAAACGTGCCGGTAACTACGAGTAAGTGAAACCACCCATTTTTTTAGATAGTGTGCCCAAATATGTGTTGAATAAAATATAATCATTCACTATCGTTCCAATTGATTTATGATTACAGAAACTAATCAATGTAAACATGTTTTCTTCCTCACAATTCTAAACTTCATTTACTTGAATAAATTGAAAATGTTTTTTTTTTATAATTTATCTCTTAGATAAAGTTTCTACTCTAAGATATCCGAAACTCTGTTTCATTACGTTCCGTTGTCAAGAAAACTGTAACTAAACAATCTATTCAAGTATTTGATTCTTTTAAAAAATTCCACTCCCGTCTAAAAAAGAAAAGCAGTAGAAATTCGCGAAAATCAGAAGAAAAAAAATCGGTTCGATTAGCTCAATATGATCTATTAGTTGAAGTATTTGGTGAGCTATCAAAAGTGCGTACTCAAAAAAGTTCTCCATTGGAATTAAGAAACTATAGCATAGACCTTCTTCTTCCAACGAGATATCATTAGGTAAAGTTATTTATTATTTACACCGATCGATCAATCGATCAATGACTGACACAAGTTTCTTCCAGAGCAAATTGTCTGCTTTTTTTCAAGTACAGACCAGAAACGTGACACTCAAATCATGTATGTTAGCATACTGGGGTACCCCTTGATTCTTTTCTGGTTCAAGACATCCTTTATTTCGAAAGATAATGAGTTGACGAACGATATTTAGAACATAGTGGAATTTGTTAGTACGTAACATTTTAGAGGTCGAGAAATTCCGCAATGCTCGATTTCTATGGTAAAACTCATACGTTCTTTTAAGAACAGGTCGTTGGACAATTGCCATATTACACGAAATAAATAATATAAGATTGGTAAGTGAATCGATTAATGAACTTGTTTATATTTTGCTTTTACAGCTACAGTATTATTAGCACCTTTCTATACTCACTGGTATCACTACTTCGTCATATTTTCACCTTAATTGCGATTTGTGATTATATAAAATCAAATCATTGACATGTTAGCCTAATTATTTCTACCCTCTGTGTATTGAGACCTGCGCCTACTAAAAACACCCAAAGTTTGACCATCGTTGGACACGGTTTCTCATACGGAAATATTCAGCAAGAAACACTTCGTGAGCGGAAAGGTTTTTCTTCTCATCTTTCTTGCAACTGGCTCTTGCTGCAACTTTTTTCCCTTTTGTAGGCTGTCTTTTTGTATTTGGTAGTTCTCCGCCCGTTGCCCCAAACGCCAAATATTCATCCCAAATATGCAATAATCTAAACAAATATCCATTCGCCTCGTTAGCACACATTTGAAGCAGCCAACTGAGAGTCATCCCGAACCAAACGAGCTGCGAGAATTTGGGCTCACCAACGTTGCCATATTTTCCATCCTTGGCTCAAACCTGGAGATCGTTCTATGCTCCAGCAGCAGAAGCAGCAGCCACAGTATCTTAATGGATGGTAGGAAGAAAGGAGCCCAAAAACAGTGCTGTTGATGTTGTGGCTGCTGGTCTGAGTCTTTTCTCTCCATGGTCGTTCTTGAATATGAAACTGGCAAAACGATCGCTTGTTCTACAGAACCAAAACCGACACAGAGCGACAGAGTGCTGCGTTGTCGATATTCCTACATCGAAGATTCTTCGTAGTTCGCAGCATCATTAGTCAACTGGTTCACTAGCTGATGGCCTGATGGGCCAACCAGTTCTTAACGATGTGAAATGTTGAATAAGGGGATTACGGATTGATTGAAACTGCTCTCTGGGTCAGGTCCGGTACGATGTTTAAAATATCAAATCGGAAATTCGTTCATGGAATGAGATCGCAATGACCGATTGTCAATTTAAACGGAAAAATGATTATCAACAAATTCGTTCGTACTAGAATCACTTTATGATTCTTGAGAACCACGAAAATCTTGGCCACCAATGAGGTTCCAAAAGTTCATTCATATTAAATAATTTTTTTTTTGAAACCATATGTCAGTATACTAAAATTTGATTCAGAAATTAATGTCAGAGCAGGAACACGATGAAAGAAAAATAAATTCTGTATGCAACAAAAAAACCTCGAGTTCATCCACAATATTTAAATCGAACTAATCTCCTATCCCACCAAGTTAAATTCAAACACATTAAAACTGCTCGATAATATGAAACACCAAAAAATCCATTACTTGATTGCTTTTCGATTCCGGACACTTATCATGACCAAGCTTATGTCATGTTTTGGTCGTTTCCAGTCACCTTGGTCAAGCGGACGGATTCGGTCCAGCCGTGCCATATAAATATTCTTCACGAGTCGCAACCTCCGGAGCTATTCCGTTCGCCATATCTTATCGATTTTTACACTTTCCTCGTGCGCGATTCAGGCAACAAAAATCCGCGCCGTTTTTTACAGCTCCGCATGCATTTTGCGCCTAATAACCCTCTTCGCATTACCCGGTTCGCTGGCCGACATCCTCCGAGACCGAGAGAAAACCTCTTTTGCGTGTTGTTGCTTCTTTTCAATTTTTCTGCTCTTTTAGGAACTTAACAAGAAACGAATTAGTGGAATGAGGCAAGCCAGTCAGTAAGGAAAAAAATAAATCGAAAGAGAAAGAGAGGAAACATAAAAAACACCACCACCAAAAAGAAGAATCGAAGAACAAGACGAAATAGTGACTCCAGAAGGAGGCAAAAGAGAATCTTTAATAAGAATATGATTATAGTCACAACCACAACCCAGCCGAAGAAGTTCAGTATGAACCAGCAAAATATCGAACCACGGAGGAGATTGTATTCTCGGACCTCTGCCTCGGACTGACAGGGTCGCAGCACTCGGGTGCATATTCGTTCACTCCTCGCACCGTATACCGAAAATACCACCCTGATCGTATGAATATTTTCACATCGAACTGCTCACGATCGTTAGCTGGTTGGTGTTGTTACCTGCCTGTGCCGTTCCGCCATCCTGGACGGGTATCTGGGCTTTCCACCGGTTGTTGCGGGGCGTCGACACCTCTTTTGCTTCTCTTGCCTCTTTCGCTCACACGAACCGGAATCCGGGACGTAAGGTAGCAGCAACAGCAACGGCAGCAGGTCGATTTGCAGGCGTTGTTGAGGAAGCCTGAACTCATGGAACGGAATACACGGCTTTCGAAGCCGACGAATATCAGCAGCAGCAACAGCAGAACAAACGTGAAAAGAACTTTAAGGAAAGAAACCATGGAAAACAAGGGGGCGAGGAAAAAAAACTTTGAAGAATTAAATATGTGTTGATGTCCTTATTACGAAACGTGAAACGTGTGTGCTGTAATCGTATTAAGGCTTATAATATAATAGGTCGATTTGCATCAAATGTTTAATTTTTCTACTTGGCCACGCTCATTATCGCCTTTTCCCGGTGCGTTTGGTTATTTCCTAGTGGGGTGATGGCATTCGATGTTTGTTGACTTTGTCAAATGCTGTTCGCCGAAGGTTCGAAATGTGCCACCGTTTATGACGAATCAAACAGAAGAAGTAAATTGAATTTTTATTTTCGCTTTATTTTAAGATCAACCATTGCATCACGTTCTACAGTTATTTTGTGTTTAATCAAATTAGCCACAATTCTTGCAAATGCATGTACACTTAAGTAATTCCAGAAACTAACAAACACACAACAAACAATGGTGACAAAATCAGAATCGATTCCGATTCCAATCTGGATGAAACTTTGCATACATCTTCCGTGTGACAAACCATTGATTTCGCACGGATTGAAAGACCAATTCGACTCAAAGGCGGATATATTTTTGCATTTTCCTCGAATTATTGTTATTTGTAAACTGCTAATTGCACAAAAAATAGGGAGTATGACACATTGTAGTAAATCGATCAAAAATTCTAAAAATATTTACTTCGAAAAGAGTATAATACTTTATCAACAATTAAACAATTTATAAAAAAACTATTAAAATTAAATTTAAACTAATTAAAGCTGAACCACATCACATCATTTTTTTCTGTTATTCTACTTTTTACATAAATGCGATTAGTTTGTCAACTTGAACAAATTACATCGATTTTCTAATCTTCAAATTCTGTAATAAAAACTAATCATTTCAACGACATAATTACAGAATTTTGCTATGAACAAATTTTTGGATTTAATATGCGGAATCACAAACTAATTTAATTTTTTCATGGACATTATCTAATTGACTATTGTTTACAGCTTGTAGCTAAAAATAAACTAAATTAATGCTTGTTAATTGTTCAGCTTTAAAACCCTTATTTTGGAGAAGAAAATACAAGCATTAAGGTGAAATGTAGCGGAATGCGCGAGTCGCGTTTTCGATCAATTATTCAAGAACAAGACCGATATTCGAAAAAACTAAAAACACTTACATTTTCGCAATATAATTTATTACAATTAAGTGTTCTAAGAATTTTTATAGCAAAACTAAAACTTCAACCTTGACAGGCTACTGAATGATCCAAGACAAGTATTATCGTTCATGTAGAATATTCGAAAATATAACCTTTATATAACCTGCGATACAAACAATGTGGCCTGGTGAACTACTGGCAAAGATATTGAAAATAGTTGAATGTGTTCTTGTCTTCGATCGTTCTTTTGAAGAAGAATCCATGCTTGCTACTAAGCTCAGGCATAAAGACTGTCCCAGAAAGTATGGACGCACTTTGATTTCGCTGTAAATAATTCACAAGTGTTAGATATCCAAATTTTATTCGATATACTGATAATATTAGACTACAACAACATAATATTATTCTCAGCATTTGCTACTTAGCCATTGTAGACTAGCTGGCGCACCTTCTTGCGAACGTTCCTCATTAAATTCCGTGCAGACTTCTTGGCTGCCGAGACATGTTTCCTAAGATGTACCTTCGTTAATGCCCAAAATTCCTCAATTGGTCGAAGTTGTGGGTAATTTGGTGGATTCTTGTCTTTTGGGACGAAAGTGACATTTTTGGTAGTATACCATTCTACCGTTGATTTCGAGTAGTGGCAAGAAGCTAGATCTGGCCAGAAGACAACAGGATCCTTGTGGCTTCGAATCATGGGTAGAACCCTCGGCCTGATCGATGCTTCTTGTTTCGGACTACGTTTTGGTTGTTTCTGCTTCTTATAGGTTCGAAGATTCAAACGTTCTTTAGCACACGGAACATTTGACTTCCAAGTGCCCTTTTTTTGGCCACATTCCGAACTGAAACCTCCTTCTTTGCTCGAACGCCTTCAGTATACGTTTATCCAACTGATGGTTAGTAGGACCTTTTTTTCGACCCGTTTTCGGTTTATCCTCAAAGGTGTTATCCTCACCGAACTTCCTGATTGCATTTCGCACGACTTTTTCACTTAGGGTGAAGCCAGAGTGGGAGCGACGCGATGCGACAAGCGACGCGATGCGAATATCAAAGGATTGCACGGCGAATGCGGTAAAAGGTTTTCGAAAAAGGCTTCATCTTCATCTTTTTCACGCGGTAAATATTTTTTCTCTAATAGTTCAAGCTTTCGATGTTCAATGTCTAGAAGTAGTACCGATTGTTGATTTTTTTTTAAAGTTCTTTTTCAATTGCTTTCGGACGCGGAATAGAGACAGAAACTGACTGAATGCTGGATGTCTCGACCTGCTCGATTTCAGTTTGACTGAATGTTATTTCAAATGAACCTTCTTCTGATTCGACGGTATCAAGCATATCGTTGTACTGTACAAAAGGTTTCAGATTCCCCGACGATTTTCTGGGTTTCATTTGATGGCGTAGAAAAACAAGGCTGTTGAAATATGGCCAGCTTGATGAAATGTCATCACCACCTGCATCCCCGGATCTAGAATCTGGTATTTTTCGCAGCTCTCGACCAAAAGTATCGCGAAGATTTTTCCATCTTCTCTTCACAGTTTCGTCTTAAAATTTGAGAAAAATGTATGTTGACCATTTTTGTTCCTACTTTTTTCATCAATATAACTCGAGGTATCCGAAAAAAATTAAGTAATTTTATTGACTATACTAACCAGTAGTTCCTAATATTTCCGAAACTTCTTTCCAGCACTTGTTCACAAGAACCCGGTTCCGGTAATTACGATTGTTGATCCCAGAGCGCATTTCGTTCAAAAATAGCACCGATTAGCGCTTCAACATCAATCGTTTTTTTTTGTTCCGTCATGACACAAATCAAATCAACCTCTGTTCGCTCGTAAATCGCGTGAAAAACTGTGCACGTGGTGCTTGGTCGCTTGTCGCGCTGAAAATCGCTCGTCGCTACGCAACGCATCATGTTTACTGTGGCATGCATGTTTATTTTTTTAAAGTGGACGAAATTCGGTCGTGCTTCGTCGTGCAATCCTTTGATATTCGCATCGCGTCGCTCCCACTCTGGCTTCATCGTCACTCCTTCCATTTTTGCTATCTTTCTCAGTGACAGTCAGCGTTCTGTGCACCATTTGTACACAATTTTTCGACGTTGCTCTACTGAAAGTCCCCTTCGAAACAAGTGGTATTTCGAAACAAACTAATGAAAACGAATAAACAACTGCACAAGTGGTTAGAGAAGAGTGTAAACAACAGGACACTTTTTCTGGGACAGTCTTTAGTCATTCATAATTACTCATGATTCATAGCTCTAGTGTAAGAGTAATCACCAACAATAACGATTGAAATAGCATATATTCAAAGTGTGAAGGATTCAAAATCCATCATAACGAGAGGTAAGGCCACTGCGCTCAATCACTGAAAAAAGTTATGATTTCTATGCGTCGGTTTTTCTAGTTATGCTTTGTACGACGGTTCGTTCAACTGAAGCGGACAATAGATGTTTACTGCTGTTTATATGATTACTCAATCAGACCTCCTCCTTCACCTAATCTGAATCACAGAATTATTGTGATCTTAATAAAACGTAAATCTAGCTACCAATGACATTATTGAAAAAAAACTCAATTTTCAAGCAAAGAATAAAAACAGTGACAATGCTGCTACGAAACCATGAAACAATCTTCATTCATTTTTATTCTATAGATACAGGCAATCTCTTGGAGGGGAAATTTAGCACAAAAGGGAAAAAGTTAGATTAACACTCTTGGTCCCAAACCAGCAGATGCTTGCTGGTCTTTTGGGATAGTATTCTATGTCCAGTAAAAGCCATCAAAACATACCCTCCAGTCAGTTCCATTGGACAACCGGCCGCGAGGGTGGGTTAAGGCGAATTAATACCGACACCGCGTTTCCTCTTCTTCTTCTTCTTGCGCTGAACCGTGCGCCCGAGGGATATTAGCGTGCACCAACAGTTTTAGTGAGAGAACATTTTCCCAAAGTGGATGCCACTATCAGTTTTACGACTTCGGTCCAAATTGGGATAAAACCAAACCACTGTTCTCATCATTGAGTACTACTGGTTCACTCGTGACTGCCTGAACGAGCTTCTAAAGCTAAAAATGCTGACGATGCTAGAACTGGAACCACTAGACGCTTTACAGAACCATACTTGGCCCAACTCGAGCACCTGGACCAATATTCTAACAATGTGGTTTCATGTGTAACCCTGGTGTAAGTTTTTTTTCGGAAGGACCAAAGCCGAAATGATATTGACATCGGTCTCATGTCCCTGTGCCCATCCTGGCGAGTATGTTGATAAGCTCGAGTGTGTATAATTTAATTAATGCTGATGGACACAATTAAATTTTACGGCTTCTGAGCGCTCGTCTCATTTCGAGCAGGAAGGTTTCTCTTTCTTCGCCGTACCTACACTTGCTGTGACCTACCGCGTGAATATTGGAATGGTAGACTGTTGAACGTGTTCCACCTCGTGTTGCTTCGTTTCGATAAGATTTCTGTTTGTTTTTATTACTTCTCCAAACAACATTCTCCATTTACCCCCTCTCGAAAACTCCCACGATCACATCCCTCCCATCTTGCGCTAACCTCTCCGTCAGACTTTTCTAATGGTCGTCGAGCCTTCCCGAACATTATTTATACCTTGCTCAGCGAGCTCGCCAAACATCGGAATCGTGTTCGATTTTATTGGCTTTCCCTCGACTACAGAAGTTACCCCACATCACGCCACATCCAGACAGCATCCGGGCAGGACACACACGCACTTTATTGCAACGTCCCACTGCCTGCCTGTCGAGTGGTACTCGCATGGGAGCACCGAAGTGCGTGGCTACTGCGGTAGCCGGTCGAACAGATTCGTGCCACCACGTTGCGCATTTCCGTTAATTTGATGTTGCTTCGTACGTGGAATTGATGTTTGGCAGCTAGTTGCGCTCCCCGGGATGAGTAAAGTTCTTCAATATGTTGGATAGCGCTTTGTTCGTGAGTAATGCGATGACGAATGAGCAACTTTTGGATCAAATATTCTCGTCAGCAGGGGACATTTCGTCCTTTACATATGATAACTTAGTTTGTCGACGAACATTAATAAATTCAGGATGAAAAGACAATTCGACTGGAGAAATTTAATTACACATCTGAAATATACAATACGCCAACTAGTTCTACTTCAAATACTATGTTAATTCTTAAGAGGCAGCATGCTGAAAATGTATTTTTATATGTACCAGAATAGTTCCCACCATTCAGCGCAGCTTCCGAGTCTGTCCTTTCCACACCGGAATCCGATTTTTTCGATGTCTAAAATTCCACGTGGACAGGCTTAATTTACTTTTTTCTTTGTATTTGCAAGGTTCATACATACTCCCGATAAAACACGCGTTGTTTTCACAGTTCTAATACTTTTGAAAAATCATTTATTTATCTTTTTATTTTCTTATAGCAAACATTTCAATATAATTTTGTCACATTTTCAAGTCTATCGGAACAAAATTCTGAAAAGTTGTCGGCCTTAAATTGCTTCCTTCGATTTTCTAGGCAATAAACTTTAAACGCGTTTCTCTCAAAAGTATGTATTAAAAGTCCATGTCCATCGTCATTTAAAAACTACTCACAAAATATTTTCAAATTTTGAACACACATTCTACATATAAAATACCCAACCTCAACATTTTCCTTTTCGTATTTTGTTACTTCGGGAAAGTTTTGTCAGCTACAAAATGGCAAATTTTTTTAACTAGCATAAAAAATCAAAATATTGAAAAAACAAATAAAATCGTAAAGTTCAAGAAAAACATCTACTACAACTATATTGCTTTGATTTTTGGACTTCTGATAATTCTGCGCTAAGATAAAGTAGACACCGTAGATCATGATTTCTAAAGCGCGTCCTCGAAAATACTTCTTCTTTGACTTATTTCTCAATATTTTTCCCAGAAAAAGACAAAATATTGTTCGAATATGCTTTGCGATATGCCAAACATTTAAACTTAACAGCACTCGTACCACAAGGCCTCAAACAGTCGGAACGGTATTTTCAAATGGCTGCCTCTCCGTTGATACTAAATCGATTTGACAAATTTAGGCATCAATGGATTTTTTGGAATATAGACTAATACGGACTTGGTATTAAGTATTGTTAAAATTTGTGGATCTAAAACTGTCGGAGAAAGTACTGTAAAATGTCCTATGACGAACTTCGCGTTGAATCGAACATATGTTGGCAACACTCTTTCAGATTTTAATGAAACTTGCTGTACTTCGTGACAAAAAACTCTTTGCATACTTTGTTTTTTTTTTTTATCAAAAATGATCTAGACTGTCTTTTTAGAAGGACCAAACTATTTTGACCAATTTTGGCCACCAATAGTGCTGTTTAAGTGATTTTTATAAAATTAGTTAAGATTTTTAATAAAATCATGGAAAAAATCCTAATTAACTCCTACACTGAAAAAAATCGGTTTTATAAGTTTAAAGTCTATTTTCAACAATAAACCATTTTTGATTTGGATGAAATTTTACTACAAGATAAGTAGTTATGCTCCTTACTCACAGTCAAAAATTCAATATGGGCACTTCCAAGGAAAAAAAATTATTCGAGTAAAACTTGTTCCTGTCCAAAATGATTTTCCCAATAAAAAATTATTTTATCGAAAACAAAAACAAAGAATCCAATTTCGCAGCTGCTAGTTGTCAGATACATGTAAAAAGTATCAGTAACGAATTTGGTATATATTCATAACTAATTTGAATTCAAACTTTTAAATATGCGTGTTGCAGTTACTAATGGACACCATCTGTGTATATGTACAACCCATGAAAATGTCAATCTAATGATCAACAGTTCCAAAAATTGTGTCACAGAAAGAAATAATAGAAAAAATGCTTTATGATAAAACTACTAGAACAAGTGATTGCTTTTTCCGTGCGTGTATAGAATACGTTGCATCCAAAGAATACATTGAAAAGAAACTTACAATGCGAATAGAATTAAACAATAAAGAATACATTGACACAACGACTGTATACTGATCGCTGAGATTTGAAAACCATTATTAAGCCTGCCTTTTTGCCTTTCTCTATAGAAAGGTATTAGAATTGCTGGAAAAACCGACTTTCGAAAGGAACCTCGGAGACCCATAGTGTTATATACCATTCGACTCAGTTCGACGAGATCGGAAAATGTCTGTGTGTGTGTGTTTGCAAAGCTATTTTCGAAGCTATTTTTAACGCTCAATTTTCTCAGAGATGGCTGAACCGATTTTAACAAACTTAGGCTCGTTTCAAAGCTACTGTCGGACCATTGATCAAGTTCGAAGATCAAATGGCTGTGAGTTTTGGTTCCGAAGATATGATTGTATAAGTGACGTAACCGACAAAAAGCGTTGTATTTGAACGCGCTCAATTTTCTCAGAGATGGCTGATCCGATTTTAACAAACTTGGGCTCGTTTGAAAGCTACTATCGGGCCGTTGATCAGGTTCGAAGATCAAATGGTTGTGACTTTTGGTTCCAGATATATGATGGTATAAGTGACGTAACCGACAAAACACGTTGATTTTTACCGCTCTTATATATATAAGGGTGCCAAAATGTTGAGATCACCTCTATTTTCGTAAAGCTCTAGTGCTCAAAAGTTTAAGCACCTCGAAAAAAGCCTTCATGCAAAATTTGAGCTAAATCGGACATGCGAGTTAAATCATTCCTTACCTAAACCTCTTTTTAAAAAAGAACAACCACTTGGTTCACTGCCTAGAATTAAACTAAAACTTTATTCTTTCATTCGATTATGTCTACAGTTCATACTGCCGAATTGCACTTTCTAGTCAACGTGACGCTCCTCCGCTCCCACGGATCGATGCCCTCAGGTACAAAATGCTCCGTCGGCGCTCCTGTCTGTCCCGTCGGGTCGGCGCCGATGCTAACGTGTCGTCAGCGATTCTCGCTGCCCTCGTTCGGGTAGTTCCGTTGCTAACTCGTCCTTCCTAAGAGATGAGGTTCCGTACGAATCACTTCTCTGATTGTCAAATGTCTAATGTTGGGTTGGATGTCTGGTACTGGATCTTCGACTGTTGTGGTCGGGGCTGCCTGTTGTATGTTTATTGTAGATGATCTATGGATGAGAAATCTAAGGAGAAATGCTATACCGATTAAGCTAGGTAGGGACATAATTCCCCCAAAAAGAGACAGTGTTGGCCACTTTATACTATTGGTTGATAGTCGGATAACGTCTAACTCCTTCCTCGTTTCCAGATGGAGTTTGTGTAGATGGTCCAGGCTGATGTTTAGGATCTCTTGGTGCATTTTTACCGCGATTCCGTCTAAGGGTAGTTGTATTGGGTTTCCCGGTAAGGTTTTCATTCTTGAGTTATATGAAGCGTTATTGATGTATAACTGGCAATTTCTGAAGAAAACTACGAATGGTCCGGTCAGGTTTCTGTTTGTTATGCCACAATTTGATGATAGGGTGAAATTTTTTATTGTGTTTATGAACAAGTGTTGGTTGTCTAGAAAGATAACTTCTTCTTCGACTGGGTTGACGGTGAAATTACAAGTTGCCTGTTCTCCTTTCAATAGCTTCGGTATGCATGTTGAATTGTCCAAGTTGATTTCGTTTGCATTGAATATAGTAGGTTCGATTGAGTTTATGGAGTAAACCTCATCTTTGTGAGTTAAATAAAATCGATGATCTATATGAATTTGCTTATTTTTGTGAATGATCGGGTATAGTCGTACTTTGTTGAATATTCTAGGGTCGAGTTTTGGCATTTTTATCATGAGTGCAATTTCCAGATTGTTAGTTGCCACTGATGTCGTCGCATAATTCGTTGCCTCCAAAGCAGTATGAACTGTTATATTTTCCCTAGCTAAATCATTAATTAAGATATCTATTTCACGCTGGCTTAGAATTTTTTCGTTTACTATTCCTAGTTTAGCCAACATGATTGCATCAGTTATTTGGTTCAATTTCTTGGATAAGTAATTCAGATGAAACAATATCTTAGTAGAATACATTTCGATTGATCTTGTGTTGAACAAATTAATCGCCTTTTTGGTTTCGAACATTGCTTCTTTCAATTGTAGGTTTATCTCACGGTTAATTCTGATCTGCTCATTATTGTTCGTAATTAAATTATTTATGGTAGAATTGATGATTCTCAAATCATTGGCATCTGGACTGCCGGCTATAAATTTCCAAACTGTACCTACACTATCCCAACGTTTATGCCGTCTGATTGGGTCTATGCTTTTTAATGCGAAATCTATTTCGTTGAATTTTTCTTCTACTAGGTCAGAAAATTGATTTTGGCTATAGTTTTCGAACTGATCCCTAAGGCTTTTTACTTGCATTCTAATGGTCGTTAAATTGAAGTAGTGAATGTAATACGTGTGGTCAAGTTTGATCCGTGCCTCGCCTTGATCGAAGATCAGGACTGGCTGGCGTCCTACGTCCCGTAAGTCGGCTGTCACATCGTGTCTTGATAGTAGTTGGTCTGGTTGGATGAATAATAGCAGTAGCAATCTGAAACGTAGAAGTAGAAGTCGTGTTTTATATTTTCCTTATTTTTAGGTCATCTTTATGAATTCGTCGATTATCGTCGGTTGTAATTGTGCTCTTGTTTATTTTCGAAATTTTTATTTTCTTGTACCTTTTCTTGTGTTTAAGTCTTTGTCGTGTCGTCTCGTATGCGTCTTGATTTTCCTCGATTGGTATAGGTTTCTTTTTTTTATTATGGTGTTCCAACGCGTTTTTCTGAGTTTGCAGTAGATTTCTGTAGGTTTTTTCAATAATTTCTGGGGTACGAGAAGAGGGGAGAATTATTTCCAAAGGAGTGAAATTTGTGGAGGAGTGAATAGAAGAATTATATTTCTGTACAGATAGTTGGATCAGGTCTGGCGTTGCTAGATTCGGGTTTTCAGTTTTTGTGATTCGATAAATTTCGAGGAGCGTTGAATGGAAACGTTCAACGATTCCGTTCATCTCACTCCGTCCGGTGGCGGTTACGTATGGGTTGATTTTATGTATGTTGTAGAAATTAACGAGCTCTCCCGTCATAAAGGATTTCTCGCCATCCATCACAAGTGTGCTTGGTGCTTTGTACTTTAAAAGAATATCCTTTATTACTGGTATGAGGTCGATGGCTGCTCTTGATTCAATTTGTGTGACTTGAGCGAATTTTGAAAATTTGTCGACATATGTTAGAAAGTGAAGACTTTCCAAAAACATAATGTCGATGTGCGCTATTTCGAATGGAGCCTTTGGAATTGGTGTTTCTTGTATAGGAAACTTTATCGGGTTCCTATCATATTTGCACTCATGGCAAATCTGACAGTTAGTGATAAAATCTCCTACTTTTTGAGCTAATTTTGGGAAGAAGTATTTCCGAAATATTTGCTGCTTATTTTCCTGTGCACCTCTATGCGCTCTGTGATGCTCAGTGCGAATAATATTCCATTGGTCATCTTCTTCTGTTATGTCCTCGAGCATATTCTGAGTGAAACGAATCGTTAACAGATTTTGTTGTCCGAAATGTCTTTTATAGACTTCTTGGATTTTTCCCATTATGTTCTCATCTGTTAACAAACCATTTACCTTAGAATAGTTAAAGTGGTTTTTTAGTACCTGTAATAATAAATTGTCGTTAATTTCATTTATGTAAACCGTAATTCTTGTGTATCCTGAAAATGGAATTTCTGTTATTGTTTTATCGGGTCCTTTCTTTATTATTACTTGATGACGAAATACGTTGATTGGCGATTCCGTTGAGGGTATATAAAAGTCGTCGCTATTTTCGGCTGAATGTTGGGTTGCTGTTAAGGAGCATACAATTCTACTTAAGGCGTCTGCCACCACATTTGCTTTTCCCGGCTTATACACGATTTCATAATCGTGCTCCTCTAGATATGCCTTCCATCTTTTGAGTTTGGCATTTGTGTTTTTTGGGGATAAAGCAAACGTTAACGGTTGGTGGTCGGTTAAAATTTTGAATTTTGCCCCGTATAAATAATTCCTAAATACTTGCAGTGACCAGAAAATTGCTAGCATTTCCTTCTCTGGTACTGAGTATTTTTCTTCCGCCGAAGACAAAGTTCTGGAAGCAAAGTGAATCGGTTTGTCTTTTCCGATGTCACCTTGGGATAAGACAGCACCTATAGCAAAATCAGATGCGTCTGTTGTGAGAATGAAAGGTTGCCCATAATCCGGGTAAATGAGGACGTCAGACGATTTCAATACGTTTTTCAACTTGTCGAAGCATCGTTTTTCATCACATGAAAGCGAAATTTTCCTATTTGATGAGGGATTCATTTCCCCTCGAAGAAGGTTTGTAAGAGGTTTTGCGATTTTCGCAAAGTCTTTTACAAATCTTCGATAATAACTCATCATCCCGAGGAAAGAACGGAGCTCTTTGAGATTCGTAGGCTCTGGATACCTATTGATAACATCGATTTTTTTAATATTAGGTTTGATTCCTTCCGCTCCAATAACAAACCCTAAAAATTCAATCTCAGAATGCAAAAACTCACATTTGTCTAACTGAATCTTGAGATTTGCATTATTTAGTGTTTCTAGAACAATTTTAAGATTTTCCAAATGTTCATCTAGGGTCTTTCCAAACACGACAACGTCATCGATATACACATAGCATATTTTCCCTATGTGATCTCTAAGTACGTCGTCAATTGCCCGTTGGAAGATCGCAGGAGCGTTCTTCAAGCCAAATGGCATTCTAGTAAATTCGTACTTCCCGTTGTTAATGGCGAAAGCAGTTTTCTCAATATCTTTCTCCTTCATTTTAATCTGGTGGAACCCAGACGCTAAATCAAGAGTGGTAAAATATTTTTGACCCTTGAGCTGATCTAAAACATACCCTATCTCTGGCATTGGATATTTATCGGGAATTGTCTTTTCGTTCACCTTCCGATAGTCGATCACCATTCGGAACTTTTTTTCTCCTGAAGCGTCGGGTTTCTTCGGTACAACCCATACTGGTGCCGTCCACGCTGAACGAGATGGTCGAACAATACCATCTTCCAGGAGTTTGTTAATTTGTTTCTTTACCTCGTCTGCATAGGCAGCGGGGTAAGGATATACCTTCTGATGAACTGGAGTATCATCAGTGGTATTGATTGTGCATTCAACATTTGTTGAGCATGTTAATTTTGCATTGGTTTCATGAAAAACTTCTTTTGAGTTGTCGAGGACGACTTTTAGTTTAGTATGCTCCTCTTCAGTAAGATGAGCAGTTCGAAAAACACTATTAGAAGCACAGTTTGTCTGAGAATATACGCAAAGAGGAATGACAAGTTTCTGATTATCAGAGTACAAGGTCAAAATCTTATTAGAAAAATCAATGTTTGCATTTAAGTCATTCAGTATTTCTGTCCCTATGATCCCGTGGAAAAATGAATGGAATTTATGTAAGACGAATTTTGTAATGTAATTAATTTTCGGATAGAAAAAGTTTATATCTATCGCAGAGGTTGCGTTAAATTTACCGTTAGCACTAGTTATGCCTTTGGCATTAAAGTCGTACGGCCTGCTATCCTTGTAGGCCCAGGCAAGTTTTGGGTTAATTAAGTTTATGTTCGCTCCTGTATCTATTAAGAAGGGAAACTCTCCACTCGTAGTCTTCAAGTTGATGTAGAGCAAAATAGGTTTCACCAACTTGGGTTCCATTCTAAAAAATTAGAGGCTGTAGCCTCATCTTGCTGCGGTTCTTGTTCGGTTTGTGTGTCTAATTTTGGTTCCGGTTCTACTGATGGTTGAATATCATAATATGGATATAGATCATTGTAATAATCATATTCGTAATTATAGGGATCATCTGTTTGATCATCAAAATTTGTATCAACCGGGTGAGCTTGCCTTTTGAAGGGGTACGGATATGTTTGCCCCGACATTGGCGGCGGTCTTTTAAGATCCATTGATGGCCTGTTGCCATAATTTACATTGTGTGTTCTCATACTTTGATCGATATCCATTGGCTCGGGTTTTGGTAATGGTTTTCCAGCCCATGGTCGTGGGGGTGCTTGAAACGGATTGGGTTGGTACTGAGGCCTGGTCTGGGTGAAGGGATTGGCTTGGAAATATTGCCTGCCAAGTAGTGGCATCTGTGGAAAGCCTAAGTTTCTAGGGGCTGGAATTGGTGGAGGTGGATATCTCCGTGGAGGTGGTCTGGGAGGAAGTCTATTAATTTCCAAATCTCTTGGTTTGGGAGCTGGGGTGAAATGTTCATTTCGGAAAGGTGCCGATCTAGTATCCATATTGTAGTAGTCTAGGCAAAACTGATATGCCTGATTTAAAGTTTTTGGATTGAATGTTTTTAGTAGCTGACACAAAGGTTTTTCTAAGCCTCGAATGAATGCATCTACTGCCTTTTCTCTAAAGTAATCGATATGTGAATTAACGTGTGGGGCCAATTTTTCTTCTGTTTGGATTTGAGCTACTATGGATGAAAGTAGTTCGTTCACCCGGGAGTAGTAACTGCCTAAAGTTTCGTTTGAGTTCTTTTTTATTGTGGTTAATTCGAAGTCCAACGTTTTTATATCACGTTTATCCCTGTAATACAGAAGCAGCGTAGATTTTATTTGTTGCCAATTATGCACAATGTTATTTGAATTAAGGATATCGGCTGCTTCGCCTCTGATTTTTCGTCTCACGGAGCGCTCGATTAATTCAAGTTGCGCTTCCGTGGCTCGTGCATCTCTGTACATACAGAAAATGCCCTCAACATCCGTTAGCCATGCTAATAGTTCTGTTGGCTTGCCATCATAATTTTGTAAATCTCGAATGAAATCTGGTAATTTTCCCAGATCAATGAATTGTTGCATCGTCAGTGGTGCAGCAACCGGATTCGGTACTGGATTTGCCATTATTTTGTGAAATAAGAATTTAACCGAGACTGATGAACACTTTTTCCACTAGTTTTACCAGTATTCTGGATTTTCTTGGCTTTTTTTCCACAATTAATTTAATGGTGGCAATGCGAACAAAAACACTATTTATTTCCGTTGGTTTTGAGCAATATCTCTAGATTTCCTTCGTTCGTTTCTGAACAAAAATTACTAATATATATATATTGTATAACTAATTACTTACATAAAAGACCGTGTCTTAGTTGCGGCCAACATCGGTTGGACTTTTGTTGTGGCTGTCCTCCGCAAACGGGGGAATCTACGAGCAGGCACGTTTGGTGGATCCGTTTTACTATTCGTTACTTCGGGCCAGCGGTGCCGATCGGGTCCGGTAGGTATCCTCGGTGTCTCGTAGCTCGCTTTCGTGATAGCCAGACCTGGCTCTTTTAACCAGCATATGCAACTTGGCTCTTTGAACCAGCAATGAACACTTATTTTCCAAGTGATTTTCTTAAGATTTTTGTTACACTGATTTGAAGATTTTTGCACTGCACTATCACTTTATCCTGTTCCCGCTTCGGAGTATCTCGCCGGAGCCTCCAGTTAAATCATTCCTTACCTAAACCTCTTTTTAAAAAAGAACAACCACTTGGTTCACTGCCTAGAATTAAACTAAAACTTTATTCTTTCATTCGATTATGTCTACAGTTCATACTGCCGAATTGCACTTTCTAGTCAACGTGACGCTCCTCCGCTCCCACGGATCGATGCCCTCAGGTACAAAATGCTCCGTCGGCGCTCCTGTCTGTCCCGTCGGGTCGGCGCCGATGCTAACGTGTCGTCAGCGATTCTCGCTGCCCTCGTTCGGGTAGTTCCGTTGCTAACTTGCGTAAGGGGTGCTGCCCGGTGGTAAAGGTTTGACAATTTTCGATCTTGAAAAAGCACCATAGGGGGGAGTACATGCAATTTCCAAAATCGATTTTTTTTATGCCAAAAGTCTCAAAACTCCATTAAACGTCAAGATTTATTGTCATCTCAAAAAAAAATTTTTTTTTTTCTAAAAAATCAACTTTCTGGGACTTTTGATTTGATATTTTCTTCAAGTCCCAAAAAGTCAATTTAAAAAAATTTTTTTTTTCGAGATGACACTAAATCTCGACGTTTCATACAATTCTAAGCCTTTTGGCATCAATAATTTTTTTCCGATTTCAGAAATTTTCCCTGATTTGCTATTATAAACTACATTGAAAATAAACATTTATTTATTTATTGTACATGATCTTATAACTGTTTCAGGTTTTTGCCTTTCTCATATAGAAAGGTTATGCAATTACTTGAAAAACCGACTAGTAAAAATTGGCCCGGAGGGCCAAGTGTCATATACCATTCGACTCAGTTCATCGAACTGAGCAATGACTGTGTGTGTCAAATAATCTCACTAGGTTTTCTCCGAGATGGCTGAACCGATTTCGACAAACTTAGATTCAAATGAAAGGTCCCATACGGAATTCCTGAATTTCATCCGGATCCGACTTCCGGTTCCGGAGTTATAGGGTAAAGTGTGTTGAATATTATTACGCTCTTATGTAACAGGCTGTAGATAACTTGGGTAAAAACCCTAGTTGTAATAGATGCTTTTCTCAATTTCCCAAAAGTGCCCTACGCCGTTATTCCCAAAATTCATCGGTTACCTTTCGAGTTGTCACGACTCGAATTGCCGTTTCAAGTAAAAACTAAAGTGGTGTGGCATCTATCCTCTACAATCGGTGTAGATGTCGCAAAACAACTCAGGGCGTCGCACCTACCTACTATAAGCACTCCAATGTTACAAAAGTGAAATAATATTGTACAATATTGAAAAATTTTAACTCCTTTCTCTAGTGTTCTTTACGTGCGGCGTCTCACCCTGAGGAATGGCATTGCACCCGGCTTTACCTTATTTATACGTCTTATATCACGTGATCGAGGACTTTGTGGCACTCTTACAAAGCTATTACCCAGTCAGTCTATATTGAACTGAGAATTTGATAGCATATCTAAAGCTAAATGCATTTTCCTACTTGCAGCAAAAAAGCATTACCTAATCGTACGCAATTCTCCGTCGCCCAGCTAAATTACTCAAGCATGATCCTGGAGAGCTCGATCAATCCACTGCAGGACGAATTTCTCGAAGCACTCTTCCAAGGTGCAAAACTATGCCTCTAAGAACATGATCATCATCATCATCATCATCGCTAGCACGCACAACAGATTCTGTACCATGGCTTCCAGCCTGCAGCCCCTGATGTTCTGCCCCGTACTAGTTTGTGCTTTCAACGACTTTAGAGCGGCACGAGAAAATCTTGTCCGGTATCAGCCCCAATGCCCGCTCGACACCGGTGGAGACGGGTAGGGTTGTTATAGAACTTGAAGAACTACTATTATACTTCATCCGATCGCGAACCGGTAGCACTCGACCTGCCGGCTACGTAATCTTTCTTTTTCTCGCGTACTTAGTATACAACCATGACGACTCCAGCCATCGCCAGCGGGTCAGTGTAAGACTCCTGAAAGCGCACGGAAACATGAATTCTTACACCATATTTTTCTTTATGACTTATTATTATTTCGCGACTGTACCCGCTGTTCCTGCCCTGCGTGGTAGTTCGTGCAGCGATATCCAGTCAACTGGGAGAACTGGCCCATAACTCACTTGATGCATTCTGGGGTGTGAAAGGCGGCATCCCGCTGAACACGAACAAACCAACAAGACCCAAACTTCTATTCCCTAATGCAAACTTGTTTTTCGACTAGCTGTCCAGTTTGTTCCTTCTACGGTTCCTGAGTTTTTGTCTCCACGCAGTTTTTCTTCCTCTTGTTAGCTCACTCTTCTTCTTCTTCCCAATATTGCCTGATTTCGTTAAGTTTTGTTCACGAGTTCTCGAGGCGGGACGTGCAAAAATTCTCACACGAATCATGTTCGAAACGGATTGGAACTGGAGTGTGCATAGGAGCAGAATCATAAAACAGTTTGCAGCCTTATTCCTTCTTCCTTCGCCGCAGAGTATGCCTTGTCCAAAGTCTTCAAATCATGCTTCCTATGCATACGACGCTTTCGGTGCTGTAAACATTTTTTTGTTGCTTTTGTTGTTGTTTAACGATTTTTTTTTGCGAAACCAGACCTAATAATAATCACACAAAACGCCAGTTTGACGTCGCCGTTTTGAACTTGAATTTGGTCATAAACCAGGGTCGTAGTTATCAATAGGTTGTAGAAATCGAGTAGTCCATTCCAAAGAAACAAGTCAAACCATATTATATCGTCGTATCAAACTGTGAAAATTGTCTCAAACGGTAAGTGGGAATGCACGTGTCATACGCTTCCAGGAAGAGAAAAAAAAATTCAAGCAATTTAATGAAACACAGGCCGTCCAAACTAAAACACTGACTGACATTCAGTCAAACATGTACTCGCTCACTCATTCATTCAATTCAGACATTTTTCGAAGAAGAAAAACTGATCATAAAAATAAAAACAACATTACCATCACCCGTTTGAGCCAACATCACGCAGAAAATGCGCTCGCAGGTCCAATTCCGTGCGGTAGCCCCGGCTTGCCTGGAGTGAAAAGGAACAAGAAATGGCATAATAAAAATCCAAAAGTAATGAAACAAAAAAAAATCATGAAAATCATATTGTTTTATGACCGGGTTCTAAGCTGGTCCGTTAACAAAATTCTAGACGCTAGCAGGAATGAAGAAACAAACAGACTAAAACGTGGACAACAGAGCGCAAAATCAACGTTGATGGGATCTTCCCCATGGCTCTGTTTGAGTAAATCGTATTAAAATATGCAGTGAGAAATTCGTGGTAAGAGGTGTTTTTTGCCGATACGTTTTATAACTTATTATGCACGCCCCTTAGCTAATGTGAGACACCACCCAGTCTGAAAAAGTCGAGCACAACTTGTGATTTTTGAAAGTTAAGAAAGTTGACAAAGCCTAACCCAACTGGTACAGAGTGATAAAACCATTCATCCATTCTATAATGTATACAAATCATGAATAATGCGTTATATGCAATTATAATATTTCCGAAAAGAAATTAAAATTCTGTAACTCATTTTTCTCATAGATGGCTGTAACGATCAAATGAAATCTAAGAACTATCTAAGATTCTAATGAAAAGTCTTGCTTTTTAGTCAGATCTTGCTTTTTAGTCAGATCCTTCCGGTTTAGGGGATACATGGTGATTAGTATAAAAATGTCTATTTCACATAAATTAATCAGGTTCATCGGGTTTGCCGATTTGGATAGTCGATAACCAAATAAACTTATTTCAGTTTTAGCGGTATTCCGTTTTCGATTCGGAAGATATTCTATAATTTAATTCGCACTACGATTTCTCAAAGATGCCTACACTGATTTTCAAACTTTTTTAATCAAATTTAAACTATACAGCTGCTCAGGTGAATTTAACTGACTTTGGCTACACCGATTTTCGAATTCCGGATCCAGTATCGAATCGTTTCTCAAAACTCAATCGTTTTCTCAAAATATTCCAAATCGAATTTTTAAAACCATAATTCAAATTAAAGGATTTATGGTCGCATAGATAATTAATAAATGTTATCCAATTCTGAATTCCGATTCTGGAGTTACAGGATGATGAGACTTGAAAATTCAAACTGATATAGAAGATGACAATCCAAAAAAGATTCAAAATTGGACTCAACACTATTGCAATTTTTTCGTCATATTAATTTATGGTCATACAAATCGTTTTCGCTTATGCTGGTTCCGATTTCTTTGCGTTTCACCTCCAGCTCATCAATGCTTAAAGCAGTTCAAATTGAACCGCCATCTCCGCCAAACAGTTCAATTTTATCCGCTAAGCATGCTGGGTCCTGAATACTGGCTCTGGAAGTACCGTAAATAGTGACGAAAAACTCTAAAGTTGAACTTATTTAAAGTTCAATCGATTCCGAAGTAGCACCTGTAACTTGTTCATAAAAAAAAAACAGATGATTCATAATGGTCACATGACAGACACGACGAAACAAGTCATAGTATAACGGTGACAATGAAGTCAAAGTAATGTTACGGATTGACATCTCATCATACTAAGTTACAGTAAGTTTAAACGTAACTTTTCGGAAACCCAATTCATACGACATGGTCGCATTGACTTACTACAAGACAAAGTTAAGTAATGATTTCATATCGGTTATCGTATTGGTTGTGATTCAACAAAGACATGCAAATACAGCGTCGGTTGAAAGCTTCCGCACATTTTTCCGGACAATAATATGAAATCAATGAGTAGAATTAGTAAAAAATGATTCAATTTAAAGAAATTGGCCGTGCTTATATAAAATTTTTGCCCGTAAATGTGAGACGTAAACTTGTTTCGTTTTGGTAAGTACATTCTCTATACAGGAGAAAATATGTGTACGCTTTGTCACGGCAGTGTATGCATGGAAAAACTTATGCAAATGATTATGACCAGTGAATGAAGTATTCATTAAATTTCAAAAAATGCCTTTTTATTCATTGGATTTGGTCAACTGTTTTAACGTTGGTACATGAAAAACTAACATTGATCACACAAAAAAACTATCTTAACACATTTCAACTTTTAAGCTCTAAATTTCATATGACTCAAATATGAATATTATATTGTATGTCGATGTTCTAAAACCCAAAATATTGAAGGCGCGCACGTTTTCAATAACTACAATGATCAACTTCATCATAAATATCGAATAGCACATCGATTTTGAGTAGATATAGTGAGTTAAAACAGTATCAAATTCTATATTTTAGCTCGGAATATCGGATGCCAATCTTTGCTCATAAATGTTGAATGGGAAGAACATCAACAAATTGTAACATGACACACACTTATATTTTCTGTTCCATTGTAACTGATGTGAGCGCTGGATCAAATCAAATATTCGTTACTGAGGACTTGTTTGGCAACCCTCAGTAAGTCACTTAAGCTCCGCCTCTTACGCTTTTCAGGTTACATAACAGTTATAATGCAATGTCTTTAACTTGTTCTATGACATTGTTTGATAAAAGTTACTGTCATTGAAGTGTTATAACGTGTGCTACTTGGGTTATCACACGTTTTGATTCAAATTCGATCCGATTTGCAGTTTCGACATTACAGGGTAATGAGTGATTAGAATCTCAAACTGCCGCCTAAAACGACGTTCATTGAAATAATGTCACGAGAACTAAAACACATGCGGATTGATAAAAAAGGTATCATCTCACTGCTAGGTGGATTAAGCACGTTTTTGTTACGTAGTCACCCTTTTTCTTGGGGGATAGGAGCTTTCATTTTCATTCAGCGGGGCACTTTTTCCGAGTCTTTTCAATCATTGCTTCATCGTCAGTATTGTTGTTGCTATTGTTGTAAAAAGTATTGTTGTGGGTGGTATCCGTATTCATTTTAGTTTTTATTTTTTTTTATAAAAGTAATTTTATTCAGACCTATTTGCGTAGAAGCTTTACGTGGCCGATTATGCTGAGTTTTTAGCTAAAAAATTTTTTTGTATTGGATCTCGTTGTCACCCTTTTTCTAGGGGAAGAGGAGCTTCCATTTCCCTCCTGCGAGGATTGGCGGGCAGTTTGTTCGTGAATCGTCTCGTCCTCCATTGCCGTGGTGTTGTTGTTGATTTCGTTGCTAGTTGCTGTAGATGCGCCTTGTTGTACATTGTTTGCAGTTGCTGGTTGGTTGGATGGTAAGCTGTTAAGTGCAGCTGGTGTACTTTGTTCTATAGGGGTTACGTTGGATGGTTTCGTTGAAGGGGATACTTCACTGCTATTGGTGACTGTCACAAGTGTACTGAGGTTGCTTGGGGTTGGTGTGAAGGAAGCACCGTTGTCCTTTGGTGTGGTTGTCTCCTTGTCCAGTTTATCACATGGCTTACCGTAATGAACAGCTTTTTGGCAATATTGACATGTAGCCATCTGATTGCCATAAGTAACAAGTGATTTGCACGGGATTCTTGTATCCTGACCGAAAGTTAAATAAGAAGGTATATCCCTTTTCAAGCGCATGCACGCCATTTAGAATACCGGGGAAAAAACTGACTGATTCTTGTAAGTTATCTGCAACTTACAAGGATGCCTCCTGCTCTAACCAGTAAGATGGAAGCGACGTAAAACTCGAACGACATGCCGGATACCATGGAAAAAATCCACCACAACTCCCTTTCGATGGAAAGAATGTCTCCGTACTGCAACATATTTTCTCTAATTTATTGCTTGTTGGCCTGCGGGAAAAGGTACATCGTACGCAAGGATTTTGAAACTTATCATACTCGACACTGTGCACCTAGTTGTCAACCGAAGCGAATGCAATTGCATCTCGTTCATGGCTAAACATGATGTACACTAAGCTAAAACACTTGTTGAGTTGTATTTCATATGGATACTGATCTAACTTTGCAGCGCTTGAAATCAATACTGATTAAATTTGGTCGCAAAGATTTAATCCAGGCTTCAATAGATCGTATTTGCTCAATTCGAATATACTTTTGTTCACTGCACTGTATTGTCATAGTTTGTGTCGTCTCGACCGTAAGAGATATTGTCGAATGAGATGCGAATACAAACTGAAACATTACACTTATTTTCATCATGCTCTTCTGTTTAGAATCTTTTTTAAGGTGCTATGAAAATACTTAATTTTATAAAATATTTCTACAGAACGACGCTTACATCAGTACCTCCTTCCTTCCTTCCTTCCTTCCTTCCTTCCTTCCTTCCTTCCTTCCTTCCTTTCTTCCTTCCTTCCTTCCTTCCTTCCTTCCTTCCTTCCTTCCTTCCTTCCTTCCTTCCTTCCTTCCTTCCTTCCTTCCTTCCTTCCTTCCTTCCTTCCTTCCTTCCTTCCTTCCTTCCTTCCTTCCTTCCTTCCTTCCTTCCTTCCTTCCTTCCTTCCTTCCTTCCTTCCTTCCTTCCTTCCTTCCTTCCTTCCTTCCTTCCTTCCTTCCTTCCTTCCTTCCTTCCTTCCTTCCTTCCTTCCTTCCTTCCTTCCTTCCTTCCTTCCTTCCTTCCTTCCTTCCTTCCTTCCTTCCTTCCTTCCTTCCTTCCTTCCTTCCTTCCTTCCTTCCTTCCTTCCTTCCTTCCTTCCTTCCTTCCTTCCTTCCTTCCTTCCTTCCTTCCTTCCTTCCTTCCTTCCTTCCTTCCTTCCTTCCTTCCTTCCTTCCTTCCTTCCTTCCTTCCTTCCTTCCTTCCTTCCTTCCTTCCTTCCTTCCTTCCTTCCTTCCTTCCTTCCTTCCTTCCTTCCTTCCTTCCTTCCTTCCTTCCTTCCTTCCTTCCTTCCTTCCTTCCTTCCTTCCTTCCTTCCTTCCTTCCTTCCTTCCTTTCTTCCTTCCATCCTTCGAGAGACTTCTTCGCTATTTTTGTAGGTATCAAATATGTCGGTTGGTTTAGAATTCCACTGTCGATTGCACGAGTCAATTTCATTTAATCGAAACACAAAATAACATAGTTAACAGATTTAGCGTACTAACGTAATGGGTGTAAACCAATCAATATGATTTATTATTCTGTAAGCGATTCAATATTCAACAAAAAAAAATCATAGAACAGATTCCCATGTTCAACACAGATTTGAGTGACATCACAATTCTGTTTTTTTTTTAAGAAGAAGACGATGCTCATGAGAGAATCAGAAAGCTGTTATTTAAGTTTTATCCTTAACTTCCCAAAAAGATATCCTTTACTCCTCAAATCATTTTAACATAACAACATAGAATACCCTCAAGAAAATGTTTCGAACAAATTTTCTTAATATTCATAAGTAATTCAATAGAACGGCTAACAAATGATTTATAGATAAATAGAACATACTAACAAAAAAATGAAAAAGACTTCAGTAACTTTTGCACATCCAAGAGCATTCACGACTTTAATTCGACTTGATTACTCTTGGAAAGTATTTCCTAACTAACACTATAGTGATCACTTACCAATCATTATCTCAATTAACGGTCTCAGATGCTTTGTTATTCAGTTTGGACAAAAAATGTGGTTGACGATTGGACAAAAAATGTTGACGAAATATTTACTTCCTGCACCCTAGACTTAATGAAGAGTATGACTTCCACGTTTGTTCGTGGGGCTGGGGTCCACTAGGAGATTGATAGTACCTATTAGCTCTCTCCAGACAGTACCAGCCTAGATACCGTGTGGAATCCGGCGGAAAAAAATGAACCAAGAATAGATCCACTGGGTTCCTGCTTCAACTATTTTGTCTAAATCCTATTCACTCGTTTATTTTGTATCACGTAATTTCATTTATAAAAATATAGGGAAGTTTTCATTCTTTACGCGATAGTATTGCAAATTTTTCTTCAGTTTCCTCGAATAAGAGCTGTGAATCAAGACTTTCCGGGACTTCAATATAGGATATTGTTGAAACGTTCACTGGGGAAGTCAGTGAGTTTAGTGGTGCATCCGAGCATCTTGAAACCGGAACATACTGAGTCGCGTGCGAATAATACCAATACTGAAATTTTTACTAACAAATATCCTTCTCCCGTGACACTTGTGGAGTGCGCAGTAGTATATACGGCCTATAGTAACAACAAGTGTTGGACTAACATCCCTTCCCATTCCTTAGACGATCTACGTTCGGGCCTGGCCGGTGCCGGTACTGATCAATGAATTCTGGGAATTCCAGAAGATGTACATTGAAGGATGATTTACAGTCCCAGATGGATCATCTAGAAACTCCCTGTACAATTTCAGCTAATCCCGATCAGTCACGGAGTAGCAACCAGGGGTGGTCGCTCAAGCTCAAGCTCAAGTATGACTTCTACGTTTGTTCGATTCTTGAGGCCCAAATCGAACGACTTCTCGGTCAAAGTCAAAGTCTTGGCATTACATTCCTGTGGTGGAATTTGGCCTTTCTGTTTCAACAGACTTCGCAGCCGATTCTTAGTGTACAGAATCATTGCATGGCTAGTACTATGGATCCTACTGACACTAATAATCCTTCCAGGTCGGGGCTCAAACAGAAAACAGCTGGCTTGTAAGACAAGCGTCCTATGCATTGAACCGCCAACCCGGGACATTTCTCGGTACAACTACAATAAAAACTTGACGAGACAAAGTGTACTCTGACACTAAGCTAGAAAAACGAAAGGCCTTAAACCTGGAGAATCATTACATGGACAATGAGAGTGAGCAATATTCGAACCGATCGATATTTGACTTACCTTCGAGTCGGCGGTTCAGAGTATAAAGTGATGACATTACAAGCCGGATGTCGTATGTTTATCGTAGTCCTGACTTCGAAGCAGTGTTCGTGGCATTACGAGTTGGCGAAATCTTTTGAAATAAAAAGGTCAAGTTCTGCATCGTACCCTAGTACCCTGACATTGCTTTACTTTGCAAGAAAAGATTCTGTTCCTTAGCGTCCAGCCAGCGACTGGCACCATTAAGAAGGTGACAAGCGATTATAAATACACTCTCCTACTCAATGCTTGATCGGAGAAATAGGTATAAAGCGAGAGGACTAGTGTTTGATGGACAGAGAAGATGTTTGGATGTAAGGTATCGGTCGGGTGACGACCAGGATGTAGACCATGTTCGATGTACGTTGCTACTATGTCTGTTTCGAGTTTTGGAGTGGCTAAAACAAGATCAGAGTGGCGAAATGGTAGCGCGTATGCACGGAATGCATAAGAACGCAGGTTCGAGTCCTGTCTCTGAGCGTATCTTTTTCCAAAAAATCATCTTTTCTGTTAGTTTTTCTTTCACTTGGCTTCTCCAATATATATTGCCGCTCAGTCATTGCAAAAACTGAACTTAGTCATGGCGGCTTTACGTCAAACTAAAAATCAATAAATCGTTAATAACAATCATGTCTTGCAACAATAATGCTTAGACAGCATAAAATACAATAAGTTAGAGCTTGATCTTGAGCTTGAGCGACCACCCCTGGTTGCTACTCCGTGACTGATCGGGATTAGCTGAAATTGTACAGGGAATTTCTAGATGATCCGACCTGCAACTGGTAAATCATCCTTCAATGTACATCTTCTGGTAATCCCAGAATTCATTGATCAGTACCGGCGCCGGCCAGGCCCGAACGTAGATCGTCTAAGGAATGGAGAGGGATGTTAGTCCAACACTTGTTGTTACTAGAGGCCGTATATACTACTGCACACTCCACAAGTGTCACGGGAGAAGGATATTTGTTAGTAAAAATTTCAGTATTGGCATTATTTGCTCGCGACTCAGTATGTTCCGGTTTCAAGATGCTCGGATGCACCACTAAACTCACTGACCTCCCGAGTTAACGTTTCAACAACATCCTATATTGAAGTCCCGGAAAGTCTTGATTCACAGCTCGTTTTCGAAATTTCACAGCTCTTTATAAATGAAATTACGTGATACAAAATAAACGAGTGAATAGGATTTAGATAAAATATTTGATTCATTGCATTGACATATTCTAAACAGTTGTTATAAAATCATTTTAAATCACCAAATAAAGGTCAACAGATTTCATGGGCGTCTAGATTCTTTATTATTTCCACTTTATTATTTCAATTATTTATTAAAATTATTAATTGGTTATATTGGTTGATCTGGGCAGCCGGCTACCGAGAAAAATATTGATATCATGTGTTTTTATTATGTATTCAATATACCGATATATGTTATCTATGTTATTAACTTTGTAATATCTACGGAGTTGGCAAAAGTTGATTTTTATCATTCAATTTATAATCCTGAAAGACAATCAATAACATGGAAGAAGAAAACATTCCAAATAAAACTTTTCGTCGAAGCTAGACGGAAATTGATTGGTTGAATGAAGAGATAATTTAGTAAAATAGAGTAATCAGAAGTGAAACATTGAAAATATCTGATAACTGAAAGGAAAAAGAAACTCCTGCAATTGTCGCCTTTTACGACATGGAAGCAGGAACCCAGTGGATATATTCTTGGTTCATTTTTTTCCGCCGGATTCCACACGGCATCTAGGCTGGTACTGTCCGGAGAGAGCTAATAGGTACTATCAATCTCCTAGTGGACCCCAGCCCCTGTAGCATAAAATACAATAAGTTAGAACACATAAAATTCAACTTGCTGAAAATTTTATCTGACCTTTCAAGAAGAAGCTTATTAAGATGTAAACATGTTTCTTGAGTAAATTATTGTTCTACATGACTAGTGGCAAGTGAAAGTCTGGAAACCAACTTTCACTGACAACGCATACAGACACGTTGCTATGTTGGCCTATGTTTAAAAATCGTTCTAAATCAATTTTTCTGGACTTCTCGAAACTTGGTTTGCTATCCGAAGCTCAGTCGAATTGAATTGCTTCCAACTCTCTATAAAACTGGATGTAAACAACATTATTTGTTTTGTTGCATTAAAGCAAATGTACTTGTTTCAGGTCAACATGCATTTACTTCTTAAGCAAACCTTCTAGTTTTCGTATCAAAGGTCGAATTTTGGATAGCCTGAAATCAATCAACAATAATAGTATTCTTTCGCAGTAGCGGTGGTAGCTTTTGTTCGTAAGATGTGAAAGCGACAAGGGGAGGACGCTTAGAACAATGTGCCAATCACACATTAACACAATGCGTTGGTGCATTTATCAATATTGGCACTTTCATTTCATACAGTTGCACAGTTGCGGCACACAAAGGCTCACAGTATATCACATGTTTTTTTAGAGGCACAATATAGTTTGTGTTAGGCGACTCTCCCCTTGGAAAGCGAACTGACTTATGTGAGTTTTCCCCCGCATAAATAAAAAACATAAGTGTAGTCATAAAATAACTGATTTAATTTTATGACCAGTTTCATCTGTCCGATGGAAAAAATACGTTGTCGTTTTTTTTACAAATATCAAAATACGTATTGTTTTTTAAACTCACTACTTTTAAATTTATGATTATAAGAAAACTGACTTTTGAATGTGATTGAAAATCATGTTCAATATAAACCTGAGCTCTGTTGAGTTGATTCTACAATTATGACAAATGTATATATTCTTCAACGAGTTGAATGCGGTAGAAATTCTTCGGATAAATTAATTTAGTTTTCTCTTTCATGAATAATTTAAATGAACTCTTAATAGCATATCATTTTAAACAACAGAGAAGAATAAAAAATAGTTGAAAAAAATTTATTTATTTTTAAGCAAATAGAAAATTTCTTGTGCAAGCATTAATATTACATTCGATTATTTCCTCAAACTTGACCATGAGAATATTGCAACACAATAGAAAAGATGTGATGTAACGAAACCTTCGTCTCACCTGGTGCTAACACCATGAGAAATTTCGCAAACAAGGACACATCAAACAAAACGTCTTTCAAATGCCATGTCACACATTAAATGCATTGAATAAGGGCTCCTCCCCAAACAATACACCTGATTTGCTCACCTTTTCATCCGAATTTTATTGAAACAGTCTTCGGGACGAATCCCTCTGGATGGTGTCGCACATTAATTCAGTCCCTTGAAAAGATTATGTTTTGTCTGACTTCCTAAGTCCAGTTTGTATACGCACTGTTCGCATTGGTCCTTGCGTGTGATTATTTTGTAATGCCCTCAACAGGCGAGTAAGTTTGTCTACAAGCCGAACAGCACCCCCACTGTGAAATGGTTTCCCAAAGGTCTCACCACCAGGAAGGGACCGAATCCCACAATATCCCAACCCCGAACATAGTCGAATTAGTGAACAAATATTTACCTTCGAAGCCTTTCTCTTTGGTTTCCTGGTGCCTACATTCTGCTTGTTTTATTTGTACTTTATTTAGAAAAAATCACTATGGGCTGGCCAGGTATGAAAAAAAACGACTACGATTTCGCCCAACATTCCGAAAGGTTCGCTCTTGAATAGACGAAACCGTGAAACTGGAAAAATAATTGCAGTGTCATTATCTGAGCATTTGGTTTGGATTGTATGTCGGATCTGCTTGTTATACTTTTAAGCTGCTAGCTGAGCTGGACCCCGCCGCTCTCTAGACAGGGTCAGGTTCAAATTGGGAAATTGCAAACGATTTCCTTGTTCTATGCGTGTGATGTAGTGTTCTTTTATTTTTTCCATCACTGGATATACCTTTCTTTTCGATTTCCTGGAATGGTCAGAACATAAGCTAAACTGTTTACTTGGGCGCTTTTTTCATGATTCATTTGAACTCGTCCAATTTCCTGAAATTGTTTTGATGGAGACTTCCTAGGTTAGGGTTCAGAACTGACTTGCGTAACACAACAAAGATAATTTGCGTAGTTCTAACCCTTTTCGCAACTGAGTCATGAATAGTTAGTAAGTGAATACAATACATACTAACCTAATTCAACTCAATCGATTGTAAAATTGAAGTGGTGGTGAGCTCAATTCGTTCGCGTTCCTTATCGCCAATTCATTATATGACTATTGATTTGATTTTCAATTACAAAACTTGTAACTTGTAAAGAATAACAATGATTCAATTGTAGGGAAACACGTATCCATAAAGTGACGCTAATCGAGTACAGATATCTTCTACTGAATAAGCTGTGTTTGTGCCTTGTTTTGTGTTTATAGTACCTACTAGAGATCTGTCCAATCGAGGGATCAACAAGCGGAAGAAATTGAGTTTTATACTCTGGGTAAGTCTCGGGTGCTTGGAATGGACAAGTCGAAATTCTGTTCTGATCAGGCGTTTAAGTACCTTTGGCTTTATTTGATTTGGCATCTCCAGCTTATTTGCTTGGAAGATGTTAAAAATATCTCTCAAACATTGATATCCGAGAGTGTCATAGAAAATCATGACCAGTTCAAAATTTGTCTTAGAATTCAGTCTTGAAATTGTTAAATAGAGTGTGGATACAAATATTTCAGGGTACGAATAGCACGTGCTAGTGTTTATATAATTAGATCATGTTATCTGTCAAGGGAAATATTGATCATTCCATTCTTGATCACTAGTAGCAACCAATGTTTAACTAACATTTTTTCCCTTCTCACTACCAGTTTATGTAGCACGTTGAGCATGAAGTACTACTCACAAGTACATTTTACTCATAAAACGTGACATAATATTTTTTACATTGTGCACTACAATTTACAAGCACCGCCCCAAATCTATTAACTAGCAACGGTGTCTTCAAAGTATCATCCCTTCCGGGAGCAACAATAAACACATAGTGCGAAAGATTATTAACGCCACTGTGGCGTGTCCAGGTCGCACTTCAAACTGTAACAGAGTTGTCAAATCAGGAGAAAATCTTTTCGACAAACAAAGCAAGCCGAAATTTGATCTTTGCCGACTAACCGATCAGTTACCCCGCCTAAGAGCTACAACAGAGTACACAACACTTCACTGATATTGATGACCGGGTGTCATTTTGTGTCAGGACGGTAAACTAGGTCACACTGGTAGCGACCACCATGATCATGGCATTCCTCCGATGAATGAAAGAATGATGCGTCAATTTGTTATGATGAACCGAAACCGATCGACTGGGTGGTAGCTTCTTATTTTCGATCCCAAATGGGACCATTTTATCGAGTTTTTTATTTTTAAGTCCTGTTTCTACTTATTGTTTTTCATCGCTCACTGATTCCCTGGCATTCTCGTGATGGCGCATACGAGCACAGGCGGCCCACATTTTTTGGGAACCTTCCTTCCTTGTTCCGTTATTTTTTTCTTTCTAGTAAGGGTTTCGGTCCGTGTCCTTGTTTGGTTTGTAACACGTCGTGCGTGTCTGTTTTTGAGGTTTTTATTTGAACATGACCCAAGAAGTCTCATCAATATCATTAAATTGCTCCGGCAGCACCTCTCCTGATCACAGCGGAAGCCAACGATCCGATACTGGTCAGTTCGAAGCCCGCTAAAGATGAGATGAGGGGTTAAAGGTAGATATGAAGAAACGATACAAGTAGAAGAAGAAAATAATTTCTGTTTATACAGAGGGAATTTATTGGGATTTTTTACCGATCTCTTTTCTGTTGTTGTGGAACTCATGACTTCGGACAAGTGATGGTAAGATATTCGGAATGGTCCGCAAGATATGTGGAGGCAGAAGGGAAATACGCAATTCCAGGAAGGTGGCAAGCAAGCACAGGTAAAAAGAAATTATGCCAGCAAGACTCCGCAGTCAAGAAAGGGCACAAGTGTACTGAAGAGAGAAGGGTGAAAAGTGAAATACAAATCGTTCTTATTGTTGAAATTGTGCAGTAATTAAGTTGAATGAATTTAAATAATGATAAAAAGTTGGCTTCCACTGTTATTATAGTAATTATTCGATGATTTTCATAATTTCGATCTTTTCTTACGTTTATTGACTGCCAGCCTTTTCGAAATTGTTTTTGCGTTTTTTTAAGTATCTTCGTGGGGAGAATATGAGTTATGTGTTTCTACGAGTTGAATTATCTATCAATCGATTTTTGTTGCATTTTCAGCGAAAATAAAATGAAAAGCTCCACGGTGTTGTAACTATGAATTAAATTTGAGTAACCAACCATTACCACCAAACAGCGTGAGTAATCAAACAAAGGTTAATGAACTTACTCGAATTTATATTTATTAGAGCGTAGACTTCGGGTTATTAGGCAAAGCCCAAGACTGGAACTGTTTAGAAATCGCGAAGGTCATCCCCTAAGTAAATGCAAATTTTTCTACAATCAAACAGGCCTACGATCAATTCCAATTTTTCTGTAAAGGGGTTACACCACTGCAGAATTTTCAAAAAATCGGAAAATTTTTTTCATTGCAAAAGGTATGATGTATGATCATAAACATAATATTCCAAAAGATGAAAAGCGGGAAAAATTTCTAGATGTCTAAATTTCAAGTTTTACCGCGAGACTCCGACTATTATATTCCGAGCGCCTTTTGTGTTCAGAACCACGTTTTTTGAGCTGGCCGGAAACATAAATCAAGTAAATCTTGACCAATCGATTCAAAGAATTTACAGAATGTTCTCGATAGTTATCTCTATAGAGATGCGTAGGGGTTTTTGAAAATTGGGAATATTTTTTTTAAGAACAATTTTGTGATGATAAAATGCGGTTTCATTTTTCTAGATCGAAAATTACGGGAGCTGAATTTCTGGTCGTCAAAGTGCAGCACTTTCGCGGAAATGCCGCCAAGTCGCCATTTTGTTTTTTATTTTTATAATTCTTTTGGACTTAAATATACATATTAAAAAGTGCTTTATACAAAGTTTGGATTACTTCATTTTTTGGATCCCAAAATAATTCCCCAAATAAATCCTTCTGTTTTTTTTTACAATGGTGCAACCCAAGTAGCAATCCGCAACTAGTTCTGATACGACAAAGTCCAAACTATGGTGCAACAAGAGCACGAATATATTTTTTAAGTTATACTGCTTAAAACAAGGTGACAGCAGTGTTTCTTTATAAAGTAAACATTGAACCAACTATCATTTGTAAGTTATCGTTACTTGATTCTAACACAGCTTTGCTTCTAGCTACTAGTTGAAAAAAGGTTTATTTTCCGTTGCGAAACTATTATAAATACGTAAGCGTATATGTTCATCCATACTGTGAATTGGTGTAGTAATAACTTAGATATTATAAGATTATAACATATAATTTCTTCATTGATTCAGATAGTTATAGGGAGGTTTTCCCAACGTTATGATAACGAAAATGCAAACAAAACAACCTTTGTTGGCGTGAATATGGCGACCAGGATATTACTTGTTCCAAAACTACTTTTTGCCGAAAATAGTGAAAGGCAGAATAGTCATTTTTGTTCTATGCACTGTCATAAACACGAAGAAAATAATATAGGGATTGAACATCGATTGTGATAATTCTATAATTCTCATGATATATGAATTTAAAATGATGAGAAATCACTCTACTTGGAATAATTTTGAGCATTCTGAACATAGCGTTATATTGTTGTTTATTTTTTATATCTTTATAAACAGATTTTCATTGAAGGCGCATAAAAAACAGTTAAGTAAAATTGATTGATTTTTATTGATGATAGAAAAGTATTCTGGATTCATTCAATGTTTATAATGTTGATGGTGACTAAGTTTCAACTAGTTTACTTGAAAACAAGTTATTTTCAAGTTATGAGATTTCAGTATGGCATTACAACGTAACGACAACTTATTTTTAGCCGACTTAACTACTAGTAGAAACTGCGCTTTTTGAGTCATGCAAGTGGTTAGATGTTAGTAACAATCACTCAAATATCTGGTTGCAAACTAGTCACAAACAAGCTAGCGTAACAAAAATTGTTACTTGGGAACCCCTTAAGGGGCGGGTAGGGTCTAACACTTTTGAAAAATCATTTATTATTTTCTTTGTATTTTCTCATAGTAAAACATTTTAAGAATATTTTGTGAAATTTTCAAACCTATCGGAGTAAAACTCGGCAAGTTATGGGCCTTTATCTTTGCTTATCTCATACTGCGTAGAAGTAAGAGCTCGGCACACAGGTCCAAGATTTCTGCTTCGATCGACTTAAAAACTTGACCAAACATTCTTGAAATGTTTCATTTTAAAAGAATACAAAAGAAAAAATATGATTTGTGAAAATGTTAGACCCTACGGGCTCATTGTTTCCATTGATTTTATAGACAAAAAACTTTGAACGCGTTTTTCTCGAAAGCAAGTTTTGAAAGTCCGTATCCATCGTCATTCAAAAAACAACTAAAACAATTTTTTTCCAAATATTGCACACACTTTCTACATATAAAAAAACAGACCCAAACGTTTTCCTTTTCTTTGTTTTTTACGTTGGAGAGGTTTTACATCTACAAAATGGCGAATTTTTCGTGGAAAATCGTAGTTTTCACTTTGAACAACCACCAAAAATTGAAAAAAAAATTTAAAAATCAAACAGCAACGTTGGGGTCTGGAAAAACATCAACTCTATCTATGCTGCTTTGATTTGTTGACTTCTTATCAGTCTGCGCTGAGATACAGTGGACACCACTAATCATGATTTTTAAGAAACGTTCTCAAAAAAACCTCTTCACCGACTCAATTCTCAATATTTTTCCACGAAAAAATTACAAAATGTGGCTCGAATGATGCTTTTAATCATGCAAAAAATTTAAATTTATTTTGTTGCACGATAACTCTGAAAAAAATTCTCAAAATTGATGATATCAATTGGACCCTACCACACCCCCAGCACCCCCCCACCCCTTTATGTAACAATTATATTTACATTGCACCTATTTTCAACGGATCAGGGTCATATCGCCCGAAAGCCATTTCGCCGAAAGTCATTTCGCCGAAAGGGTCATTTTGCCGAATGTCATTTCGCCGAATGGGCCACTTTGCCGAATGTCATTTCGACGAAAGGGTCATTTCGCCGATTCCTGCAATTGTCTTGAAATCGTAATGGGAATCGATTTAAAATAAAGAAAAATTAATGATGATAACGTTAACGCCCGTTTTGTTGACCTACAATTGTACTTCTTGAATAAAGATTGATTCATGAACCTCAGAACGGAGTTCCTACCACGAAAATGTATGTGGTATTTTCCGTTTACTAATTAAAAAAATTATCAGCAAATTTGATTCGTGTGCTGTCCGACCTCGCTACCGCTCGTTCGGACCTAACTAAAGCAAAGAAACCTAGCTTTGAGTAGACCGGGCAAACGAGGCGATTACAGGTTTGTATGCAAGAGGCCGCCGCTTCCGACGGCGGGTCGGCGGCCAACTCAGCCGGCGTCGCCTCGGCGGCTTTATGCCGCCGAGCCATGACCCTTTCGGCGAAATGACCTATTCGGCGAAACGACTTTCGGCAAAATGGCTTTCGGCGCAATGACCCGCTCCCATTTTCAACAATCAACAATTGGTATGATATATTAGCAAATCATCAGTCTTCCTACACTCCGATTGCAGTTTGCTTTCAAATCGCGCCCAAGACAGACAACCAAATAAACCGCTTAAATGCGGAACAACAGCAACAAACAACAATAGAAATTGTGAACGAAAAGACGGTTTCGAAGTGAGATAATTAAACAAACAAAAGTGACACTCGCCTATACGAAAAAACATACCATCGTTGTTTGCTTTCGACCTTCAATACAAGAAATTGAAACCTCGAATAAAACATTAAACGCATTTACTGCAGTTCAATAAGACGAATAGCATAATCTACATTCAATTCTATAATGAGTGCAAAGCAATTGAATTTAATAAAAACTACAACAACATGCGTTACGTGGAGCATCTTTATATAAAGCCGAAACTTGAACCAAAATGATTAACGGGATCATTTAATTTTCATCATGTGACTGGTGTGACTGGTGAAAGTGCTGTTTTTGTTTGAGCGCGCAAAAATTGACGATAGATACGTTGTGCGGTACAGTAACTGTTACAGTACAATCAATCAAAACACGATTCTATGATAAATATTCAAGAAAAAGGTTTTCTAGCAAGTTCTCTGCCAGTTGGGTTCATATGTTTAGTTGAATGTCCAGAAATTGTGGCTAAGTTATACATGGGTTATGTGTATGGTTTTAGGAAAAACATTATGATCCAATAGAGATTCAACTGACTAAGTGACTACCCACAAAATTTCTGAAGTAGCCGAACGTGCCACTTGAGCCAATAAGTTCTGATACCCTAAAAAATACTGAAGTAAGCAGGGTACCAGTTTGTTGGGAAAGTCCAACGACTTCCGGATATTTCAAAAATTCATTTGGAGGAGCGTGTTTTTATACATGACACGAAAAAAACAAACCAAATACATTCAAATAATTGTATAGCTCTTCAATTAGGCAGAGGCATATAAAATTTGCTTCAGATAGAATTGGAACAAAGACCATTGCCTGTATTTCAGTTATTTATTATTGAATTCAAGATCTTTTTTTATACAAATGTAGTGTTTTCTTCATACTTTTAAGGAAATATACGGATAAAAATATTCGTCATGGTTTCGAAGGAATTCTCGAATTTTTCCTGTAACACGGCTCATTAGGCGGGGCACACCTTCTTCGTCCATCGTTTTAGCTATCTTATTCCACCAGGTCGTCATCTGATTGATGTCTTTGACAACCTTTCTTTTTGCCTTGAGTCTCCTCTCCCAGTATTTCTCAATAGGGCGGAACTGGGTGCAGTTGAGTGGGTTAAGGTTTTTCGAAACAAACTGGACCCCTTTCTCTGCATACCATTCTTGAACGACTTTGCTGTAATGACAGCTTGCCAAATCTGGTCAAATCATTACGGGATGGTCGTGGGATCGAATGAACGACAAAATTCGTTTTTGGAGACACTCTTTTTGGTATAGTTCCGATGTCATTGTCTTATTTGTAACGAAAACTTTCGTTTTTTTTTTGCCACAGCTGCAAATGCCCTGCCAAATCATAAATTTTTTTGCTAATTTGTCGGCAAAAACAAAAACAGCCGTTGCCAAGTAAAATTTGCCTGGGATTTGCCCGAAGTCAGTCCATCAGAAGACACCCGTCGAACTTGGTCAGCACCTGGTCATATAGTTTCCGAGCACGAATTTTTACCACACTATTCTGTTTTATGGTCCGATTTGGCTGTTTGCTAGCTCGATACGACTTGATTCTTACCCGGAGTCGAGTTTTCCTCACGGTACTATTGGCAGCACCGAAATTCTGGCCAAATCACGGTCCGACAGATTAGAATTCCTCTTAATCGTCTTCAAAATCTTACCACGAAGTTTCTTGTCGACAGTTCCACTCCGACGATCGGCTTGAGGCTTCCGAATCGTCGTCAATGTTTCCTTATACCGTTTGATAACGCGCCATACCACATTTCTGGACAATTTCAGCTGTTTAGCTAGCCTAGGTGCAGACCATAATGGATTTTTCAAATAAATGTGCACAATTTTTTCCCTTCTTTCGTCTTCCATGTTGATTGTTTACAAAGTACAATCGATTTGCGGAATGTCAAACTTCCAAATTCGTCCACCAGGAGCGCCACAATATGAGCAAAAGTTTGTTCCAATTCTAAATGAAGCAAACTTTAGAGCGATTATGCGTAAAAATTCTTCTAAATTTGGATCAAAATTATTTCAATTTATAGGTTATAAAGGGTGATTTTTTAAGAGCTTGAGAACTTTTTTAAACAATAAAACGCATAAAATTTGCAAAATCTCATCGGTTCTTTATTTTAAACGTTAGATTGGTACATGACATTTACTTTTTGAAGATAATTTCATTTAAATGTTGACCGCGGCTGCGTCTTAGGTGGTCCATTCGGAAAGTCCAATTTTGGGCAACTTTTTCGAGCATTTCGGCCGGAATAGCCCGAATTTCTTCGGAAATGTTGTCTTCCAAAGCTGGAATAGTTACTGGCTTATTTCTGTAGACTTTAGACTTGACGTAGCCCCACAAAAAATAGTCTAAAGGCGTCAAATCGCATGATCTTGGTGGCCAATTTACCGGTCCATTTCTTGAGATGAATTGTTCTCCGAAGTTTTCCCTCAAAATGGCCATAGAATCGCGAGCTGTGTGGCATGTAGCGCCATCTTGTTGAAACCACATGTCTACCAAGTTCAGTTCTTCCATTTTTGGCAACAAAAAGTTTGTTAGCATCGAACGATAGCGATCGCCATTCACTGTAACGTTGCGTCCAACAGCATCTTTGAAAAAATACGGTCCAATGATTCCACCAGCGTACAAACCACACCAAACAGTGCATTTTTCGGGATGCATGGGCAGTTCTTGAACGGCTTCTGGTTGCTCTTCACTCCAAATGCGGCAATTTTGCTTATTCACGTAGCCATTCAACCAGAAATGAGCCTCATCGCTGAACAAAATTTGTCGATAAAAAAGCGGATTTTCCGAATGGACCACCTAAGACGCAGCCGCGGTCAACATTTAAATGAAATTATCTTCAAAAAGTAAATGTCATGTACCAATCTAACGTTTAAAATAAAGAACCGATGAGATTTTGCAAATTTTATGCGTTTTATTGTTTAAAAAAGTTCTCAAGCTCTTAAAAAATCACCCTTTATTAGTTGTTAGGCAAACGAACCGATTTCAGCTATACCGGTTTCCAGCTCCCGGTTTCGGAAGTACCGGAAATAGAGGTCGACAACTCTAGAACGGCAGCTGAGTCGATTTTCACAAACTTATACTCAAATAAAAGCGTCTACATATATAAAAATAGACTACTTTTGACTTTTGTTCGGTTGTGACTTGAAATGGCTGAAATGTGTTTAAAATTTTAAACCATCATTTAGAGCGAAAATGCAAAAAAAAACGAAGAATTACTATTAACTTGGGTAAAAACTGTTGAAAACTGAAAAGGTTATGTTAATGTATGCCCAAACATACTTATTTTGTTCTTATTCAAATTTCAAAGAAAGGTTTTTTGAAGAATTACTTAGTATTAATAATGAAAACATGAGTTATAGGAGAAAGGTATTGTTGCACCACTAGGTGGAATCAAACAAGTTTTTGTTGGTATAGTAAAAACACAAATCCGGGTTGATTCAACCAGTGTTTTTTGGAACAACTAACATTCTAGTTTAAAGGAAGCATTTTTTTGTTTGAATCTGCGATAACTGTTTTAACGAACTAGTTTTTTGGTTTGATGGGACACTAGTCGTTTTATTGTTTTAAACAATCAAGATTTATCTGTGCGTATAAGTTTCATTGCAATATCATGCATGACCCTATCAGATAAATCGTTGGGTTGTTTGTCATACTACTCAAGATTTGTTTGTAATACTAAAGTGAAATAATTCAACTACGCAACATAATCAAGAATGATCCGAAACTTCGTTCATTTCCCTAAATTTGCAGTTGTATCGTTCGTAGAGCTAACAATGGTAAATAAACTCATTGGATTAAAAGTATTAGAAAGTAATAAACAAACATGAAAACAAAACTTTATACAACTGAGTACTGTTACAGATGGAATTTGTAGGTAACATAACACGATTATGTTGTGTCTCGTGCTACGTCCAAATAAGACTAAACCGCGTTTTTATTAACGTACCGAATTTTGTGTGCTTTTTTATTAACGAATCGTATTTTGCTTGGTGCTATGGAAAAAATCAAAATAATCCTGTCCCTTCGTTACCAGTTCAGTCCAAAGACTGACGAGACCCAGTCAGTCTCCCTTGCTATCCGGGGTAGTTTGTGCAGCCCCTTGTGTTTTTTTTTGTGATTTTGTTCACAATCCACTCTCCTGATCCCACCCGTAAGTATAATAAACATATGAGATGTTTATCATTGGCAAAATCTTTAAATTATGTCAACATGTGTTTACGTTCTTTAAGAGCATGGCACAAGTATAAATATTGCTGCGAACGTGTAAAAAGAAACACACACTGGGACACATGCAGTACAAAACCGGGAAAAATCATCCTTCAATAGATTAAATAGCTCACCAATCTATGAATCGAATTCAAAATATCCCTGTGTAATTTAAAATTCAACGATTGAGAATTCCGTAAAAAAGCAGTATGAAATGTTTGTCGAACATTCACTGACTGAAATTCCCAGTGTATTAGCCATTTTTTTCGGTTGCCTGACAAAGAACAAGAAGCCACTGAAGCAACGACAGCACGGAGCACAAGACATCCAGGAAAGAGAATAAAAATTATTCATAAAATTTAAATTGATGGTCGTAACCGAAGAGGAAACCCAGCGGAAGAATGTCAGACAAAAGGAAGAAAGGAGATGCAACTGAGATAAAGGAGCAACCAGTAACTTCGCCGTTCCGCGGAGTTCCGTTTCGGTGTCGCGACGAACAGCAACCTAGGACCATGAGAGGAGAAAATGTGAAATACATATCTCGCTTGTTTCGGGTCGATTATTTTATATTTATGCGCACATAACCTTCAAGCTCTGGGGAGAAAAATTCCGATTATGCACTATTGTTGTGGCGTTCGCTGCTGCCAGCGAAAGGATTGAGTGTGCGTACGTACAGCGCGAATGTACTCCATGAAGGGTCCATTTTATGCAAAAATTTCCCGACACAACAAACGCATAACTTTTTTCTGCGCTGCGTGCTGTTGCCAATCCTTCATATATGCTAGGCAGCAGCATTCACTCTGGTCCCATGGACGCTCACTCAAGTGGCTCATTTTAGGGCTTTGCTATTTTAATGATAGTGCAGCTCTACAACTATTGCCGGTTGAACTAAAGATCTTTAGTGAATGTGTAGTTTACAATGAAACACTATAATCTTGCACAGGAATGGTTATATATTTAGGTGAAATGACTCACATTTGAATATTGAAATTTCGCTCTCATTTTGATGGGCAGGGGTAACGAAAAAAGTGAAATTAACACTTTTTAGGAACAGATTGGAACTTCAAAAGACATTTCCGACCAATAATTGAGAGGCAATGACTCGAGCCACGGAGCTGATTGATTCGAATTCGAAAGCAATTAACCGCGCGAAAGGAAAGTGCAACATGCCGACGGCTTTATCAGATTGAATTATTATTTCATTTCTGGGTACTGGAATTGTGGAAATTATTAGTTAAACTCCGATCAGAAGAACTTAGGAAAATGACTTGTACAGCAAACGCGTTCAATCGGCATAAATATTCTTTAAATAACGCATGATTCTTCATTATGTTGTAAATTTCACTTCATTAATTATTCACTCATTCAACTCTTTACTGTTGTCAGTTAACTCACAAAAGACACGAATATATGTAAAACTTGTGGAACCATCGATGGCGACACGGGCAACATCATTTCGACGATGATTATGTAGAAATAAAAAAAGATTCCAACAAGACAGACGAGTTGTAAATCGCCGAACGAAGCGAAGAATGTTTCGAGATCGAAGATGAAGACCCAATCGAAAACATTAGAACCCCGAATTTGGTGCTTACACAATAATGAGCCGACGGGGTCGAGCAGGAAGGGAATCCCACAAAAGCAAACGAATGAAACGAACGTTGATGAAGACCTAACGTACCAACAACCTCAATACCTCGGCATATCAGGGACCGTTTGGAGCGCTGATGAACTGGAATTAAAGGATGGGTCATCTAACTCCATACAAGAGCCCCATACAAATCAACAAACAAGTCGTGAAGTGAAACGAGTAAATCAAACACCATTTGAAGCAGAACAATTGACCTTGGATATTCGAAGTCGTATTTTTTGTATATATTACTCTCAAACAAAAGTGGTCCTCATTACTATTCCCCACCAGCGCTGCCACAGCATCGTAATAGTCATCATAATCATCAGCTGGTGTTCGACAGCCCAACAAATCATGATCGATACTAGCAATACAAGCAATCACATACCACTTTGGCATGTTTTCGGTATACACTTCAGAAATAAGGTCCGCAAACCTCCAACATAAACGAGCTATAAATTTATTAGTGTTTCCACACACATTTTTCTTGTTCACCCCTCTTCCATTGCAACACCGGGCCCAACCGCCAGAGCTGTCCCAAATATACGCGCTCCTTCACCTCGCAGTTGATCCTCATCATCATACGCTTGATCATTATCCTCGTTTTTTTCCTGCTTCTCGATCTACCAAACTGTCGTTAATTTATTCTTCATCATCACCACGTCGTTGTCGGTTTGGTGGACAGCGAATATCCCAACCACATCCCATGCTGCCTGACACCCGACGCCACTGACAACGGAGGCAACAAACTGAGCTGGATCCACGCGAAAGATGGCAGCAGCTCGTTCAATTATTATTAGTGTATATTTGAACTTGAATTTTAATATCGCTCGTCTCGTACCCTGCGCGACTGGACCGGATCGCTACGCAAAAGTGCCCGAGACAGGCTACGAAAGTTCAAACCAAAGACCACAGTTTGGACAGCAAGAAGAGCTCAGAAGTGAGGGAAGAATCGCAAACGAAAAAAAAATACATCAACACCCGACTGTGAACGCGCCGAGCAGAATCAATAACCGCTCAAAATTTGTGGGATTTTTTGTGTGCGATCCACTTAACAGGTTCTCTTTTGAGTAAAATGAATCACTAAATTATCATTTTTTGATGATGTCAAAATAGAAAAAATAGCACACCAAAATTGATGTAATAAATGGCAATGTGACAACCTATTCGAAGAAAGTACCCTAATACCCCCCTCACTCTATCCAATGGTTTTAATATTTGGAACAAAATTTATTCTGGCACTTATTACCGTACGATTACTGTAGATCTTTTCAACAAATAAGTGTACATTTATTACATGTGTATGTGTATATGACAAAATTGTTTCAGGAGATGGATAAACAGATTAGTACAAACTTAAATTCAGATGAAAGGATCTCATAATCTACTATTGAATTTTATCAAAATCTGACATCTGGCAAACTTAGATTCAATTGATAATTCCTATACGCCCCTTGGCTGTTGTTTAATTATATCCGGATCTGATTTCTAGTGCCAGACTTACAGGGTGATAGTTGCACAAAGTTATAATAATAGAGAAAACCGGAGTTAAGCCGGACATTTTTAGGAAATTGAAAAAACGCATCCATTATTACTAAGTTTTTACCCAAGTTATCTATACCGTTGTGTAGCTTCAGCCTTCAGCTACAACTCCCAATTTGTGGTTTGGAAAAATATGCCTTAGTTTTCGTAAAAAGTTGCGAAGAAGTGACCTTAAATCCAAAATTTCAGAAACTGTGGGGCTAAACCGGACTCCCTATGGGAATAACCGCACTGAAAAGTTTTACACAAAAATGATGAACGAACACAGTAGGGCACCAAATCTTAAGATAACTTAAAGCGCAAAAAAAATGAAACCGTGTTTGAATGGATTGTCTGTTGGCTTCAATCTAGTGTGAGATATAATTCTGCTCGCTGGGAATCTAGGTATTGTCTCGAAACTTTACTTGATGCTATACCAGAAAACTGGCCAGTAAAAACTTTCAGTTTTTTAAATTTTTTAGTAATTTGCCAAACAATCTCATTTACACTCTGCCGGTTCCAGGTTTTCGGTTCCGGATGTTGCGGTCGAAAGCTCTAAAATGTAACTAAAAGAAATCCGTTGAAAGTAACCGGTCGCTCATAAATTTCATCCTCAATAGCACCACGTTTGGCTAAAGTATCGGCTCTCTCATTACCTGGAATGTAGCAATGAACTAGGACCTAGACTATAGTGACTCGATAATTATCATTCAATATGTCGTTCAGGTACTGTTTTATTTTGCCCAAGAAAAACGGTTCATTTTTGCCAGCAGCGTGTGAGTGAATGGCTATCTATGAAGATGAAATAATGGTTCGGAGATAATGTGACGATTACACTCAAGCTATAATGAACCGCTGCTAATTGTGCTAAATAAACTGATACAGGTTCTTGAAGTCTAAATGAAGCCGAAACATTATTGTTAAAGACTTCGCTTTCACATCTCATCCAAGTCAGTCGATAAAACTGAACCGCTTACGTTCGGGACTGAAGAAAACAAGTTCATTATTGTGTAGTAAACAATAAAACGATCTCGAAATTAGTGAACCAAACGAACAAAAGCTACCGCTGCCACGAAAGAATACAATTATTGTTGACTTCAGGCAGTGTAAAATTCGACCTTTGATACGAGAATTTGAAGGTTTGCTTTAGGAGCAAATAATAAAACAAATAATGTTGTTAACATCCAGTTTTATATAGAGTTGGATGCAATTCAATTCGCAAAAGACAATAACAATGTGCACTATGTGGAGCACGAAAACATTAGGTACAACATTCCAGTATATATGGAAGATAGTGCTATAGAAGTGTGTGTGCATGATCTTCCCTCAAGTGTCTTCGATCCTTATATTCGCAAAACTATGTCCCAATACGGGAAGATTCTCTCTATCGAAAAAGAAAAGTGGAAGAACTTTTTCCCCGGCATTCTAAATGGCGTACGTTTATTACGCATGCGCTTGAAGAGGGCTATACCTTCTTATGTGACTTTCGGTCAGGATACAGGAGTCCCGTGCAAATCACTTGTTACCTATGACAATCAGATGGCCAAAAAGCTGTTCACTACGGTAAGCCATGTGATAAACTGGACAAGGAGATAACTATACCAAAGGTCAACGCTGCTTCCTTCACACCAACCCCAAAAAACCCTAGTACATCTGAAACAGCCATCAACAACAATGAAGCATTCTCCTCAACGAAACCTATGGACGCAACACATTCAGAACAAGGTACAACAGCAGCAACTAACAACGCACCCAACACCTGGACAAATAAAAGTAATACCACTAATGATTCCACCAACAACAGTGACACCGAACCAATGGATGGGAGCGAGAATAGCGATCCACTGCTTCCCCTTAAATTGCTGGATGGCAATGAAGAAGAAAAAAATAAATATTTTTATCAATGTTAAACGGCCAAGTCAAGCTTAAGTGCATATGAGCCGTAATAAAAAAATCTTAATGAAAAAAGAGTATAAAAAAATCTTAATGAAAAATTACTGTTAAACATACCAAAACCAGTAGCCTCCTCAATTCGTGATCCGTCCGTGAAAAATATTTTCTCAGAGTCAATATGCCAGAGCTTACTTGTAAATATTTTTGGGATTTCCATCGAGCGTAGGTGTTCCGGGATTCCACATACTTCGCGCTGCAGGGATGTGTCAAAAAATAAAGTTGAGTCAGGGACATTTAGGAAGCTGACACGGATAGGAATATATCTTGAAAGGTTGGTTTCCTGTGACATTTGGTTAAAATATACTGTCATGAATTTTGTTTGAGATTGAAGCTTAACTAGCCTTTCGAAGTTATTAATAACCAGATGATTCAGTACCTCTTATTAGTAGTCGCGATTAAAGCTCCCAAAACTATCTTTCAATGGAAGAACTCCCGCCAGAACTTCAAGACTCATCGTATGTGTCAAATGCATGTAACCTAAGGCAATTCGCAAACAACAATATTAAATTCGTTCCAATTTGATTATATGAGAATGCAGCGGAACGAAAGCAAACGCATCCATATTCCATAACATAAAGTATCGTTGTCTGATACAATTTCATTAGATCGTCCGGATGAGCAGCCCACCAAGATCCTGAATGAAAAGTTTTGTCCGATATAGTCAAACCATCCCTTCTGCCTCCTTTTTGGACATTACATCTATGGAACCGAAATTTAAAAAAGCTCGTCGACAGAAGTTTGCAGGGATCCGCTAGCTCACTAAAATTATAACCCATTTATCGCATATCTTATACTGCCACTCATAACAGGATAATTCAAACTTACAAAACTTGTGATCTGAAACGGAGTCCGAATTATGAAATTTCTACCTTTCCCAGCATAACCGAATTGCGGATTTAAAAATCATATGTCAAGCGAAGCATCAAATTCTCTAATGTTAAAACTATTCCCACCAGTCCATGCAACAACAGTAACTTCTCGACAAAAACTCTGATGTATTCGTTAGAGTTACGATCGTTTTCGACCGCAGTCCACTCCGTGCTAGGTCCAAGTGAGAAATCTGGCGTAATCATAAATATAAATATTCAGTAAACATCATCCCTTTTCGCTCCATGACTTTGGAGATCGAAATCGATCGAAAATGAAATGGTTATTTTAATTTATTCTAATCATTATTATCAGAGCTTATAGGTGACACATTAAAGAGGATTTCCAGCTCCGAGGTCTTAAGAGCTTTGCACACTTTATTATTGTGTAAATAAAGTGCTGTCTTACTTCGTCTATTTGGGAGTGATGATTTCGACGTTCTGGAATTTCATTCACTGTCAAAAGAGTCTCCGCTGGAACGGGATGAAATGGAAGACCACAGACGGGTTCGATAAACAGTATTTTTAGTTTAAATATTTTCGTTTGCTTCCAATGTTTTGCTAGTTCTGTGTCCGCACACTTCGGAATGAGTAAATTGAATGCGTTTCCTGAAGAGTAAACCGAAAACCAGTTTAAGTAAATTTCCAGCCTATATGCTTTCGCTTAGTTCTCAATATTGATGAAATGAAAGTGGATGAAGAATTCCATCATCATTATGATCAGTATAGCTGTCACCATTCTTTCTGGTTGATAGTATCCAATTGTCATTGCAACGTCACCGTCACCATCGTCGTCTGGACGCTGAACCGGCTGATCAAAACCGCATTAATGGTCGTTGCTAAATAAGAGACTTCCGGTGAATGGTCCAATCAGGCTCGGTGCCATAAAACTGCATTAAAAAGCTGCGTTTTCAAACATGGCTGTTCAACGGTGCAAACATTTCGATTCGCGATGACAGGTTGGCCGAAAACAAAAATCCAAATTTAAATGGTTACATTTTACTGCCCCGGTTCTGCGATGGAAGCGACTGACCGTAATCAAGTGAATTAAGTTGTTCATCACAATTGGGTGATAAACTGATTGTTCGAAGCTTGAGTTCATAAACACAAATTTTACGATCAGCAGATTTTAAGATCGGTTGATTTCCATTTCTCATTCTTTGTCGAATCATTTTTTGAATGAAATCGGAACCATATGTCAAGGTAGCCAAAAAACCAATGCTTCGGCTAACAAATAACAATCGATTGGCTTCGAATAAAATAGCGGATGTTCAACAGTTCAACATAACTGCCCTAACACTGCTTAATAGCAAGAATCATGTATGATTGCAGATGTCGGTTATCTGTGTTAATCAGAATGCGATATATCATTTCACTGATATTGTGGGTATCATCACAACGAGAGCAATTCTGTACGAGAAGGCTCTACTGCTCGCTACATTGTTTGCTGAGCTCTCAAGGCAGAAACATTAATCGCAACATGCTATTTAAGCTTCTGGAATAGCAACCCTATCTTCCAGTTAGAACATGCGTCAAGAGAAGCACCAGATAATGCTGCTGAACTGTAGCCCAAACCAGTATCTTTGGTCAGAGGGACAGCTTAAGGGAAGCATTTGTACATGACAAGAGACATGATTTTCTATGAAAAAAAACTTTACTTGTTTTGCTTAATACAGAAATGCTCCATCTGGTCCTCCGGAAAGGCAGACAACATCTTTCGACTCGAACCTAGGCATGTTTCTATGATATTCAGTCTCATCCTTACTTTAAGTTCACACAGACAGCAGCCGCATTGCAAAGGAAACGCAAGACTTTCCTAAACGCTTCATTTCCAAGTTACTTGAATGAGATAATCCTACACCTTCTCAGACATCACAGCAAGTCATACAGCATAGTGCCTATCCGGGCAGTGCCAATAGTGCTGGGGACAGAATGGAAATGTTGAACAAAATGTTGGAGAGCCTCATTGGAAACCGGATTGAATAATCCCAATAAACATTCAAGAATTGCCGAAATGTAAAACTATTGGCATTGATGTTTGATTTATTCTCCCACATCCAATAAAAGTTTCTGATTATACACAAGGTGATAATAAGCTCAGAAGGAAATAAATCGAATCACACAGTGAAAGTTATTAGAGCAAAATTCTCCCCGAAATGATAACTGATTTCCTTTTGATGTAACCACAAAATATTCAGCCCAACGATCGATTCTTACCTACGTGTAATTTTTTCTACTAATGACTACACATCACCAGACAGTCCAATCAAACCCATAATGAGTCCGCGCGATCAAGCTCCATGATGCGGAAACATAATTTACTAAAACGGAGCAAATTAATGTTTGAAAAAGACTATTAAAATCAAAAATTGATCATTAAACCACCAAGAAAGGGAAGAGAGAGAAGGAAGAGAGAACAGAACCAGTCAGTAAAAACACCATCACCAGGAGGCCAAGCGAGGTTAGAAAGCAAACAGGAGGACCTCCTGATAGCAGGCGACCTGAAGTGGTAAGATGGAGTAAAAGTTGAAATCTCATTCTTGAAAATTGTGTTTAACTAACCACAAAAGCTTGGGCAGCAGTGGAGAATGTGCACGAGTGGGCAGTCAGAAAGAGTCGATTTTTGGGGTGCACCAATTGGCAGTGCTGCCAAACAGAAGCACACAATTGAATTGTTACAAGTTTCATCTAATGGACCATTTTAGCTTCCCGAAACAGTTTTTTTGAATAAATGTACGTAAATTATTTTAAGGTCGAAGAAATGACGTAAGAATTTTGCAGTATGACTACGTCTCTGTTTTTTTCATGTGGGTGTAAATTCAAAATTTTGAAAATTAACCCGTACAGGCTTTGAACATCTACAGTTTGACTAATTTTAAACAGATTTTCGATATCTTTACATCTTCATGACTGGCCTTTGACATATTAAGGAGTGTATCGAAAAGTAGTTAGCAACATTGATTATTGAATAAAAAAGCGAAAAAAAACATATTTCGACATCAGTTTTCGATATATTGTAGAAAAATTACATTTTTATGCATTTCACTGATTATATTGAAGAAAATCCTAGTTTCTGTGAAACGCTCGCACTTTTTACTTGACATTCTTCATTAAATTCTGCAAAGTTACATTTGTGACTTTCCTGGTGGCAGCTGTCCAGCTTTTTTTGAACTCCTTCATGTTTTGGGACACTGTAGCTTCCTTCCGAAAGTGCCGCTTGACAATTGCCCAATACCTTTCAATTGGCCGAAGATCCGGGCAGTTCGGTTGGTTGATGACCTTTTCCACGAATTGTACATTATTTTTTGACAACCACTGTAGAACGGAGTTGGCGTAGTGGGCTGAAGCCAAATCCGGCCAGAAGAGAGGAGGAGCCTTATGCTTTCTGTACAGTGGTAGCATTCTCTTTTTCAAACATTCTTCCTCGTACACCTTGGCGTTAATTGTGCCCTTCGTGAAGAAAATCGACGACCGCAAACCACAGGTACAAATTGCTTGCCAGACCAACACCTTCTGCCCAAACTTTTCCATCGCCACCGTGGTGTCAGCGTCGTCCAGGTCCTGGTACACCGATTTCGTATAATATTGCGGTCCGGGCAGCGCTCGAGAGTCTTCCTTGGCGTAGGTTTCGTCGTCGATCAGGATGCATCCGTCTTTATTCTGTAGAATCCGGTTATACAGTTGTCGCGCTCTTGTTTTGGCCTGAACTTGCTGTACTAGGAACTTTTTCGGCACCTTCTGTTTCTTGTACGTTTTAAGGGAGATCCGAACTTTGATCCGTTGAATCATCCCGATGCTGGTGTTGAACTGCTTGGCCAAATCCCGCGTCGACACCGATGGGTTTTTCCTGATGTACTCAACCACTTTTAAGTCTCGGCCGGGCTGGCTGGGACCCGTTTTCCTACCGGATCGGAGCAAATCCAAGCAATATTTTTGACACTGGTGTGGTGCACTTCCACCCGTTTTGCAATTTTGTTGTACGTGACACCACTTTCTGAGCACCAAGTGAGCAGAATTTTCTTTCGCGTTTCCGAATCAATTCGACTCATCATTGAAACGATAAACCGTACCGAAACCAATCGATTGCGCAGCTGTTATTGACATGTAAACAAACATGTCACCGCAAAACACACTGCAAAAAATTAAGCCATTTCAGAGTAATAACTGTTTGAATGTTGCCAACTACTTATCGATACACAATTGAACCGAAAGGTATGCTATAAGAGATTTTTACAAGATTTGAAATATTCGGCCCTGCGGGCATCTCTTCAAAACCCGATTTCACCAAACATTTCACTCGACATATTCTTAAAGGAACCGTATCGTTGAATTCCATCAATGCTTAACAAGGTTAGGTGTGAAGCTTTCGCTGCTGAACATGTAGAAAATTACCAGGGTGCACGACGCAAACCTTCCAATCGATCGCAAGGTAATAAAACTTTCCGGTTACTCGTGTCATTAAACGATTACATCCAACGGAACGGTATCCGGGAACCAGGATAGCCGGAATCGGTTTGTTTAGTTGCCTACTGATAATGACTATCGATTTGTGTAGTTTTGAGATCAGTTCAGAATTTTTTTACGTCTTTTGTTTCGCCGGTTTAAGTGACGGTGTACAATATTGAACACACTTTACCCTATAACTCCGGAACCGGAAGTCGGATCCGGATGAAATTCAGGAATTCCGTATGTGACCGTGATACCCATTTAAATCTAAGTTTGTCAAAATCAGATCAGCCATCTCCGAGAAAACCTAGTAAGATTATTTGACACACACACACAAACACATACACACAAGCACTCTCTCTCTCACACACACACTCACACACACACACACACACACACACACACACACACACACACACACACACACACACACACACACACACACACACACACACACACACCACCGTGGGCTAGTTGAGTAGGCGCGTCGTAAACCGGTTTCGGAACGTCAGTTTCGAGAGAACTTCCAGCGTCGGGGAACTCTCTGTCGCGGTAGGCTAGGTCCTTCGGCGGGGACTAGTCGAGTAGCCACCACAACACCGACTTGTGTCGTCGGGGCACCAGCCAACCAGAAGCTATGCTCCAACTGGAATCGCTGGACCGACCTCGGCACTCTCTCGTGTGTCCCGAGTGGTGCAACAGGGGACTCGGTGTCGGGAGAGCCTCTTTCGCCGGGGAACTCTCCGTCGGTGTAGTCTAGATCTTTCATCGGAGATTAGACGAGTAGATCGTGGCGTAGCACCGTTAAGATAGTCGGGGCACCAGTGAACCGGAAGCCATCCTTCAACCGGCATCATTGGATCGACCCAGGCATCCTTACGGTCGGGCCGTAGACGGGTATCGAAAACGTCGGTTTCGGGAGAACTTCCATCGTCGGGGAACTCTCTGTCGGTGTAGGCTAGAACTATCACCGGGGACTAGTCGAGCAGACGCCACAACACCGATTCGAGTCGTCGGGGCATCAGCGAACCGGACGCCATGCTCCAACCGGAATCGCAGAACAGACCTCGGCACTCCTTCGGGTGTCCCGCGTGGCGTACAAGGGGAAACTCTCAGTCGGTGTAGGCTAGATCCATCGTCGGGGATCAGTTGAGTAGTGCGGCGCGACGCAGCGGCATTGGGTTGTCGAGGCGCCAAAGGTGGATCGAGAGGGATAAAGATAGAAACTCAGGAGCTCATTTTCTCCCTAACGAAGAAGTGCATGAGCACAGCCGAGATGTATGTAGAGAGCAGGAGCTCATTTTCTCCCAAACGAAGAAGTGCATGAGCACAGCCTCCCCCGAAGTATTGAGCTTAGCTTAGTTCCGGGGGGATCAAGGCAAGATGTCCAAGGTGTTTTAGTGGGTAAGGTTCAGCCAGTCCCACTCGCTGGTTCACAATAGCGGTAGCTTGACAACTACTGAGCGCGTGAACTGGGAAAGTACATAAGTAGGTATTTCACCTTGTAAAAAAAAAAAAAAAAAAAAAAAAAAAAAAAAAAAAAAAAAAAAAACACACACACACACACACACACACACACACACACACACACACACACACACACACACACACACACACACACACACACACACACACACACACACACACACACACACACACACACACACACACATTGCTCAGCTGTTCTCACTTTCTATGCATAGATTTCACCAGTTTTTCAGCTTGATCCACCAATGTGATTCGTTTTATCCAGCGCATCATCAAATACCCGGTGGAAGCCAATGCTTCAGCTACTAAAATCGAAATGCCAACTTAGGCTAGGCTCCAATAGTCATCTCATTAGTAGAGTCGCCATAATAAATAAAATAGGTTACAATATCTTTGCTTCGTCTTGACGAAGCAATGTCGCAGAAAAATTGTTCAATACTGCTGTTATAGAGACATGGAAACTTGAAGCTAATGCACCGATTTTCATGCACGATTTAAAGCAGTTTCCGCAAAGAATTAAGAAAAGAAATTAAGCGGTATCTGTCCATCGACTACGCAAAAAAAACACCGAGCCTATGATCAAGTATAATGACAAGATGACTTGTAAGAAGACAGCGTCGTGTTATTTTATAATGTATTAAATTAAATATCTTTTTGTGACACAGACTGCATAATTGATATAAAACGATTTCTTAACGAATCGAACGCATTTTTTCCGCTGTACCGATTCACCGATTTATTGAGAAAAGTGATCAGATCTCGGAATACCCTCTATGGGTAATTTTATATTATGTTTTCTTTAAAGACAATATAATATCATATATTGTAGAATTCACTCACGGAAGAATAACATAATAATAGAAAAATGTTCATTCTATCAGAGGTTACATTTCGCTCTTAAGTTCACACCTAATTCATTTTCGAAATGCTATATTCAAGTACCGAATTGCAACCAATCAATTTTTAACGTGTGTATGTTGATAAAGATCGGCAAAGATGTACAACTAAACTATAAATAAAGTTCCACATTGTTCCTATGTAAATCGTTTCAAATATTCTGCAGAGTTATTGAAGTTGAATCACTGATAATATTGATTCTGTAAAAATTTTCAACAAAATAATATTTGAAAACATTCCTTACATTTTTGGAAAATTTACGACAGCAATAAAAGTTTAAGATGATTATTACATTCGATTGGACTTCCAAAATTCTCGGTAATTTTCATTCAAATCGCAAAAACTGTCTATCTACTTTCACTTATTTAAATCAAACTACCAGCACTGCCAACTTCTCGTTGTATGATCGTCCAGTTTGAAGACGAAACAAACCGCACAACGAAAGAAAAATAAAACACTCAGACGCACTGATGATGTTTACATACATCATCGAGCATTTTCTGAACGCCTGGGCTGTCTACCACCCTAGTCATCATCGTTGTTGAGATTGAGAAGAGAAAAAGGCCCACATCAATAATTCTGAACTAGCCGTAGCCAACGAGCGCATACATTTCCAAACACACGCCTATTGCGTCAGGGGGTTTCATCAGGCTACAGCCGGTGCCACCACTCCCACCCCTACGAGACACAGACCGAGTCAGGCTAATTCCACTGCCAATGCGCGGGGTGGTAAGGAGTAAAAGTTTAACCTTTCTCACTTAATTTTTCTTCCCGACCGTACGCTGGCCGAGCTGCAGCAACACGAGTGCCCGACAAAATAGCACTGGTAAAGCTGAAGTGGTTCGCGGTTCATTACAGAAGGATGAGGAGGAGGAGTTGAGAGCAATGGTCTAGAAATAGCCCGTCTCCGGTGTTTTGCGTTTTGGCGGAGGCATTGCTTGGATGGTTATTATGTGCGGTTTTTCGGTTCGGTCGTGCTCCTCATCACTTTTATGGCTCGTTGAGCAGTGTGCTTTGGCCGGTTGGCCGTGACCAATGCCACCTAACTAGTATTGTATTAGCAAACCGGTCAATGAACGCCACCGGTTCTTAGTTCAAAGCAACCTATTATCTAATACATATTGTGAAAGAAGTTCGTTACCGTTCCGTTTAGCCAATATGATTCATCCACTTCCTGTTTTCAATCAACAGAATAAGAAGAATTCACCCAGATGCTTCCTTGGTGGTCGCTGCCTCCCGGTTATTCAACCATCATCTCAGTAACTAACCATGGCACTGATTGACAGATTTTGATTTAGAACTCTAAACAATCGCACTCGTTTACCCAGCGCGGTCCAGCGTGTGCGTCTGTGTGTCCAGGGACTACAACCAACGCTCTAAAAAGTTCAACCGGAAAATATATTATCTCGAGCAAAACAAGCCGAAGAGATAGAACATGGCATTACCATATCTCCCGTTCTTTCGTACCGGCTGGCTCAGTGTCGACGGGTGCTGTTTAGCGCTGGCGCTGCTCTCAGAATGACCCGGTCTCTAGCCTGGTGGTTTACATATATTGTCTAACAAACTACACCCGAACTGGGATTGGCTCCTGCTGGTGGGCCGGTGCTGTGCGTACTCATATCATTGCAGCGCATATGTCCAGTCCGGGTTTCCATTACCTTCAACTCTGTGGTGAAATTCTCGAGCAGTCGTAAGTGCAGACGAAGTCAATTTTCAATCGACGGGTTAAACTAGTTCCTGTCGCTTGTAAGGAAAAATTTTCAACTGTTTATTTTATGAACCTGAATATTTCTAATCACTCAACCATTAAATAAGTCTTCATAATTGCCAAATTTAATGAGATCCTAATCTGAATTTTAGACCTCTCGTATTACAAGGTTCCAAACTGGAGCACCCAGGTGAACGAAACAGGAGAAAGTCTTCAGGAGTACACAGTAAAATTAGAAATCGCTATTAGACATAGTAACATTAGAATTTACCAATATCTAAGAATTTAATTACAGTAATATGAGGAAAAAAACGCGATTTTGCCCTCGTCATATCGTTCAATTTAATTTGCATTCAGCAAATTCAGAGTCTTCATCGTTCATGTATGATGTCGTACTAAATCACTGTTATCAGTTTGCAACCGCATCTCATCTAAACTACATTTGATACAACAAAAACTAGGAGAGTAAAGTGAAGTGAACACCTTCGAAATGACATAATCCAATACACAAAAGCCTCGACGACCTAATCAAATTGTTCATTGATTTCTAGCGCAGTAAAATTAAACTATAGCAAATCAAACAGATATCTTATTAAAAGAAGAAAAAACTTTTCGATGTACAGCCTGTTCAGTAAGGAAACTATGCGCTTAAACTGTGAAAAAGTAATTTTGAATCAAAGACGACCACTAGTTATTGGCAATTAATAGGGAATCCAGTATTTTCGATCTCAATGACCTTAGTAACAATGTGACCACCGAACACAAAGCAATCACTGCAACCATTATAAAAAATACTAATGCATCAACATTCTGAACGGTACTAAACATACAGAAAATCAGTGAAACAATATTACATTACACCGAAAACAACATGCAACGATGGCGGAACAATGGACGAAGAAATGATTTGTATACCAAATCTTCGCTTCCTCCCCTAGCAACCAAATCTTCGCTTCTTTCTCTAGAAAAAGATCTTCGCTTCTTGTCCTAGAAAAAGAATCAGCGAGATTTTGTTAAATTAATGATTGAATGAAAATGTGGGTGGATAATTTGATGATGTGAATTCGAACAGAACTATTTTGCTTCTCTCACGGCGAACTTGATATCGATACTGAAAGCAAATCTTCTATTGCAGAATATTGATGAAATATTGCAATTGCAGAATATTGAAGCAAATCTTCTACTGCATTTATTTTAATTCCAGTCCGATAAATCCTGACGATTTAGTCACTTAAAAAAAGTCATCGTTGTATTATTTTAGGATACCAACGCATGCAACCTACATATTCGAATTCAATTTTTTGCTTTTCTCTATAAAGAGGTACTGGAAAAAGCTCTATAAAGAACTGCTGGAAAAAGCGACTTTCGAGCGGAGCCTCGGAGACCTATCGCGGTGCATATCATTCGATTCAGTTCGACGAGATTCGAAAAATGTATGCGTGTGTGAATCTTTCAAAGATTTTTCTACCGCTCAATTTTTTCGGAGATAGCGAAACCGATTTCAATAAGCTTAGGCTCATTTGAAAGCTTTTATTTAACCAATTGAAATACTACTTTGTTAATAAAATCGTTTGGAGTACAACGAGCTGTTTTGCATAGAAATTTTACTGAGCAACAAGTTTCACTAATTTCGTTCAGCAAGAACACAATATGGAATAGATGAGCATATGGTTACTGAACTGTGAATTACATTGTCACGATTTTGTAAATTTTTATTACTGCAATGCGCTTGATTGTCGTTCGAGACTAATAAGATGCTAAATTCTAACCCTTGACTCAACTGACAAAACCAGTTTGTTTTTTTTCTGTGATGAACAATACTACAATTGTCCTACAGAACTATAGACAGTAAAAACAAAACTAACACTTCACTTTTCCGCATACCGCTTGAGTCATTTGCTGCAATGTCTGAATAAATTCTTGACTGCTATAAATAATATGCATCCACTTATGAACTTTTGAAGAGACAAAGTTCTCCGGGACAGTAAGTAATGGTTTAAGTTACGTAATCGATTCACCGCTCATTTTTCGTCGGCAAAATTTTCAAAAACGCTTTTGGAGTCTAAAAACATACTTGACTGCCAAAGAAACCAAAACAAAATGAAGCTGAAGAAACACAAGATGAAGCTGAAATAATACGATGGCAGAAGTTTCGTATAGATCAATTAATTTAAAATTCTCCATGGCTCGAAACTTTTCCTAGTTTCCCCTACCCAAAGACTTTGATTTTTTTTATAAATAGTAATGAACTAGATATGGCAATGTTCTTGCATTTTATTATTCATATTGTGGTTACATTATGATATTCCATACCCATTTGCTTAGGTACGGGAATTTAATCATTTGAGCATCAATACTGCTGAAGAAATTAAGTTTTTCAGTTTAAATAATCCTTATTTTCATTTTGTTTTTGTTGTATATATCTAGGTAATATAGATTTGATTATCTAGTGATTTTATGAAATGATTTCAGTGAAATTGTATTCCATTAGTAGGAGCCTTTAGCTTTTTATTAAATGAATCGTGGTTACTATAAAAACGATTATTGATATTAATTTGAGACTAACTCAACAGATACTTAGTTATTAAATATTATAATATGTAAAATAGTTAAGGATAGAATAATTGGTTAATTACCTTAACTAATATAAAGTTCTTGTTAAAATTTTGATTAGATCTCGTGTGTAGGACAAACCAGTACTAATAAACTGAAATGAGCAGGGACTGTACAATAGAACATCGAACATTGTATTATTTTTATTTTTGCACTCTTCATGAATATTACAAAAAATCAACAAACATTCAGTAAATAAATCTTCCAACTTTCATTCGGCCTTCTTATTCTTACTCCATCAATTGTACGAATTACAGATTATCATTCTGAACATAATCAACTTGCAATAGCCGAAAAGATTTTTTTGCTGAAAGGACACTTTAGAACTATTTCTGCTCTCTTCACCGGTTCAATGGCACTTCCTTAATTGAAAGAGTATTTCTATTTAAATGCAAGTTTCATGCGACACTGAAATATGTTAGGGAAATTTTGTTTCTGTTCGTTAACACAGATCATTTGGAAATACCGTTTGCATTAAAAAAGTGGAAATCTGCCCCCAAAGGGAATTCATATTGTTATACCACATTCGAAAGGTCATAGACTGGAAACAATTTTCTCAATATTTCAACCCTTTAACTGCCATATTGACGGAGCTAGGGTGGTTCTATAGATTTTAATTTTATTTAATTTTTGAAGAAACCGCTTCTCCGAAAATTTGAAAAAAAAATCATTAAAAATTATTAAAGGCGTTATTAGGAAGGTTTACAATTATATTGAAAATTTTTGAAGATGCATTTTTTGCTTAACAAATACTTAACAATTTTGAAACATATTTTTTCCCTCTTCCAATTTTTGAACTACTCTGAACTTTTTAGTGATAAATAAAAAAATTTTGGACGTGTTAAAGTGGTATGTGTTCATATTTTAAAAAATGTGGACGACCACAATAAAAGATTTTTTCTAAAATAAAAATAACAATCGACCATGCGTCCCCATCAAGTTCTGTTAGTAGGAAACGCATGGTGTTTTGTTCTAGTAGTTTATGCAACTCAAGAGCAGGGCTTAGAAATCAAAGTAACGAAAAGGAGGAAATGAGTTTAAACGATCATACTCCGGGTACAATCTAGAAAGCTACAAAGCAAGAACTTACTGTTATGTGATTCATATATGAATGGTAGTAATATATGAACGTCGTGAGTATCACACATATGAAATTCGATTACGGCAGTCAAGAACTAGAGCGGGTGTCAGTTTTTTACGTGTTGCTGATGGATGTAATGAAAGAATAATGAAAGAAATTAAAAACTTCATTACAGTGTCGAAAGTTATCATAAACTGGTTAAATAGCAGTTTTGAAAGTAGTAGTTCTGCTTGCTATCATATTGCTGAAGCAGTCACATTGGGCTCCTCCCGAAACAAAATCCTGGGTACGGGCCTGTGCTGAGGTGTATATCATACAATCCAGAGATCTCATTACCATGGAGATGCTTTATATGTTAAACTTTCGTGACCATATTTTATCGTTTTTTTTTTGTTTTTTTGACAGTGTTTTTCGTTGACAATGATGGGAAGTCGAAAAAACTGAGTTTAAGGCAGTTTCAATGTCTTAAAGAACATTAAATCAACTCAGTTTAATTTATTTGTAACCATTGAAAAGACCGATCAATCTTGTCAACACGCAAAATTAATCAGTACCAGCAACAGAAGCCCAACAAGAGAAACCTTTAAAGTCGACCGGAAGATGAGCTTTAACCGACACACAGTGGTCCAAAACTGGAAAAAGACGGTCAAAAGTCTGTACTGACTTTCACTGATTTTTAAGAGCTAACGTGTCTTCAAAAAAGTTTTACAAGATTATATTACGCTTCTTTTGAAAGTAGCACCTTAATTTTTGTTAAGAGGGCTACCCCCTTAACAAAAATTAAGGTGCTACTTTCAAAAGAAGCGTAATATAATCTTGTAAAACTTTTTGACCAATTTCGAAAAAAAAATTTTTTTTTCAACAGAAAAATATCTTTTATATCTCATTTTGAAGAAAAAAACATTTGAAGTATTCATGAAGATATAAATAATGTAAAAAAATTTTTTTGAGAAATATTCACTTTTTTTTAAAACAGTTTATTTGGTTTTATCTACGTAGATTCTACCTCTATTACCTAAGTATCTACTACAAAGTGCGCATAAATACGCATAAACAAGCTCATGCTTGCACGCACAGCTTAAACAAATTGTTGTGATTATTATTTTGTTTACTTTTTGACAATTAACAATATTAGAAAAAATCTAAGTTGAACTGGATGCAATTTTTTAGACCTTTTCAAAGTTAGTTTTAAATATTGAAAATCCAAAATATTATCAAAAGTTCAATACATATTAATAAAATGGAAAAATGTTTGCCAAACAAAATATGAAAAAGTATTGTAAAAGTACAAACCTTTACGAAGAGGTTTCATTTTTAAACTTGTAAATAAATTGAGTTATCGCGAAGCAACACGTTTTTTAAGACGATATGGTGATCATGCGACGCTCACTTAGAGATGTGCGAAGCAGCTCATACCGGTGAACAGCTCCGAACCGATCAGCTCACTAAAGGAAATTGATTTAATGTATTAGCTCATCAACTCATTAAGATTGAACTGAAGGTTTGTTTCGAGCGCCGTTTTTCTTACTCCGTTTTTTTTTCATATGCATGATCGAAATCATTGATGCACAAAGAACAATGCTATGCGAACTAACTTGTCTGCGAGTTATTATTATGTTATATTTGAGAATATCTGCATATCTTATTGACAATGGCTCATTCAATCTGTTAAAGAAGGATAGATACACATTTGGAAGAATTAACAAAAGCTCATGTACACACTTAAATTTTTTAGCTGAGTCTCGGCAAAAAAATGCCGAGATTCGCACAGCCGAGTCATCAGCAATCATCTCGGCAAAAATAAAATTACTGAGCGTCTCGGCATCCTAAAATTTGACAAACGTCAAATATTGCCGAAATCGTCAGCATAAGATTTACTGTTTGCTCAGTGAAATGTTCACTGAATATTCGGCAATCCAATAAAACGAAAAAATGAAAAAAAATTAATTACCGATTCATCAGTAATTCAAAATCTAGTCAATTAATTTTGTTTGTATTTCCTCAACATTATAAACACGCCATTCAGGATAAAAAAATCATTTTATTAACACTTAAAGGAGGCTTACAAATTTGTTGCCAGTAGTGCTTAAAGCCTACCTGAAAACATGTAGCATAAATAAAAAGCGGCGTTTCCAGATGCGGCCACCTTGAGTCGAGCTGGAAATATGAGAATAAAAATATATATTGATTTTGGCTTACAAAAATGTTCAATATTTAATAATGCATATACGGTATTGTTAAAAAAAATAAACTTACTTTGATCTATTGAATTATTCCATGCATTGGGTTATTTTTTCGCATATCCCCCAAAGTTTTGTCTCGAGGAAGCTTTGAGCCCCGTGTTGGGTGTTTTTTCCTTATAATCGCGAGTGCTCTGATAAAGTCGCTTTTTATAAAGCGAAACATGTCACTATATTTATTCAATATTTTTACTTGCAAGTGGTTCCACACTTCTTCGAAGATTATCCATTTTTTCACTCGAGAATTTCATTAGAAAATAATCGCACAATGCGAAGCGAAAATGTAACGCGGCAATAAATGACAGCTGTCGTGCTGAATCTCGGCAACAGCTAGCGCATATTCCGAAATCTCGGCAAACGTCTCTGCTGATGTCGGCATATCTGTTGTTTACTGATAAATTCAGCAAGTAATTATGCCAAATTTCGGTAAAGTTAAGCATTTTACCGAAATATCAGTGAATGCATTTAACGAAGTTCAGAAACATGCGTATTGATTACTGAGGAATCAGCAAATTTACGTGTTGCTGATCAGTTTCGGCATTTTATTATGCCGAGCTCAAGAAATGGTTTTAAGTGTGTACACATTTCTTCTCATTTATAACTCGCTCTTCATGAGCCGAAGATCCGCTTTATAACTCGCTCTTCATGAGGTTGAAAATCTGAAACCCTGCTTACCAGTGCGGTGAACTGGTGAGCTGCGGTTCTTTTAAAAAGAACTGTGAGCTATCAGCTCACTTCAAAAATTCGATTCACCGGAAAAGCTCAGGAGCGAATTGCACATCTCTACGCTCACTGCAAAAGTGAGTTACAGAAATAGCAGATGCGTGACGCCCTCCGTTTCTTAACCATTCATGGTTTCAGCATGGCCATAGTGAAAATGAGTCTCACGAATAGTACTCAGGATATTCTCATTAGAAAATAAATTGGATTAGGAATATATTTTCCTATAAGTATTGTAAATGTTTGCTGCATAAAGTTGCATATTTCGCTTCAGTACAAGGTTTCCTAGGTAAAATAGGTAAAATGATGTATAACTTTTCCAGGAAAGAATAAACCTATGCATTACCTTCTACAAAATTATGTGATTTTATATTTTCTACAATTATTCCAAACAAAGTTTGTATAAAAAATAGCTTGAAACTAGTTATGATTAGAAAACTAGTTTTAAGGGGGTTACCATAATTCAATAATTAAAACTAACTTTGAAAAGGCCTAAAAAATAGTTCCATCTTTTCCTATAAATTTTGTAAAAATCAGCTGCATAAAGTTGCATATTTCGCTTCGGTGTAAGGTTTTATCATAGGTATAAAAAGGTAAAATGATGTATAACTTTGCCAGGAAACAACAAATCTATGCACTACCTTCAACAAAATGTGGGATTTTTTTTCTTCAATTATTTAAAAACAAAGTATGCATAAAAAATAACTCGAAACAAGTTATGAATAAGAAACTGATTTTTAGGGGGGTTGCCATGAAAACGCTTTGTATATCCGAAATGGTGCGATATATTTGACAAAGTAAATTATTTTCAATAGTTCTAAAGCTTTGTAGAAGAAAAAAATTTTCTATCTCTTCAGAAAAAAAAGTTATGGTTATATTTTTTGTCAAAGTAGGCCATGAACAATTAGGGATAGAATCAAAGATATATATTTGTAAAAAAATTCGTAAAAGCAACTATATGCATTAAAAGAACGGTTTGGCAGCTACTGATTTATGTCCACGTTTTTATTGATCCGAACCACTGTGCGACCGTACAAAGTATCATGCACGCGTTCAGCGCTGCTAAGTCGAGTTGCTTTCTGGAATGTCTTCACACATACACCAATGTATCTTAGTTGGTAAAACATCTCCACGGTATGCTACAGGCTTAAAAGTATATTCTGGACGATACTTTTTCATTCGATAAGTAATTCAAGTAACAGACTAACGAATAAAATTGAAAGTAACAGACTAACGAATCAAATTAAGCAAATGATATTCGTGGATTGAATCGATAATGTATTCAATAAAGCAATTTCAGACATGTATAACAAATTATCAGACTTTACGTACTTCGATTTGGATGAAATTTTGCGCAGGTCTTCCGTTTGGCAAACCATTTACTTTCATCGAATGGAGAGAGTTACAACGATTTGAATATAGAACATGCAAAAATAAATACCATCTGTCTAAACATTAGTCTTTAATTGGATTGGTCATCCATTCCGCGAAAAACAAATGGTTCATCATACTGAAAAGGAGTGCAAAGTTTCATCCAAATCAGAGCAAGTCAATTTTGGTTTAAGCCCTGGGTTAGCTCACCAACCACCATTTGTAAATCAAATAATGTGAGACTGTATAAACAAATAATATGTAATACCTATGTTTGTAGTAAAAATGTGTGTTAATTCACACCTAAACCTATAAACGCATTAAAAAAATGTGAAATGCGGTAAACTTTAGTTTTTCTCATACATGTTTCCTCTATCATCATCGTTTATGAGATATCATTCTTTCATATTCTTTATAATAGTAATGTCTGGCGCACATCCTGCTTGTCCCAGTCAATTGCTTTTCGAGTTCTAACGTATCTGTCAAGTGGTTCAATTTCAGCTTTGAACCGACATTGGAGTAAACAACAAACTAACAAGAAATCATTTCAACATCATAGAACAGTGCCTTTTCGATCGAACGAAATCGAATCTGGGTTGAAATTCGTTCGACAAAAAATCATTCACACGTTTAGCACAGTTCATGGGAGTGAGAAGATCTATTAGATACAATTAGTCTCACCTGGAGGGCTCGCACTGGTACATAATTAGTGTAACCGAGCGAGTCGAAAAGCGTAGTTAGTGTTGCTGATATCTTGCCTGGAGCTGTAACTTCATCACAGCTCACAAGATCGGCTAAGATGCTTCTTTGTACAACTACGGTAATCAATCGTCATCATCATCATCATGGTCATCAGAAACATCATCGATTCCATCTATCAGCTCCTTTCAAAGCCGTGGATGGATTCCCAAGTTTCGCCACAGTCATTCCCGAAGGCACAGTCGTTGGACTACGTGGTTCTCTGGAACAACGTGGAATAATTCTTCGTCATCTTTGCGCCTCGTTCTCCAGTGAGTCTGTGAACTCGATGCATAAATAATCGCTTACAAATGGTTCACTTCACTTTATTGATACATTATGGGTGCGCGTACACATTTTCCATCCGTTTCACCTCTTCACCTGTTCACTGCCACAAGTTGTCGGCGTGAACCCGGCTCGGGTCGAAAGGCGAGTTGGTAAGTCACACTGGATTCGCTGTCTCATTCCGACAAGAGGTCTCTCCAAGTATACACTTCACATTGGGGCGGGGATATAAGCCCAAGTGCAATTGCTCCGTTCCTGTTCCGCGGAAGGCCGATATTGTAAGAATTTGAAATAAAAACTAAAAAATAATTTCTGATTGTTCACAGGAAAATTATTTTTTCGAAATTTTGTCCATGTAATAAACAAAATAAACCATTGAGCTAAATTACACAAATGCAAATGGTAACTCATTCAACAATTCGATTAAAGTAGCACCGTGCCGTTGTGAGCAATCTAGTGCTCACAATTTTACATACATTACACTTTAAACCGCGCGACCGGCTAGACGGTTTATGTTTATGCGTTCAATTTTGTCTCGAAAAGAGCTGTTTCCAACCCCCAGATCCACTTGAACCAAGCATCCTCCGCGCAACCGTTCCCTTTCAATAATAATCATCCAGTAGTCGTAATCGCATATGTGTGTACACAAATGCGTCTTGCATAGAGCAAGTAAGGTACTTTTCTTGCGTCGGGTTTGTGTGTTGTTTTTCTTTTTTTTTCGTTGTATTTTCCAGATCTTGTACTGCCTGTTTTGGACCGAACGGGCGGAGTGTCGCAGGCACTTCACGCTATCGACCAAGTCAATGTTGATGATGGCTGGAGTGCAACCTGAAGGAAAATTGCGTCTCTCGCTACTCGCGACACAAAACGTTTTAAGATGATTGTGGTTCTTGCGCGTTTGGGTTTTATATGTACTGTTTTGTTTCGGATATTTTTTTTTCTTGCTGCAAATATTGCTACTCAAGCATTTCTACACAGTTAGCCTACGGATCAATCAAGTACCTACCGTGTCACCTCCAGGTAAAGAAAAACACAGAAAGACAATTCGAACATGGCACACACGGTTTCTGCTGAAACGGTTAAGGTAAATTCTGTCAATTAATCGATCTGTTTGAGATGTTTCAAATAGTGAACAGAACTGCATTGACCCGATGAGGCAGCCCGTGATGTGCTTCGCCGTGATTGGTTGAGGTTATACAACAAAACCTTACGAGTGACATTTGAGATTCCTGCATTCCGCGAACTTTGGAATGTTAAGAACAACTAACATACGCAGGAATAATAGTTTGAAAGTGACGATGGAACAAAACCAAAGAAAGCATTTAATACGTTATGCTATTATTACTCGACAAACTCCTGCTTGACATTTTCTCCCGAGGCCATATATGCTTCTGCAACACGTGACCTAATTCAAGTTGCACGCATACACCAAGCCCATATTAACCTAATTAAAAATCATGCTATCATAACCGGTAATGAAAATATTTCGCCAAATATGTAGTTTAGCTAAACCAGGCAATAAAAAAAATTATTGAAGAGAAGGCCAAAAAAATCAATAGCTCTGATATCTGATGGTATGAAAAAATAGATTAATAGTAACGAAGTCTAATAACTCATGTGCTCTCCAAAACAAAAGACAATTTGGAAAACAAACATCCTAGGTTATACATATTCTTTTCAGCTCTCCCATGCCTGTACCATAAGGTTATTAACATCGGTGAAACATGTTAAGCCCAGGTAGGTAATTTTGCGAGCCGGGGAAATCAACTCACTATTTCGAAGTATTCCTCAATTCAAATAGCAAAGTTATTCTAATACGACATAACAGTTTTTTTTATCGATTTTCTTTATTATTCCGTAGAAAAAAAGTTATTCTTTTTTGAGTTGTATTGAGTTTCGTTCCATTCGCTCCCATCATTGTTGTCAAAACACCAAGAGCAGAATCACCCAACAGCGATAGTTTCTTTCAGTTCACTAAAATTAGGTAAACAGCATTCAATCTGAAATTGAGTTAATAGAACCGCAGAGTAAAAATAACTTACTAGTGAGTAGATGTAACTCACCTCTCAATAAATTTTTGCAAGTTTCTTATGGAAACTACTTAGAGCTACTTTACTTAAAATTAGGCTATCGAATCATACCTTGAAATTATTAGGTGGACAGTACTCATAATTGGGTAGGTTTGCTGTTCCGTATATAATTCCATCGCTCTCGCTCTGAATATCTCTCTCTCCTACTCCAGCTCAATCTCCCAATTTATTTATTTCTCTCTTTCTGTCGTTCAATCGCTCGCCATTTCTTTATTGCTTAATTGCTTTAATCACTCATAAACTCATTCGCCATCCTTCCCTCATACTCAGTCTCTCTAACACTCTTATTTTGAAGGGCGACATCACGAGGTTACTTAATAATAAGACAGTTGCACAGAATGGTGAAAAATTACAGATTCCAGTCCTGTACCAGAAAAATACTTTTACTAAATTTTTCGTTCTGGTACTTTGAATATCTTTTCCTATTAATTTATAATATTGAACATTTTCGTCGAACATTGCTTTACGTTTGATATAGCATTGACACAAAAATTCAACTATATGCTCAATGCGATCATACAATGTTACTCAATTTTGTGCTTCCTGGAATGGCACTATGCATCTCGATTCGACCAACATTTTATGGAATTGATTATGTTTCGTATTATGGTTCTCGATTTCAACTCGCTCGTCGAACTTCGTTCAATCTCACTCGAAGAAGCATTTGATTATCGAGAAGTTTTAGCATTATGAAACCAAATCGATTGAGCTCGTAAACTACTCAACTTGAAAAGAAATGGTCGAATACTGTGGTTTCCAGCAACTATACGGAATACGGAAACCGTTTCTCGAACTTGATAACAATCTAAAATTTAAATTAGACTTAATTCAATTGAATTTGAATTTAGAAGATTAATGTCGATAAGGTACTTCAGTTTTGATTCCTTTGGTAGAAGATAAGTGAAAATTAATTAAATTCGTTGATTGAATATCGACTTGGATACAAATTCGATAATTAATGTATCAGTGACTTTCCACTGTATGTTCAATACACATTAAGGAAGAAATCGGAAATATCAAATTCGAGTGTAAGATTGTGAGATTGGTTACTATATACAAATCGAAAAAATGCTCAGCTGTTACGGCTGGTTTAGAGATTGATAAATCATGATCGAAATTGATTTTACTCGTTTGCTTATCATCCAAATAAAACTTGTATGTGTTCAAATAATTTCAAATTCCATGTGAAATTTTCAAACATATTGGGTAGTTTTCAATCATACGTTTGATGAAAATACGTGAATAATTGTTTTATACTCATTTTTATAAGGTTCTACCATAAGCAAACTTTCAAACTCAAGTACACTGAAAAGTGTTTCCAAAACTTTTCAAAACATATGGGATATCACTAATTTGTCACTGTCGGTGTTTAGTATTATTCATGTGATATGGGATATTAGGCACTTAGCTCTTTTCGTTTACAAATGGATTGAATGTGCGTCTACAAATCATATTATGATCATTATGTACCACATTGTTGGGTTGTTGATATCGCTTCAAAAATAATCGTTTCAAGAAACTCTTTTCGAGATGCATAATGTAAACCCTCGATTTAAAAATTTCGACTTTTTTGTGACAAATAGAACGTCCTATCCTCAAAATTTCGTAAATTGACATACAGTCTTTTCTACAAACCCGCAAAGCTGCCAATTCTATCCGATCGAGATTTGCTATTTTAAGTTCATTGAATGGTTTTGACGAAACGCTTCAAGTTTTCAAGTTGGCGAATTCAAGAATATAATTCTGCACCTGAAATACCGAAACCTTTGCAAAAAAAAACATCTTTCACTTGTGTTTCAGAAACAACAATAACAACTCTTCTATGGTTCAAAATAAAGCCGTATTACGTCAATGAACCGCTACCAATAATTCCAAGCAATTAACTCCACAGCTTCAAATTTCTGCTCGCCAAGCTTCCTGTCGATAAATTACAATCATCAAACCACTCACACAAAGCCCTTCCTCTCCCGTTCCATAGTTTTGCTGCTTGCCTGCTTGGAGTTTTCAACACCTACTTACGTTTATCACCTTTTTCCTGTCTGCAGATTTTTCTGCCTCGTGCTGCAACCGAACCAGCGAAAAGCGAGCTCCCGTTCAACTCTATCGACATATGTGCGCACGAGATCACCCCAACAATTCCTCTCTCTCGTCTTGGTCTTCCTCCACCGACCACAAAAGCATAATCAATGTGACTGACAAGCATGCATCACACTTGTGGGACTCGTCTAACAAACGATATGATTATTATCATCATCTGGAAATAATACTAGCAACGGAGTTAAAAAACAAACCATAGCTCGACCAGATCATCGACTGATCTCGTCGTCGTCGTACCTTTCCTTCCAATTTGATTCGGAGCCGTTTTGCCGATGCCGTTTCAAATCCCTCTAGTTAGCAGCAGCCCGTTCGGAAAGAAAACTGCGCGCTTTATCACGAGAGCCTATTTATGTTTGCAGGACCGTGTCCAGGGCAACGGGATGAAAAACATGAAGAACATATTCAGTCTTGTATATAGTTTTTAATCGACTTCTTTCGGTGGCCTTTTACAAGGAAAAAATAGCTATATTTTGCTACAAGGAAAAATTAGCCTCGTTGCACGGGCGTTTAGCAAGTACAAGACCTATATCAAAATTATCACCGACAACCTCTTCCAGCTTATCTTCATTTAGTTACTCTCAAAGAGTTTTTGAACATTACAAGGATCAAATTTTACCACGAGTTAAAAATCCAGAATTTAAAATTTGACATCAAAATAGTTAAACATGTTTTTTTACGTAAACTTTTGTTAGATCGAATAAAAGAAAATTATTCCAAGCTCTTCAAAATTTATTATAAATATAAACCGTTAAATGAAGAAACTTTCAGAAAAAATAACAATCATGACAGCTACAGTTGATAAATAATTCTAACCATTGTTCATAGTTTTGATTTTTTTAATAAATACATTGATAAAACCTGTTCCAATCCACTAAGTTGTGTAATGATGCCTCTCTCATATCTCACATATTCTCATATATGAATGTGTGGTATTCTTCAAAATAATTTACTTTGATTCTTGAAAAACAAAAAGGTTTGTATAACCTACAGAGTAAAACTGTACTCAAATCGGTTAGGTCATCTCTGAGAAAACGAAGTGAGTTCCACCAAAGCCAAAGTAAATTTATTTGGTAATCTACTGACAATGACTTAGAAATTATTTTACGTTGTTTACTTTTCCGCTTTTAGTAACGGTATAAATATTTTAACCTGTAATTCCGAAACTGGATGTCAGATCCGGATGAAACTCAGGAATTCAATCTGAGAGTTTGTGAAAATCGATCAAGTCACCACTGAGAAAAGTGGGGATGTAATTTGAAATAGGAATTTTTCCAAATTATAGAACTTTTTACGAATTATAGACCTTTGTATAGGGCAATTATAACTTTCATTGGAATGTAAGTCAGTGAGAATCAGTTCAGTCATCTCCTAGAAAAGTGAGTACCAACAAATTTTACAAACATGCATTCACACATACACACAAACAGACATTTTGTGTAGCCGACGAACTAGAGGCCTCGGTTCGCTAATCGGTTTTCACAGTGATTGCGTAACCTTTCTATACGAGAAAAGCAAAACACTGAAATTCATCAAGTTGGAAAAAATCTTCTTATTTCTACGAGTGGAGTAAAAAAGTTGAATTATTCGATTTTTTACCTCTCCGTATGGTGGAGGGCTTTTAGGAATTAAGAAATGTTATTCCTAGATTAAACATTCCTTCGACTTCTAGTATAGAAGTTGTTGCTTGTCAAATAAACATTAAAGGAAAGGACATTTGCATTGCTTCGGTATATATTTCTCCAAGAGCTCAAGTTGGACAACGACAGCTTAATGAAATGGACGAACCTGGAATTGCACCTGGAAAGTATTTCCTGATTTACACGGTAGTGATCAATTACCAATCATCATCTCAATTAGCAGTAACAAAGGCATTGCTAATTCAGTTAATATTCCATATGATTTGACAAAAAATGTTGACTGGATTAAATACCAAAGTAGTATCTCAAGTACCTTGAACTCAATGGAAGAGCTCCCCCCACTTAAAGAATATGACTTCCTCGTTTGTTCGATTCTGGAGGCCGCAGAACAACAACAATTTCTTGGTCCATCGTCTAACAGAAGTCCTCCAAACCCTTGGTGGGACAAAGAGTGCTCAAGCGCTAAACACGCGAAACAAATTGCTTTCAAGACGTTGTCAAAACGAGGAGGAGGAACTCCTCAGAATTTTGAGAAATTCTTGATTTTAAAAACCAAGTACAAGAGCATCATACTTCGAGCCAAGAAATGTAGCTATTGGAGACATTTTGTCGAAGAACAGAACAGAGAAACCTCAATGAGAACTCTTTAAAATACGGTCAGACTATTGAGGAATCGTAACGTGGGAAATGAGAGTGAGGAATACTCGAACCGATGGATATTTGATTTTGCGAGGAAAGTTTGTCCAGATTCTGTTCCTACGCATAGCATTATTAGGGAGTCTTCTCCAAATGATGATTCCATAGATAGCCCCTTTTCAATGATGGAATTTTCCATAGCACTCATGTCTTGTAACAATAACGCTCCTGTGTTGGACAGAATTAAATTCAACTTGGTGAGGAATATGCCCGACCTTGCAAAAAGACGTTCGTTGGAATTGTTCAACAAGTTTCTTGAACAAAATATTGTCCCACCTGACTGGAGGCAAGTGAAAGTTGCCGCCATTCAAAAGCCGGGGAAACCAGCTTCCAATCACAACTCATATAGACCCATTGCAATGTTGTCCTGCATCAGAAAATTGTTCGAAAAAATTATTCTTCGACGTCTCGACACTTGGGTTGAGAAGAACGGTTTGTTGTCAGATACTCAGTTTGGCTTCCGTAGAAATAAAGGGACGAATGATTGCCTTGCATTACTTTCGTCTGATATCCAAATTGCCTTCGCTCGAAAACAACAAATGACATCTGTATTTTTAGACATTAAAGGAGCATTTGGTTCAGTTTCCATTGATGTTCTTTCAGACAAGCTCCATCAACATGAACAGCGATTATAAATAATTATTTGCACAACCATTTGTCAGAGAAATGCATGTATTTTTCACATGGCGATTTGGCAACATTCAGAATGAGCTACATGGGTATCCCGTAAGGCACATACCTCAGTCCGCTCCTCTATAATTTTTACGTCAATGACATTGACAGCTGTCTAGTAACCCCATGTACACTAAAACAATTGGCAGATAATGGCGTGGTTTCAGTTACTACTTACCCAAAGCTATTGATCTGCAAAAAACATTGCAAGATACCTTTGATAACTTCTTGTCCGTTTGGGTTGTTCATCTGGGTATCGAATTTTCTTCGGAGAAAACAGAGGTCGTCTTTGACTTTCAAATTTGATTCCAAATGCACGTGGGGAGGACACATTAGGTATGTGATAACAAAATGCCAACAAAGAGTAAATTTTCTTCGAACAATAACAGGATCTTGTAGGGGTGCTCATCGGGAAGATCTAATAAAATTGTATCTTTCTTTCAGTGATGGAATATGGATGCGTTTGCTTTCGCTCCGCTGCAAACTCTTATATTATCAAACTTGAGCGAATTCAGTATCGTTGTTTGCGAATTGCTTTAGGCTGCATGCACTCGACACATGAATAGAGTCTTGAAGTTCTGGCAGGAGTTCTTCCATTGAAAGATCGTTTTTGGGAGCAGTTTTTAGTTTGGTTCCCGACTCATTGCTCCATTCCAGGCAATGAAAGAGCCGATAATTCTATAGCAGGTATCGCCAAAGAACACTTGCCAGCTGGCAAGTTTCTAGGGATAAAGATGATCTGGGTCGGTGGATGCACTCAATTATTCCTAAAATATCGACAAAGGCATGATTCAGGGGACTGGAAGTGAGTTGGGATTTCATTCGTGTGATGTTCAGACTCATGTCCATTCACTACACGTTAGATGCACATCTCCTTCGAATTGGACTTTCCGAGGCTAATCATTGTGCTTGTGGCGAAGGTTATCGCGATTTTGAGTGTTTAGATTAACTAATGTGTTTAGATTAACTAATGAATACCATAATACTAATATGATATGTATTAGGTTTAAAGTACTATGTATTGTGGATGCCAAGGCGAAGAAAAACTTATGTATATTGCCTGTGAAATAAACGTTTTTATGGAAAAGAAATACTTCCAACAACAACATCAACATGTGCCCATCGTTTCTCGTTTCTCGTCACGTAGAGCTTGTGCGCATATGGGTCTGAATAAAAATGTTTATGGATTAAAAAATGAATTTTCATAAGAATTCTTCATAATCAAAACGAGTAATTTTTACTCTAGGGACACTTTGAACACCTAAGTCTATTCATTTTTCTAAAAGAATTTTATATTAACTTTTTATACTATGTTAGATATGTTACAAATTTCTTGTTGTTTCATCCCGGCGAACGACCGTAACTAGGTCAAAACCTGATATAAATAAACGATATAAATTATTTAAATTAATTATTGTTTCATAATTATCAACTATTAATTTATCGTTTTAACTATCATTACAATTTAAAAACTGCTTGTATCTACAGAAACTGGAACACATGTTGCATACTAGCAGTCATCATTCAGACTTCCCTCATCGTTTCTTGTTGAAGAAAGATGTTTATTTTTATTTAAAAAACATGAATCTTTCAGTATGGCAAATATTTCATAGTAGAAATGAAAAAAAACATATAGTAGTACTTAAACTCCAGTCCAACTGCTGAATTATAATGAATGACGAGGATCACTTTTCACAGTAGAATTTATTTTTCACCTACCTCCTGATTGGTTGAAACAAAGAAAAAACAATTTGCAAAAACTCAACCATACATAAAAAATGTCTACCTCTTCTTGAATACGTGGCTACTACACTGGACTCATTAGACACCAGGACGGGAAAACGATCCTCTCAACCATAATACAAGCGAATGGTGCGAAGATGTATATGAGCATATCGCTACAAAAAAGAAGGCAAACTCCGATAAAAGCGAGGTGAATAAAAACACCTCCGGCGATAGCGAAACCGATCCGATCCGGCATCGCATCATCAGCAATCGTTTCTGCCAGCCCTACTAAGGCTGCTAACTCAGTCATCGATCGACGACCGAACGACCGACAGACGATTCTTCTACACGGGCCAGGCTGCTATGCAAGCGCTTGTAGGCCTCGTTAGAAGAGTTGAGTTGGGTCAATTAGCACATGGTGAAAGGTTGGAGAACAACTCCCCAGCCCCTGGTTTCTTCACAACCGCGAGACTCGTGTATCCCTTTTTGGTGTATTCCATTCTGTTTTAGTTCGTTTTATGAGTTTTTCTGTTTCCTGCTGTGCTCCCTCACTGGAGGCATCATTTGGTACTGCCCACCATCACGTATGGATCGGAAAAGCTTAGCGAAATTATTCTACATTCAGAGAATCCATTCACTCACCGATTGTGTCGGATCGAACCAGCTCGAGTCGCAATGATGAGCAATGAGAATACAAGCCACCGCGGCTCTTTCCGCATAATCAAGTGAATGATGTCTAATCGAGCGTAATAATTAAGCTTCATTCCTTTCTAGGCTTCTATGCGAACACGGTACATAACACTGAGAAATGAGTTCCTTCGGGATCAATGAAACATCATCGGGGTTGAATAGATCAATTGTATCCAATGAGAACGTTGACCACCGCCAAACTTCATGATCAAGATAGAGATTTGTGAGCTAATTTTACTGACAATAGATCAGTGAGTACAGAAAAAAAAATTCATTCTCCCGATTTTCAATTCGCATATTTACGTAATCCAACTTAAAATGGTTCAACAGTGTCTGATTCTGGCCTACAAGCTATGTTCATCCGGTATCCAAACCGCCGCCTTACTCGAGATAAGTGCACTATCATTTTCCATACCAATTGACGCTGAAAGAACAAAAAGCAAAGTTATGTCGGCATGTTCACCATGCAGATTACCGCATCATCCTATTCAACTTCCCAGTAGAGCTCAACTGGGGACATGATTGACTGCGCTCTTATGAGCAGCGGAAGGAACGTCTCGACCTGCTCGGGATGACTGCGCGACATGGTGATTAGTACTATGATGACCGTTGTTCGACAGCAACTTCATCGGCACCCAATGACTTGGCGTCGATCGACAAGCTGAGCGCGATAATGATGATGGTGATGCCACAGACTACGGTTCGTAGCCAGCAGGCAGAATCATTGGGCGAATGTGATTCGAATAGCGGAGCAACCGAACGCCTATTCACCGACTTGCAGTCGCGATCTGGATGCGATTATGCGCCGTCTGCATCGCAATTGATAGGTTTGACGGCACGTGAGACGTAAGATTTTTGAAAATTTGATTTTTGATAGCCTATATAAAACAAGTAGATACTGAAATATTCAGATTCAAATACTGTACAGTACTCTGTCTAACCGAGAAGTTTAATTTCGTTATAAATTTTCAAGACGTGGTGAATTTCCAACAACGCTTCAGCTTCTTGCTCGAGAACCGCATTTAAGTATCATTTTGAATGAAGCTACCTTTTACTTCTACTACAGGCTCAGTTCACATATCGTATTCAGCTTTGTATAGCTTTTTCGCCGAGGCAAGAGCAAGAGTCCCGCTGAACGACAAACCGCGTTAACAACGCTCAGTTCTTCATGTCTCGAAATAAATTATAATTATAACTTGCATCCATTGTGTGAATTTCAATTAGGTTTAAATTGTTGCTCTCTCATTCTTCTTACTTTTTAGAGCACCAACAGCAGCGGTCGTCATGATCCTCACTACTCCTGCTAAAGGTTTTTGGCTGCGAGGTAAAAACGATTAGCCGTGGTCAGTACTGCTGAATCATGCACCGTATGACATAGCTGCAACTGCAACCGAGGGCTGTGATTGATGAGCATCAACGCTGTAAACTCTTTTCCCGATGGGCTGCGCTGGATGAAAACTCTCACGATTTGATTATAGATCATGCTGATGTGATCTGCCACAAGGGACACATGGTGCAGACAAATGGTTGGCATGAATTCTCTCTCATAAAAATAATTAGAACACGACAGAAACACGAGCGATGGTCTCCCACTTAAGGCTTTGTAATTCTTACATAAGATATTTTAAAAAATTTGTTTCTTATATACCTGATACACTACGGTTCTTTTTGTAGGTTTTTTATACAGTTTTCTATTTATTTAGTTTTTATCCATGAATATTCCTCTGCTTACAAAATTCATTAGCTTCAAAGTTTTCCCTAAGCGGTTTTTATTCAAATTTTATGGATTTGCGAAATTAAGAATGTTATATTAGAAATATCTTAAAAATTGTAATTTAATTAAATTTACAATAAAATAAATACTGAAATAAAATAGATATCAAAAGTTATGCGAAATTAAATTAATTTCCAAAGTTATGGGGTTCTATTTATGATGATTTCCGAAATTGTGCGGGTTTTTCATGCAAATTTCTGAATTTCTACGGAACCTCAGTTTCAGTTCAGTTCAGTTTTCAAAATAGACAAAAAGAATTAGGAGCTGCAAAATTCGGAAAGATTTTTGACACTATCAGAGATGTTTTTACATTTGACATAACAAAAAATATCTTCTGAAACATTCGGAAAATTATTTTAATAATAACAACGTAGGTTTTTTTATGGAATGCTTGCAGAAGACTTCACAGAATCAAACATGCTTTAAAATTGTTCCTCTAAGCTCTCTACAATTGTTCCCCCTAACATACTTTAAGGGGGGCTACAAATCCGCCGTTTTGTAGCTGTAAAGCCTCCCCAAAGTAACAAACAACAAAAAGTAAAACGTTGGGGTCTGGTTTTTATATATGTAAAAAGTGTGTGCAAAATTTGAAAATAATGGAGCAGTAGTTTTTGAATGAGCCGAGCTGTTACTTCGTCTCACAGCCGAGCTGTTACTTCGTACTTGCTGAGTTTTGTTCCGATAGGCTTGAAAATTTAACAGAATATTCTTGAAATATTTAACTACAAGAAAATAAAAAGAAAAAAGAATTAAACACGACGCTGTTTCTGAATTAAACACGACTTTATTCGAGGGTGATTTTTCTTTTCTGCATGCGCTGCTGGTTAACAATAGAATGCCGGTCTGGCTTCTTAGTGCTTTTTCCCGATCATGCTGTACTTGTTCCAAGCTCTCACACACCCTCTCTCGACCGGAACTAGAATTTCAGAATAAAGTTCAATAAAAAGACTACTACAAAAGAACAAAAGTATAAGACTGCACATAACAGGTTTTCAGCTGTATTTCACTTTTTTTCAAGTTTCGTCTTCGACCTTAGGTGTCGGAACTGTGCAGTTTTATACTTCGTCAAGAGCTGGAATAGTTTTTGGTTTCAATCAAAACGATGTTTAGCTGTTTATATTGAATTGTTGGTGCAGTATATCATGGCACAAATCGATCATAATGATCAACCAAAACTTAAATGACCACAGGAAAGTCGTTTGCTTTCGGATTATCGATAAATACATTTCGTTTCGGCGTAAAATAGCTTTTTCGCAACTACAATCCCTGACCATGCTGATAAAATAATGTTTCTCTGCAATATTGTTGTCACATCCAACGATAAGAAAATTGTTTAAAAATCGCGATGCACCATGTCACCGTTTAAACGTTTTCAACGTATTTAGAAAAGAAAAAAAGTTACCGTTCTCGACCGGCCGAGAGATTCTCTTGATATGAGTCCTATAGAGAATGTTTGGGACTTTATGCAATGTGAGTTTCTAAGCATGCTTCTACCACCAAGAAGAAGCTGCATACTATGCAAAAAAAATTACGAAAAGATGAGGAAAAATATTGAGAGATGCATTCGACTTTTGGTTTCGGAATTACAAATCCGACAAGATAAAAAACTTTTTGGGGACGCACATAGTGCGATGGATAAAACCATGCCCTTCTTAGATTCGATTGTCAACCCTGCCCATACGATGGGATAGCTCTTCTGACCTGGGACGCAAATGTCCAAGGGTTAAAGCCTCTATAATCGAAACAAAATGCTCTTACCGTACCGGTATTCGATTTCCAGTGTTAGAAGCTTCGTAAGTAGCGGGATGAAAGTCTTTGGAATGGAACGATTTCTCAGAGATGGCTGAGCGAATTTTCATAAACTTAGATGCAAACAAATACTCGGTAGAAAATTCGAACCATCATATAAGTCATGACACTAAAACGGTAAAGAACGTTCGAAAAACAGCAAAGTCATTCCTTCTGTGGAATTTGGCCTTTCGGTTTCAACAGATTTTACAGCCGATTCATGGGCCTACAGAATCATGGCATGGCTAGTACTACTGACACTAAGCATTAGGGAGAGACAAAATATTGATTTCAGCTCCACCAAACTTTTCGTGTTCCTTTTGGGTCCCATAAACACCATGCAAAATTTTAGCTTGATCTGAGAAACTATATTTTCGCGCCCGAGGTTTAAAGTTTGTATGGGATTTAGTATGGAGAAAATTCACTTTTTACAAAAAAAAACGGCCCAGTGCATGTGTGATTTTCGTAGGAAATTTATCGAGGAGGAAAACTTTCGAAGACCGCAAAACAATCCGACATTTGTAGAAAAAATTATCAAAGGAAAACCGACACAAAGTCCAAACAATAGCTCATTCTTCAATATATCTAGCATCACTGCTGCTAGTGGTGGTAATATGATTTTGCTTTCTTTTGTTATGCTATAAAGGTTGACTTGAGTTGTTTGATGTCTTCACAAAAGTTTCTCAGTCTATTTTGAAGATTATTTTGTATGTTCCAAAACTCACTGTAAAGACACAAAAAAGTCAAATTTTTTAATTTGAAGAAATAGGTTTTTGGAGTCTTCTACAATATTTTAGAAAAACTCAAATCTAATAACCTTGGCGATTATACAAACTCTCTATCTCTTATAGTTTGGAAGATACAGACGATACTATTTTATGCAAACACAAATATAATTTACATAAATATTTGTGTCTTTACAGTAAGGTTTGGAGCATGGTTTGTCACGGAAAAAGACTCTTCATTCTAAGCTGAGTAACTATCGTCAAGACATCAAACAACTCAGATCAACCGTTATAGCATAATAAAAGAAAGCTAAATCATATCACCATCATTAGCAGCAGTGGTGCTGGATTTATTAAAGAATGAGCCATCGTTCGGACCTTGTTTCGGGTTTCCTTTAATAACTTTTTCTAAAAAGTGAATTTCTCCATACTATATCTCATACAAACTTTAAACCTCTGGCGCAAAAATATAGCTTCTCCGATCCAGCTAAAATTTTGTATGGTGCTTACGGGACCCAAAAGGAACACGAAAAGTTCAGTGGAGCTGAAATCAATATTTTGTCCCATCCTACTAAGCATACGTCCAGGTCGGGGCTCGACCATACGACAATTGGCTTGTAAGACGTGCATGCCCGCCAACCCGGGCAAAACGTTCGAAACCGTTGTCAAAACTATTCAAAGATCTTTTTTGTTGATAGTCAATCAAACTCACTCCAGTCATATAGGTCCTCCGTTTCTGGATTCTGCATAATCGGAAGTAGTGATTGGGAATCGTTAATCGTTAATGTTCAGCACAATGCACCACTACGGGGATTGAAACAAAATTTTCACTCATTCCTTTCCAAAATTCAGTAAATATTTTATATCTTTAAACATGATATTGATTTGTTAACGAAAAATCAATCGTTGAACTTTGAGCGACTATATTTTCTAGAACGAAATGAATTATTGCAATTCAAGAAATAAATGTATCAGGAATTAGAACTAATTGGCTCAAGTGACTCGTTCTCCTAGTTATTTGGAGATTTCTGCCCAAAAGTGTTACCGCCGTATTTACATTCCCGATACAACTAACTCCAATTCAAATAAGTTCTCCAGCAGAATAAATAAGCACATATTAGGCCCATAACTGTATTAAATAAATCCTATGCATCAAGTTGAAATATTATAATGACATAAAAGTCCACGTTAGCTCATTACTTTGCCGTCCAATATGTATCCAGGACTACTACAGATCGGTAACAATGGTACGCCAGCACCGTACGAATCTCCATGATTTGATTGATCATGACCGTCAACAACACATACCGGATTTTCTCACTCTGGTAGAAAGACTTCGGCGCAAGCGAAGTCTAATCCAAAAGGCAACCTTACCATCATCAAAATACGCATCATTAACATCATCATCGTCATTGTGGCAAAAGCTGAGAACACATGGACACATCCACATACCCTGAATCAGCTTGTTCGGAGTATTATTCTACCGCCAGTGAATAAGTGAGTAAGAACACGCATTAACTTCGCTCTCATACATCATCGCACTTAGCTTCGTTCCTCTGCATTCCTCCTGAAATCAAGGCGACTGGTTCTCAATATAGCTTTATAATGGTATGTTCCCCCAAGCTAACCATCGTTCCAATACCGTTCGGATTGATCGTAGGCAACACAAAACCGAGAACGGGTTCACGGCTCAGATCGGGTGGGCAAAGAATACCTGGATGATCGTTCGAAATGTGCCACTGCTGGTTTCCGTTGGCGAAGCATAACAAACCACAACCAGTTACTGTTACTATATACAAATGGGACGAATCTAGAAAAATCTGCCATTAATCGAAAATCTCGGTAGCCTCGGTGGAGAACTCGTCGAAATTAATGAATACATCGCTATCTCTGCATTAGACTCATCCGATCCACTCGGACGGGTTCATACCTGATCGACCGACCATGTCATGAATATCCACGAAAAGATTCGTCACACGTTATCAGTGTGATTCTACACAGCGGTAAAAAGTTACTGCAAACCCTATCTCTATCCACGACTGAGCTTTCGATACCTTCCACCCTATGCAGATGCTTAACGACCATCGTCAACCCCATCAGCAATGCGCACGAAAACAGAATAAAACAATAATAAAATGCCGAAGAACCGATAAGTAAGCATAACATTTTCTCATTTTTACACTTTATCCTCGCCACTCGGCAGTAGGCAGTCCTTGCCACCGCGTGCAAAGGCTACATCATTTATTACTCTCATCGTCACGCAGTACAGTCAGTGACGATGATGATGATCATCATCATCATGAAAACATAAACGAAGCTCAGCAACGCATACCAGATTCATGAACAAACTCTGCCGTCTCGTCATACAAGTGATTGAATCGTGAGTAACCGTGTCATGGGTGCTCGTTTCCTATAAGAAGCTCACCGCAGACGGTATGGAATGGAACTCAGACAACGTTTGTATTAATTCTAATAGTTGCACCCTGGAGACTATCGGTTCTCGTTTGCACTGCTCGATGGAACGACTGTGGATGAATTGAACAATAACAAACATTTAGCATTAGATTGATAGTATGACATAGGTGTCTGGTACTCAAAGCTTTGGTTTTGCCTTACCGGTAATCTACAATTAACACATTACTGTGTAATCAGATCCAATGGGCTTAAGAAGGACGCTTTATGAAAAATTGATTTTTTTTTATTTATTGCTCTATTCGATAGGCCTTTAAATTTACACACCCCATTCCTTTAAAGCGCCTAAACTTTGTAGCCCTTTTTCTGTTCACACAATAAAATAGTGCTACTGAATCAATCGACATGAATCTTTTTTTATTTCTTCAGATGTCATAAAGAGAAGTGCATAAGAAGTTTGTTTCAAATATTTTATGTAGGAGCTTTCATTTCGGGATGTGACCAAAAATGTGGGCACTTGAAGGTCAAATGTTCTTCGTGCTAAAGAACGTTTGAATCTTCGAACCTATAAGAAAAAGAAACAACCAAAACGTAGTCCGAAACAAGAAGCATCGATCAGGCCGAGGGTTTGAAAGCTGTACAATACGATTCTTGCTGGAAATTTGAACTGCATAATCATGGACGACGAAACCTACGTGAAACTCGATTACAAATCCTTGCCGGGACCACAATATTATACGGTGCGAGAAGGGCAAGTGTTAAACCAGTCCGAGACATCGAATGAAGTCGAAAGATTTGGTAAGAAAGCTATGGTCTGGCAAGCAATTTGTAGCTGCGGTAAGATTTCGAAACCCTTCATCACCACTGCTTCAATGAACAGCGAAATATACATCAAGGAATGTTTACAAAAACGACTTCTACCCATGACTCGAAGCCACAAGGATCCTGTTGTTCTGACCAGATCTTGCTTCTTGCCACTACTCGAAATCAACGGTAGAATGGTATACTACCAAAAATTCCCCTTTCGTCCCAAAAGACATGAATCCACCAAATTGCCCACAACTTCGACCAATTGAGGAATTTTGGGCATTAACGAAGGCACATCTTAGGAAACATGTCTCGGAAGCCGAAACCATTCAACAGTTCGAAAAAGATTGGAAAAAAGTGTCAAAACATGTCGCCAAGAAGTCTGTACGGAATTTAATGAAAATGGAATGTTCGCAAGAAGGTGCGCCAGCTAGTCTACAATGGCTAAGTAGCAAATGTTGAGAATAATATTCTGTTGTTGTAGTCTAATATTATCAGTATATCGGTTGATTATCACTTGTGAATTAGTTACAGCGAAATCAAAGTGCGTCCATACTTTCTGGGACAGTCTTTAATAGGACTGAAAAGTCTCCACTTGTGACTGAACACTCAACTCAAACCTTAAAAATTAAATTTAAATCATGTTGCAATAATTAAAACTTATAAAAAAGGAATGAGACAAACATATCAAGAAATAAACACTCCTGGTCTTAATGAAATGATAAAGAAGTTTCATGTATGTTATGGAAGGTCATTATTCCGATTTGACGAAAGAGCTCAGTTTCTAGAGCAAGAACGTACATCAATTGATCTCACTTCTGAAATGTAACTCGAGCCATGGCTAGGCACCAAAGATCGGGTAAATTACTTCGCATAGATTCGCAAATAAATCATTCTATAGTAGCAACGCTACGGAGAAAACTTCCATTCTATATTCGAATAACCATAGTAAATTCTAGCCAGACCACGAACTAGACCAATTTACTACAGACTCAATCATACAAGCGACTCGGTTGATTAAAATCAATTGATAGTATGCGCGTGTTGTTGGGGGCAATGTGAAAACATCGCAGTTCCGAGATATCAGTCCAAACTGGCCCACAGTCAACACAAATATTTTTATCACTTCATTCGAAGCAATCCAAGACAAATTTTTTGTTTCGGCAATGTTCTACGCATCTACTTTCAGCAGTTGATCCGCAAACACCCATTCGAACGCAACCTGTTTGAATTCGTCGACGTTGGATTCGGTGAAAACTTTCGTCAAGGACAGCGCATCTGAAAGAATAATAAATTTTCTTCTTTGTCTCTCTACCGGCCGGAAAAACACGAACAAATTTCCACGGTGCCTCAGTTTTCCCGATCGGAATGTGACATACTGTTTGAAATTTTCTGTCATGAGAAGCAGCTAAAGTGAACAAGAAAACAGCTGATAGCGGAATATACAAACTGAGCAAGAACGGGAAAATCAAAACAAATAAAGAAAAAGTAGAGGTAAGGACTAGAAAAGCACGTTGTTTCAAACATCGCGGTAAAGCAGAAGTGCGCATGGGCAAAAATACGAGTAATATAAGACCTGGGTCATAAATTTTAACAAGGCAGTAGAAATAATTTTGGTAATACAACAACCTCGTGGTATTCGTACGCGAATTCTCCGTATTTGAAGAAGAAATTTTTTTTCTGTAGCGAAAGAAAATGTTTTGATCGATAAAACCAAGCTTCCGTCCTCGAAAACAAGCTCGAACGAAGTGTTCCGCTGCGGTGTTCGATCAGTTAGTGTGAAAAAATCGGACCCCATATTCCAATCACTGTTCAACTATCACACACCACGAACACTAAAGTGCAAGCCATCTGCTCCAGACTCACCTCTAAGGGTGTTTTGATACGAGATCATAGAAGGTAAGCCACCAATTTTTAATTGCATAGTCGAATCAGTAAAACAAAATAGTTTTCCCTTCCTTCGTGTGTCATTTCCAGGAGGTGTTTAGGCCGAGCACGAAACGATGGCTACACTGTTACGAGCTTTTTCGAGCTTTTTTTCCAAACATCCTTTGGCGGGAAACAGTTTGGTGTACGGAAGCTTATATGTGGGGGCAGAATTTTCGCAGCAAACTATAACAAGAAAATTCTTGGTAAGATCACTGAAATATTTTTCGTTTTACATTTGAATGGATGATGCTCATTCATTTTATAGACAGATCCCCCACAAGATATCGACAAGCCAACTTTAGGTCGCTATGCCATAATGGGAACGTTTGTCTATTCACCAATCCTGTATAACTGGTGGGTTATTAATTTCCTAATTCTGCTTTCCACCGGATATCATCTACTATAAATTAAATTGTCTCTTTTGCGTTCTCTCTTCTTTTCATGCATGAATATTTAACCCTAATAACTCATTATGCAAAGTCTCTTCAATCAATAGTCTCTAGCCGAATTTCATTCAAACTCATAAATGCCAAACAAACTCGCATTCATTTTTATACTCTCGCTCAGGGACGCTTTTGTTCGGAAAGGTAAATGAATAGCACGTACTCGGAAGGATTAATAACATCCTCCCGAATGCAAAATTGCATCACAGAACTATGTTTGCTCCCCGTAAATCTGACTGTCGTTTGATTATTCACTAACTCAGCTTCCTCCCGTGATGAATACTTTAGGTACAAATGGTTGGATCGATCATTTCCCGGCACAGCCAAACGAATCGTGGTTAAGAAACTACTGTTGGATCAGTTCATACTAACACCCCCATTGTTGGTTATATTCTTCACGGGTGAGTAGTGTAAGAAAGACATTCAATAAATATAAAACTGTGCATGTTTACTTTTTGTTAAATATACACTAGCGTTTTCTGGAGTTAATAATTACATTCGGCAAATAATCCTTAACCAACATTGAAGATGATTACAGTGATACTTTGAAAAGAATATACGGAACATTTGAAGTTGCATACTTAACCCCAATCCGAACAACTGCTCTACCACTACTACATGACCTGAAGCTGCATAGAAACATATCAAAGTTGACCCAAACAGCGCACTACACACGTACACTGAGTACAGTCGGTGAAGTACCGAATTTTATCCTGGTTACTTTGTGACCTCGACTCGCCAGAAGCAAATTTGCCCCAACGACGCACGATATTCGTCAATTTGATAAGTTGATATGTAATACAAATACAAGAGTGTCTCGTACAATCTCAGTACAAGAGTGTCTACAATCTCAATGCCATACAATGCAAAATCGTATTTCATGTGATAATGAAGATGCAGTATTTGAATCTGCTAACCTTCTCTTTTCTTTGGAACCAGATATGTTGTAGTTTGCATTCGGCAACGGTAGACTATGAGTTTGCCTCAATCTTTCTTTCTGAAGCTTATGTAGTCCGGCTTTCCTTAAAATACTAGGTGGGGTATAGAACAACCTCCACGAGAATGAAAATATGTTTTGATGATTTTTTTCTCTTCTCAATATAATTGCATTAATGACTTTCAGATCGAATATCTCAGCATTGCCTCACATTCTGTTTCAACAGACTTCGCAGCCGATTCATAGCGTACATAATCATTGCATGGCATAGTTAGTACTACGATCCTACTGATACTATGAATCCTTTCTGGTCGCGGCTCGAACATACGACAACTAGCTTGTAATATAATATAATATAATATAATATAATATAATATAATATAATATAATATAATATAATATAATATAATATAATATAATATAATATAATATAATATAATATAATATAATGTAATATAATAAAATATAATATAATATGATATAATATCATATAATATAATATAATATACGATAAAGTATTTCATTACAGTGTCATATGCACCATTCCATAAACTCTTCAGATGCCATGATGCCCTGGTGCTCTTGCTCCAATTGAATTAGTATTGTAAGCTTATTAAGACAATGTGTGTGCTCGATTGGCGTAACCCGGTGGATACGTGCTCCCTTACAATGCCATCACTTTCACGTACATACGACATAAAACTTATGATCAAATTACAACACAATTTAAATTGGCAATGATATGGTTTGAATTGTCCCGGGTTGGCGGTTCAATGCATAGGACGCTGGTCTTACAAGCCAGCAGTCGTATGTTCGAGCCCCGACCTGGAAGGTTTCTTAGTGTCAGTATGATCCATAGTACTAGCCATGCAATGATTCTGTACGCTAAGAATCGGCTGCGAAGTCTGTTGAAACAGAAAGGGCAAATTCCACGAAAGGAATGTAATGCCAAGACTTTGTATTGACTTTGCTTTGCTATGATTTGAATTGGTGAAAAAAATGATAGCACTGCAGATGAATCGCTATTTGAAAAAAAAAATAGCGACAAGGGACGTAGACGAAGTGAGCTCACCACCACCACGCAAGATGTTAGTGGTTTTAAACGGAGAAGAACCATGCGATGGAACATATTGCGGACACAGACAAGTCGTACTAAGTGTTGTCTAGAGAAATCACGTCGCGATAGACGATGTTGTATTAAGAGTGAAATTCGGATATTTTATACGACAATAAACAATATAAAAATGCGGATTGTTCCGGTCCAGGTCAAGATCAACGACCGCAATCTGTCACCCAATGTTGGGTACTAAGAGGAAGAAATACACTGACAATCTCTTCAGGGAACAATAATAAAATACCGCTCAGGAAATTCAATAAACAGATAAAAAAATATTCAAGATCCTATGTAAAAAAAAAGTTATACGAAATTAATATCAATACATTCTACTATACTATACATTCTACTATTCCAAAAACGTTTGCAACTCAAAACAATTAAACTGAATAAATATTTCCAAAACTTAATTTTCCATACTTTTAATAGTTCAACTTTCTACATAACTTCGCTGATATGAGGCATTACTTCTTCTTTGCAGGTATGTCTCTGATGGAACGTCAATCAAACATGCTGGAAGAGTGCAAGCAAAAGTTCATGCCAACCTTTGCTCGATCCTGTCTTTTCTGGATTCCAGCACAGACGCTCAACTTTCTGCTAGTGCCCCCGAAATTCCGAGTCGTATACGTCGGATCATGTGCCTTCGCCTGGGTGAACATACTGTGCTGGGTCAAGCGACAGAAAATTATTGGCAAATCGAGCGCCTCCGAAGTAAACTAACGAAACATTTAAATTAAAATAGTAATGTATTTTGCTAAGCGAAAGATTTAAAGCACATATTTGCCTTCTCAAAATGATATGTGCGAGTCATTTATTAAACCTGTTCAACGGGTCGGTAATGTAATGTACGTATTTTTCTTTCAGAATAAAATATGGAAACTTTATAACATCAACAACTGACTCTCAGTTCGATTCCTTTCAGTATATCAGCTAACAAATTGTAAATAGTCATTATTTTAGTATACCATCATCATACCAGAGCGGGTCTAAATTTAGCTGTGCCATTACTGGCCGGGAAAAAATCTTTACACCTTACATACGTTTCGTACTCCCGATCCAAAAAGGCAACGAAGGATGTGCGTGAGTTGGCCCCATTGTATACAAAATAAAAATTGATTGTAAACAAATCACTCCTAGTCTCGGCGAACCCCGACGCAAACTGTTGTATATAATAAAATTAATACAAAAATAAAAACAATGAATGGAAGGAAACGGTAAAATTTATACGGTCAGACAAATCAACGCTTGTGTTTTTCTCGGTGAACTGTCCAGAGGGTGAGGTAAGAACCGATCCCATACGCATAATTTTCCCCGACCACTACCACGGAACGTTTGGTCTAATGGTTTAGATAGAGATAACTCCGAAATTCGCTGGGAGATAGAAAAATAGTTTTCGCTTGCACCATCCAGCTGCCAGTCAGTTCCTAGCATCCTAAATATGCCGCCCGCGTCTAGCACGTTCTTTTAGTGATAATTCTTTACAACTCGATTCGATCGATGGGCTGGCGAAAGACTGTAGGCCAATACAGAACAACTGGGTTTAGTGTATTGAGTATCACAGAGGAAAGTGGAAATGAATTCCGCCCGCTAGTGTCATATTTGTAACGGAAGCAAAAACGTTTTAGCACTGCGATGATCCACCTGAGATACTTAAGATTTTGTGTTCGTATACAGCTCTGATGAAAACACGGGAGGATCTATTTATTGGATTGTTATTATAATTTTGTTTTTTTTTTTTTAATATAAATCGCTGAGGAATAATTTTTTTCCGAACAAATATGGGAACAGTTAGATAAATACGCAGTTCGATTTTATTTATCGTCGGAAACAGTTGATAATATAAATCGATTGAAGCTGGGACGACCGAAACAAAGTTTAGTATAGTATAGTAAACAGTACAAAAGTTTCACAAACAGAGCAAATACCAATGCCCGTACCAAGAAGAATTTTTGGAGTCAATTGGATCCTAGGACTAGTCGAGTCAAGTACATACAAGTATCCATACTAATTTTTCTTTTTGCTTATAAAGAAAATGTATGAAATTCAATTGAATAAAAGCAACAATATACATTCATATCTTTTCTAAGCGTACAAAGGTTATCTCCACGTTTCATCTTCCATTTGCACTCCGCCATAGATAGCCCGCAGCACCTTTCTTTCGAAAACACTAAGGGCGAGTATGTTCTTTGCCAACATAATACAGGTGTCGTGGCGGCCAGAGAGAACAACCGGTCTTATTAGCACTTTTCTGAATCTAAAGTACACCGATTTCCTGCCAAAATGCACCTCTGAATTTCTATGCTGGTATCATTAGCAACGGTCATCAGTGAGCCCAATTACACGAACTCGTCAACGTTTATCAATATTCGTGGTGGAAGGTGTAGTGTTTATTGTCTAGAGCCTCTTTCTCTCATGTATTTTGTTTTTTACACATTTATGATCAGTCCGAGCTTCGGTCTTCAGTCCGATGTATATTTCCATCATCTTCTAGAGGTTGCGTGTCACAATTTCAACGTCGTCAACAAAGCAGAACAGTTGTATAGACTTTCGGAAAATCGTACCACTCGTGTCGATCCTCGCTCTTCGAATTATAGCATCTAAGGCAATATTAAACAAAAGACGAGAGCCGTAACCCTCTCCGAGATTCGAAAGGACTCGAGAGTGTGCCAGATACTCGGACGTAGCACATCACTCTATCTATCGTTGTTTTGACCAATCGCGTCAGTTTATCACCTGACAATTGCTCATTGACCACGGATTTGTTGTTCCTCAGGCTACCGATCTCCTCACTTATCTCCTGGTGCTGGGAATCTGTCGTCAGTTCCTAGCCTGTTTGTATCATTCCTCGTTCGCTCTCGTGTAGAGTTGCAGCATCCTCGCCCTCACATTCTTTTCTTCGACCAACTGCTGGCATTCGCCATCAAACCAGTCATTTCCTCGATTCGACAATCTCGTACCTAGTACGGTTGTAGCAGTGCTACTTATGGAAGACCTTATATTCCTCCAACCATCTTCAAGAGTCGCCACACTAAGTTTATCTTCCGTTGGCAGCACTTGCTCCAGCAGATGCGTGTATTCCTTGGCAGTACGGACGCTACGTAGCTGCTCGAAATTGAATCGCTGCGTTCGTGCGCAGAGGGTGTTGTGCACCATCGATAGTTTTGCGTGCCAATGTTTTCAACAAGCCACCAAAGACAGTAAATATGGAGAGAAAATTGACAAACAGACGTCTACAAATGAAGAGACAATGTAACTACTAGCTTACCGGTCGTAAAACTACAAAGGTATTGAGACAAAATTTAAAACCAATCTAATCAACGAAACCATCATCTGCAAATAATGTGCATCAACAGCTGCGAAAAAACCAATTGTGATAGAATTAAGATAGAAAAAAACCTATTAAACAACAACATAATCAACAGCACCGAATCAATGGTCAAAAGCATAAATAGTGAATCGATAGTTTACCATGATTCGCTAAATGGTAATGAGAGTACATCTACTTCAATAAAGAGGGTATCATCCAGTTACAGAAAATTTTATTGTTTACAAATAATTGACTTCTGTTCAACCATACGGATCTAAAGCCGCGATAATTGAATTGGAAATATATAAAAAAGGCACTCATAGTCATACTCAGTATATTATGTTGAGAATAGTACTAAATCTTTTTTTTTCTACTATTTTTCATTCACATTCTGGACAGGTACGTTTTTTTCTACTACTTGTAGGATTTGACTAAAATGACCGCACTCATCGTTTCATGGAGCGCGAGAGTTATTGTGATGTAAACATTTCGACTAAAAGTGTACAATTTCACTCACTTCGCTATCGTGTATCGCGTTATTGTGTATTCTACATTGATTTTTACTAACAAAGGCTGTCGTTTTCTGGAGCGTTAGGAATGCATTTAGATCCGTTTGAATATTTTTCAGATGCTGATCAATGGAATGCAATAAAGCACGTCAAATTGAAAGACATTGTCAGCGGTCTCCATTACCTGAAAATAACTATCGCGGCAGATAGATATAGCTTTATGTCAACAAAAGGTTTCATATTCTCATTTGTTGCACACATCTTCAGAATAAACTAGTGTTAGATGAAGCTTCTACTAACGTGGATCCAAAGTAAAAACTCTCAAATTGGATGATAAACTTATACAAAAAACCATTGCGTTTGAATACATTTCTGAAATTTTCTTTTTATAATTATTTTATTGATACTATAATAAATCAATTTTTTCGATTCGAAACTAGCTTCCGAACTAAAACGAAAATATTAGTTAAAAATAGACGAAAGGTCACTTTAACATACGGATCTAGTCACTTTGACTGTCAACTGTAGGGCAAACTTTACTTCTTCAGAACCGATAGGGTAAAACGAGATTTGTTGGTTACGTCACTTATTCCATTATATCTGCGGAACCAGAAGTCACATCCATTCGATCTACGAGCATAATCAATGGCCTAATAGTACATTTAAAACGAGCAAACGTTGAAAGGTGCACACACATACATACGCACCCACATACATACATTCACATTTTCCGATCTCGTCGAGCTGAGTCAAATGGTATATAACACTATTGGTTCACCGAATCTTTGTTCGAAAGTCGGGTTTTCCAGCAATTCTTTTACCTTTCTATAGAAAAGAGCATTATCGAGTAGTCAGCTCGAAACTTCAAACGCATAAACTTTTGTTGTTGTGATCATGGTAAAGACTATCGAGATTACAAACTTTTTATTCCAGTGCAATGATTACAATATTATTTGCAGTTGGAATAGCAACACAAAGTCTTCATTCAAATACTAAGGATTGATTTTCAGGACACAGAAAAGTGGAAAATCACAGAATATCTATTATTACATAATGGTAAACGTTCCCATTAAAAAATTAACTTTTTCGAATGGTGATGAAAAAGCTAAGACCGATAATTGCTAGACACTTGCGAACGGCCAGTAACTATAACATGAAACTCACATCAATTTCTAAAAGCTGATTGAATCAAGTTACACATACTTAGATTCAAATGCAAGATTTTATGGTCCTATATATTGAATTGATAGATTTGATGGTCCCATTCTATTGAATTTTGCCCGGAATCGACTTCTAGTTCCGGGAATATAGAGTAGAGGATGTTCAATATTTTCAGAGTGATGAGACGTCTAATGTCTTCAGAGTTCGTGTCTAATCTATTTCACTATAACTGAAATTAAAGTTATTTCAATGGTCTCGTAATTTGATGCTCAAACAAATTTTATTGTTATATGTCAATATTTTCAATATCTTTTTTTTTTTTGAAAATTTGACTAATTTTTAAATAATTTGAGCTGTGTTTGTTTTCTTTTTACCCGGGTTGTCGGTTCAATGCATAGGGCGCTGGTCCTATAAGCCAGTTGTCGTTTATTCAAGCCCCGATCTGGAAGGATTCTTAGTGTCAGTAGAATCGTAGTACAATGATTCTGGACGCTAAGAATCGGCTGCGAAGTCTGCTGAAACAGAGAGGCCAAATCCACAAAAGGAATGTTATGCCAAGACTTTGCTTTTTGTTTTCTTTTCAAATGACAATCTTGGTCAATCTTTGAAAAGCAAAATGGTTCTCTGTGACAAACTCTCCATGCCCCCAGTGAACATCGAAAACGATAGAGCCCGAAATGTGCCATTTATCAAAAGAAAATTTGCATCAGTTTCCGAATGTAAACATGTAAACGCAGAAGTCAAACATGTTTAGAATTTTCACTGCCGATGTGAGAATTTTTTCTCAGGGTCTTCATTTCACTACTGAAAGCTCCACATGCACATACCGATTTAACTAACTATTTCCACCGCTAGATACTGATATATGAGATTTTTACTGTGTTTCATTTGCCTTTTCTGGAACACCAGCTTGATGTTTAATTAACATTATTGAAGCCAACTCAAACCCTCTGCTTTTAATGGTTCATCTTTGTTAATTTTTCGCAATGATTGATTTTTTCAATGATATATAGCATTCTTTTAATTTACATATTAAGTTAAAAATCTGTTACAAAAGCGAAAACTATGTGGTCAGTAATTCCGACAATGTATATAATATTAGACAATCAACAAATCATTCATTATGTAAGGTTGAATTTAGAACACTCGAAACGCTGAAACCAACGGAATGTACATTGGTAAACTTTGAAAGGACACAAATTGTAAACAAGCTGTTCGAATTAAGCCCAAGAGTTCTTAGGAATTCCTTAGTCAGGAGCATCGATAAGGCTTCCACTTCGATCAGTCTCGGTCCGGCATTAGCAAAATATGAATATGACTGAAAACAACCACATGTAATAACTGAACATGAAAGGCACGGGAAATAGCATTTTTATGTTAGTAGGGGTTATGTGAACTACTTTGAAGATATTAGTTTTACTATTTTATTTAATCCTGTGAAATGACACCGAAACTAGTTTCATCAACGAAAATCAACATGATAAAAATAAAGACGGCCCAAAATATAAAGAAAATTATGAATTTTATTTTATTTTGGGCTTTATTCCATTCATGAATATTTTGTCAGATAGGGAAGATTGACTGAAGAATATATATTATTTTAAATATTCTTGACCGTTTTACCCACAGCTCATTGAATCCGTTGAGCAATAACTAGCCAAAACTAGGGATGTTAATTTTTCAATCGAAAACATGCTATTCTTAGGCTGTGAACCATTTCGCGGGTAATTTTAACTTTTGGTTAAAATCTGACACTCGAGTGGTTAATTTGATGTTGTCAAAAATAACGCTGCTCGAGAGCATGGTTATTTTTGACAGATCGATAGTTATTTTCCAACACTGAAAAAAATCTCGCAATGAAAATTCTAATACTAATTCTTTAGTTGAAATTATTTCCAGTGGAAAATAAACCCAAATAACTTTCCGTCCGTCAAATTTTGAAATGGGCCACAGTTTTAGTCAAATTGAACTACTCGACACCAAATAACCACTCAAGTGTCAGATTTTAACCAAAAGTTAAAATTAACCGTGAAATGGTTCACAGCCTTAGTAGAACAAAGAAACGTCAAATACTACCTCAAAGCAAATAAACATCCCTAAGACAAACACATCCTTCCGAACGTTGAAACGGAACATATAAACATTTACTGCAAATCGGCTTGGGTATAAAAAGAATTGAAGCAACAAATCACGGTTCAGTGCATCATAGAGCATTTCGCTGATAAGTAATAATTACGTTTGAAAACCTAGTCTAACACCCTGAGCACAGTAACAGAATGACAGTCGGGCAGATGCACCCGGGTTTTACCTGGATTCAGTGGGCGAAAGAACAAGGCTCTTTCTGGCATATAGTGTCCCGGCAAGGCAACTTCAGTATTCCGTTCGGTCCAAAAATGTTGCACAACGAGCACAGTGTAAACGGCATTAAGAGTGATTATGTGTAATTCTTACCCTTTCAAGAGAAAGTGCAACCGCCTCATGGCATATGTTCCCTATTACAGATCCATTGAATCATTCATCTCCTCATCATACCTCGGTATGCTAACTGGAGTACTCATAATTGTGTTTCTATGTCAAAAACTTACTCGATGGAAGGAGGATCTGATGGAATTGAAAGCATTAAACTGGATAAAAAGTCTTACAATCTCCGATGTACATCGCTTCTTTTTTGTAGTGGGAATGTTTCTTGAATTCGCACTCTTATCACCAATTTTCGTACCAATCATTTACGGATTTAAATGCTATCGAGCGGTTATCGCAGCAATACTGAAAAATCGTCATGGTTCGCACTTTAAAGGCCTCCTGGAAGGTGCCGATGCAATGTGGGCCATTGAACGAGACAACTCGCGAGGTATGATCAACATAATGGCATACATTGAAGAGACTGTCGAACAACAAAGCCAGAAAGAACACTCGACAAGCGCAGAGCTGCTCCTCGTTTTACGGAAACGAATTTCGTCCAGATTGATGAATAGTTACCAACCACATCCAAAAATGTTTTGGAAAAGAAATCTCGAATTAGGATATTATTACTGGAGTGACCAGTCCACTCTTACTGTGGAGGACTACATTCGTTATCTGGATCATATTGCACTGGAAAACGATGCTCAATACATAGATGAACGTAAACTACGGGCTTGTATGAACGACATCAACAACCGTCACCTGCCCGACAATCATTCGTCAACATGGGAGATTCTTGTCGGTAGACAACCACTGCGGGACGATGTACGGAAAGTGGTACGATTTCCAGTAAGTAAATACTTATTATCATATTGCAAAAGAAATCAAGGTTTCTTATATTATTTCTAGATTCTGTTTCGCGTTCATCATTCGCTAGGAGATGGAGTTGCTCTTTTACGGTTACTTTTAGAAGGAATTGCCGACAAGGAAGTGCCATCTCGATGGAAACGTCTGTCCACATTCAAAGTAATGAATATTGAATACATCCTTAAGGAAGCCAGTATTCAGCCTATCCTTAAGAAAAATGCATTCCAAAAACTACTCAAAGCGATTCCAAATACTCAAGCTTTGTATGCATGGAAGCGCAAAAATTTAGCAATTCTCAAAGCTATCGTCACTGCTCCATCATACTTCTATGAAGTATCCCACCGTGAGGTAGATAATAACTGCATCCATGCTAGCGAACTAGTGAATCAGAAGGTAGTGAGCTGGATTCATGAAGAGGAAACCAGCAACACACATTGGGTAAACGTAATCAAACGAACCAAACAGTTAGTTTCCGGTGCCAGGTTTTCCGATACTTTTCTAACAGCTCTATCCAGCAGTCTGCAAAAGTATTTCATTCGAAAACAGGGAGATATTCCTAAGAACATTACGGTGGTGCTTCCTACTAGAGTTCAACCTGAGTGTAAGGTCATAGTCATCATAAAGGCTTTTTAAAAAGATGTTTATTTATTTTTATTTCAGTACCACAGTTAAAATTGCACAACTGCTTTTCGGTAGCCATGCAAACGTTGCCCGTCAGATCTGGCATCCAACTAGACGATCCAAATCGAGTCGATACTCTTCGCGGTCATTTAGAACAGATTAAGCAACACTCGGATAATCTTCGTTCCTCTTCGGATTACTTGGTCCGTAAAACAGTCAATCGAAAGCTATTTAGGAAAACTTATCGGTTCTATTCCATTCCGTTACAGATCAACTACTGGATCATGACCTCGGTAGCTGGCCTATTTCCGGATACAATCCTGCGCAAAATACTAACAAGCGCACACAGCACACTGGCAATTTCCAACCTACCGGGACCGCATCAGAAACCCCGTATCAATGGTCACGAGTTGAAGAATGTCATATTCTTTATACCAAATATTGGGAAAACTGCCGTCGGACTGACACTATTGACGTACGGTGGAAAGTTACAACTAGGAATTTTGGCCGATCGAGCAGTGATCCAAAACGAAGAAGATGCGCACTCGATTCTCCTTGAAACCATAAATGAAATCGAACTAATGGGGCAGATTTTGCAAGATGCTTGAAATGCTATGGATGTGAGACTCATCGTAGTACATTGTTCCGTGAAGCAAGTACCAAAATGAGTTTTCTGAAAAATACATTTGAATTCATACTGACTGTTTTTGCAAGTAAATGCTACAACATATGTCTCCATTTAGGTACTTCTGGCTGATAATAGCAACTTTCGATGCGAAATATTCATCTTATTTGTTTTATTTGTACTGAAGATTGAGCATATTTTGTTCAAGTAATCCAGTGCTCATTTGGACAACTAAATTATTAGATAACAGTTAAAAAATTCTACTGGAAATACGTTTAATTTTACTTGAAATACGGCTGATTCCTAGTTCACCTAATTTCTTGCACAATCCACGTTGAATAAGAATGTTGACGAAATTAGTACAATTAGTAGGACTACTTACCTATCACTTCATGATATGAGCTCATACATTCAACAAAGATAGCAGTTTTCACTTTAACGGTTTTAAAAGATTAGATGAATGGTGGGACTGAAATAAATATAGAAGAACGGCTACCCTATTACCGCTTCCAGTAACGAGCTAGAAGCAGCGGATTTCATATTTTCGAGAACCGATCTAGAAAGACCTTATTTTACAAATATGTGCGTTTCGAACGAATGAAGTTTTGGCATGGAAAACTCGAACTCGATCTAAATACAGAATGAAAAATTTTACATTCGATCGACTTAATTCTATCCGATAGAAATACAGAATAGGAGTAATTATTCAATCGGGCGGCTTTCTGTAATGTGTTCACAAATATTCCAATGTTGCTTTAAGTTGATAAAATAAAGTCCTTAGTAAGGAGATGTTTGTAGGTTCAAGTCCTTCTTTTGAACTAGGCTTTCTCTCAAATTTTGTATTTTTTCGCTGTATCGTCATCTCTTTCCCTCGGTCTGTTTTTCGAAGACAGCGATGAAAAGTAAAAACTGAGTTCGAGATATTTTCAGTGTCTTAACTCAAACCCAAAATAAATCGTAGATTGCGTTTCTTTTGAAGTAAGCTTTTTATTTTGTTTCTAAATCTGTATATCGAACCCGATCACATTCAATCTGTATTTACTTTTGCCTACTTTTACTCTTGAAGATTTAACGTTCTGCAGATTATTTTACATAAAATCGAAAGGTTGTGGTACAATCAACATCATTATCTGAAATTCGCGAAATGAAACAAAATACCCATGCGCATCATTTTTTTATTCTAATACTTCAGCTAATGCATGAGAACAGAATTTCAGCAGATACCACTGTAATCAACAGTTCCAAATGATGAAATTTACAAAGCTTTATTTCACTCTCCTACGAGATGATAATTTTGGAAAAATATTAAACAAATTAAACTATATTTGAAAGCTTTCCGGAATATTTCCAAGGTTATTTTTAAGAAACCAAAGCTAAGCCCTCTACAAAGGTTTCAAAACTCTCAAATAACGAAAAAGTTCACCCAATTCTCTTTGTAAAGGAGATATGTAGTGTGTGAAGAAGGTATCGTACAAAGCTCCATGGTACCATGAAACATACATTACATCAAACTAACCTAATTCTTTTTGAAGATTTAGAAATGAATACTATCTAAAAAACTATAGGACTGGCAAACAGTGTTGGGACAAACATAAATTTCGAAAATCGCGAATGAAATTTTCCACATGTGATGTTTTAGGCTTGCATCATGACAGTACAGAGATGTAGTTTTTTTTTCTAATGTGGGACAATATATTTTATAATGAATGACAGCATGGCTCACGATGAGAATAAATAATAAAAAATAAGATTTGCAATATGGAAAAATAGATATACTGATTCATCTATAATTAAATTCGGGTCGAACTTGTATGTACGGTCTCTCTTGCCATACCTATTGCAACTCAAACCTTCTAATGAATAAAATGAGGAATTGAATTAAACGTATCCCAATTTTTCTAAGCTCCTCCAAATCTTTTCTATTAAAAAAAAGCAAGAATGAGTATGAAACAAAAATTGCCCACTTTCCACTCAAATTCTGTTGTGATATTGCTTACTACAGTCCAAGTAAGTACAGTACTAAGATAGTAAGTCAAGTTAAGAAATCAACACTTTAACTATCGACGATTGCCTGACAAAGTGAAAAAAAAATTAAGCTCTTCAAGTTACTCATTTTATTAGTTCAAATCAGAAGCTATAGCATAATATCTTTAACACTTTGCAAATGAAACAGTACAAACCAGTGAATCTTTCCCAGCATATGTCGCATAAACTTTTATCCTGAAAACATTTATTGTATAGGCAAGAAAGCTCACTAATCGAAAAAAATAAGCGGAAGCTTTTAAACGTGCAAGCGCATCCCTAGCGGCAAAAAATCGAACTAGAAAATGTTGCTATTTCACTTGCTTGAATGCTGAGCTACAATTGGGCTTGAAGCAACCAAACCTAGCCACACTGAGCCGAATGAAGAAAATGCAAGTCGAGCTTTGGTACTAAATGCTACATGTGGATAACATTCTCGTCAAAAAGTTACATTTACTACAAAACAAGTTTCTAACAAGCTACAAGCAGCTGAATCGGTATGAATAAAAGTCATTCTAATCATGATGATGGATAGGTCATAGAAGCATAAACAGTTTTTGGATGTGGTTAAAAACGCGTGAGAAGAGAAGTAAAAACAATATGACGTCATTCTGATGAATGTACATATGTGATCTACATATTTCATTCACCTAACAGTATTCGATTTTGTGTAATATTGTAAAAATTAGGAAACTGTTTCAAGATTTTCTTGTCAATGTATATTCTTGGAACATATTTGTTCGTAGAGACACCACAGAGATCAGACATCCAAGCTTGTACGTACTCATTTTAAAAAGCTGTGTACAAGAGAAATTAACATTGCGTACGATTTTGTACGCATGAATTACCATTGTGTGCAAGCAGGAACAGCACGGAACGTTACTGTTTTGAGTCAATCGTTCCCAGGCAGCACGGAACGTTCCTGTTTGGTCAATCGTTGAATTTCATCAATGTTGATATTAGCTCTGTCCAAAAGGCTATCGTTAAAATGAAGTCTTCATATTCTCCTGGACCCGATGGCATCCCCGCTGTCGTCTTGAAGAAATGTTCCAGTGGTATTGCAACACCCTTATGTCAACTGTTTCAACAGTCACTCACGACTTCGCGGCATTACCTTACTTAGTGCAATTCCTAAGTTGTTCGAACTGGTTGTTCTGGAACCCATTTTCAATCACTGTAAGCAGTATATCGTAGAAACTCAGCACGGATTCATGCCGAAACGCTCAACTGCTACTAATCTATTAAGCTTTACGACGTTTATAACAGATGCTATGTCAAACGGTTTTCAAACAGATTTTTTATATACGGACATCTCCGCTGCTTTTGACAAAATAAATCACGTTATTACTATCACCAAACTGGACCGACTGGGTTTCGGTTCCTGTATTCTTCAGTGGACTGAATCGTACCTCTGCAATCGATGGTTGGCGGTTAAGATCGGTGATTTTTTTACTTTTTCTGGCATTCCACATGGCAGTCATCTCGGACCACTGACTTTCCTCCTGTACTTCAATGACGTGAACTTTTTACTGAGTGTCCCACGATTATCATTTGCCGACGACCTTAAGATATTCAAAATAATTAAGACAACTGAGGATGTCATTTCCCTCCAGAGTCAACTAGAAATTTTTTCGGAGTGGTGCGAGATTAATCGAATGACATTAAATATCAGTAAATGCTCGATCATCACCTTCACACGGAAAAGAACACCTATACGTTTCGACTATTGTCTCCGAGGATCTACGATAGATAGAGTCACATGTGCCAAGGATCTTGGGGTTTTTCTTGACGAACAACTGAACTACAAGCAACATATCTCGTACATTGTTGCAAAAGTTTCACGTTGCCTGGGATTTGTAATGAGAACTGCTTAGCACTTCACAGATATCTACGATAGTCGAATTAAAACTAGTTTTTTGAATATACTTAGAAATAATCATTAGGACCATATTTTGTCTGTTGATTATGTATATTAGTTAAATAAATAAATAAATAAACATAAGAGCCCCTCCTGAAACTTGAATTAAAATATTCTTCAATTCAATTATTCACTTGTTTGTCAAATAGTTTCTCTATATTGCCAAAACTTGAATTTTTCGAAATTACAAATTCGAGTGTTTTTTTTTAATTTAAAATTTTGGAATACATTCGCAAATTCTAATTCTGCAACTTCCACTTATTTTTCCAATTTTGAAATAAAACGTTTTTCGAGTGAGTTATCAGTCTGAATCAAAGTGTGGTTAAAAACTGACCACTTTCCCCTACTATTTAGGTTTTTTCAGTTCTCTTCATCAACAATTCATCAACGCATACTGGGCCATCCTGATCTTCTGTTTTGTTTGTTCTGGTACTATGCCGTCCCGCCCTTCTTCAATATTGCTAACAAATCTTTCAAATAGAAAAAAGTTCATTCAGTAAAAACCATTCAAGCAAAGAGGTTGTGTTTCGATTATACTGGCTCGTGAGTTAACGGCTGCAGGTAGTTAAAACTGCTGGTGCTAATCGCCAAGGCAATATTCGGGGCGTTTCCCGACTGGTACTGATCTACGAGGTACCAGAATTTGTACGCTGCGCAGAATCGAAAGAAACGACATATATCGCGAGGTGCTACACTGCAAGCATCACATTTGATCGCCACCAAGAGTAATATCACTGTACCTGGCGGCAGAGCAACTGAGATAGCAGAAAATGATATCAAAAGACTGCCAATTGGAAATCGTTGGATGAGCTTCACGTCGTTCTGTACGATAGAGGAACAGAGACAACAGCAACGAGGTAGATCTAATTTAATTTTTTTTTATTTCTCTTATAACTGAATTTTTTTTGTAGTAATAAGTCCAAATGTATCGAATGTCAAGGTCAAGATAAGGATAAACTTTGCGATAAAGACATTGAAAAATGTGTTTATTGTGGCGAGAGTCCTCATGATCTCTCAGCATGCTTCTCAGTTGCTTAAAGATAAAATTAAGCTTTCTTTAAAAGCACGGTCTAAGCGCACATATACTGAAATGCTTGAAACAATTATTGATGTCCCCCATTCGAAACAGAAAATCTAGAGCCAGAGGAATCTGACTCTTATGAAAATAGTGAGGTTCTGTTAGAAGAAAGAGTTTGTCAAGAGAAACCTCAATGAGCACTCTTTGGAATACGGCCAGAAGAATGAGGAATCGTAACGAAGGAAATGAGAGTGAGGAATACTCGAACCGATGGATATTTGATTTTGCGAGAAAAGTTTGTCCAGATTCTGTTCCCACGCATAGCATTATTAGGCAGTCTTCTCCAAATAATGGTTTCATTGATAGGCCCTTTTCCATGATGGAATTTTCCATAGCACTCATTACTTGTAACAATAACGCTCCTGGGTTGGACATAATTAAATTCAACTTGATGAAGAATCTGCCCGACCTTACAAAAAGACGTTTGTTGCAATTTTTCAACAAGTTTCTTGAGCAAATATTGTCCCACCTGACTGGAGGCAAGTGAAAGTTATCGCCATTCAAAAGCCGGGGAAACCAGCTTCCAATCACAACTCATATAGACCCATTGCAATGTTGTCCTGCATCAGAAAATTGAACGATTTGTTGACAGATACTCAGTTTGGCTTCCGTAGAAATAAAGGGACGAATGATTGCCTTGCATTACTTTCGTCTGACATCCAAATTGCCTTCACTCAAAAACAACAAATGGCATCTGTATTTTCAGACATTAAAGGAGCATTTGGTTCAGTTTCCATTAATGTTCTTTCAGACAAGCTCCATCAACATGAACTTCCAGCGATTATAAATAATTTTTTGCACAATCTTTTACATGGCGATTTGGCAACATTCAAAATTAGCTACATGGGTCTCCCGCAAGGCACATGCCTCAGTCCGCTCCTCTATAATTTTTACGTGAAAGACATTGACAGCTGTCCAGTACCCCCATGTACACTAAGACAATTGACAGATGATGGCGTGGTTTTAGTTACTGGACCCAAAGCTATTGATCTGCAAAAACCGCTGCAAGATTCCTTAGATAACTTGTCCGTTTGGGCTGTTCATCTGGGTTTCGAATTCTCTTGGGAGAAAACAGAGCTGGTCGTCATTTCAAGAAAGCATGATCCCGCGAAGCTTCAACTACATATGATGGGAAGAATGATCCAACAGGCTTTGACTTTCAAATCTTGAGCGAATTCAGTATCGTTGTTTGCGAATTGCTTTAGGCTGCATGCACTCGACACATAAAATGAGTCTTGAAGTTCTGGCGGGAGTTCTTCCATTGAAAGATCGTTTTTGGGAACTTTCATCGCGACTGCTAATAAGATGTGAGGTACTGAATCGAAATAACTTCGAAAGGCTAGTTGAGCTTCAATCTCAAACAAGATTCATGACAGTATATTTTAACCACATGTCACAGGAAATCGACCATTCAAGATATATTCCTATCCGTGACAGCCTCCTAAATGCCCCTGACTCAACTTTATTTTTCGACACATCCATGCAGCGCGAAGTGCGTGGAATCCCGGAACACCTACGCTCGATGGAAATCCCAAAAATATTTACAAGTAAGTTCAGGTATATTGACTCTGAGAAAATATTTTACACGGACGGATCACGAATTGAAGAGGCTACTGGATTTGGTATATTTAACAATAATGTTTCGGCTTCATTTAGGTTTCAAGAACCTGCATCTATTTATATAGCAGAGTTAGCAGCAGTTCATTATAGTTTGAATGTAATCGTCACATTATCTTCAAAAAGTTATTTTCTCTTCACAGATAGTCTGAGTGCAATTGAAGCCATTCGCTCAAACGTTGCTGCAAAAATGAACCGTTTTTTTTGGGCAGTGCCTAAGCGACATATTGAATAATAATTATCAAATCACAATAGTTTGGGTCTCGGCTCATTGCTCCATTCCAGACGAATTTCTATTAATCTGAATCATTACCAATTGAAATATTATGTTTTTAAAAAACGACGACGCTCAAAATAACGTGTTTACTTGGGTTCATTGCTCCAGTTTCGATTTTGAACTTCAGAATGTAAACACTTGAACAAACTGTATGAAAAAACATGAAACCAACAATCTCTTGAAAACAAACTCTTTGCCGAATTCTTAAATATACCACGAAACAATGTTGCCTTTTTATTTTTGTTTTCAAAAAAACGTTTGCAAAATCATCTTATTTGAAATATTTTGGTAAATCAATACAGCTGGTGTTTTTATATCTATGAAACAAATTAATCAAAGTAGTTGAACAAAATATTTTCTGATTTTCGTTAGATAGTGTTCCAAATTCACAGTCGAATTTATTTTTCGGTTTGCGCTAGCTCTCGGAATATTATTCTAACAACAACAGTCACATCAAATATATAAGAACACATTCATATATACTGTAACGTTAGCCAAAAGAAAAGCGTAACCGTGCTTAGTCTCTTATGATGGTAATTTTCGGTTCATTATTTTTATTTTGTCAATTCTCGTTGTTACAATTATGAAATGAATATGTTTAAGGATCAAGTGAACATTTTCAATAATTCTTGCTCTCCAATGTCTACTTTTTGCCTACTTAAATCAAAGGGTTCAAAGAGATATCCGGGTAGAAAATTGGAGTTACGAGCTTTGAAAGAAATACATTCCTCATTCCTTAAGTAACGCATTTTCGGGCCATGATTAATTTTCCTGGGAGAAGACTTATTCCTCATGGTTTCATGAGAAGTTAAAATGATTAGTTTCATGATTTTCTAATCATGACAGCAGTAACGGATTTCTTTCTGTATGCCAATAATAAGCATTCATCAAAGTGCACCCTTTAAAAAGTGAAAACGAAGATCAAGTTACTCTAAGTGTCATCGAACAGGTTTTTTTAGCACATCATTTACATCTGTGCGAATATAAGTCGCATAACAGGCGAAATAAGCATCATAACAGCTGGTGACAGCACATCTCTGTCTACGATGTATGCATTGGTCAATATAAATTGTATCTCCATTGTAAATTTCACTTCTATTACAAGCCAGGTAGTAACAGCTGTATGCTCAACCAACGGGCTTTCAGCATTAATTAACATTATGTACAAATTAATTGAACTGTGGAATCTCGCACTAAATTTATGTGGTCTCAACATAGACGTGTTTGACCTGACTTGACCTACAATAAATACTACTGAAAGCTATCAGCAGTTTCAACTGATGCATCAATTAACAAGCTGCAAGTACAATTTTCACCTTCAAACATTCTATTAGCACATTAGACACAGTTATGAACCGGTCAGTCGAAGCCATCACTTGGCCGTTTGTGTTAAGTACTTTGTGCAGACAGACACGCAATTGTGCGAATTGAACTTAATACAAAAAAATATACCGGCATAGAACTCTTTAAAATACAGAACGAAAGAAATCTAACTTCGACTGGCTGAGTTGTTGGTTGTTGAGTTTATTCCGTTGAACTTCCAACACCGCTCGATCCGCAGTGCTAAAGTCTGGCATGGCGTTTGAAGCATTTCATTGGAGAGTCTCTTGAAGGTTCCCGGATGCATATCGGCAAGCAGTAGGTAAATTTTCCTAAACACGATACACCTACCAGTCTGTTACATCTAATCCACAAAGCTTTACATTGTCGACTGGAATTGGCTTTAGCTTTTAATTTATTTCAATTAAATCGTAGAAAAACTAGCAAACAATGTGTATTACGTAACTTATGTTATTGTACAAATTACATCATGATACACACTAAACTTTGCTCGGTATTTTTTCATCTTTTGACGAGTTAAGAACAGCCGAACTACCGAACATTTTCATTCTATTGAAATATTAGCACAAATAAACATATGTTGACAGCAGTACCTTAAGGTACCGCTGTGACGAATTGTTATTTTTACTGAAAAAATCAGCTACCGAGGTTTGAACAGCTGAAATAGGTAATCCAATTTAAGTACACTGAAGTCTTTTTTATGCGAATTTATTCGCATAAAAAACCGCATAACTCTGAAACTTCGCATATAAAAAAACAACATACCTCTGAAACTTCGCATAAAAAACCGCAGAAGGGAAACCGCATAACTCTGAAACTTCGCATAAAAAAACCGCATAACTCTGAACATTCGCATAAAAAAAGTCGAGTAAAAAAACCGCATAAAAAAAGACCTCAGTGAATATATGTTAACATATGTTGCATTTTTCAAAAAAAAATATCAACTATTTCTTATTTAACTATATCGATTTTGATTGGTTCAAAGTCCAATCAATCAGTTTCAACGAAAATGGTATTCAATATACATTTTTTTTGCTATCATTGCAATAAACACAAGAGCATGATAATTACAATTATTACCTGCTCCCACCAACATCGTGCATGGGATTGAACAGTAGTGACCAAAATGTGAATAGGGTAACGGCTCCCAATTCCATTTCATTTGAAAGAAAGTTACATCAAAAACCAGCCACTAAAATTGGTCGTTTACGATTCCTTTCGTTTTACATTTAAAATTTTACTGCATTTTTTGTGCCGTCAATTTCCCCCATTCTCCTAATCCAAACCTTACCATTTTCCTTCGATCCCTCCCTCTTACATATCGGGAAAATAATGAAAACAAACAAATTGATGTCAAGGCACAAATCTCTAAATATCAAAGGGAACGTTCCATTCGAGCCAAATTGTTCTGATTCCCGATTCATACTTTGGTTCAGGTACGTTGAAACACATGATTCATATTCAAAGTTATGAGATGAAGGGATGAGATAGAATTAGGAGCTGATCAACCCACTTAATGAAATAGCAACGGCTTTTCAAACTATTTCATAAGTACCTGTGAAGTACGAACAAAAGTGTTCACAGCGACCATTGGAACAAACCGAAAATCAACAAATATCTTACTATTATTTTGTCTACGAAATTGATATTTTAAACTGGATAACCGATTGTTCAAGTATGTTTCGACTGACGGAAGACGGGTATAGCGTGATGGGTAATTCGATATCTTTCACGCAGCCCACCTGGTTTCGATTCCCTACACCGAACATAGGGTCAGAAAACTTTTCAAATGATCTCAAGGCTAAAACCTCTAACCTAAATAGATGGCGGTACCAATAAAATTTCCATATTATTTCTCATGAACACTAACCTTCAAAAGGTACCTATCAAAATTTCATGGCATTGTGATGTTTGGTCCACGAGCTACAGAGATATTTAAGTGACGCGTTACTTTTGTTGAAAATCACAGAACAAGCTAAACAATGCACAGTGGTCCTAATCATGTCACAATACGCGTTTGTTTATTTGTTCTTCAGGGGTTGATTTTTGGGCTTTCATGTCTTCAGAAGAAATTCTATTTGGAATCTTTAAATATAATTGAAATTGTACTCAATCAACCTACAAGTGAGTTAAAAAAATTATTTTGCATACAATACGAGATAGAGAACTCACACCTTTAGAAAAGTTGTAGATCATGTTTAAACAAGAAAACATGTCGAACACATGAAAAGTTTAAAATGCGTTGGTGTCAAGATATGATACATTGTCTATTAGAGACCCCCAAAATCAAGTTTTCCCATCATACCTTTTTTCAATGAACTTTAAGAATTTTTGAATGTTGTACGACTATATTCTCATTACCGAAATACATATTTTTGTCAAAGATTGCATATTTTAAGATAACAAACCAAAAAATTTTTGAACATGTTAATTACAAAATACTACGTATTCGAATATCAATATCTCGAAATGTGGAAATATATGGAAAATTTCAACAAAGTTCGAAAATATGATCAAAACACTATTAGAAAAATTAGTAGTCACAACTAAATTCGCTTAAATTTATATGAAATCACACTTTTTAAAAAGCATGCCCTAAAATTCCCATTATATACGGAGCACCCTAACATACAGTATTCATTAACCTTGCCCTTAAATTCAAAATTGCTCGAAGCGAGAAAATAAGGAGCAGATAAAAACAAAACAAACAACTTTCCACAAAGTATTGAAACATAAATGAAGGAAAAGGTCTCCTAATACTAAACAGATTAAAAATATTTTATTGAAAGAACTCATGTCTGTTTTCAGGAAATTATTTTTACTTATGTCTGAAATTTTCAACTGCTCTAATTTTCTCGTTATCTTTTATTGATATTGAATTCAAGGTACAGGGTTAATGAATACTGAATGTTATGATAAGAAAGCATTGCGATCCTTTTGTGGAATTTGGCCTTTCTGTCGAAGCTGATTCATAGCGTGCAGAATCATCGCATGGCTAGTACTACGATCCTACTGACACTAATAATCCTTCCAGGTCGGGACACGAACATAAGACAACTGACTTGTAAGGCCAGTGCCCTATGCATTAAATCGCCAACCCACAAGCATGTTAGGGTGCTACATATATATTGGGGAGTGAGTAAACTTGTAATTAAATTGTATCAATAAGTATTTTGATAATTTAAGTATAATTGTTGAAGATTTGAAAATTGTAAAAATACATTAAAAAAGTTATTATGGAAATTTTGGGGGTTCCCAATAAATAATGTGTCATATCTCGACACCAATGGATTATAAAGTATTCATGTCTTCGGCATGTTTCCTTATTTAAACATGATCTACAACTTTTCTATTGAATTCACTTTATCTCGTATCCTTAAACAGCTATCCCACATACTGCGGTAAAAGCACACTTACGCCGTTAAAAAGTCAATTTTGTAGAGCTGATGATTTGTAGCAAATTTTTGGAAAACGAAAGAACTGAAAACATACGTTTGAAAGTACGTGTTTGTACATTGATTCCAGCCAGATTGTTCAAAGTTCAAAGTGCTAATCGTTGACACCTAATTATAAGGTTTATATGGGAGTTTTAAAACGGATTAGTACGCAATGTTGTAAAAGGCAGCTTTTGCCATATACCGTTATTCTACCCCAAGCTTTCGAAAGAATTCAATATTTTTTTATTTTGATGCAAATTGCTACTAATGCTTCACGAAAGTGCACTAATTAGCACAAGCTCAATTGGTGGTAGTTCGAAATTGATGGGTAATGCAATAGAGGAGTGTGGCACCTCCCAAACTAATAGCGAATTCAGTTTCGAACATCAAATAACTGCTCACTTAGATTGCCATGGGCGTGTCTGTCAGACGGTTCATTCATGTTTCGTAAGCCTTTTCGATTGCCCGTCTCCGTTAGTCGAATTTCTTGGTACAAAATTTCATTTGTCATGCCTGATTTTTCGCACCGGCAAACCTGATTTCAACAATAAGTTAAAAAATGAGTAATTAGGTATCCTAAGGGCTATACTTTGAATCACCAATTGTTCAGTTTCCAGTAAATAACAGTGATGACCAAAACTTTTCTACATTCATAATCTATTAACCTAATCAAAAGTCATATGAACCGGGTTTCGGTTACTAGCTTTAACGCTCGTCATACATAGTTAGAAACCAAGAATATAACTAGGAAAAATCATTAAATCTCTTTGATTTTAATCACAGAAACACTATTATTGATTTCAAAAATGTCGAGTATTTGTGATTTTTTTGGAAAATGACATCGAAAAACCGCCTCGAACCGAAAAAGCAGATAAGACTACAACTAATGATTTCAAATGTTAGCGAATTCCGAGATAGATTTAGACACAGTTACCTTACAGAAAACAATTTACCATTCGGTAGCTGAGCAAATAAGTGTCTCAAAAAATCAAACCAAAACAATGTCTCATTGCTCACAACGTTTGCCATTAGGATGCGAACTGGCTTCAACAAGGTAGTTTGAATCAGAAATCAGCGCGCGTAAAAGCAACTGTTGGGGTGCAGCCCGCCGGTTCCTCTTTGAGCTACATCAGTTCACGCTGAACAATCAAAACGCTTGGTTCGAAATCTTTCCGCAGCACCAACCAGGTGTGAAACAGTCGACCACAATCATCACTGTGTGAGCTAAAGAATCAATTAACTATAACTAAAACGTGGCGCTACTAGTGATGAACCGATATCAAACAACGTGAGAAATAAATTGAAGAAAAAAACTATTTCAACATGAAACAACTACTGTTCAATACCTGTGCTTTTCTGCTGTTTGTTCCATTTTCTCCTATCATTCTGTTGTTTTTCGTAACACTTCTCATCTACCGTACTATCGTGACAAATGCAATCAAACTTTTCCATGGATCGCATTTTTGCGGATTTCTCGAAGGACTGGATGCAATATGGAACGTGGAAAAGGGCAGTTCTCGATCGATGATCAATTTGATGTTTTTCATCGAAGCTCCGGTCGGAGATGAACACGAAAAAGTTCCCGCCAAATTTCTTCACAGTGTTAGACAAACGGTAACGGAAAAACTGATGGGTTCCAGTCGGCCCTATCCTCGACTCTTCTGGACTCGCCGACAAACGCTGGGCTATTGCTACTGGACCAATAGCTCCAGGCTCACTATTGAGGATTATGTGCGTTTTATGAATCCCATCGGCGTGGACCGGGACGTGAAATTTATTCGAGAAGAAAAATTGCGAGTGGCTGTGGCTGCGATGAGTAATCAGCATTTGCCGGATGGTCACGCTGCTTGCTGGGAACTGTTGATCGGAACGGAACCTGTCGAGGGAACATCGCACAGTTCCGTGAAATATCCTGTAAGTATTGCTGGAAGGTGCTCGGTTCGGTTATAGAGTTTAATGTTATGATATATCGTGAGAATCACAAGAACACGCGGTATTTTGGGGTACAGATTGTTGATTCATGATCGTCACTATTCGGAGTCAACAATAAAACGATTCGTTACTATGCTAGACCACTGTGTTGACAGTAAATCACGGATCAATCGAATGGCATGAATCAAAAATATTACATTAATCGATTCATAAGACGCAGTTATTATCGAAGGGGTCGAAACTGGCTCCCAGTGCTCGTGGTTAGACCGAAGACGTTTAGCTCACCCGCCGCAGTTGCTTTGTTGAGTTTGAGAATCACTGCCAAAAAGCAACAGTTCCATATAACTTAATTGCACAGACAAGCGCAGAAATTTTGACCTTTCTTCTTACATAATTTCTTGCGAAGCTTGAATGGAGAAACATAACGTAAATCCATCTTTTGCTGCGCAACGTTTTGCATTGTTTGTATAATATTTGCAAAAAATGTCGATTCTCAAATATAGCATTTATTATGCAACCACCCGTTATAGTGAAATTTTGAAACTCTCAGAGTGACTGGTGAAGTAAAGCAGATAAAAAACTTGTTTCGACATGCCCTCGAATTTTCAGATTATCACTACCAAAATGAAAGTCATTGGGTAGCGGAATGAAAAACTTGCTTTTTTTTCAAAACTTGCTTCTTTCAAAACTCGCTTCATTCAACATAATACCACAGACTAACAGACATGACAGTATGAGTAAATTCTTATGAAAATAATTTTTCGTGATGCACTAGTTCCACCTATATTGTACTGCGCGAACTATTTACTATCTGTACACCCCTTGTGTTATGTAAAAGTTTTTTTACTAGTTGGTTTCCCCTCGTTTGTCAACACCGATCAGCTGCTTGCAGGGATGCCTGATTTCATCAAAATATTTGAAAATGTATCGTCACAATAAATTATTGGATTACGTTGATAATATGTTTAACTTTTTCGCGATGTTGGAAGGTAACCATTTATTTGACTCAACGTTGTTCATCTGGACTATTTTTTATTGTGTTGGTAGTTTTCACTCGAAATTAAGTGGCGGCAGACCAGAAGCAAGTAAATATTGTAACAAAACGGGTTCGATTTTGTATTGCGTTGGAGGATGAGAAGTAGGCCCAATTATGTATATAGTTTTGGCAATATGTATTAAATCTGTATCCTGCATGAAATTCGCATGCCATTCTGTATGAATGGCAACTCTGTTGGTAAATGAAAAAAAATAAACACAGTCTAGATGACAGACATGATGTTTTTGATAGGGTAACGTGACGCCGAAATGACCGTTAAAATGATTGAAGAATCTAATTTGAGTGTCCTGTCTGTTAGTCTGTGATAATACGTAATATCAAATTCAGCCCTTTCATTCGAGCGAGTTCACCGGTAACCACCGCATGGTTTTCAATAATCATTCTAATTGAATTGTTGAAATTGATACTGAACCTTGGTCGTATTCTTTAAATACGAAAAAGAAGCTAAAGAAATTCATTGCGGACTGATTCAACTATGACAATATATGACAGAATAGGGAATATTGCACAAATTGAGTTTTAACCAGCTTTGGACGGAGAAGGAAATCGACAAGTGGCTATCGCAAAAGCAAAATAAATTGTATCAATCGCAAAAAATGTTCTGCCGTTTCGATTTTGTTTCTCCGTGTTTTTAAAAAGTCATATGCATATAGGTTGTGTAAATTAAATCACTATGATAAACCGAAAATTCATCGACTACCTTCAATTTTAAGTTATTTATATTTTTGTTAGGTTTGAGGTAATTTCATTATTTGAAACGTTTTCTAACTGATGGAATAACAACTAGACCAAACCGGTATTTCATAACGCATTGCTGGTCTGCATATTTGTTTATGAATTACCACATTTTTTTAAGCAGAGCTTTGAATTTTAATTTACAAGAGGAGATCAACATAATTATTGTCCTTATTTGGATATTTCATATAATTATTTCACTTCGTCTAGATCTTTTCTATCTGTGATCCTTTGCTTGATCTGACCATGTCAATTACAAACCTTTTGATTTCATGACTTGATTCCTAAGTTATGTGATAGTTACAGTGAATTTGAGTTAAATTATGCTAGCAAGTATTCTGCACGTGTGGACGGGAGCTGGATGATGGAACAGACAGTAATATGTAAATGCCTTGCTACGATGTTTACATACAAGGGAATAACTACGATGTAGGGAGTATAACGATTATTACTGAATGGTGTAAGAAAAAAATATCTAGGTTAATGATATTTCTTATCGCACTTGATGAACCTGCCATTCGTGTTTTAAAAGTGTATCATAAATTAAACTGTAATTGGTAATGTCATAATCAAATCATTCAATTTTTTTAACTATCAACATATGCCAAAACTGTTGTTAATTTTGCTTTTTCTTTGAAGAAAAAACAGATTTCGCATTAGTTCGGTTGATTTTAAAGTGAATATTTCAAAAAGAAACGTCATTGTTCATAAACCTGTTTTTTAGATGTCCTTTTATAGCGTTCTCAATGTTTATACCTTTCTCATATAGAAAGGCTAGGCAATCTCTGTTAAAACCGACTTTACAACCGGGACCCAGAGGACCGAATTTCATTTACCATTCGATTCAGTCACTCAATTTTCTCAGAGATGGTTGAGCCGATTTTCTCAAACTTAGATTCAAATGAAAGGTCTCAAGGTCCCATACAAAGTTTTGTTTGGAGCCGACTTCCGGTTCCGGAATTACAGGGTGATATGCACCAAAAAAAGGAAAAAAATAGTCACACACGTTTCTTAGTGATGGCTGAACCGATTTTCACAAACTTAGATTCACATGAAAGGTCTTATGGCCTCATATAATTTTCCAGAATTTCATTTGGATCCGACTCCCGCTTCCGGAATTGCAAGGAAATATGTGAAAATTTATGAAAAAATGCGCAATCAATTTTCTCGGAAATCTCGTTACCGATTTTCGCAAACTAAGAAGCAAATAAATGGTCTTAAAAATCTTTAAAAAGACCCCGAAAAGTTTATACAGATCCGACTTCCGGTTCCGGTAATACAGCGCGATTAGTGGAAATTTTCAATTTCATGAGTAATTTTTCACAAGCGATAGCTAAACGAGGTGCACATTTTTATCAAACTTATTGCTAAATTCATCTAGTTGGCAGATCTTGTTAATTAATGAATATATAGAACTACTTTGGGACTACTAGTCCCCGGATTCCGCTTCTGAAAGCACCGATAGTAGTGAAGAAAATCTCCAAAAACGGAACTCACTTCGATTTTTTAGCAACGGTTAAGTCGATTTTCACAAATCATGATTCAAATTAAAGCATTGTCTTCAAATATACTGTGCAATTTCATCCTGATCCGACTTCCGGTTCCGAAATTATAGGACGATGAGATTCATATTCAAAATGACGATGCAAAACTAGTACGCGACGGTACGTGCGGCTTTGCTCCATTCGCAGCGTGCTTTGTTCAATTTCGTATAACGTGCAGGGTTGCAACATTTAAAATTTAAAATTAAAATTGAAAATTTATTCAATTTGTACCTACTTTTTTTATAAAAGATATTTTTATTCAGGCCTATTTTCAGCTAAAATTTTTTTGTATTGGATCTCGTTGTCGCCCTTTTTCTAGGGGGAGAGGAGCTTCCATTTCCTTCCTGCGAGGATTGAGGGGCGGTTTGTTCGGGGTTCGTCTCGTCATCCATTGCCGTGGTATTGTTGTTGATTTCGTTTCTAGTTGCTGTAGATGCGCCTTGTTGTACATTGTTTGCAGTTGCTGATTGGTTGGGATACTTCACTGTTGTTGGTGACTGTCACAGGTGTACTGGGGTTGCTTGGGGTTGGTGTGAAGGAAGCGCCGTTGTTCTTTGGTGTGATTGTCTCCTTGTCCAGTTTATCACATGGCTTATCGTAATGAACATCTTTCTGGCAATATTGACACGTAGCCATCTGATTATCATAGGTAACAAATAATTTGCACGGGATTCTTGTATTCTGACCGAATGTCACATAAAAAGGTATAGGCCTTTTCAAGCACATGCGTAACAAACCTACGCCAGTTAGAATACCGAGGAAAAAGCCCTTCCACTTTTCTATTTCGATAGAGAGAATCTCTCCGTATTGGGGAAGATCATGCACACGCACTTCTATAGCGCTATCTTCCATATATACTGGAATGTTGTATTTGATATTTTCATGCTCCACATAGTGCACATTATTATTGCCTTTAACGAATTGAATTGCATCCAACTCTTTGTAGAACTGGATATAAACAACATTATTGGTCTTATTGCATTAAAGTAAATGCACACGTCTAATATCAAGATGCATTTGCTCCTTAAGCAAACCTTCAAGTTCTCGTATCGAAGGTCGAATTTTGCACTGCCTGAAGTCAACAATAATTTTATTCTTTCGTACCGGCGGTAGCTTTTGTTCGTTTGGTTCACTCATTTTCGAGGTCATTCTATTGTTCACTACACAATACCGTACTTGGTTTCTTTCGTCCCGAATGTAAGCGGTTTTGTTTTATCGACTGACTTGGATGAGATGTGAAAGCGAACTGTATTTGTACCTATTTGTTAGTGTTATTACAATATCATGAGAACGACACTTTTCTAAAAAAGTGCACTTATTGCTTTTTTTTAATTTTTGGAAATTGGCTCGAAGTGCTAAGTGTTCTATATCATTCGACACAGTTCATGGAGTTGAGCAATGTATGTGTCTGTGTGTGTGTATGTATGTGAGTTACTATTGAATTTCACACCGTCATTGCTCTAAATGAGCGAAGGGTAAAATTCTTCTAGATTTTGCTTAAAACTGATTCAATTTGTAGGCTACATTAGTAACTTACTAAACGAACCGACTTTGGCTAAATTGGTTCCAAGTTCCCGGTTCTAAAAGTACCAGAAGTAGTACTCAAGAAGTTTAAAACGAGACTCACTCAATTTTCTCAGAGATGATTTGATCGATTTCAACAAACAGGCTAAAAAAAAGTCCCTTTAGTCTCACAGGTTGCTGTTTAATTTCATCCGAGTCTGATTTCCGGTTCCAGAACTATAGGGTGAAGTGGGTTTTTTAATATTTAGTGCGACGATGCAAAATAAGTAAAAACTCTTATAAACTTGACATAACTGTTTACAACTTGGAAAGGCTATGTTAGTTTATACCCCAAGAAAGTTTCTTATCTTATTCAAGATTGAAAAAAAATTTCTTCACTAAATCTTCTGGTGATATTTTCGAAAATATTAGTAATATGAGAAAGGCAGAAAAACTCGGCGAGGAATATCGGTGGCAACCAAATGGATTTTATCCCGGATCCGGGATTCCAATACACACGCCGGCAGCTCAGTCATCGCCGATGAGGAAAAAAAACGTCCCGGATAGTCCTGGATGGTTCCGTTCCGGTATAGTGCGAACAGGCTATAAAATTTTTTTATTTTCGTTTGGGCACAAGACGGGTTCAGGTTGGAAAAAAATGCTTACCTGACCATCTCTAGTGAACAGTGTATCATTTTGCATCGCTTTGCGTTCCTCGCTCATTGTGGTTGCACCTTGCGAACTAGTTACATTCGATCAAAGCAAACCAGTCAGAGTGAATGCGATCACGATTAAAATATCGTACCTAAACTATTTCTATTTTTGATGATTGTCAGAAAATTGTGAATTGATAATCTTTGCTTCGCTCCGCATTCCACACTCATTCTGACTGTACCCTTAGACGAAATCTAAATTCTCCGATAGAAAAAATGAAAACTCTTTTATTTGAGACATTATTCTCACTAATTTTTATTTAAAAAAAAACAAATAAAGGTCGATAACTGAACACTGGGTTTTTATCTGAATAGAGAAAGGATAGTTCTTTGCATTTTTCTATCGTTAGGTGAAATAAGCTATTGCAAAACACTTGATATAAATTTTAATCGAGAGTCTCAGGGTAACTTCGGAATGATGTTTTTCTAGAATTATGAAAATTCTGAAATAATTTCAAGACAAGTTAATATAGATAAACCGTCATTAACAGATGGCATCATTTGTAGTTTTTACCATTTTTGATATTCTCTTTTATTCAATTGATTTTATCACAAAATCATGATAACGATTCTATTCTATAAAATTATACTTATTGCCTTTCTCATACATAAAGTTTGCACAATCATTTGAAAAACTTACTTGTGAAAATTGTGTCTATTTTTAAGCGTGTAAACTATTTTTAAGCGTGAAACGAGCAACCGACCTGTCAAAACTATGAAAAGCTTCCCACTTAGAAAATAAAACGTCCAACGGAAGCCCTCTGTCGGTCCAATACGTTGAACCGTTGGTCCGATGAATGCCAAGTTTTAGAATAAAAAAATGGAAAAAAAACCTAATCGACTCCAACACTAAAAAATCGATTTTAAATATTTAAGGTCGATTTGCAAACAACATTTTTGATTTCGATGAAATTTTGTTACAAGATAGGTGATTACGTCCCCTACCTACAGTCAAAGATTTAAGTTGGGCACTTTTAAGGAAAAAAAAAGTTATTTGAAAATAACTTTTCTTTGTCCAAAGTGATTTTTTTAGTGTAATTCTATCGAAAACTAAACTACTGAAGATCATAATCAACTCAGAATCCAGTTTCCCCAATATCGACGGCGCGCTTAGTAGTTCAGTCGAACTTATGTGGATTTGCATGTTTAATTATAACATGCAAGTGGCACAACGACTCTTTCCAGCTAGGGTACCGGCTCCAGTAAAGACTGTCCCAGAAAGTATGGACGCACTTTGATTTCGCTGTAAATAATTCACAAGTGTTAGATATTCAAATTTTTTTCGATATACTGATAATATTAGACTACAACAACAGAATATTATTCTCAACATTTGCTTCTTAGCCATTGTAGACTAGCTGGCACACCCTCATGCGAACGTTCCTCATTAAATTCCGTACAGACTTCTTGGCGACAAGTTTTTACATCTTTTTCAAACTGTTGAATGGTTTCGGCTGCCGAGACATGTTTCCTAAGATGTGCCTTCGTAATGCCCAAAATTCCTCAATTGGTCGAAGTTGTGGGCAATTTGGTGGATTCATGTCTTTTGAGACGTAGACATTTTTGGTAGTATACCATTCTACCGTCAATTTGGAGTAGTGGCAAGAAGCAAGATCTGGCCAGAAGACAACAGGATCCTTGTGGCTTCGAATCATGGGTAGAAGTCGTTTTTGTAAACATTCCTTGATGTATATTTCGCTGTTCATTGAAGCAGTGGTGATGAAGGGTTTCGATTTGTAATCGAGTTTCACGTAGGCAAGGATTTGTAATCGAGTTTCACGTAGGTTTCGTCGTCCATAATTATGCAGTTAAAATTTCCAGCAAGAATCGTATTGTACAGTTTTCGAACCCTCGGCCTGACCGATGCTTCTTGTTTCGGACTACGATTTGGTTGTTTATGCTTCTTATAAGTTCGAAGATTCAAACGTTCTTTAGCATCCATGTAACATCCCGAACTGAAACCTCCTTCTTTTGCCCGAACGCCTTCAGTATACGTTTATCCAACTGAGGGTTAGCAGGACCTTTTTTTCGACCCGTTTTCGGTTTATCCTCAAAGGTTTATCCTCAAAAGTTATCCTCACCGAACTTCCTGATTGCATTTCGCACGGCATTTTCACTCACTCCTTCCATTTTTGTTATCTTTCTCAGTGACAGTCCACGTTCTGTGCACCATTTGTACACAATTTTTCGACGTTGTTCTGCTGAAAGTCCACGCATTTCGAAACAAACTAATCTTCTTCTTCTTTCTGGTTGGCGTCACCTCACTTGAGATGACGCCGAATTGATGGCACAGCAACTAAGGCTATATTGCCAGTTAATTTTCGTTTATAGTCCAATGGACTTTATTTTCACTTGACTACAAGCGAAAATCTCGCTGTGTGACTGAGTCGAATCGTCAAAGTACGGCTGAAAATCCTTTCTTTCTGGCGAAATACTCGAATTTTCTCCGGACTAACACGATGCAACGTGCTCACCCGTTGAGAGTTTCACCGGAAGTGGAAACAAACTAATGAAAACGAATAAACAACTGAACAAGTGGTTAGAGAAAAGTGTAAACAACAGGACGCAGCCATAAAAATTGACAGATTCTGAACCATTGCGAAATGGCAGCGGTTTTTAATTGCGTCCATACTTTCTGGGACAGTCTTTAGTCGTCATCTTAGCTCTAATAGTCATCTCATATACGAGAACTATTTATTAGAGTGAGACTTGCTGTCTCCGTTCGATAAATTAACCTTAAGGGTAAAATGAAAAAAAAAATGCATTCGTTTCGAATCTACGCGTCAATTTCAACATTTCTCACTAAACAATTTTCGAACTATTTTTTCTACTGTATTGCTCCTCAAAGCAAAGATACTGCATTCGATTTTATGAAAGTCGAGAAATCGGCAAAATAATATGGTGACTCAATACAGTCGAAACATGTGGAATCATGACAGACGAGGCTCATTTCAAGCTATGTGAAAGTGTAAATACTCAAAATGTTCGCTTGATTTCGAATATGGGCTACGATTACGACTGTTTTATAACCTCCGAAAAATAAGGTTTTGGTCAGTAAACCTGAAACTCTCGAGCAACTGAAGGCCAACGAACGGCACGGAAATAGAATATCTTCATTTATGAAGGATACGGAAAAACTAATATGAAACATGCTTTTAACTAATACAACATAATATCAGCGTGCTTAGGAAACGAAATATGCGGCTTTTTTTTCATTGTCCCCAAAACAATGACACTAATTAAAACATTTGAAATCCATACCATATCTACCGTCTGATACATATTACGCATTGATTAGCATAGAGTGCTGTTGTGAATGCTTAAAAAGTCTCAAGCGTCATGCGTGATAAAAACCTAACCTAACACTTCCTACTATATAGGTGTAGTATTCCTGATTACTGATTCATCGTAAACGTGTGTGAGGTTCATAGTTCTTTCATTCAATTTTGATTTTTTTGGTGCGTTTTAGAGTGTTAGCAAAGCTAATCGAGAAAAGTTGCATCACGAATAGATGTCACGGTGAACTGCTTACACGAGCCTAACCTACGCAACAAGATACTATCTGCACCCAAAAACTTTAATCAAGCAGTCCATTCACAACGTTATTGCTCCGTTCCACGATCGAAAGTAAGACCAATCCTGCCCAAACGCAGTGTGGAAAGATTTATTTTCATGAGCAAAAGTAGACTTGACGATTTGAGTGGTTACACGAGTTCACCAAAACGTTAGGCCGAGCACATTTGCGTAATTTGAGGCTGTGTAAAATTTTCTCGTGCTGAGAACCGTTAGCACGACGTTTGGCTTTTTACATTACCTTATCTTATATGAGGCGTCTCAATGACACGATTTCATGTCAGGGCCGCATGAAGATCTCTTTCTGGAACCCAAATACTATTGTTTTGAGTTATTGCATTTAACAAAGAACATGAATTTTATTTCTCCATACAATATTGTTCAGCAACGCTAAAAAAGTTAGTTTCATTATATATATTGACTGAAATTTGAGACTTTAGATGTCATATGCACAAAATCTCATTGGGAGTTGGCAGCACCCTTTCATATGTCAATGAAACTGTTTGGATATGTAGACTATGATGAAAATCAAGTGAAGTGATTTGCGATCGGTATCACTTAACGGTGGAAATCAAGCGAAGTTAATGTAGATCCTTATTACGGAAGTCGCTTTAGAGAGCAAAATAATTACTTGCATCAGCTTGACGTTATTATAAACATCGCGTCACAAACATTCAAAAAAAAAATTACTACAGTGATGCGTGATACTGGTACTAGGTTATATCAAGTAAAACGTATTCACAAATATATCACTTTCGTTTGTTTATTTCGGGAACATAACGTCAGTATACACAAAACAATAACTAGCGTAATTAAGCAGTGAGTGGTGCTACAAGATACGAATGAGGGGTTTCAAAGGTTTTCTAATCACACAATAAGATCTATTGAAATAATCCTTAATCTTCCAATTAACTGTTCTAATTATTCATGTATTGATTTACCTTCTTATTGTAGGTTTTGCTCCGTTTACATCACACGGCCGGCGATGGAATGACAATTGTCAGACTTATTCTGGATACCATTACCGGGGATCATAAAGCACTGGCTGCTCGTATATCAGCAGATATCCCAAAGAAACAAACCATGCAACGAAGCTTAAGTTTCATCCAGCTGATTAAAGTCCTGTTTAATGGACCGGCATTCTTACTTCGAATGATGTTTCAAAAGACGGAGAAAAACTGCTTAAGCGGGGGGAAAATTACCGAACATAAGGTTGTTAGCTGGTGTCATGAGGCTGATCCTTCCAGTGAACAGAAATCGATAATACAAATCGTGAAAAACACGAAGCAGCTTATTCCAGGTTCTAGATTCTCGGATATATTCCTGTTGGCGCTTGCAAACAGTTTGTTTAAGTACTTCGAAGCCAAAGGAGAGCCTTACCAAGACGGTGTGGTGTCCGTGATTGTACCAGGACGATCGGGGAGTGAAGGTATTGTTTCAATCAGTTGAAGGCAATTATTGTTTATATATGTTTATCATAACTTCCAGCAAAATCACTAAAAATCAAAAATCGATTCACAACACGTCGTCAAATGCTACGAATCAACCAAGGAATTCAACTAGACGATCCAGATAGGCTTTCCAAGTTACGCCAACAGCTATCGATCTTAGCTCGAGGATCAGCGTCAACGCGATCGGCATCTTCCCAAGCAGTATACTGTCAATTTTAATGTTTACATTCTCATGAATCTAAATTCAATGTTACTTTCAGATAATATCAATCTTCATTTCATTCCTGTCAAACTTATTACCGATTGCACTATTGAGGCTATTGGTAACAAGTTTCCGGGCCAATGTCGTTTTTTCGATTTTACCCGAAATCGGGAAGGTAAGCTTCCAAGAACACCAGATGGCCGGTCCGACATTGTTCTTACCAAACACAGGAAACATTTCGGTGTGTCTCGCAGCAGTCACATTCGGTAACAAAGTGCACCTGGGAATACTAGCTGATCAATCAGTCATTCCAACTGCCGACGAAGCACATTCCATTTTGAAGGAGATTATTAGCGAAATAGAACGAATGGGAGTGGTATTGGAAAATTCTCCGAAGGAAACCACAGTGAAGTTTGAGTTTGAGTAATTTTAACTATTCATAAGTTCATAGCAAAAAATATGTAAATTAGTATTTATGAGTAAAAAGGAGATTTCTTTCAATTTACGTACCCATGTTTCAGTCCGTTATCAACATTGTTTTATATCAAATGTCTTCTTCATACTAGCACTTTTTTGTTTCTTATCTCAGTTCCGTAACATATCTAATAGGTAAAACTATTTCAGTATAATGACTTTTTCGATTTTTTGCGCACCTTAAGCCAACATCCAATCGAAACGTTACTGCCTTTTTGGATTGTTTACTCCCACCAATTGTCGTGAACTCGTTGCATACAGAAAATTCAACTGGTTAAGTGAACTATCCGCACTATTTAAAGGCATTGGACAAAATTGAAGCAATACATCTGATGGTTATCCAAATAATACTTCAATCGGATAAAATTTCCATTTACAAAATATTGCTCACAATTCGTTTTCTTTCTAAGCCACTAATAGGCAACCTCAACTTAGTAACTAAAACGATCCTTTCTCTCTTTCATTCGCAATCATAAACAACACATTCCTAAATGCTCTAAGTTACATCACAAAAACACATTCTTATGCGCCCACATTCCCTAGTCTTTGTTGGCTGGCCGTTCTGCAACATACTGATTCCGAGCTGATAATGCACCTTTTGTTTGCTCAGATTTGCCTGTTGAATTTGCTACCGGTTATTTTTGTTTGCTCCTGAACGTATCACTACTTTTTACAATTTAGTCTTCCTCGAGAGTTTCACAGATTTTGCTTATTTGATTCAGCTGATTAGTTTAGCGATAGCTTGTTGCGGTGAGTAATTGTAAATTTTATATGTGATTTCTTTGTTTATTTCTTTTCTACTCCTAACGATTCAGACTTTCACAGATTTTTGGTAATATTGTTAAAAATTCTCCTCCCCCACCAGGACTCCAGATCAAACGGTTTGAAGTCTACCAGCACCGGACTTGGTGGATCATTGTAGTATAGGGTGGTCGTACTGCAATTCGAGCAGGTGGAGGACGCTGAGCTGGTACTGCAAGACGATGAGAGGGAGGTGTTGGAACCTTTAAAAAAATGTTGTCAAATAGTAAATAAACGGAGTACGAACAGTAAGGATATTTTTTTCTCTCACTTGTGCTGTCAGGTGATCCTGGAACATCATAAGGATTGGGGGCTACCGCCATATTCCACGCTGTACGATGAGAAAAGAAGAAAATACACCTTTGAAACTTTGACATAGTTCGTGAACAAAAGTTTAAGGTTGATATTCCTAACAAAATTATAATGTAACTAGACTGTTTATACATCCTTAATACTATTTGTACGTCATGTAATTCTAAAAACTTGAATGACCCGGTTCACTAGAAGATTGATAGTACCTATTATTTTTTACGGGAAAGGACCAGCCTAGAGGCCGAGGCCAGAACAAGTGTTTCTCTTTTCCTACTTTCGATTACTAGATTCTTTCGATGATTCAAAACTGGAGACTCTTTTTACTAAACTACGAACGAACCATTTTTGTTTCAATATTTCTACCTATTTTTGCGAAAGTTTTTTTTCACTTATCTATTATTTGATTTTGCAAAAATATTTTTCTCATTGTTTGATATTTCTCGCTTTCATTTAAATTTAAGTTTTAGAAAATCATTTACGATTTCTCTAATAAAACTATAAGATCTTTCATTTGAGTTTAGGTTCGTGAAAACCTGTTCGGCCTTCTCTAAGAAATCAACGTGAGCCCCATTCTGGGGTCTTTGGACTTTACTTCCGCTACTTCCGGAACCGGGAATCCGATACAGTCGTAAGTTTGTTTTCACCCATCAACCTTTAATTCCGGAACCGGAAGTTGGCTCCGGATGAAAGTGAAATTTTTTCCATTGAATCATCGGGGACGAGTAGAATTTTTTGTGTTTAATTGGGTACGGGTCGGGTTCGGTTGTTGGTAAATAGAAAAAATAAGACGACACGATCAATATCATAGCGGTGGATTGTCTACTGAACCGATTTTGGAATTCAGCCTTTCAACTGAATCTTGGCAGAATTTAATTGTCACTAATAAGCAAAAAATAACATTGCAACAAAACCAAAACCTTTTAATTAGCATTTTATTTGTTCGTGTATGATGCATAGGAGAATAGAAACATGGAAAAGTTGATTCAGTCGTGATCCGACAAAAGTGGAAAGGTCATTCAATCGTATGTCGAACAGCGTCTATCAGCTGATTGCGTGCGTCTGTAGGTCAATCCAGTTATAGGACTCAATCATTATTTGTTCTATTTATTTGGAAGTATTAAAATCACCACATGCTTGATTTGAAGCCTCATTTTTTTGTTACTTCTACCTCGATAACACTTTACACATCACTAATAACCGCCCTTAAAAACTAACCAGTTTTTGGAAATTTTGGATAGAAAATAAATAACGAAAAATTCAAACTATAGTTCAGCAGAAATACAACAATCATACGGAGTTATACAGCTTCCGGCGAATCTAGGAGAAGCCAAAATGATTTTATTTCGATGAATAAAAAAGTATCGAATACTAAATGGTCAATGCTTGTGAATTATTTCTTATCGTATTATGTTGAAAATTCCATATTATACGGCTCAAGCCCGAAACCAACTGATGCACCTTGAGATACTACAGCTTAAAATCCACAACTTCGTTATAAAACTTTTGTTTTTCCTAAATTTATAATACGGCACAGGAAAATACTGTTCCATTATCAGCATTACTGCGAAAATATTTAGACATCGTTCCGCGCTTCTGACGAATAACAATCACTGAAAACATCTTACATGCAAGAAATCAACACTTTGCGTCATTTTAACCGTCGAAATATGAACTGACGCACGATTTTTTGCCGAAGATCAACGAAATTGAAGAAGTGAGAAAATTTTATGAAATCAGAAGCACATTTTGTGTACCGCAAATTATGCAAATGTTTTCAGATTCATATAATATTCAATGATCTATCAATCTTCAATCAATAATCAATCAAAATATTGTTCTATAAGATTTGACGAATTTGCACTCAAGACTTTAGTTGCATAGAATTTGAGAATAATTTGGGTTCAAAAGTAAAATGCATGTCTCTTTCAATATTAGAATCCAAATTTTTGAATCGAAGCCCGGAAAGCCAAGCGTAATATGCCATTCAACTCATTTCGTCAAGATAGCAAAATGTATGCGTTTGTGGTTGTGTTTAACGCAAATATGTACTCAATTTCCTCTGAGATTGGCTATGACTAGGGTCAAATAAAAGTTTCTATATTCCACAGAAAATTTTTAATTTTCATCCTGATCTCACCTTCGGTAGTAAAATTACAGGGAATTACAAAATTACTGGCGCAAAAAATTAGCATTCGATTTGCTCCGAGATGACAGAACTTCGATTCAAATGGCATTGTGCAAATTGTTTCACAATTACATTGGTTACGGAGTTACAGGAATTAGATTGATATGTGCACAAAATTTGTCTGAACTAGAATCTAATAGAAAAGCCTAAATTTGGTTTGGATCAAACTCCTTGTTCTGGAATTACTTCTTCGTAAATTCTAAACCGAATTTTTCTGCATTTATCTATTTCTGTACAATGAGGTAAAGAGAATTGACTACTTGCTCTGTCATTTCATAGAGAAGCACTTTATGATTAAATTTCTCTAGTTTGTAGAACTCAACTTAGTTATTCCGGTACTCGACTAACGACCCCGGAAGTGCAGGGAAAAATTATCAAAATACTGGAATATTGAAACAAAAAAAACTATAATTCAATTCATATTATCACTCACAACAACGATACAAAATCGAACGCGCCCCCAAATGACAGCACATTTTCATACTCACAATCATTTATGTATTTTATCAGCTCCTCGTGTTGCGGACTGAGGTGTTCTGCTACGGCTTGCTGTTGCTGTGCTCGCAGGTGATGTGTGGCTGATTTCTTCGTTGTCTGAAACACCGGACGAGGAACACTGGCAAAGAAGAAAAACGAAATAAAATCACTGTTATCTCTCATCAAACAATCGCTCGGCTATTGACACAGAAATATGATTCTCACAAAGGTTATACTATGTAAAACAAGCATTGGTCCATTTAACTGAACAAAGTTTGAAATAAACCTGCCAATCATTCTTCAAAGTCACTGAGTTGCATCATCTGACGTAGCAAAATCCTAGCTAGGGTCTGACAAAAACCTTCATCTAGCAGGCACAATCCTCGAGGGCAAATTACATAAACTACGTCTAATCTCGTTCAACACACATGTCTTTAAACGAGTAAAAAAACGGATAGGAAAAACTTAGACAAATGTACAACTTTCGGCAAACAAACGACGCATTTTCTCGCTTCAACACAACCTAAAGGAAGAAACACACATCTGAAGATCGAATTACGTCCCACAAGCAGTGTGGACCTCTAGCAAACTGCTTGTCAGATGAAACGAAACATATGCATGCATTCAAATGTCACCGCAATATCACAACGGCAGTACTTATCTGTCTGCTTATCGAGCGATTCTAGAGGAAGATATCTCTTCGCTTCGTTTCGTTTGCGTAGCACGGATGTTTCTTTTAGTAAGAAGGCAAATGTTTTAAAATCACCTCTAATTTTCTGGAGTTATATGTTTAAAGCAAAAACAAGTGAAATTTGAACTACCTGACATGACCTAATCACCGTAAAGAAGTTCTTCGGCGAATACTCTGGAACACGTTCCACAAGACTGCATTGAGCATACATAGAATGAAACATTATATAATTTTATACAATTTTTTTTGCTCATATAACATATCAAAAGATCAAAAGATCAAGATAAATGAATCAAACTTTGGGAAAAATAGTAAATTTTCTAACCGTAAAGCTGCTCCATCAATTCCGAAAGTCATAAAACTTTCATTGAGCTCTTGGGGAAATTTTTCTGAAATTGTTCAAGCACTTCAGGTCATCATCAGACAAAAAGATGTTTGATGCCAAGTAAAGTTGTCCACAAAAATAGTTTTAAAACTATATTACCCTTCCTATATGGAAAGGCTTTGCAATCATTGAGAAACTCGAATCGAAGGGCCGGGCATTCGTCAATCTCATTCCAGTTACGTCGGGTAAAAAGATCCGAAATGGAAACTATATCTATTTCCTTATAATAATATTGAGTATTCAATCAAACAAACGTTTGAAGTTGAACTGTTCAATTAGTTGATACATAAACGCTCATTTTTACAAGATTATCTTAAATTTCTCTTAAATATTACGATAACATCATAATGCTGCAATATAAAGCTGACATGTTGCACATATTACTGAACTTGACCTTCAGTTTCGACTTTGCGTGTGAAAAACCGTCAACCACACCAGCCATTCTATTAACACTAGTAAGAATATATGCAAACAACGGGCTTAAATTAAGATGCGATCGGTTCATCTTTTTTTTACTTAGGTAATGTAGCATCTGTGAAAAAAAAAACAAAAATTTCAGAGCAATCCTCATTAGTAGTTTCACTCTTTTTATTTAGATCTAAGAATCATACACTTATATATGAGAAATTATATAGAATCTTCACATATTCTAGCTTTGCAAGTCAATCTTATAACAAAAGTAGGAACCATAAGAAAACTTCCTTGATGACGTTTCTGGTAGGAAGCATCAAAACAAAACTACTGAGAATGGCTGAGATTGCTCTTGTTGCTTTCAACTTCAACAGTGTATATAACTAAAATAAGTCAAATGTACATATCATGGTCTACTGTTTGCGTAGCTCATTTACGATAGTCACGAGAATGATGTATAAATAAGACGGATAGAGTTCATCAACTGCAACATGAGTGTCCCTCACATGTTTGTTTGCCCTACGACAAGGCTTGCTCTGGTTGTCATGTTAACACGTGCTCAATATACCCAACCACAAGAGAAGCATGCACAGTTCACGCTTCCTATAGGTGACTAGAATGCAGGTTTTAACAAACGATCGACTTTCTCCCGGTTATGTAGTAACTTCCACCAACACGTGATCTGTAATGCAGTCGAATTCTAACATAGTAATGAAATTATCGTCACTATGTTAATATTTTAACGAAACATGTTACACTAAAGATCAAAATTTCATTTCTCCTTCAAAACTAAATTCATTCTCATTGGTTACGAAACAGACCGGCGTTTTACAGACAGCATTCTCTCTTCTATCACACATATTCTACACTAATAACCATACTATCGTATTTCACCATTAACTGCATCATTGTTACAAAAGGTTATGTAATACTAACAACATGCACCAAACTATCCTGCAATACAATGATGCAAAAATTCACTAACATGTTACTTCCCGCTTGCCACTATATATTGCCTAACAGCAAAAAAATCCAAATCCAATCCGCATCCCTGAATTTTTCAGGTTAGGTACTTGTTATGTAAACTTTTACTCACCTCAATTCACTGGCTATATCACAATCGCCGTTCTTCTTGCCCAAATCACGCATCAATTCAAACTTTTCATAATTTTGTGGTATTCCTAGAAAATTATCAAACAGAGAAAATCTCCAATAAATTCTTTTTATTTTCGCAAGTAAACTAAGAATGAAATAATCTGATCACAGCGAAATCGATTGCACAACATTTGGCCCCAAGATCGTCATATGATTTTCTGCCCACTCACAGCCGGTCTTCCAGCGTGCATACCTCTTCGCGTTTTTGCTACCAATTTGCTAGGACCTTTGGAAACGGTATACATTCTGTGAGCTCTTCAAAACCACTCAACCAACTTAACAGGAACTATCTCACTTCACAGACCAAACACAGGCGACAGACGGCCAATTGCCATTCATTAACAATTTCAAATGGAAAACTTTAATCAATCAGTGCAAAAGTACGACTGCTGTACCGCCACCGTCAACGAACCGCGAGGCCTACTATACACCCAAACTGTGTACGAGATTCTTGTGACAGAGCAAAGACTACGCGATTATTGGCTGTTTGTCTCTCTTGAGAGCGAATAGTAGGGACTCGAACCAACCGTCTTATCGACAGGTAATGCATCATTTCGCGAGATGGCGTTACCTGTTCATACCATCTGTGTAAGGCCCTCTGAAACACTGTTCTATTTCATATGGTTCTATTTCAAATCTCAGACTAAATATGCAAATCGCCAATCCACCTTACTCAGAATTTGAGACAGGAATATAACATAGATTCAAGTTACATGCATTTTGATAAAAAATGTCATCTGACTGCAGGAAAAAGGAAATTGGACATTAGATGAAAATGTAACGAAAATCTATTTTATAACATCTGCCGGTCTTCTTATAACAGATATACATCACAGCTTATCTGAAACATATAGCAATATGTAAGACAAAAATTAAAAATAAGAGGATACAATAAAAGAGAATTTCTTGGAGTCCGCTCGATTATGACGTTTTAATTTGTAAACTCGTAACTCATAAGAATTTTAAAAATAAGCATTTGATGAGATTCATATTTCATAATAACTGATAGGTTTCGTCAACTCATCACGTTGTAGTGTATTGTAATGAATAGCCAAATTTTTACTACTCGTATGGTCTATGAGAACTATCATGTATCTGAGCATTTAATAATTTTTTAAGGAATTACCTAGATGTATATGTGATCAATCGATCACGACAAGTATCACACATCTCTCGCCTATGAACCCAAAGCACAGTACAGAGCTCATGCCAAAGATTTTGATCTGTAACAAAGAATGAACAATTTCGCTATGGGCAAGAAAATCAATGATAAGAGCATTTTGCATGTCTTACACAACATGGACGAATGTTGTGTTTCTCCCATATTAGTCAATCGAACATACTCGTGGTTTTTATCCATCCATAGTTAGTGTCTGTTTTACTAGCGAACAAAACGTGTCGTCCACAACTATCAATCACTAAAAATATTCCGTATTTCTATGTGTCGATTTTGCATGATACGCTTTGTGCGATGGTTCGTTCCATTCATTTCTTTGGAATTTTGCGCACCTTTTTATTTCACCTGAATCAATGACACCATATTAACAAGATATCCAGCTCTCACATTTCCCGAACAAATAATTGGCAACATCCTTTTTTGCGAGCATGGCGCCCCAGACGAGTCCGCATCGAATCCAGTACATAGAAATAGGAGAGAGAAATGTCAAATTCGTGCGCGCCAAAATAGCAGCATTGTACACCCATACAGTTGGCATGATATGTTGAATGTGATACCGTGCGATGGCGTTACTGTACTGAAGATTGATTTCGCTCCAAGCTGACAGGGTCTGCCCTTAATACTCGTTCATACCAAATATTTTAGAAAACTTCAACTTCGAGTTAATTTTTTATATTTCTTACTACTAAAAATTTCATCATATATTGCTAAACACATTTCAGATAGTATATAGAACAAATAATGTCTCGGCCATAAATACCACAAGAGATATTCATGATTAAGTTCTGCCCATTCCTGTACAGGGTAAATTTTGAAAAAGCGCCACATAGTAAAGTGAGTCGTATTCACGACAAAACTGAAATTACATTTCTTTATTGTGTTCTTTTGATGCACGATTGCTCTATGTACTACGCATTGACCAAAAACCTCAAAGCGATGCCGACATCGATTTCTCAGAGATGTTCAAGCCAATTTTCACATAGTCACACGATGGATCTTATATTCGTATATTTCCGTTTAGTTTTATCCGAATCAAACTTTTAGTTCAAGAAATATAGAGTAATGGATGTTTATAACTATCATTTACAGCGACGATGTAAAAAATGTTTATAATCATGTTCAAAAGTTGTTGCTTTCTAAAGGTCTTGTTTTTTTATTTGTTATAAATTCACTTTGATTATTTCGACTATGGCTATACGATTTACTGTTCCAGAAACACCGAAATAAATTACCTCTAAATGGTACTCACATTGATCTCGCAGATTATACACAAACTTACTGATCGTACAGTAATAAAGAAAATTTTGGAATTTTATTAGAACTCCCGATTTCGAAAATACTAGTCGAAGATTTTTGAATACTTCCTATCTTCATTTAAAATTTTGCTGCGAAATAAAGAAACCTTGCTTAAAATTATTTCAATTTGAAGGCAATATTAGTCTACAATCTTAATTTGTCAAGACAGGTATCCGGTTCCGGAAGCACCGAAAATGGCGGTAATGAATTCCAAAATTAAACTCACACCGAACCTGGATACCGGACCTGGAACAGAATTTTGAATCTGGATTCCGGAACTGAATACTACACTGATTCAAGAAGCTAGTTTTGTATTTAGAACTTAGTACTGGGCCTGGACATGAAAATGAATTCTGACATTGACCAGAATGAACGAAGCTAATCAAATTTTTATCGAGTAAGTAACGCGAGAATGTAAATTAGTATGATGTTGCCCATGAGATGAACGAATTTTTATTCGGCCGTAAAAGTATTTAGTTTGAAAAATCCTGTTTTTCATCATTTAATTTGATATTTTTTCTCAAATTAGATTGCATTCATCTATTTTAACATCTATGAAGAAAAAAGCTACGAAAAATAAGAAAAGTGATATTTACTTTTTTTGATTCCTAAAGTTTTCGAAAAATAAACGCCCCCAAGCTTCGTGCATAATGCGTTGAGATTGCAATGTTTACCAAACCATATTTGGATGTTCTTTTATACATAAAAACACAGTTTCTCCTAAAAAAAAAGCGCGGATTCGGGTGCAGATATCCATGTTTTCAAAGTTGGGAATCTGTGTGGTATTTGTAGTGAAAACAATTTATTCAGTGAATTCTTAGAGTTCAATTGAATAAATTTCAAACTTATAACTAAAGGGTATGTATTTTTTAAAGTAATCCAAACAAATTTCTGCTATAACTCTAACAGTAATTTGTTTACGAGATTATTCAATCAATTTTCTGTCAGTTGAGAGAAGCAGACTATAAGGAAAATGTATTCAAATAAAAATATTTTAATTTAATTTGCAAAACACAATGAACTTAAAGTTTTTCACCATTCGTAGTTACCACTTACTCGGTTTTTGTGATAGATAAACTGATTAAAACATCTACTTCACCTTGTTAAGAAAGTATGTATATTTACAAAAGTTACTAATAATTGCACTATCTATAGACTAAACTGTATAATTTTCCGTTTACGTAATATTAACAAGTAGCCACATAACCTCATGAGCGCGTTTCATAGTCGCAAATGTTTTCTGTGCACAACTCTGTTCTTACTCACGAGAGGCGACTTAAGAAAATTTTTATATTTCACTTTCGTATCTGGTGAAATTTTTCCCGGAGCAAACGCGGTCCTGATGATGTCTCCTTCAATTTCGGTTGGTATACGCATCAAACAGAAACGATTGACGAGCTCTCGTTCTTGTCGTACTCCTTCGGGTGTAGGTTCAGTATAATTTGTTTCCAACGGACGCTCCATAATATCCGACATATTGGGTGAGATAATTCGTTCATTGGATCCACTTTTGAGAACTGGTGTAGATGTTACTGGCGATTGCTTCCCTTGAATATCCTGAACAGCTGGATGAACGACTGATGCCGATTGGTTTCTTTCTAGATTTGTGTTATTCTCGTTTTCATTAGTATGATCCGAATAATTACTTTCCATGTACGCTGAGAAATAGCGTGTATTATTAGCAGTGATATTACTAAACTCCAACGAATCCATTGTTTGCTTCAATGACCAAGATATTTTTATTGCAAGCGCTACTAAAATGGCACTGAACCATTCAAAAATTTCACTCATGTTATATTTCAAAATGTGTTGGTAGATATATCCAAATAAGTTAAATCCACCTATTCCATCGGTAGTCAAATGATTCAACAATATTAGACGTTATACATGCCGTATGACTGACTGATCGATAACTGACTGACTTAGAAAAGTGGCTTGAAGCATTGTCTAGCAGGTATATTTTCGTCCCCTTCTTTAGCAAGACAAGAATAACAATGTGGAAAGAAGGAACACAAAGAGTATCAATCAACTGCAAGTCGTGATCGATGAAATTCAAAAGAAAACAGTCAAAATAATGGAGAATGGCTCATGGGAAATAAAATAACCGTTGGGAATCTACCTGACTTAATAAAAGAAAGTTATGATTATAATTGACTAGATTCATGTTTTCTTACTAACAGGATATAGCAACATTACAATGTTGTAATAGTAATATTATTACTGCTATCGTTTTTCTGACCAAAAAATAGAAAATGTTGCTAAATTAGTATATGTTTCGACTGACAGATCTGAACATTTTATATATGCATTGGAAAAGATTACTTGGAAATTTACATTATGAAAATTATATATTACGAACTCGTAAAATTTTCTTCTAATATATTCAACCAAATTTAATTTAATTGAGGATACATGCCCAAATCGAATCAGCCATTCAAAAATATTTCAAGAATAAGTAAAATGTGTACTAAATGTAAAAAAATAGAATAATTTCGTTAATGCGTTCGACTGAATAATTAGCGCCAAACTCAAGCATCAATTTGATTAAAGCCTCTACTGTAGCAAAATGAATAAAGCTCGGAATCAGCGTTGCCAGGTCATTTTTTCAAAAATCTGTATTCGGCGCAAAAAATTATCTGTACCATATCGGTATCGAAATCTCTTCTATATAAGCTCCAGGAAAATGTCACCAAGGCTCATTAGGGTGACAGAAAAAGGTCCCACGACAACCTTTCCTCAGTCTATTGCACCTAAAAATCTAAATCGATAAATTAGGTTTTTTACCGTCACTGCTAACCTCAATCAGATGAACACTTTTTGACAGTCCAGCAGTACTGTTTGTAAACAGAAATTTCTTTTGTTTGTTTATTGACAGATTAGAACAGACCATTTACGGTCCGTATCGCCTAAATAAAGTTTTCAAACATTTGTTCACGATTGAATACGGTTCCTTTTTTATATTCATTAAATAAGAGTGACTAGTTGCAAAGTGTAAAGATGATTGTTTTAGATGTGCTCTTCAATTTTTGTTTAAGCTTGTTTGTAAACAGTACCGCTGAACTGTCAAGGATGAATACTTGTTCATTTGTGTCGTCACGATAAAAAACCTAATATCTGTATGATCCGTGAATTATCCATTAAACTCACGACGTAAAATACACTGGTGGCGTGTTAAGACAGTTTTGGTTGTGTTGGTAATTTTCTCACGAAAATAAGTATGGCGCGCCGGGATTCAAGCATGTAAACATAAACAAACGACCATTTCAGATCGGGATTTCACTTCTAAGTTACTCCAGTTGTCGCGCAGCCTGGCGAATATTTGGCACTAATTGAAAATCTGGACATTTTTTCTTCAAGGGCTTGCAAGGTAACGTCGAAATATAGAAAATTGTACACACATCCGATTCTGTTCATTTCGTTGAAGGAAGGATTTGGCGGATAGCACTGTGGTATCTTTTACAGTTATTATGGATAATGGAGTGATTGTGCTGTGGGTGGCATTTCAAATGCAGGTGATGAAAACGATTGAAACATCCCGGAACAAAACACCACATTTCACTGTCAATATTTTTGCAAACAGAACCAACTCTAAATATTTTCATAAAAGCAACTCCCGGAACGTCATTTGTTTATGTTTTTTCTTCTTCACGTCTCTCTGTTATTCCAAAATAAAATGACAACCGCACTAACACATAGAAAAACGTGATCACCAGGGTATTTTACATCGTGCATTAAACTGAAGCTCATGACTGACACTGCTCCAACGTTGCCAGGTATACCGATTTATTGGTATTTATACAGATATTTGACCTCTATATCGCAATACAGATATGTACTCTCAAAATACCGATAATTCACGGATCGTACAGATAAATACCGATTTTCGTTGATGGCATGGATAGACAGGAGAAAAGGTTGCAACGAGACCTTGTTTTGTTTGCTCACCAAAATGAGCTTTGGTGACATTTCCGTGAACTTATATTGACGAGATTCTGATACCGATATGGTACACATAGATTTTTGCGCCGAATACAGATTTTTGGAAAAATGACCTGGCAACGCTGCATTGCTCTCTCAAGACTGTCAGCACCAGAGATGCCAGGTGAAAATTTCAAATATCTGCAGACAGGGTCTGTAAATCTGAAAAAAAATCTGCAGTCAGAAGTATGTCTTGCTGGCAGCAATTTCTATATAAAGTATGACACGCAAAACTGACTTGGTGAGCAAAAAAAAAAAAAAAAAAGGTCGCGGAAATTTCAAAATTCTGTAAATATAGACGAAAGTCTGTGAGAATTTCAAAAATCTGCAAAAGTCTGCGAGAATTTTAAAAGTCTGTAAAAGTCTGCACAACGAAAAATGTCTGCAGCACTATACCCCAAATCTGCAGATTTACAGACAAATCTGCAGACCTGGCATCTCTGGTCAGCACTGATGATTGAAACGTCAATTTCATCGGTGTAATTTGTTTACTATTTTCCCGTTTTTGTTTTCAACCTGATTATTACCTTTATTATGCTGGTGATGACTAAATACATGGTGTAACAATATATCTTGCCACTGTTCTCATTCCATTTTCGAAAATGAATAGTGAAAAACCAGAAACAGACTCGGATGCTCCAGAAATGCCCGATGGTGAAGAAGTACTGTCGCAAGCGGAAAGTCAAGAAAGTATCGACGCTGGTAATTCTGATGAGTCGTTTCAAAGTCAAGAATTCCTTCAAAGAAAACTATACTTTCTATTAGAACATCTGAAGAAAATGCACTCAACTTTACCAGAGTGAGTATTATACTTTTTACAAACAAAAGCTTGTTTCATTATTTAACTGCAGACAATACCAAATAAGAGTGTCCTATGAATTGCTGGCTGGATTGGCAAATTCCTTACTGAACGATACAATATTCGAGATTGTGAAAGGACTGATGGAAATCCAACATGTGACGGAAAAGCATTTGATGCAGGTTAGAGAGAAAGTAGAAAATGATCATCAACGTAAGATTATCACAGTATCATTGCAAACATCTAGTTTTAATCTTTGAATCTATTCCAGTGGAAGTAAAGCAATGGGAATCTAAAATTCAGGACCCCGAAGAACTAGAACATATTATTGCACTGATGAAAATTAAACACACCAAAAACATGAAGGAAACTGATATGAAACTCGTGCTGCATCTTGATCAGAAAGTAAAAGACCAGCAATCGACTCTAGAGAAAGCCGGAGTTCCAGGGTTCTATGTCACAGAAAACCCGAAAGAAATAAAAATTCAGATGTATTTATTAGACTTCATTCTACGGTTAAGTCGGATGAAATTTGAGCCCAACAAATAACATCAGGTGTCAGCTGTCGATGAGACAGCGTTTAACGACTGACATTTCAAATAGAAATAGCACGATATTTTTTATAAGAAAGCGGATTACTTATAGTAGCAAAAGCGATGCGACAATATAATTTCAGGAGAAATCGGCGTAGTTAATATTCTCCTCTAATAAATTTTGAAGATAAAATGAATTAACTACAGATTATCGTCGTTTAAATATTGAAGATATCCTGATAGCGTTAGTAATGTTAACTGGTTAGAAATTGGAGCTAGGATTGATAGGTTTGTTCCTCTGCGGGCCTAGGGCTGAAATACAAACTACTACGAAGGCGATTGAAATAACAAAAAATACTTTTCTCGAAAAAAATCGAATACAACAAAGTGACTTGAAAGCTATACTAGCTTGCGACTTGCAGTCAAGTTTTCTGTATATCCCCTCTTAAAAATACTACACCAATACTATTTGGAGAACACATGTTTAACCCACTCTAATACATGAGAAATTTTCCTACACTGCAGCATAAAAACCCATCGAAGGAGGAGGGTCATCTAAAAACTCCTCATTAATCAGATTGAAATAATTGCGTTTAGTTTTCAGGATTTCTTGATTTTCTTTATTTAATCCCATTTTTTTAAATCCTAATCAAAAAGAACGTTTCTTCTTTTTTTTTCTTATGGTAATCAAACATGTTTTCATAATTCAATGATGGATAATATCTGGGTTATGAGCAAATTATTATTATTCGTCAATTATAATCTTCATTGATATACACCCCGTTTCTGTATTTTGTTATAATCGGACTATTTCGATCCAATACGAAATTTTTCATTGTGTATCTCGATAGAGTTCGAATTTTCCATACAAAAGTATCACTCGATCGAATTACATAATGCAAAATTGCATATTCGTTCGAAGTAATCCGATTCGAATCAAATACAGAATCCGGGTGATAGAATCGTAATCGTGCAATTTATCAAAATGTTGCCCTAGTCGCAAAATGTTTTATCATTAACAGTATTGATAATAAACACTATCAATTTCAAATGATACGTTAACGTTTAATCATGAAAGATAGTTCTTGACATACTGAATTTGTTCTTCAGAAAGTCCCAAATACTCGGTTTCAGTTTCGAACTGTTCCAAATCTCCGCACCCAGCTAAATAACCGTTGAGGCGTGCAGCAACATGCGAGGTCATCAACAAATCCGGAGTCAATCCTAAACCTTGGGTCATGTCGACATGCCCTTGTAGGCGGTACTTTTGGTTGGAACTAAATCAGCAACTGTGCAATTAGGTCAGGTTTCAAATATTGAATCCATCATTACCTTTTGGCTGGATAAAACGTACTAGCAGGGATAATTTCCGTTGCAATCAATGCGTTTTTCTCCTTAGCTTGCTGATTGTCCTTGCTGGTTTTCGCAATCTGACACTGCTCCTCATTGTGATACATTATCATCGACATATACTCTCGCTTCAATTTGACCGATAATCTGTACTCGTGGTTATTCCAGAATATATCCAACAAATCTGAATAATTTATCTTCGTTGGATCATAGTGAATTTCGATAACCTCCGTGTAATCTCCGCTATAAAAATGAATTTTATTATTCAAAGCCTATGTGAAATAATGTCTTAGTACATTTGATTATTTGGATCTTCAGTTGTCCCACCAGCATACCCTACACACGTTCTTATTACTCCTTTGGTGGCCCCGAACAGTGAGTCGGGAGCCCAATAACAGCCCATACCAAACGTTGCCTTTTCGCAGGGAGTATCGACATGATGCAGTGGATATCTCTGTCGTAAAATGAATATTTTTTCTATATGATAGCTAGCCAAGTAGTCCAACATTTACCAAACATACCGTCATTTCACAAACTCACTTTGAAGAATTCCAACTACCTACAAATATCCAAATTGAATAAAGTTATCTAGAACTTGAATGGAAAGCAAGCTAAGTTGTCGATTTCGACATTCACTACTCTTGCCTGAAATTCAATTAGTGTTGGTAATTTAACTTCACATGATGTATTAGTGAAAGGAAGAGTTAGTAAAGGCCATCGATTGAAATTTTCTAAAACAAATGTATTCAAAGCACATTCCAAATTATCGTTACTATTACTTATGTGAACATCAAACATTATCCTAAAACTCCTCCTTTTCAATAGCAGTTTAAAAATACAAATTGTGCTAATGATGAAAAGTGTTAGTAGGCAGAAATACAACTTCGAATCTAGCACTAACACAGTGGTACCCATTCAAGAATATGCGCTTATGTATTGGAAAGTATACAGCTGACGATTAACTAAATCACAAGAAGAGAGACCAAATCAAAACAATCCGACAGGTTCCTTTCAATTCATTCAATTTTAACTTTGAACTCATCTTTGAAGCCTTCAAAATTGTCAAATTTCTTTTGAAATAATGCCATTGTATTTGATAAAGAAGCAGCTTTCCATTTTGATCAGTTTTGGCGTAGTTTAAAATTTTATCAAAATTGTGCTTTGCACATCCAAGATCAATCCTCCAAACGAAATAAAAACATAGAATAAGTAACATAGGATTTGAAACACGTGCGTTTGAACATTCGATATACCTGTCACGTTTTTCTCACGCTACAACAAGAACAACGACCAACACGAGGCGATGAATTTGGAGGAAACGGCAATCGAGACAAAACAAACAGCAAACGATAGTGCAGCTATGTCGTTAAGTGTGTGAAAGCCGGCATTATTAAATCATTTAAAACTAACTTTAAACATTAAGTTTTGATGTTAGGAAGCTACATTTTTGCATGAAACTACATTTGATGACTAATCTTAAACCGAACTATTAATTGGTATTAAAAATAACTCGAAATTATAGATCTAATGATATTCTTAGATAGCCTACTATGTTTCTATCATCTATGGAATCTACACAAAATATGGAGTAAGAAAAAAATATTGTTTTCACATTTAACTCGAGAATAAGTCCAGAAATACCGCTTAAAGTAGCATCATGAATGAGATTCCTCATCTCGTTCGAAGTAAGTCGTTCGTCAGCACATCTTCGTCACTTTTTCTATCTCATACAGTGCAAAGCGTCGCGTGGCAGCACACAATTCTTGAACTTCCTTAAGTAAACGAACACAAATAGTTACTAGGAGAGGTTGTCGTCATTCCAGATATGCAAAATAGTGCAGTGCAGTAGTTTGAGGAACGGAATCTTCCGACCATGTTCGTTTCAATGTCACGTAACACGAAACGACAGCATGATTTAGCAATTGTTGAATACAGATTCAACACTCCTTCCACACCAATACAGTCGCGCTAACGGGAACCAACAATCGAATTCTGATAAGAAAATGCTCGTATACAGAATTACGGCGTGAACGAACGCGTGCACAAATTTACTCAGACTAAGAAGGTCGGCTTATCAGCGAATTTAACAAAAAACATTCTTTGTGCAAAATTTATGCCCACTCATGATGAAAAGTTCAGTTTTTAGGCCAATAAATGTTAAATGTAAGACAAAATTGATGTAAGTAATTTAAATATATGTTTAAAGGGTCTCACTGATAAATAATATAGAATTAAAAATCATTGCTCAAATACCGATATGAATTCCTTTAAAAGAAAGCAATAACTCTTGTGCTATTTAGAACTGTATAGAGTGTGAGTGTACAAAGTATAATCACATTATTAGCCAAAGCAGTTTTTTTCTTAATCGATAGAATTGTCATATGTCCCACATGCAATATTACATGCACCAAGTTTTTTGTTTATTTCTGGCGATCTCGAATTCGTGTATAACCACGTTTGTCTCTTAAAAGCAAAGCGAAGGCTTGGCATTACATTCCTTTGGTGGAATTTGGCCTTTCTGTTTCAACAGACTTCGCAGCCGATTCTTAAGTGTACAGAATCATTACATGGCTAGTACTATGGATCCTACTGACACTAAGAATCCTTCCAGGTCGGGGCTCGAACATACGAAAACTGGCTTGTAAGACCAGCGTCCTATGCGTTGAACCGCCAACCCGGGACGTTTGTCTCTTGGACATTACGATATTTATACAATTAGCAATATAATTATTACAATTTTTACGCAGCTTTGGAAAGTTTTCAAATTTTTTATCGTTTTCAAATATTGCTATTTTGAAGATGTACGATTTTATTCTCTAGATTGAGAGCTCCCATATCATGGAATTGTCCTACTGCAATTGTTTTTTTTATTGATTTTACTAATATACCTGTTGATTTTCTTATAATAAACTAGGTAAGCAAACTTGTTGTTTTTCGAATGCTTTCCGTTAGACAACAAATCCCAAAACAAAACTCCCTTTTATTAGCATGTGTCGTATACCATTCAAATCAATTCGTCGAGATTGCAAAGTGTATGTGTATGTCCATTTTCCTAGTGCAATATTAGCTACCCTATTAGCTATTATTACAATGCGGGGAACATGTCATTGCTCAGCTATAGTAATGACACCTCTTTGTAGCTTTTCATTTTCCGTTTGAGGAGTGTGCCATGGCTCTAATGTGATGTTTTATCCCACATATCTGGCATGTTTTATTGCTCAATTCGTGTTAGTGTTACTGCTATGCTGCTAGTATGCTGATTCAAAATTGACAGCTTGGAAAACAAAACATCAATCGATAAAAAATTTTTAAATCAAACAATTTAGAACTTGGAGTTTTTTGTGGTTACTACTGAAAATTTCATCATGAATTCCCGATAATGTTCAAAATATTGTTGGGTTAAGTACAAAAAGAGATATTCACGATTAAGCTCTAACCATTTTTGTACAGGGTAAATTTTGAAAATGCGTCTCATAGTAAAGAAAGTCGTATTCACGACAAAACTATGACAATTTATAAATCTGAAAAAAAGTTTTGAATTTACTGTATTTCTAAAGGTTATATTTTCTTGCCTTCAAACTTACATATATAGATATTTGAAACGAAACTGCCGCCCCTTTTTCCGATTCTGTACAATGAAACAAGGACTATTGTTAAAATTTTTTGGAATTTCATAGTGTTTTTAAAAGTTAAAAATCGAAATTTTTTCGATGCTGGAAGACAAGATGTCACTACTAAAAGGTCTTTTGGTACTCAATAAAAAAAAACGGACATTTTATTCCACAGAACGTGTCGAAAATGGAATGTAAAGAGCTCACCAATATCATTGAACAGCTCAGATGGCAAATATTGTACTCGACGAAGATATTCTATACATTGAAATATTCTTATATATTAACAATCTAATTTCGCAAAGGGAGTTTCAATTTAATGTTATCATTTGTCATCATGAAATTCCGGTCATTTTCAGTTTACAAAGTTGACCAATGTTAAAATCCAAGTTTCAGTATTAGTGTACATTGATCCAAACAGTCCAAAAATCCATTGATATCAAAATTATTCAAATCGGCTCAGCACCAACAAAGATACAGTCTTTTGAAAAAACCGTTTGAGATTTGGTAGTCGAAATGTTACGGAATGGAAAACTATGGATTATGGATTGAACCGATGTTAATTAACCCATGTTGCATCAATTTAAAGTTAATCACAATAAATTACCTATTGCGGAAAGGTTTTTCAAAGATATTACAACATTGGGTGGATATTTTTTCAAAGTGGACCAAAATAAAATAAATCCCAAAGTGGGCCAAAATATTTCTGTTATCCTAAATGTCAGATGAAAAAGAAATAAATAAATAAATAAATAAATAAATAACGATCTTACAGTTTAAATCTTGCCACTTCGGATGCCTAAGATAATCGATAACTGTTATTCCAGTCCACGAAAAATACTCTTGGTCAGATAAGTTATCATTGTAATTGATATTGTTCGGTGCACATGATTACTGAACGTTGTTTTCGTTTGGCTTACCCATCAATTTCATGCAATGAATTGACAGCTCGGGAGTATTGCTTAGAAAACTTCTTTTTTTTTGCATTAACAAAACAGCTTTCGTCGTTTATCAACAAAACCTTTTTTGCGGATTTCGGCGTTCTCACATACTTAGTACACAAAAAATATCCAAGAAAAGTTGAAGGCATGTGTATTTCATTTCAGAGTCCTAATAAATAATAATACAGGTACTATAACTTAACAATCCAAGCTACTATGAACAATTCATCCTTACGTAAGCAAATTTCGGGAATGGGTAACATTTTATGAAAATATTACCTAAAACGCTAACAATTTAATAGTTTTAAACCAAATCTTATTGCTCCACTTCTAGCAGAAGATTCCACCGCCTTCGTTATCTCGTACGTAGTCTCGCACATACTCGATCTGTTCCCCACTGAGGCCGAGCCGTTCGGCATCCTTATTAAACTGTTCCAGTCCACCTACACCAATCAGATAACCGTTCAACCTGGCAGCGACATGTGAACTGCGCAACAATTCCGGAGTCAAGCCCAGGTTTTTGGCCAATTGGCGGTGACTTTGTAGACGGTACTTCTGGTGGTAACTGTAAGAAATGAATTCAGTGTCAGAGCCGGCTCGGTTTATAGATAGAGATAGGAACGTGACTCGCTACAATAGTGGTGATATAGTAATAGTAAAGCGCGCTCATAGCAACTTGTTTCATATTGGTGTGATCCGACATTGAATGGCAGCTCGTTTCAACCTTGATCGTGAACTTGCAAACCGCCGTTCAATCACCGAGATCATTCTACTGCGTTTATTGAATACTTACTCTTCGGCGGGATAGAAGATACCGGCTGCTGCTATTTCGGTGATGATTTGCTCGGGGACCCGTTTTATTTGCTCTTCTGCACGACTTGCCTCTGCAATACGACGCTGCTCTTCATTGTGATACAGAATAAGTGACATGTATTGCCGCTTGATGCGAGTGGTCAGTCCATATTCGTGATTATTCCAGAACAGATCCAGCAAATCCGAATAACTTATGATTGAAGAATCGTAATGAATCTCAATGACTTCCGTGTGATCGCCCCTGTGAAAAAAAAATATTTGCAATCAGAACTTAAACACATGAGAAGCAAACTTACATATTTTTGTACACAGGAGCGTCTGAAGTGCCTCCAGAGTATCCAACACAGGTTCTCAAAACACCATGGGTAGCCCCGAAAAGCGAATCACAGCCCCAAAAGCAACCCATTCCAAAAGTAGCTTTTTCATAAGGAACATTGACATGATGTAAAGGTTGGCTCTCGACTTTAGAAACTTTGTCGATTATACCCAAGTTTTTCTGAAAAAAGTGAGAATAGTGAAATTTTATGCATGTATGTTATGTATATTTTTATTGTTTTTAACTTACCGTGACGACCATTTTTTATGAATCACGATTATAACAAAATTATAAATTTCAACAATTATACCTTATTAACACTTAAAGTAGCAGATATTATTAGATTCAATTATCCTCTGGTATGATCCAAAGCAGAAAGTGTATTGAATAGTTGTATTCACGGCAGCTCTATTTTATACGCGCTCGATTCTCATGCCAGTGCCCGCGAGATTGAATTGTTATCAATTTTTAAGCAGAAATCCTTTTATTCACCACCACATCAGCAGAAATGGAGGCATTTATTTGACTACTTGTTACATGTTATATGTGCTATGTATGTGAAAATCTGACACTACAAATTTATGAAATGCCGGCTATACGATACATAGTCATAGCCCCATCGATGCCAGTGGTAGTTGTGTTCGAGCTGGTTCAGGAGAAGACAAGCTTCCCCTTTTCAACCTGCGCGCAATGTTTAACGCAAGTCATATGAAACTAAATTATTGGGCTGTCCAATAATTTGAGGATTTGTTTTCGTGGCCGATTAAACCATTTTTTGATGAATAAACAATTTTTTTAGTGGATCTCGTTGTCGCCCTTCCTCTTGAGGGTGAGGAGCTTCCATTTTCATCCTGCGAGGATTGCCTCTCAATCCTCGCAGGATTCGTTAGCGGCTCGTCTTATATCCTTTGCGTTATCGTCGGTGTTGTTGCTATTATTGTTGTCAAAAGTGTTATTGAGAGTGGTTTCCATTTTTTGATCGTTTTCATTATTGTTTGTAGTATTTTGCTCGTTGCTAGTTGCTGTAGATGCGTCTTGTTGCACATTGCTTGCAGTTGCTAGTTGGTTTGATGGTGAAAGCGTTTTTGAAACAGAAGTTACCGCTGTTGAACGTCTTCAGTTGAAGTCTTTTTTGTAGTTTCGATGCAGGGTTTACCGTTGTGAGCAGGTTGTTAACTAAACTGACATGTAATCAGCTGATTCTTGCAGGTAACCAGTGATCCGCTCTTACATTACATTAAAATAACCTTGGACAACTATAACAGATAGGCATTCTAGTGTCCGGCTACCTCACCTCTCAATTTAGACAACCGTGTCCTCCTAGATTTCTCCGTATTGATTTTGAGGGAGACATGACCGCCAGCCGTTTGCCATACTGCTGGCAGCCAAAGTGACCAGAACAACGTTGGAGAAGAACTTAATTTTTTGATCATATTTCAGTATTTGTCCGGGTAATTAATTTTGAATCGAATAAAATATTTTACTTATCACAAAAACACCATTTATTTAGTGTTGGGCATCTTTCAAATACTTTAACATATTTATTAAAATTAAACAAACCTGTTTCCTACAACCACCCTGTCAGCTTGAAGCGAAATAAATCTTCAGTTCAGCAACGACATCGCACGGCATCACATTCAACATATCATGTCAATTGTATGGGTGCGCAATGCTGCTATTTTTGTAAGCACGAATTTAACATTTCTCTCCCCTACTTCTATGTACGAGATTCGATGCGGACTCGCCTGAGGGCGCCATGCTGCCATGCTCGCAGAGCAAACTGAACGATTATTTCGCGCAGTATACCATTCAACAAACGCTCAACGACCAACAAAATATGATCGCTTGCTGAGTGGGCATGTGTGCAGCAGTGAATGAATATGTACGGAATAGTAAACAACGAACGAATGTTTTAGATTATTTTGGCTTTGAGCATAAATCAATTATGGCGTTTATGTTTTTAATTTGCACTACACCGGTGCAGTGCTACACCGAGGCATGAATAAACGAACAAAAATGACGAAAACATAAACAGTAACCATTGACTACAATTAACGATTCCATTGCACAGAGCTACACCAAACTTTTGATGAGTGCTACACCAGTGGTATCGGTGCAGAAAAAGTGTAGCACTGGTGTAGTGCAATTGGTAAAAACGAACGGTTTAAGTGCAGCTTTCGCTACACCGGTGTAGTGCAATTTAAAAACGAAAACGACATTAGATACATAGATTTCCCACTGTACGGAGACACTAACAGCGCTTCCAATGAGCAACGGGTATACGTTTTTCCTATAGCTACTGTGGTTGTGTAAAATGCGCTGGCAACTTTATACAGACATTTTAGGAGCATTTAGGCACCCATTTTTCACCAGATGTCAAGTCAAAACACCATGCGGGAAGCTTGATGAATGTGATTATACAAACAGGCTAAAAATAAAAATCCAGTCAAGCAGAACAATTCTGCTAACATAAGTAACTTATCAAAAATAGAAACGCTCCTAAACATGCTCTGAAGCAATTCGTGAAATGTCAACGTGCAAAATAAAAACTGTGATATCAGTGACTCGAAAATATATTTTCCAGATAAATAAGACTATACTGTACTAGCCATTCACTGGAAAAATAAATTGTTCATCTGCTTACATGCAATGTTCATCCTCTCTCGTTTGTATAAGTGTAAGCACACCGTCACAAAGAACATGATGCGTAGAAAACGAATGTTGTTTCGATTCTCATTGACACCAACCTTCCTTGGTTCATCTCATAGATCTCAGTCGACGCCGCGATAGATAGTCGAGTAGTCTCCTCACAATTCCATCTCGTTAATAAGCCTTAGTTTTTATACTAAAAGATCTAAACCGAACAGCAAATTAACATTAGACATTTCTAACAAACGGTTCCGTTTTATAAAACAAACATCAATAACAAAATGTGTAAGTGCGTGGCTGGTAGCGTTGTCTGCTGGTGAGTATAATATATTAACCACTTGTGTTCCAGTAACCTGTGTAACAGCAACTAGAAAGATTTGGTTTTGTTTCATTGAAAATATCCAGAGCATTCAAACTTTATGATTGTTCGAAACGGCGGCATAAATACGCTTACGAAATCAAGTGTTTCAGAACCAGATTGTTTAGTAACAAAATCCTTCCCTTGGGAAAAACACTGCAGCTTTAATCATTGGTATGAAGTTGTATAAATCGTTTATTAGCGATGAACGCTCCGAGCAGATTCTATTAGCATCACTTGTAAAAGTTAGTACAATACCTAACTGTTGAACGATATGAATATTTACATATATTTTACGACAATTTGATAACTGCTCAAGAATATTTTCGTTACAAATAGAACGTTGCACTTAGCGTACACATTAAACACAATGAAGTAACGAATCGTTCCGTTTCGATTAATCCCAATTATTTTACCCTCTAATATTCTCAACTCATTGAAAAATTGAAACCCAGAAGCTGTATAGGATATTCTGTACGACGTACAGCATAAACACTAAAGAGTTAGTCCGGTTAGTCCTCTAGAATCATATTTACTAGGTTGGGTCACCAATATGTTATTTATGTTTTGAAAGTAGCGCCTTACGTATTAAATTTCCGTCTTGTATTGAGCTTATGGTTTCACAGTTCTGCCCGTTTTTCTTTCGATCAATTTTCCAACTCACTCTGCTTGGAAGCATGTCGGGGTGGTGATTCTACTGTCAGTTACCACACCCTCGTAAATGCATAACCCGCTGGGACCAGTCTGACTGGCGCCGGTGATCTCATCTCGTTTCGTTAGCATTTTAACGGTAACAAAAAGTGTTGCGACAACAAAATTGAGTGTAACGCATGGAAAACATGATACAAATGTAGGGAAAGAAATTGTTAGTTCCTCGCCATGAAGGATGAATAAACTAAGAAATGGAGTTCGGTTATTCACTGTTAATTGTGATTCCGTAAAACAACACGATTCATCGAACTCGACCTTTGATTTTTTTGCAAATAAAAATTTTAGATGTTTTGAATAATTTTTTTCAGAAAAAAAATTCAAGTTCAAGTTCAAATTTGCTTCAAGATAAATCTCGGACTCAAATTGCATCACAACGAAACTCACCCATTCAATCGATCATCTCCAAAGTTTTTAGTTCGTTTTATTAAATTTCAATACCATATCTACTGTTCATAAGGTCTTGTACAACATTTGGACCAACATTTGTTCGTATTTGTTACTTACTTTACAAAATTCGCCATGTGGAAGAATGGGCAGAAGTTAATGGTGAATATCTCGAGTCATATCCAACCCATCAACATAATTCTTTCTCCATTTTATTAAAAATATGATCAGGAATTTCGGATCATATTTTCAACATATATTATATTTTTTCTCAAACTTTGAAAACAATGCGGCAAATTCTTTACTTTTGTTTGCTTTTTTCGCGCACGGACAATGGTTTTGAGCTCGTCAGGCACACATCAGCCCCAATTTTCAACTGATCGTGTATAAAAGGTGAACCGCTGTCGAAAAAATATCAGTTCTTGTGCGTTTGATGGAAATAGACGTTGTGGTGAAGATTTTTTACCAATAGCGTGGTGCAAAACATCAAATCAAATTCTAATCGAAAGTATCCAATGGGCAGCCATATGAATGTGATGCAATTCGAGTCCAGTTTTTTGCCTTTCTCATATAGAAACAAACAAAGATTCAAATGAAAGGTCTCATAGTCCCATAGCCTGCTATTAAATTTCATTCCGATCCGACTTCCGGTTCCGGAGATATAGGATGATATGTACCAAAAAAGTGAAAAAGATATGCACTCACTTTTTTCAGAGATGGCTGAACCGATTTTCACAAACTAAGATTCAAATAAAAGGTATTATGGTCCCATAGCTTGCTATTGAATTTCATTTGAATGTGACTTCCGGTTCCGGAGTTATATGATAATATGTGAGAATTTGAGAAAAAGTTCACACTCAATTATCTCTGGAACAACTCAACCGATTTTTCCAAACTAAGATTCAAATGAAAGGTCTTATAATATCCTAAAAATTTGTGGAACATTTTATTAGGATCCGACTTCCGGTTTCGGAACTAAAGTGTGATAAGTGGAAAATTACCAATTTTATTGGTATTTTTCCACGAACGATGGTTAAAAACAGGTACAAATCCCCTAAAACTGTCTGATAAATTCTTCTAGTTTGCAGAGCTTGTTAGTTTGTGGGCATGAAAACTTAATTCGGCATCACTGGTCCCCTCTTTTTCTGTTTCGAGAGCACCGAAAGTGGAGAAGAAAAACTCCTAAAACTAAATTCACTTCGATTTCTCTGCGATGCTTGAACCGATTTTCACAAATCTTGATTTGAATTAAAGTTCGTACTGTCTTAAAACCTACTGTGAAATTTCATCTGGATCCGACTTTCGGTTCCGCAGTTGCAGGGCGATGAGTATCAAAGTTTTCAAATCGACGTATAGAGTGACAATATGTACAACACCGAAAGAAGAAGAAAATACAAAACGAATGTTCTATTTTGTACACGTTGTGTAGTGATGTCAATAATAATAATAATAATAATAATAATAATAATAATGAAAAAGGGGACGGGTATAGTGTGATGGGTAAGTCGATGCCTTTCACGCAGCCCGCCTGAGTTCGATTCTCAACCCCGCACATAGGATCAGAAAATTTTTCTGGCCCGAAGAGGCGAATGACCTTAAGGTTAAAACCTCTATAATCGAAAAATAATAATAAAAATAATAATCCTATTACATTTTTTTTTTTTTTTTCATAAATACGTTTATTTCATAGGCAATATACATAAGTTTTTCTTCGCCGTGGCATCCACAATACATAGTAGTTTAAACCTAATACATTTCGAATATCATATTAGTATGTTGGTACTCATTAGTTAATCTAAACACTGTTTTTATCAAGCGAGTTGCTATTTTAAATTACATTAAATAAAATACATTTATTTTGTACATGATCTTATAACTATTTCAGGATTGTTTGTATCAGTTCACCACTTATATTCAATATCCTATAGTTGGCTATTGGTTGAACTCATGGAAGAGAAAACAGTTTAACATAAAATAAAATTTAAATTGGAACTCCAATGGATTTAATGAAATGATAAAGAAGTTTCATGTATGGAAGGTCACGACAAGCAAGAATGTCGCGAACTGGGACATTGGATAGTCTACCTTGGGTACGCAAGGAATTTATTAGTTGAGATCTGACATCACGAAACTCCACGCATGTCCAAACAACATGGTCAATATCGCGGTAACCTTCGCCGCAAGCACAATGATTAGTCTCGGAAAGTCCAATTCGAAGGAGATGTGCATCTAACGTGTAGTGATTGGACATGAGTCTGGACATCACACGAATGAAATCTCTACTCACATCCAGTCCCCTGAACCATGCCTTTGTCGATATTTTAGGAATAATTGAGTGCATCCACCGACCCAGATCATCTTTATCCCAAGAAGCTTGCCAGCTGGCAAGTGTTCTTTGGCGAGACGCGCTATAGAATTCGTTGAAAGCAATCGGTCTCTCATAAATTTCACCCTCAATAGCACCACGTTTGGCTAAAATATCGGCTCTTTCATTGCCTGGAATGGAGCAATGAGCCGGAACCCAAACTATTGTGATTAGATAATTATTATTCAATATGTCGTTCAGACACTGTTTTATTTTACCCAAGAAAAACGGTTCATTTTTGCCAGCAGCGTTTGAGCGAATGGCTTCAATTGCACTCAGACTATCTGTGAAGAGGAAATAATGGTTTGGAGATAATGTGACGATTACATTCAAGCTATAATGAACTGCTGCTAACTCTGCTATATAAACAGATGCAGGTTCTTGAAGCTTGAATGAGGCCGAAACATTATTGTTGAACATACCAAACCCTGTCGCTTCTTCCATTCGCGATCCGTCCGTGTAAAACATTTTCTCAGAGTTAATATGCCTGAACTTACTTGAAAATATTTTTGGGATTTCCATAGAGCGTAGGTGGTCCGGGATTCCACGCACTTCGCGCTGCATGGATGTGTCGAAAAATAAAGTTGAGTCAGGTACATTTAGGAGGCTGACACGGATAGGAATATATCTTGAAGGGTTGATTTCCTGTGACATATGGTTAAAATATACTGTCATGAATTTTGTTTGAGATCGAAGCTCGACTAGTCGTTCGAAATTATTAATTACCATGGGATTCAGCACATCACATCTTATTAGCAGGCGTGATGAAAGCTCCCAAAATCGATCTTTTAATGGAAGAACTCCCGCCAGAACTTCAAGACTCATTGTATGTGTCGAATGCATGCAGCCTAAAGCAATTCGCAAACAACGGTACTGAATTCGCTCAAGTTTGATAATATGAGAATTTGCAGCGGACGAAAACAAACGCATCCATATTCCATCACTGAAAGTATCGTTGTCTGATACAATTTTATTAGATCTTGCGGATGAGCACCCCACCAAGACCCTGTTATTGTTCGAAGAAAATTTACTCTTTGTTGGCATTTCGTTATCAGATACCTAATGTGTCCTCCCCACGTGCATTTGGAATCAAACCACACCCCGAGGTATTTGAAAGTCAAAACCTGTTCGATTATTCTTCCCATCATATGAAGCTGAAGTTGCGCGGGATCATGCTTTTTTGAAAAGACGACCAGCTCTGTTTTCTCCGCAGAGAATTCGATACCAAGATGAACAGCCCAAACGGACAATTTATCTAAGGTATCTTGCAATGGTTTTTGCAGATCAATAGCTTTGGATCCAGTAACTGAAACCACGCCATCATCTGCCAATTGTCTTAGTGTACATGGGGTTACTAGACAGCTGTCAATGTCATTCACGTAAAAATTATAGAGGAGCGGACTGAGGCATGAGCCTTGCGGGAGACCCATGTAGCTAATTCTGATTGTTGCCAAATCGCCATGTGAAAAATGCATGCGTTTCTCTGACAAAAGGTTGTGCAAATAATTATTTATAACCGCTGGGAGTCCATGTTGGTGGAGCTTGTCTGAAAGAACATCAATGGAAACTGAATCAAATGCTCCTTTAATGTCTAAAAATACAGATGCCATTTGTTGCTTTTGAGCGAAGGCAATTTGGATGTCAGACGAAAGTAATGCAAGGCAATCATTCGTCCCTTTATTTCTACGGAAGCCAAACTGAGTATCTGACAACAAACCGTTCGTCTCGACCCAAGTGTCGAGACGTCGTAGAATAATTTTTTCGAACAATTTTCTGATGCAGGACAACATCGCAATGGGTCTATATGAGTTGTGATTGGAAGCTGGTTTCCCCGGCTTTTGAATGGCGATAACTTTCACTTGTCTCCAGTCAGGTGGAACAATATTTTGCTCAAGAAACTTGTTGAACAATTCCAACAAACGTCTTTTTGCGAGGTCGGGCAGATTCTTCACCAAGTTGAATTTAATTCTGTCCAATCCAGGAGCGTTATTGTTACAAGACATGAGTGCTATGGAAAATTCCATCATTGAAAAGGGGCTATCAATGGAATCATCATTTGAAGAAGACTCCCTAACAATGCTATGCGTAGGAACGGAATCTGGACAAACTTTCCTCGCAAAATCAAATATCCATCGATTCGAGTACTCCTCACTCTCATTTCCTACGTTACGATTCCTCATTCGTCTGGCCGTATTCCAAAGAGTGCTCATTGAGGTTTCTCTTGACAAACCTTCCACAAAATGTCTCCAATAGCTGCATTTCTTAACCCGAAGTATGTTCTTGTACTTGGTTTCTAAAACCAAGAATTTTTCAAAATTCTGAGGAGTTCCTCCTCCTCGTTTTAAAAACGTCTTGAAAGCATTTTGTTTCGCGTGTTTAGCATCTGAGCACTCTTTGTCCCACCAAGGATTTGGAGGTCTTCTGTTAGACGATGGACCAAGAAATCGTTTGGTTTGGGCTTGTTCTGCGGCCTCCAGAATCGAACAAACGAGGAAGTCATATTCTTCAAGTGGGGGAAGCTCTTCCATTGAAGTTAAGACACTTGAAATATTACTTTGGTATTTAATCCAGTCAATATTTTTTGTCAAATCATATGGAATATTAACTGAATTAGCAATGCCTTTGTTACTGCTAATTGAGATGATGATTGGTAAATGATCGCTACCATGTAAATCAGGAAATACTTTCCAGGTGCAATCTAGTCGAATTGAAGTCGAACAAAGAGATAAATCTAATGCACTTGGACGTGCAGGAGGTCTTGGGATCCGTGTCATGCTACCCATATTTAGTACCGTCATGCTAAAATTGTCGCAAATATTATATATTAGAGATGATCTGCTATCATTGTAAACGGAACCCCACATCATTCCGTGCGAATAATCCTATTACATGTTTTATGCTGTTTAGCTTGACTTACATATGCAGATCTTGGTGGCCAACTTACCGGAAGTCGGATCCGGATGAAATTCAGCAGTTCCGTATGGGACCACGAGACCTTTCATTTAAATCTAAGTTTGTGGAAATTGGTCAAACCGTCGCTGAGCAAAGTGAGTGAGATCTATTTTGGTATATATGACCAATATTTCCGGAACCGGATACCTTTTTTTGTTTCGTCGGTTTAAGTGACGGTGTACAATATTCAACACACTTCACCATATAACTCCGGAACCGGAAAGTCGGATCCGGATGAAATTCAGGAATTCCGTATGGAGCCATGAGACCTTTCATTTGAATCTAAGTTTGTCAAGATCGGTAGAGCCATCTCTGAGAAAAGTTAATGCACTTATTTTCACAATTTTTTGCACATTTTATCCCATAATTCCGGAACCGGAAGTCGGATCCAAATAATATTCAGGAATTTGGTATGGAACTACAAGACCTTGCATTTGAATCTAAGTTTGTAAAAATCGGTTCAGCCATCTCCGAGAAAAGTTGGTGCAAAAAAACGTCACACACATATGCACATACACTCACATAGACATTTTGCGTACTCGACGAACTGAGTCGAATGGTATATGACACTCGGCCCTCCGGGCCTCTGTTCAAAAGTCGATTTTCACAATGATTGCATAACTTTTCTATATGAGAAAGGCAAAATTTCTAAATAGACCTCAAATCTTCTCCAATTGATAGTTCTCATCAGTAGACGGTCAAACAAACCGATTTCGGTTATTCTTTCAAGAATCGAATAAAATTAGTGGGGAATGGGGGGATTATAAAGGGTGATTTTTTAAGAGCTTGAGAACTTTTTTAAACAATAAAACGCATAAAATTTGCAAAATCTCATCGGTTCTTTATTTTAAACGTTAGATTGGTACATGACATTTACTTTTTGAAGATAATTTCATTTAAATGTTGACCGCGGCTGCGTCTTAGGTGGTCCATTCGGAAAATCCGCTTTTTTATCGACAAATTTTGTTCAGCGATGAGGCTCATTTCTGGTTGAATGGCTACGTAAATAAGCAAAATTGCCGCATTTGGAGTGAAGAGCAACCAGAAGCCGTTCAAGAACTGCCCATGCATCCCGAAAAATGCACTGTTTGGTGTGGTTTGTACACTGGTGGAATCATTGGACCGTATTTTTTCAAAGATGCTGTTGGACGCAACGTTACAGTGAATGGCGATCGCTATCGTTCGATGCTAACAAACTTTTTGTTGCCAAAAATGGAAGAACTGAACTTGGTTGACATGTGGTTTCAACAAGATGGCGCTACATGCCACACAGCTCGCGATTCTATGGCCATTTTGAGGGAAAACTTCGGAGAACAATTCATCTCAAGAAATGGACCGGTAAGTTGGCCACCAAGATCATGCGATTTGACGCCTTTAGACTATTTTTTGTGGGGCTACGTCAAGTCTAAAGTCTACAGAAATAAGCCAGTAACTATTCCAGCTTTGGAAGACAACATTTCCGAAGAAATTCGGGCTATTCCGGCCGAAATGCTCGAAAAAGTTGCCCAAAATTGGACTTTCCGAATGGACCACCTAAGACGCAGCCGCGGTCAACATTTAAATGAAATTATCTTCAAAAAGTAAATGTCATGTACCAATCTAACGTTTAAAATAAAGAACCGATGAGATTTTACAAATTTTATGCGTTTTATTGTTTAAAAAAGTTCTCAAGCTCTTAAAAAATCACCCTTTATATAAGGGCGGTAAAAATCAACGTGTTTTGTCCGTTACGTCACTTATACCATCGTATCTCCAGAAACAGCAGCAGCAGTCATTTGATCTTCGAACTTGATCAATGGCTAAATAGGAGCTTTCAAACGAGCCTGAGCTTATTAAAATCGGTTCAGCCATCTCCGAGAAACTTACGCGGTAAAACAATAACACGTTTTGTCGATTACGTCACTTATACAATCATATCTCCGGAACCAAAAGTCACAGCCATTTGATCTTCGAACTTGATCAATGGCATAATAATTGCTTTCAAACGGGTCTAGACTTGTTAAAATCGGTTAAGCCATCTCCGAGAAATATGCGCGGAAAAAAACAAAACATTTTGTCGGTTACGTCACTTATTCTATTATATCTCCGGAACCAGAAGTCACAGCCATTTGATCTTCGAACTTAATCAATGGTCCGACAGTAGCTTTTGAACGAGCCTAAGTTTGTTAAAATCGGTTCAGCCATCTCTGAGAAAATCACACACACACACACATTTTCCTATATCGTCGAACTGAGTCGATGTAGTATATAACACTATGGGCCTCCGAGGCTGTGTTCGAAAGGCGGTTTTCCAGCAATTCTAATACCTTTCTATAGAGAAAGGCAAAAACAAGGAATATTCTCCTATCAATGACACAAAAACAACAACAGGTCAATTTGAAGATCGAGTCCTCGTTCCAACAACCTGAGCTACTGAACTGAATCAAATATTGCGTCATTGCCAAAATTAGTTTATTTAAACACCTGTGTTGGATGTCTGCTAACTAAGGTAGAATTGATCTTATTTCTATTAAATGTCTCACTCATACTTTCAGTTGCTGCCAATGCGCCATGAGCGTGTTCATTTCGTTGCTGTTCGTCGGATTATTGCTTGCAGCGGCTATTGGCGCTGGGATCTACTTCGGAGTGCTGAACGTTGACGACAAAGCCCCGGAACTATCTGAATTCGTCCACAAAACAGGCGACTCAATTAAGGATGCCGTCAAAGACAAACTCAACTAGTTGACCAGAACTGATGGTATCGTCGGTAGTTTTGAATCTCTGCAAATGATTAGTTTAGATCTTGATACATCTCTTTGCATTTATGTGTATAAGTGATCAACAATATATCTCGATTCTCTGCCTGAATAGATATGGAACGCTTTTCAAGATATCTTAATAGATACTGGAAAATACAAATACAAAAAAATCCGACCATGTGCTTTACAGTGAACATTGAAACAATAAATATATAATCATTGAAACAAAAGCATAACACGAAATAGAGATATAGTAGCTACAACAAACTCCACGTAACAACACAATTTCAATCGATAATAACCATTCCAAGTATAAAATTCGCCACATATGTAAATATATGTAAGGTTTTATGTTATCGAAACATATTAATTTATTATTAGTCTTTAGCTCTGAGCTTAATTTAACTCAACTGACCAAAATCTACTATCTCGCATGCTCAGTAACAGTTGAATATATATCGATCCTACAGCTGAATTCATGAGAACAGTACATCATGCTCAAAGTGCAACCTTAAATAATGTATAATGTAATAATCGTGCTGTTTATTTTGGAATGAAAGCCTTTAATCAGATTGTCAACAAAAACAAACAACAAAACAGAAGATATCAATGTTGAATTCCAATTTTGAGATACATTTGATATAACCTTACTGACTATATAATTTTCACGAAGTCCGAAATTATCCAGTTTTCCACAAAAAATGAATCACTGAATGTTCCATGTTTTCTTGTCAGCATAATCCTGTAAAGACCGTTTTGTTCTGTATCAAGTACAAGCCTCCAATTGAAAGAAACACTGAATGAAGTGCTAAAAAAACCCTTCTTAATCTACTTAGTGGTGTGATAATGCCTTCTTCTTTCTTCAAAACAGTCTCAGAAAAACATTTTTTATCTTTTTATTAAATAATTGATTTAAATAAATTTTTTGGCATCAAAAAAAAATTCGATTTCGGAAATTTCATGTACTTCATGCACCATCCTTTACCCATGTCCGATTTAGCTCAAATATTGCATACGAAATTAGAGGTGATCCCAAAATATTGGCACCCTTATATATAAGAGCGGTAAAAATCAACGTGTTTTGTCGGTAACGTTACTTATACAATCATATCTCTGGAACCAAAAGTCACAGCCATTTGATCTTTGAACTTGATCAATGGCTTAACAATAGCTTTCAAACGGGTCTAGACTTGTTAAGATCGGTTAAGCCATCTCCGAGAAACTTGCGCGGTAAAAAAATAACACGTTTTGTCGGTTACGTCACTTATTCCCTTATATCTCCGGAACCAGATGTCACAGTCATTTAATCTTTAAACTTGATCAATGGCCTGACAGTAGCTTGCAAACGAGCCTAAGTGTGTAAAAATCGGTTCAGTCATCTCTGAAAAAATTGAGCGGTAAAAATATCTTCGAAAAGTGCACACGCACATATACATTTTCCGATCTCGTCGAAGTGAGTCGAATGGTATATAACACTATGGGTCTCCGAAGCTCCGTTCGAAAGTCGGCTTTCCAGCAATTCTAATACCTTTCTATAGAGAAAGGCGAAAAGACAAATGTTGTTTGGTTTATTGTATAGAAACTAAAACCGCTGAGAAATTCTTATTCAAATATGTGTAGGTATTAATTTCAGAATTGCATAGTTCGAGAAAATAGAAGGAACTGTATCTCCCAAAGGATTCCATGTTCGAGCCTGAAGAATTGCAATATAGATTAATGAATTCAAAAATCATTCTTCGTCCAAATTAGTCCTTTTTATCCTCAAAGTTCTCTATCTTTTGATCCATTGAGTAAAATAATTGAAATTTTGCTTGGACATAGTTCCACATATATTGTTAACACTCTGTGAGTGATTTCATGAGGTGCGAAAAACTGAGCGAGCGTGAAAAAGTTTTGCTCGAGTAATTCTAGAATAAGGATCTGGCGCATCGCGCTTTCGGAAACAGTTGGGAATTGCGCATTCCACAGCGCCTGATGTCATGAAACAGCTTGAAGAACGTCTGTTGATCGGAAGGAAAGGTCAGAAAAAATGCCCTCAGGTCAACGAGAACGATAACAAACTAGTGCTTGGGCCTTTAAACGAAGGCCGGAAGCCTTTGCTCAGAATGTGGCTAAACAGTTGCATTTGAGCAAGTCTATCGTGCAGAATATCAACATTCGAGCTGGAATACGTAACAAGTAACAGAATACAGTCTCAAAAAGCCAAACCCGGAAGTTGTACGACGTTAACAATAACACATTGCTGCGAGATATATGTGAATACGGATTTCAACTAAACTCCAGGAAACCTGTATTAAGGAAAAGTGTGGTGTTTCAGAGAACCTCCGGATACAGAAATGTGTAAATTCGCCAAAAAATCATTAATTTTGGTTTGTACTTACGAAAAGCGGAGTCGTGGTCGCCAAATGGTGAGATAACTGAGTTCTCACAAGTTCCTATCTCATGCCTCCCCGAGCGTCTATGATGACAGTTGGACGGATTTTCACTTGTATGCTTACACAGCTTTTTCAAAAAGTTTGTACTAGCTTGGATGTCTGTTCTCTGTAGTTATCTTATATTATATCATGTTGAGGACAAAAATTGACGATATTTTCTTAGCAGCAAGTGACTGCAACTTCGAAATTATCATTCTAACCGAGACTGGACTTGATAGCCGAATCAACGCGCAGCAGTTATTTGGGAACTCCTTTGTTTTCCGCTGCGACCGCAGCTCAGCGAATAGTGATAAAGTATCGTTTGGTGGAGTGTTGATTGCCATTTATCGAAAATATGCCAGCTCTATTATTGAAACGGTGAATGGAAACTGTCTTGAACAAGTGTGTGCGAGTGCTACAGTACGGGGTAAAAAGTTACTTCTATGCGGCGTGTACATTTTCTCTGATAAAAGCCAAAACGTTGATGTGATCGATGCGCACATTTCAACTGTTTCGGAATTGTGCAGTAAAGGTCCTGCTAATGCTGCTGCACCATCCGCCTTTAGTTATCTCGTTGTCTGCTAAAGGTGAAGGCAACTCCTGTCCCATGGAGTTCATGAATGAATCCAGAACATTAAATTATAGGAAAATAGATTTTGCTTTACTTGAATTCTTACAAAACGTTAACTGGAGAACACTGCAAGAAATCGATAACGTGAATGAAATGGCATGCTTTTTCTGTAACACATTAATTCAATGGCTGAGTTCAAATTTGCCTTTCGTTAAACGGCCAATGAGCCCTCCTTGGACCACTGTACGACTTCGTAGATTGAAACGGATCCGCAATATTTGGCAGCGCAGACATCGTCGCTGGCATAGCTCTGAAACAAAGCGAATGTTTAAAAGTTCCAGTGAAAATTATCGTAAATTCAACGCGGGGTTGTACAAAGCCTACGTTATGCGGATTCAAACTTATCTTCGTCGGAATCCTAATTATTTCTGGACTTTTGTAAATTCGAAACGCAAGTGCTCATCGATTCCTTCAAAAGTTTGTCTCGATGGTGTTGAATCCATGTCAACCTTGGACTCATGTGCAGGGCCGGTGAAACATGTTAAGCCCAGGTGAGTAGTTATCCGATTTTTTTTAACAATATTTTGTTTCGTTATTAATTTGAATGAAACGTGTAAATACGAAGTTTGAAGCGTTTTCGGTATTTTGTTTTAAAACGAAATTGCACATTTAAGGACTAAATACGCCAGGAAACTACTGTAGGGTTATTCGAACTGTTGACACAGGACTCCCCAACTAGATTCAAAATCACTGTCAATATTTGTTTTGAGTATTAAGGCAGTGGCCTTGTCTTGTTCCGTATAAACTTATTTGTGTGTGCGAATTTTCGAAATTAATTCTTTGAGAATTTTAGTTACTCTGACCGTTAAGTTCGTTGGGGCTGATGATTCGCGCATATATGTCTCGTGCGTTCGTGTTCGATCAAAATATGTCTCGTGCGAAGCGAACGGCGCATAAAACAAAGCCGTAAACAGTCCAGTCGCTGATGTGCATAACCCATTGCTCAGAAAGTTCCAAGACTGACCCAAACGTCAAACTTACCTCATTTTTCAAAAGAACTAACCTTCAGATGTCAAATTTTCACCTTGATCTCACTGTGGCGTTACTTGTTCACTTATTAAAAAATGGAAATAACGAGTTCTGTATGCTGATAAAGCAACGGTTTGAGAGGTGTTACCCGCACTCGCATCCATTGAAAATTAAGATTTGTGAGTATTCTGATTTCTAACGGGACCAAATGATGCAACCCTCAGAAAAAGTCAAGCAAGTTTTGGTAATCGCGATGAATGAACGCAAAATTGAAGTTCGTAAAATTAAATATGCTGAAATGGTTAGGACATATACTGGAAGCGCTTTTATGATCTTAACGCATTAACGATCCAGAGAGCTGTAAAAAGGATTTCTTTCGTTTGTATGAAACAGTGAACGAAACTTGGATCCACCATTTTTCTCCGGAGTCATATCAGCATTCATACGGAGAAAGTTGTCCGAAAATGTAACAGGTAGCTGGAACAATCATGGCGTCAGTTTTCAGATACTCGAGGTATAATAAACATTGACTATATTGAAAAAGAAAGCATCATCTAAAGTGATTATTACATTGTATTATAGATGCGTTTGTAATGCGACATCGAAAAAACCATTTTTAACCAAGACAGTGCTCCGTGCCACAAGTCAATGTAAATAATGGCCAAATTGAACGAATTGGTCTTCGTTCTGTTTCCTCACCCACCATATTCTCAAGAACCTACTCCCCAGCGACTACTTGTCCTACGAAGGCCCGCATGCTGGTCATCGACTGAAGCGGTCTTCCGTGGGCGGCGATGGTGATGTTACGGAAGAGGAACGTACTCATTGAAGAGCAGAAACCTTATGAAAACCGGGGAAATCCTAATAAAATGTTTTGGGAAACAAGAAAAATTAGACATGGTTCGTTACACATTGAAGTTTGAATCACCAATTATCTAAAATATATAGATTCATCTACTCGAATCGTTGCGTAAAAATATATCCAAGCAGTATGTGTAATGATATCGAAAATCAGTTGAAAAATAGTTGAGATGTAAATGTTCAAACCACTGTTTGTACAGTTTTATTTCCAGTATTTTGAACTTGCACCTCGGTATAGCAAACAAGGACGTAGCCCTACGTCAAAAGATTTTGAGTAATTTTATTTTTTATCGGTACTTTCCAATACACGAGTGATTCATTGATCAGATGCTTAAGCTCGTCTCCTCTGGTTGGAACAAAATAAAAGTTAAGTTACTCAAATGATCCTTGTCACATCTTACCTTTCTGCTGTATATCTTCACACCATTACTCTACTTGCTGAGTACTGGGGTTCTATAATTTTGATTTTATTTATTATTCCGAGTTAAGACATTAAGAATATTCTTTTTGTTATGAATAATACTTATTCGTAAACCTTCGATATTCATGAATAATACTTATATTACCATTGTTTTTCGTTAGAAATTTCAGGTGGTTAATTACCTACCTTTGGAATTTTCAGGTGGATAGTACTACCCACCGTACCCACCTCTTTCACCGGCCCTGCTCATGTGATCTGTTTGCAAAGTTCTTTGCTTCTGTGTTTGCTGAAAATACTGCCTCCGGTATCGAAGCGAAGACCGCCGCGATGGATGTTCCTGAGAATATAGCGCGCACATTGACACATTTTTGATCACTCCCGTTATGATTGTTGCCGCAGCGGAAAAGTTAAAAGGATCGTTTTCGCCCGAACCAGATGGTATTCCTTCTGTGGTATATAGTCATTGTGCTTCTGTTTTAGCTGATCCTTTGTGCACTATATATATATAACAAATCATTTGAGCAAGGATTTTTTCCTGTGACTTGAAAGCAGTCTTTCATGTTTCCTGTATACAAGAGCGGTGATCGTATTGACGCAAGGAATTACAGAGGCATAACGAATTTATCTGCTGCATCTAAACTATTTGAAATAATTGTGAGCACCGAGGTACTTCTTCGTAAAAAAAATACATCTTCTCTGATCACCATGGATTTATGCCAGGTCGTTCGGTCAGCACGAATCTCTTAGATTTCTCTTCCACTTGTATCTCGAGTTTGGAGGAGAGAGTACAAGTTGATGCAGTATACACTAACCTGGAAGCAGCTTTCGACCGAATGGACCACCGAATTCTTTTATGCAAGATCTCGCGGCTGGGTGCAACACAAAAGTTTATTGAATGGCTTTGCTCTTACTTATCTTACTGAATAAAGCTAGGCTCCTGTGTATCATCTCCGATTTCAAATCTATCTGGAGTTCCTCAAGGCAGTAATATGGGTCCACTTTTGTTTTTTCTGTTCTTCAATGATGCTGTTTCACTGCTCGGTGTTGGTTGCAGATTAGTATATGCCGATGATTTGAAATTGTATCTTGAAGTTCGTTCTATCGACGACTGCATCCGGCTTCAAAATCTTCTTGATACATTCGTCGCCTGGTGTCATAAAAACTGGTTTATTGTCAGCATTACAAAATGCCAGGTCATAACGTTCCACCGAATACTGAATCCAATTCGATTCGACTATGAAATTGATGGACAAAGGCTCCAGAGAGTTGATCATGTTAATGATCTTTGTGTTTTGTTAGATGCTAAGCTTACCTTCAATCTACATCGTTCATCTATAATTTCGAGGGCAACACGGCAATTAGGCTATTTTCGTGGCAAACTGATTAACGGTGATATCGACTCTTCAAAGATTTTATTTCCGTGCTTCACAACGATCGCTGTGCTCCACCAGTTTACTGCAGCCGAGACTTCATCGAACGACGTTCGGGTATTACGAAACGATAACATCTTGTTTGAGGACGTTTGGCACTGTTGGACATCTTTTCGATTTTAGTGAACCAACTTACAAATTTTCGCAGAAAGTACTACGTTCTACAATTTTATGACTTGACTGATACATATTCATTAAGACCATTTTATTGTCAGATGAATTTAATAATAATAAATAAATAAATAAATAAATTATATTATGTTATATTGTATTGTATTATATTATGTTACATTATATTGTATGATATTATATTATATTATATTATATTGTATTATGCTCAATTATATCGACAACGGGGAGGGGCAGTACAAGCAAATGACTGGATGATGGAGTGGATTGTCAACCAGAGTCACGTGGGGGAAGCTTTGTGTTTCTCCCTGAAGATCTGAACGGAGTAAGACGCACCTTTCTAACAAACAAACCATCAGGCGGGTTGAAGCTGGTATAGCGAAATTCTTTATTATATGGCTGGATGTTCTTGCTGGAAGGCGCCGGGTCCTCAAAACCCATTTTGGCCTTCTTAACAGCAGTTATATGATAGCTATCTGATAATCAAATTCGGATCTACTGTAAGTCTACCCGCATACACTGGTAATGCCTTGAACTGATGGTGGCTTCACACATACATACATACATACATACATACATACATACGAAAAGCGGAGTACAGGTGTATTTGAAAAAGTGTCTGCAAAAGCGGCTTCTCTCTCTTCTGAAGGCTGACGACGATCTTCTGGCTGGATTTTGCATCCTGCCACTATACAAAGGACATGCTAGAAGACGAATGATGTCTTTATTTTTCCTCTTCGCACTAAATGGTTAAACACACTTTACTCTATAGCTCCGAAACCGGAAGTCGGAAACGGATGAAATTAAACAGCACCCTATGAGACTATAGGAACATTCATTTGAGCTTAAATTTGTGGAAATCGATTAAATCATCTCTGAGAAAATTGAGTAGAGAGTGTTTGACCACTATTTTCGGCACTACCGGAACCGGGAACTGGGAACTGCATAGCCGAAGTCGATTCATTTAGTAAGTAACTAATATAGCCTAAAAATTGAATCAGTTTTGAACCAAATCTATAAAAAAAAATGTCGCTCTAAATGACGGTGTGCCATTTTAAACACACTTTACCCTATGAAAGCATGATCCCAAGTGGCAAACATTGTTCTTGTACTGTATTTCTTAACTCTTCTCACAACGATTTTAAAATTAGAAGAGCGCACTTTGTTTGCATAGTGTGCAACAAATTTCTTGTTTGATATGTTTCACTGCAGTAATATTTGTTATGAGAAAGCCGGAAATGAAACTGTTCAAATGATACAGGTTTTTGAGTTGTTTTCACAAGCAATAATATGAATAATTTTCACATTTGTTACAAAAACACGTGAAATCTCTTGTCTAACATGCCCAACAAAAATAACCGTTCTGTAGCAATCGTGAAACATATCAATTTTAACATGTTTTAATTGCTACTAGGGATGAAATTCAATAGCACAATGAAACAGGACTATGATTTTTTTTTATTTTAGCCTATGTTTGTTGTTGTCCTTTCAACCATCTCTGAAAAAAATGAGTGACATTATTTGACACTATGAGACAAATAATAACACTCGTTTGAAAGTCGGTTTTCACATTGATTACAAAGCCTTTCTACACGAGAAAGGCAAAAATAAAACAAAGAGAAACTCCAGGCCGAGACAGAGTTCCGAAGGTATACGTCTGGCTACAGGTGTGTAATCACTATTCCATTCAATAGACTCTGTTACATACACAATTATGATATATCAAGGTAGTTATAAGGGGAAGTATTACACTAAGCTACGGTTGAATGCAAATTCAAGTTCAAAACTGCTCTTAAAATGTTTCCAGATTGACTGCTTGCCCTGTAACAGGATTTTAATTGCAGAGAATTCGCAAATCTTGAACAGGTAAAATTGGACTGCATAATTAGTTTGTCGGTGAGAAATATCTGCACGAAGCTTGGAGAATACAATAAATGATATCATATTTATCCATTCACTTGTTTATTGTTGACACGAAACACAAAATGCAGAACCTGTCAATAGCATAAAAGAAAAATAACTTAGAAAATCTGCGAAAAAAAAGTACGGGTTTGTACTGCCAGAGACATAACTGGATGTCGTGAACACGAATAAAACTGACACTCTTTCTTTATACTTCCGAATATTAATTAGTTGATGGATTGTGTGTATTCTGCAAGCTTTCACCCTTTTCACTACAAGAATTTGAAACGATATACATAAACTAAAGTACAGAATAGTTACATTAACCATTCTGACGTACAATTTAATATTACGAAATAATCAGTATAGTTCTTTATGATAAAATAATGGTGGTTCTTTTATGAATGGCTTCTGAGTTGGTGCTTTGCATTTTATATAACAAATCAGCAGAAAGTTCGACTACAAACTACAACTAGTTGAAAAATGGGCGGTATACAGTATAGTGAAGTAAAATTTCGCATAATTCTTTGGGTAAAAAATTATTGTTCTATTTATTTATGTCGATTATTTCATTTCGGATTTGAATATTTCAATGCAAGAAACTATCAAAATGTCGTACGGATTCGATTTCTGGCATTCAAAAGGTCCAAATTGTGATATAAAACACTATTGCGAATTTTGCACTGCGAAAATTGTACAAAACTAATCAAATTATCCTAGATTTGCACAACACTTTAATTTCCGATCTGCAAAGAAGCAATTGATAAAGTTCTTTAGATAATATTTGGAGCCAGAAGAAGGGCTGGTTTTACATAATGTTCCCCATTGTCCATTTTTCGTTATACAAACGACCAGCAGCAGGATGACGCGATTCTATGAAGGGAAACTGGATCTATGACCTGAGCGTTTGAAGGTTTGCCTTCATTGCAGCAGAAGGTCTGCCTGAATTGCCGACTGCTCCTTCTGATGACCGAAGTTAAAATGAGAGCACGACCTGAGCGTGTGAGGTTTTCTGCCACGAAAGAAGGCTGATATCATTACTAGCGGCGACTACTGCTTCCGACGATTGCAGTTCAAATGAAAGCACGACCTGAGCGTTTGAGGCTCTAAACGCTATCCGCATTAAGGACTATTCACACATTTCAGTTCCGTGACGGTTCAGTGTAAGTGTATTCAGTGTGCCGTCAGCATTCTTTTTTATCAGAACTCTTTCGTTCCGTTTCCGTGCTGTTTCCGTTCCGGCACAGCAAATGCAGTGACATACTGACTTCAGTGAAAATTAAAAAAAATATCGGTGACGACGAATTTAAGTTTGCCGGACGGACGCTACACTGACGGCGAGTTGCACTGAAACGGCACGGTGCCGGATAGGTGCGAATGCACGCATAGAAAACGAATGAAATAATATCAGCATCCGTTCACAGTGTCGTGCCGGCACTGAACTGGACCGGATATGTGTGAATAGTCCTTTATGCCGATCCGAGCGCTCCGGCGTTGACTTTTTCTCTGCTTTGGCTATGGCTGAGCTGCACATGCACACCACGCAAAAGATCTGCTTTCATTGCCGACTACTCCTCCCGACGACCAGTGATGCCAGATAGCAGTAGTGTCATTTCCGTAGATTGGCATTTTTCTCGGAAGCTTTAGCAGTGAAAAGCTTTTTTTTTTGCTCGTCTGACAAAACTAGTTTCCGTAGTTCTCCGTTGATAAATTCAAATTTCCGTAGATTTCCATAGAAAAAATCCAATTTCCGTAGATTTTGTCTACGGATCCATAGATCCATAGAAAATATTCTACATCGCTGCCGACGACCGAAGTCCAAATCACGCGTTTTTTTTAAAACGGCCAATAAGCCACCTGTCAACTTCCACTTTCGAAAGAAATTGCAAGCGAGATATGAAAGATAGAGTATTGAGTTTAACACCAGACGAAAGATAAAACTTTTCTCTACCTCTTTGACTTACTCTCAGCGAGTGCCGAGTCATTCGAAATTACTTTTCAAAGTGAATGTTGATGGATGGCTTATTGGCCGTTCTAAAAAAAAAACGCGTGAAATAAGAGAGGACGACCTGAGCGTTTTACGCTGTATACCTTACACGATTCATTAAAAATGTCAATACTAAAAAATAATATCATTTTAATAAACGTGTAATGGTGAAGTAATGACGAGATTTCTATCAAATTTTAAATACATCATTACTTAGTCATCATTAAAAATGACAAAAATAATTCTCGCTATAAAGTTCAGCCCATTCGTGTACAGGGTAAATTTTGAAAAGGCGCCAGTAAAGTAAGTCGTATTCACGACAAAATTTTCGACATAATACACACGAGAAACGCTGAAATAAGTGACATTATTTAGAGTGAAATCAACTATTTCGTTTACTTGATTTCGCTTGAGAGCCACAGAACTGAATAATATAACAGTTACGTGAGAGTTTGAACTAACTGCGATAAGTTTCAATGTGTTTGTGTGCTGTTTGATATTTACTACTTCGGACGGAACGTGAATAGAAAGCAAAATCGTAATCATTTCGTATTTCGTCGTATGCTCGTTCGGTTGTTCGTTTGCTGTTTGTTTGTTTTTATTGGATTACATTCTAATTGCTTCCAGTTGTCAATCATTAGCAATTATAGTTTAATTCTATCGAATTAATTTACTATTTGTAGATAAAAAACAATCTAGTGACGCGATATTTAGCGCAAAACATTGAAATCTTTTGCTTCCAAGATGTGTTCGACCTGTGGAACTATCTTTGTATGGTAATTATCTCCCATCTCTTTCTGCTATGCACGGTTAAACCTAATCAAGTTGGGTTGAATATAAAAATTTCTCACAATTTATTTCACACGCCTGCAAAAGATAAACGACAGAATTGCATATTCTAACATTTTGCTAATTTCTAAATTATTCGACCGCTTGAAGCTGTCTCATATTCGCGATCGCGATCGCTGTCGCTATCTACTATGGTGTATTCAACGTCGATGACTCAGCTCCCGAGGTAGGGAACTTTATCAAAAAGACTGGTGATCAGATCAAGTATGGAATAAAGGATGGTATCAAAAAGCTAGACGACTAATTTCATTGAATTTGAACGATGAGAATACGGTAAGTTAGCTGAATAATATTCATCCCGATTCTGCATTTCGTTCAAATCGGATTATTTCGATCGAATGCGAAATTTTTCATTCTGTATCTCGATCGAGTTCGAATTTTCCATACATAAGCATCATTCAATCGAATTACAAATCGAAGCAATCCGATTTGATCGAAATACAGAATAGAGGTGATTATCTTAAATAGCATACATTTTAAAACAATATTACAGATTACAGATATTCACTACAACAGTTCACTTCAATGGCTTAAATTATTACAAATGAAACGAAACAGAAAAAAACTATTTTGATATTTGTATTTGTTCTACTAGCATCACATCTCGAATAAATGGTCGAAGTATCTCCAATTGAATTTTAAATAAATCCTCGACGCTAGGTAGATATTAAATTATCTTAATTATTCATAAATACGAAACCAGTCTACAAGTATGAGACATTTTTGTCTCCATTTAAACCCACCCAAACGGCGTGAATCAATCGCGATATTTTAAAAATGTTTATATAAACATATGTGAAAATAAACCGAGCCCTTTACTTTTACTACAGTTGTTTTTTATTTAGTATTCAATAAAAAATGGGAGCACTTAAACTCGCTTTGAAATGCTTTTGATTTTCTATTCAGTAAAACTGTAGAAAAATAGGTTCTATTTCATATTATTACAAGTAGAGATCTAGTAAGCAAAGCGTTTCAGTCGTCATAAAATTAGTCACACCAAACAGTAATCAACTGAAATGGATCAAAATCCTACCCAATCATCATTACATCCAATCACCTGCTTTTGGTAATTTTAACCTTCAGCATATCTGCTAAGATCTCATTGAAACTATTTACAGCACAGTCACGGCCACAATAGTTACCATTTTGATTTTTGGAAATCTCATCTTAAACATTTGGCTTCTCTACAAAGTTTTGGAAATCGTAAAATAAGTATTAAATAAAATTAATAGTTTTCGTTTACAATTTGCACTACACAAAAGCCATGAATAAACGAACGAAAATGAAAACATAAAGAGTAACTCTTGACTACAAGCAACGATTCCATTGCACAGAGCTACACCGAACTTTTAATGAGTGCCACAGCAGTGGTATCGGCGCAGAAAAAGTGTAGTGCCATTGGTAAAAACGATCGATTTCAGTACAACCTCAGCTACACCGGTGTAGTGCAATTTAAAAACGAAAACGACATAAGTCTGAGTGATTTGTTACGAATCTTTATTGATAGCAGTCTAAAATCTTAATCTAGAAAGCAAGTTTTTTCATAAGCAAATACATATTCTGATCAATTTCGAACCCGTGCAAATTGTTCGCGTCTCCCTGCAGTCGCATCAACAATCCTCCAAAAGAGACGTAGGCAGATAGTCGATTAGCAGATTCGGATTGAGCGTCGTCACCTTCGATTCGGTAAACTTTCCCAAACATAACATACTCAAAACTATCAGCCCGGGAGCCTTCAATTTCCGCTGCATTGTATTCCATACTCGCTGATATAAAAAAAAAATGTGTAAGTCTCTATTGTATATTCAATTGTATTGCACTATACCAGGAGTTCCATCCTCGTGTAATGTTGTGGCCAGAACGAGTCGAAACTTATCACCCAGCTCCATTGGGTACAACCACGAATTGATGTCAAGTATCAAATCCATTTTGAAGGATTCAGATTCGCAGTGTAATCTACTACATCGATCAAATTTTTTACCTTCCGGGTCCATATCCTTGACATTAAAAATATCCTCGAACAAAATTCCGGACATTTCTCTGAACTCTTTCTGGCAATTCACTTATTTTGAGGTTATCGAACTTCGCTATTTATGCTCACTTGCTTCGATCTGTTTTTCGAAGGAATAATGGTCAATCAGATGCTAAGAATACTAACTTCAGTTTCATAAAGATAATATCAGTTGGTCAACAGAGAACAATTTATTCCGAGGAATACTGGCAATAGTTTCGCGTGTCGGTCAAAAATGTTTACAATCATTTTCATTTTTTCCCTTTTTTCCGTTTCACAGACCAGGTTGATCCATATCAACGTTGCCAGGTATACCAATTTCTCGGTAATTAGATTTTTGATTATGGTAATTAGATTTAGATTATGGTTTTCAGCTTGGGTACGCATGACGTCGTGGGACCTTATTTGACTTACTTCAATGAGCCCTGATGACATTTTCCTGGGACTTACGTAGCGGAGATTCTGAAAAAATATGGTACAGATAGATTTTTGCGCCGAATATAAAAGTTTGGAAAAATTACCTGGCAACGCTGATCCATATAACCAGGTGTTGTCAAGTTTTAGGGCTGCCAAACATACAAGTTTTTTTTAATTTTCATTTTGTCATTATGACGGCAGTTATGCCGACTATACACCTACACTGAAAATAATTTGCACGCTAGCATCATGTGCAAAGCATTTAAACTATCAGTACTTGTAGAACACATGAAATTAATGAAAACATACACTTAATTCATAAAATGAGTGTAAAACTTGTTGATATTTAGTGGAAGTCATGTTACAGTTATGTGAAAGGCACTTCAAAATGATAAGATATATCGTTACCTCTAGATTGTATTTCACATGAATGTCACATTGTTTTTCATATAGATCTCAAAAGAAACACAGTATTTTTGAATAAAAATTTTTATTCAGGCCTTTTGGCGTACAAGCTTTAGGTGGCCGATTGGCTAAAACTTTTTTTTTTGCTATTGGAACTCGAGTTTCAATTTCCATCTAACGAGGATCGGGGGTCACTTTGTATGTGGCTTATCTCATCATCCATTGTTTCATCGTCGGTGTCGAGTGTGATTTCCGTTTTCTTTTCGTTTCCCTTGTTGATCGTAGTCTTGTGCTCGTTGAGAGTAGCTGTAGATGCGCCTTGTTGTACATTGGTTGCAGTTGCTGGTTGGTTGGAAGGTAAGTTGTTAACTGTAGCTGGTGTACTTTGTTCTAAAGGAGATATTGATGGTTTCGTTGAAGGGGATGCTTCATTTTTGTTGGTGGCTGTCACATGTGTACTGGGGTTGCTTGGTGTTGGTGAAAAGGAAGCACCGTTGTCCTTTAGTGTAGTTGTCTCCTTGTCCAGTTTATCACATGGCTTACCGTAGTGAACAGCACTTTGGCAATTTTGACATGTGGCCATCTGATTGTCATAGGTAACAAGTTACTTGCACAAGATTCTTGTATCCTGACCGAAAGTCACATAAGAAGGTATAGGCCTCTTCAAGCATATTCGTAACAAACGTACGCCATTTAGAATACCGGGGAAAAAATTCTTCCACTTTTCGTTCTTGAGGGAAGATCATGCACACGCACTATCTTCCATATATACTGAAATGATGTACTTAATGTTTTCGTGCTTCACATATTGCACATTGTTATTGTCTTTTGCGAATTGAATTGCATCCAACCTTTTATAAAACTGGATGTAAACAATATTATTAGTCTTATTGCATTGAAGTGAATGTACACGTTTCATGTCAAGATGCATTTGCTCCTTAAGCAAAGCTTAAAGTTCTCGTATCGAAGGTCGAATTTCGCACTACCTGTAGTTAATAATAATTGTATTCTTTCGTATCGGAGGTAGCTTTTGTTCGTTTGGATAACTCATTTCGAGATCGTTCTATTGTTCACTACACAATACTGTACTTGGTTTCTTCCGTCCTGAACGTAGGCAGTTTTGTTTTATCGACTGACTAGGATGAGATGTGAAAGCGAACTCATGATGAAACACAGTTGACCGAATTCATTTCTGCTGTACTCATTTAAAGTTGAAAATGAAGTATTTAACTCATGTAGTTCGATTCAATAGCGAAACACATCACATCCATAAGAAAAACACATCAAAGCTAAGTGAAAAATAATCTTATCTTGCATCTTAGTGAATTAGTACATGAAATCTTAAAACCAAACAATTTGGTATTGCAATGGAAAGGCACATTAAATTTACGTGCTGTTTGCATATGAATCGATCGTGCAAATTTTTATCAGTGTACTTTGCACAAAGTCCCACATTATCGAAATGACGGAATGAGCAATGAATTCTTACTCGACTGCATGATTTCGCCTGAGCTGGCTGCTGCTCGATGAACCTGATTGACAGTGACATTATAAATGTCATTGAATATTCGCTCATTTTATGAATGTGTTAGTGTAAAATTTAGGCGACTCAAGCCATTTCACTACACTCCAGCTAGAGGAATGGATGATGCTGACTAAGGTAGGCCGTTTTGTTAATTTCCAGCGAATTTCAACAGTTTATGTTGGAATTCTAAGAAGAACTGGTTATTTACTAGTTCTGTATATCCGAAAAACATGAAGATTTAAATTTTTATATTCAGTTATATAATGTTTTCGTTTAAAAATAAACTGAAAATTAGCACGAAAACGTGCAAAATCGGGAAAGAAAAAGAAGAAGACGAAATGACATTTGAGTCCGCATCTTCTCACTCAATTCCGAATGATTTCCGAATCAACCGGTTGTAGGCGAAATTCATTCGGAATCGGTTGTTGCACTGGAGTTGGAACTGATTCGGAATTCCACATGATTTCCACATGGAATTCCGAATGAAAATTTTTCGCCGATTCGGAATCCATTCGGATCTGATAATGTGGGGTGTGGCACAAATCAGCTGTTTTTCAAAGAAGGGCGAATCTTACAAAAAGAATGCAAATCGAGTTTCTCTCTCCTACCAATAAATGCTTCAAAATCCAGTCATTTTGCTTAAAAATTCGGATTCTACAAAAATCAAAATCTTAGTAATACAAAGAACTAGCAAGGGTGAAACTGTCATTCCATTTGTTTACGTAAGCTTCGCCCTCCGTGTTCCATACCAACAAACAGGGCGATACTCAAGAGGAGAGTCGCTTAACACAAACTAGGGTAACAAAGGTATTTTGGCCCACTTTAGGAATGATTTTATTTTGGCCATCTTTATAAAAATATCCACCAAATATTGTAATATCTTAAAAAACCCCTTCCGTAATTGGTAATTTAATAAGATTAGCTTCAAATTGATGCAAAATGAGTTACTTAACATCGATAAAATCCGATGAAATCGATAAAGTTTGTTAGGTGGGCCAAAATATATGAAGTGGGCAAAATACCTCTGTTACCCTATATTGTGCCTCTAAAAACACGTGATATACTGTGAGCCTAATACCATGTTTACATTAGCGCTGATATCAAGTGATATACGGATATACTTGATATCCGATGATATCATGTGCGATATCACTTGATTTGATGTAAACGCGTCTCCCAATTTTGGCATGATATCCGGGATATCATATAGGATATCATGTCGAGTTGTCAAAAATCGCAACTAGCAACACGGATAATGGCATTGAACGCACTAATTTATGAACGTCACTTTGAGAGTGACAATAAACAATCATTATAATTTCAAATTATTCAACGACTACTGGCGTTCGGAGACCATTAAATGCAAGACTAATATTATTGACATTTTATCTAATGAGTGCTTTCAAGATGACAACTTCATTGTCAAACGATATCATTTCATTCATATGTGAACACTTTGATGTGATATGCATATCATCTCGTTATATCAAGTGATATCAGCGCTAATGTGACATGGTTTAAGTGTGTCACTCTGTGCCCCATGAAACAGCTGGAAACACTGTTCTTACACAGCTAGTTTATGTCAAGATATCGAAATTTATTTTTTTGGCAAAATTGATTTCATCCATTTCTAGCTTAGCAGCGAAAAGAGAAAAAAATCAATCACTGTTTATTTTACCGTTGGCATAACAATGATTAGCAGTGCAACTGAATGAGAATGAAAGTGCCAATATTGACAAATGCACCAGCGCATTGTGATAATGTGTGATTGGCATATTGTTCCAAGCGTCCGCCTTTTGGCGATACTTCAATTGCTAGTAAGGAAGGGCGAAACTATTTATTATCTTTATTTTAGATGATTTCCGAACCTTTTTCTACTGAAAATAGTAAATGAGACGATTAAATTACTCGCAGATTTGTCTTAGTCGCGAAAACGAACCCATTCCACAAAAATTCACAAGGACGTAACTTCATAATTCACACTGGAAGCATAAAAGTAAAAAAATCGGAAAAGGGCGAAACTCTATGTATGATGATTTATTCAGTGGATATAGAAGGAAAGTGGTAAAATTGGCATGGCTTTTGAAGATAAACCAACAATTAGCGGTCCTTACAAGTGACAATATTATTGTCAATCCAAAGTATTGTCAATACCGTCAATCCAATTGACTTGGTAACTTGAGTCCGCATTTTTCGAACAAATCAAGCGTTTGAACGACGACACGACCTGCCACTCGTCTATTAAAACTGTATCGTAAATTTAACTACCCCTCAGTAACTGGTAATGTCAAAACGTAATCCGTTGAAAAAATGTCGAAACTGGCAACACATGTTGATAAATTATTGATTTTAATTAACAGTTACCGTAACCTTGGTTACTGCGTTTTGAAGACGTTAGAAATGTAAACAAAACAAACTGTAAATCGGATATTTTAAAGCGAATAATTAAAATGGATTTTCCGAGTGGAGAATCCTTTTTCCGTGGAAACTGCTTCAGTATCAGAGTAGTGGATCGACTAGTCATTCGGATTTGATAAAAGAATTTTTCTGTTGTGAAACACTCACAATTGAACGAACGAAGTTTTCTACGGATTTAAAATCCTACATTCAAGTCTGAGTTATGGATTTATTTTCATGAATTGTATTGATATGCTAACATTTACAGTCAGCCCATCGATAAAATAATTGGGTTAAAAATAATGTGAGCTGTGAGTGTACTTTCTATTTGCAAGCGATAATCAGTGATCGTAAGACGACGCAAAAAACTTTAGAAAGCTTGAAAGTCGAACAATTGCTGATAGAGAAGCGAAAAGAATTTCCTAATTATACTTATAAGAATTACTCATTATTATTATAAAATCAGTGTATTGCATTTATTGTCAGAACAAACCAAGTGAGGGAGAAACATTTTCTTCAAGCAAAAATATGCATAAAACAAAAAATATCTGGTAACTTAAAAGAACTATCTTTTTCGAATTTTATTAATTATACTATTTTTCTTACGTAACTCTCATCTTGTGATTGAAGGCAGGCCCGTACTCAGGATTTCGTTTCGGGAGGGGCCCAACAATAAAAAAATAATGTTACTGAAGATTTCTTATTTTCGGTGTGCCTTTAACGGGTGTTTTTAACAGACACTTTAAACTTCTCCACTGGAACTGATATTGGATTACATTTCATTACGTTTACTGTCTTGTTATTTTTGTAACACATGTCTGAGACATTCTAAATAATTATATGTTTTTGATTTCGGGAGGGGCCAGGGCCCCTCGGGCCCCCCCTCTGGGTACGTGACTGATTGAAGGTGCTATCAAAAGTATTGGTTTTGTTTTTTAGCCATGCATCGATTGTGGCACAATGAATTAGGTGATGATACAGTTGCTTTGAATACGAAAGATTTTATAGAAAAAAAAACATAACGTGGAATTTAAAAGTTGCTTATGTTTCCTTTTTATTTATTTTACTTTCTTTGTCATAAAAATATTGATATTATAAATCCGTCTCCTGAGCTTTGCCTCTGTAATGACTGTTAATGTCGTACTTCAGGAGCACTGCAATGAATAGAAATGAATCTGAATAAAAATATATGCAATAAACAGGTTGTTCAAGATAATGTTTGGAGTGTTATGATAGTATGTTTACATACAAAAGAATTAATGTTCTCAAAATACAGAAACAAAATTGAGGCCCTCACTTTAATCGTACTGATGATGGCTGTAGCATTTCACTGGTCTACATTCTCGAGTTGTTCTCAGGAATTCACTGAACGCAGAGGGAACCAAATTAAAAACTTATGGAACGATTTCACAACTTTCTCAAAATTTTTGTTAATTTATCCTGGGGATCCTTGGTAACTAGTTCATAGCAACTTAAGCAGTGTTGCTCGAGAAGATTATTTATATCTTTATCAGGGGGTCGCTATATTTTTGGTAACTGGCGGTAAATCGTTAACAGACAATTTTAATGCAAATTTGTATTCGGAGTGCCTGGACGTGTCGTCGGTTTGAAGCTTCAAATATTGCAACTGAACATTGAAACATTGAGAGAAGAGTTCATTGCACATATTTGATCGTTTCTTCTCTGGAGAGAAAGTATTGTCGGATTGATGAGCAGTTTTGATTTTTTGACAATATTTTCGTCAATCCAATGAAGTTTCCATTACATGATCAAAAGTATTGTCAATACTCCTTGTATTGACAATAATATTGTCTCGTGTAAGGGCCGCTATTCATCGACTTGATCTGAGAATATACGATAATTTCTAAACAGGATTGAGCTTGAGCGACCACCCCTGGTTGCTACTCCGTTACTGATCGGGATTAGCTGAAATTGTACAAGGAATTTCTAGACGATCCAAAATGGTAAATCATCCTTCAATGTACTTCTTCTGGTAACCCCACAATTCATTGATGAGTACCGGCGCTGACCAGGCCCGAACATGGATAGTCTAAGGAATGGGAAGAGATGTTAGTCCAACACTTGTTGTTACTAAGGGTGGCAAAAACTCGCTCATAAGATTTGATTTTTTCTATTCATCAGCTCACCACATGATTTACGATGCAATCCGAAAAATGATGGTAAAGATGGAAATCAGCGCGAATCTAAACAAACACACTCACCTATACAGAGCACCGCTGACATCAAACTATGATGGTATTGATGGTTCTAAGTTTTGATTTCATAGCATTTAACTCTCATTCCTAGTTTTAAAAAGTGAGTACTGAGTTTGGCATCACCGTGCCGAGCTACACCGGTGAGTGTATGCTTAAACCACAGAGTTGCCAACACAACCCAGATTTTCGGTTTTGTTTTTGCTGGTACTCAAAACGAACACGAGCATTAATGTACGAAAACAAATGTCGAATTGTAGTATGATGTATACCATAAACGATTGAATTTCATGTCTCGAGCTAAACACAACTGGATACTGAACCGAATGCGTTTTCCAGCATACGAGAACAAAATTGAAATGGCATCGATTCGAACATTGGCCGCCCATGGCAACTCTGGTGGGTGGGGAATACAAGCGAGACAGTGTCATAAGAATCTGATTCAATCTGTTGATGTACAAACACATCAAATCACAACTCACAAATCGTCTCTCAGTGGGTTCTAATATTTGATGTGCACTCAGCGCTCATCTGCTGATTGCTTGACACTACGATGTTGAGACGATGTTTTCTCTAAACAAATGGTTACCCAGTTACTCAACTCGTTCAGCGATGCTTTTGAAACCGATTTGCAGGTGAGCTGAACTCGGTGATGATGAAGTACTGAGTTGATTATTGCCAGCCCTGGTTGTTACTAGAGGCGGTATATACTACTGCGCACTCCACAAGTGTCACGGGAGAAGGATATTCGTTAGTAAAAATTTCAGTATTGGTATTATTCGCACGCGACTCAGTATGTTCCGGTTTTAAGATGCTCGGATGCACCACTAAACTCACTGACTTCCCGAGAGCATGTTTCAACAATATCCTATATTGAAGTCCCGGGAAGTCTTGATTCACAGCTCTTATTCGAGGAAACTGAAGAAAAATTTGCAATACTATCGCGTAAAGAATAAAAACTCCCCTATTTTTAATAAATGAAATTACGTGATACAAAATAAACGAGTGAATAGGATTTAGACAAAATAGTTGATTCATTGCATTGACATATTCTAAACAGTTGTTATAAAATTAATTTAAATCACCAAATAAAGGTCAACAGGTTTCACACGCGTCTTGATTTTGTATTAATTCCGCTTTATTATTTTGATTATTTATTAAAATTATTAATTGATTATATTGGTTGATCTGGGCAGCCGGCTACCGAGAAAAATATAATTTATTGTTTGAAGTTATAATATCAATTGTTTTTTTTACTATGTATTCAATATACCGATATGTGTTATCTCTGTTATTAATTTTGTATTATCAACAGATTTGCGCAATAGCTTATTTTTATCATTCAATTTATAATCCTGAAAGGCAATCAATAACATGGAAGAAGAAAACATTCCAAATAAAACTTTTCTCCTAAGCTAGACGGAAATTGATAGGTTGAATGAAGAGATAGTTTAGTAAAATAGAGTAATCAGAAGTGAAACATTGAAAATATCTGATAACTGAAAGGAAAACGAAACTCCGGTAATTGTCGCTTTTATGACATGGAACCAGGAACCCAGGATTGTATGGGTGCGTAGTGCTGCTATTTTGGCGCGCACGAATTTCACATTTCTCTCCCCTACTTCTATGTACGAGATTCGATTCGGACTCGCTGCCCGCATAGCGTTTTGGCTACCTGAGCAGCCATGGCCACCAGACGGCTACCAAAATTGATTTATAGACGGTTGTCAAATCCAATTTGACAAAACAAAATCGCGTGTATCTTAGTTAGCCGAGCGTTTTCATCTTCTCACCTTCGCTGGAAATGTCAAAGATTTCGGTGGATATGGTTGTATCGTTTGAGTTGTATATCTGGTAGCGGTGAGGCAGTCGGTCACCAGAATGTCTGCCAGCCATATTTTTCCAGCCATCTGGCAGCCATGCGTATGCGGGTGAGGGCGCCATGTTTGCAAAAAACTATGTTGCCAATGTTTTGTTCGGGAAATGTGAGAGCTGGATATCTTGTTAGTATGATGTCTTTGTTTGAATGTGATGTTTAATTCACGCCTTTTTTGAGAACGGCCAATAAGCCATCCGTCAACATTCACTTTGAAGAGTAATTTCGAATGACTCGGCACTCGCTGAGAGTAAGTCATAATAGTAAACGGCAGAGAAAAGTTTTCTCTTTCGTCTGGTGTTAAATTTAATACTCTATCTTTCATAGCTCGCTTGCAATTTCTTTCTAAAGTGGAAGTTGACAGATGGCTTATTGGCCGTTCTCAAAAAAAAAAACGCGTGAATTATTCTCTCCATTGATGTTGAATCACAAAGAGTTAAATTACCTAACAGTAAAAGTTTTATTCAAAAAGCTAAAAATAAGTAAACCGCATTAAGCATCGAGATTTCCTAATGTAATAGTAATGTAGAATGCAGAATGAGTGCGTAAATGCTCATAAAATGCATGTATTTATCCGCGCATTTACCACAACCACAGTAGCTAATGGAGTAAGTACACCCGTTTCTCACTTGAAGCGCTGTCAGTGGAGAATCTAGGTTTATTTGATTTATGGCTTGAGATTGAATTAATAGAGAAGGCCTATCATAGTCTCTCTTTGTTTACTTTCTCTTTAACTTATTACAATAGTATTATACAAAAAATTTCAATATTTTTATGTTATATTAAGAATAAGATCAACTTAATGTATAATTCTCGAAAGAAAATGTAAAGAAAACTGTCATTTGTATTTAGACCCTTTACCAGTGAAGGAAACCATTTTTCGGCATAATGGTGTTCGGATATTTAAAAAAAACCCTTATTTTTTCGTTTGTTTTCATAACAAAAAGTGTCAGAGATAGGGATGTCGGAAATTTCGAATTACTCGATTATTCAATAATCGAGTATAATTTTGAAACTAATCGATTGAAATATATTCGTTTATCTTGGCTATTAATCGATTACTCGATTATTCATTCGATTATTACTATGGCATTTTTTAAATTATTCGATTAGCTCAATAATCGAATATTAGTTTTAAGCTATTCGATAAAATATTTCTCGATTATCTGGGTTATTAATCGATTACTCGATTAATCGATCGTTATTACGACACCCCTAGTCAGAGACAGTGTCATCTCCATTTACATTAGTAAAATTTCAGGAGGCTTAAAAGTTTGTAGATAGTTTCGTTTGAAAATTACAGTAAATACATACAAATACATACTTTATTAACAAGAATGACTCCTGATCTGAATATCGATTTCGAAAATTCTGCTCAGCAGCATTATTCCGCACACAACCCAATAGAACAATATGTTCTGTTATCAAAAAGTGCCAAAGGAGCAGCTTGCCTAGAACTGATTAAACAAGTTCTGGAAGCTCCGGGAGTACACGTTTTTGGAGAGCTCTTAGCAATGCCCAACATTTTGGAGGTAAGGCGTAGTTAATTTGTTTCATTTTTTCTACATTCACGGTATTCCATACAGCTTCAAGGAGGACCGAATGCGAACTACTACAACACATTGAATTTATTCGCGTATGGAACCTATCGACAGTATTTGGAAAATCAGGCTCAATTAATAGCACTAACTCCTATCATGAGAAAGAAACTGCAACACTTAACGATCGTTTCACTGGCTATCAAAACTAAATGCATTCCGTACAAGGAACTGCTGACAGAGTTAGACATAAAAAATGTACGCGATCTGGAGGATATGATCATCGAAGCAATCTACGCAGACATCATTCATGGTAAATTGGACCAGAAAAACAAACAGCTTGAGGTGGACTATGCCATCGGACGGGATATTAGGAAAGGTGACGTAAATGAGATCGTTGGAACATTGCAAGAGTGGTGCGATTCCTGTGAAACCATTCTTGCCTGTTTAGAAAACCAGATCCACCGTGCGAATTCGGAAAAGCAAAAGCGTTTAAAGCACAAGGAAGTAATTGAATCAGAAGTAAAACAAACATGGTTTTCAAAACGTATTGTTATTTAAGCACTTTGATTTTGGTTTCAGATAACTAATTTGAAAAAGTTGATAAAAGTTCAGGCAGGAAATGATTCCGACGAAGCGATGGCAACGGATTCGGGTCGTGAAATGGCTGTTGGTAATTCTGATTCACGTAAAAAATCAACAAAATCGAAAAACCTGAAAGTTAGCGGTAAGTCGTGGTTTAAGAATTTCTCATGAGCAAAATGATTTCCCGCAGTGTGCGTGTGTCCGTGTACTATTTCTTTCAATTAAAATCAATAATCCATCGTTTAACAAACCAAACAAAATAAGATTAAATAGTATTAACAGAGAGATTCTTTTGACCATCAACACGATAAAGCCTTTTATTTATCTTGCGTTGGTTATTTGCGGTGCACGGAACTCGGTAGCAATTGCTGAAAGAAAAAATATCCTTGTAATAACAATCCTTTTACATGAATAGGTGTTGCCAAAATGCTCTCGAGACAGATGCCCTAACGATACTCGAGAGGAAAGACAGTTCTAACTCTACTTTTGGCTGTTTTAAGATGGCTCAGTTTTTTTTCAGTTTGATTTGAAATGTCGTTGTAAATAAAACTATATGTGTATGCAATCTCTATTTTCTGTGTTATTTTTGTGTTTAGTATTATTCGTTCATTCATGGGTTTCTATTTTTATAGACTCGCAATAAGAAAAGAAACTGCCCTATAGTTTATGTAGCATCGCTAGTAACGAAGATAGCCTCATGGAATGGAAATTTTTATGTTGTTTCGTGAAAAAACTATTCGGTCATTTAATAAATATGGAAACACTTTTTATTATGAAAATCAATATATATTTTATTCAACTCCGTTAGCATTTCCCTTAGATCATATAATAATTTATTCAAACACCGGTACTAGCACGAATACATTTTTTTATATAATTTGAAATTGTCTTTAACTTTTTACTTTTTTATTTATGACTTCTGGTCAGTCAGTATTTTTTACTTTTTTTCGATTTTTTTAACGATATCAAACTAACTAGAGATTATAAGAGGAGAAAGAATATGAAATCATAGAGCCATAGTACTCAAGGAAGAGCAAGGATGTGAAGAATAAAGTGCGGAAAAGTGAGACGTGACAAGGGTCATTTAAGTAAGCAGAAGGCTTCTCGTATCTAAACTTTTACCTTCTACCAGAGGAGTCGAACTTAGGCATCTTAGCGATACGAGTTATCCGAGTCTCTGATATGTCAGAAAGTAAAGGCAAAGGTCGTTTGTCATTTACTGTCCGAACCGGTAGAAGGTAAAAGTTTAGATACGAGAAGCCTTCTGCTTACTTAAATGACCCTTGTCACGTCTCACTTTTCCGCACTTTATTCTTCACATCCTTGCTCTTCCTTGAGTACTATGGCTCTATGATTTCATATTCTTTCTCCTCTTATAATCTCTAGTTAGTTTGATATCGTTAAAAAAATCGAAAAAAATTGTCTTCAACGTGTTAATGCAAATGAGTCAAAATAGTTCAGTAGACAGTCCGCTTTCAACTGACTAGTGAAGAAAAAACAGCTCAAATGATGAAAGTGAAAACACAACAATAATTTTGCTGCGGCTAGCCAACAGCAATCGTTTAAGAGACTTCATGCGAAAACTTGAGTACCTACAATGAATACTTGAAATATTTCTGTTATTATTATTATTATTATTATTACAACGTTATTTTATTTAATTAAATTAAAAACATAAAAAAGTTTCCTACATATGATAGTGTTTGAAAATAAAATATTCTTGATGTGAAAGTCTAATGCCGTTTTCGTTTTTGAACCTACACGCGAGCGACTCTGATTCCGAGTAAAAAGAGCACGTGGTACGTGCCATAAACAACAACTCATAAAAAAAGGAAAAAATACACAAACTCGCATGGATGCGTGGTGCGACTCGAGAAAAATTTCAGAACGAAATAACGCGATTGGAGTCCGATCTAGAGCGACCTCAGGTTGCTAGACCAAACATATCAAACGTTGTTTGGGCGACTCTGGGTCAGCTTTCGGGCTGCTCTGATCAATAAACGAAAACGGTATAAGTAATTGTACACATCTAAAAAAATTATTCACATAATCAATCAGTTAACATAATTGAAAACTTCATAATAAAAATAGTTGCTTTTGGCTCCGATTACAAATGATTCATACGGATCCACAACGACCTTATTAAGAACCGCAACTTCCCTGGAAATAAGGAGTTTATATTTAACTCAATACTTACAAATATGACAAGCAATACCTTTCCTGGTGCAGAGAGTTAACGGAAACCACTTGGTACCAGCCTTTTCCAACCAACGGAATGTAGCCCATTCTAGAAATGTCTAAAATCTGTTGCGCATCTCCAGTATTAACCAATGTAACAAACGTTTCGAATCCTTTGAGCTCCCTGAAAATTACCAAAACGTTACCACTAACCACGGTTTTCAATTGCCCCCTCTGCCAAGTTCGACTCTTTCTCATGTGCATCAGTTTCTCGTATACAATGAGGTGACTATTTGTTTTGGATTCTTGTATCGCCACGTTCACATCTTTGTATGTCGGGGACACTGGCAACCATGTTTTGTTAGCAGTCGAAAACCCAGCATTTTCGCTGTTATCCCACTGAAATGGTGTCCTTTCCGGATCTCTCGTCGTGTATTGGTACTTATCCGGACCTGCATTACAAGCGGCCGGATCCACTGTATCGTTGTACGAGATCCAGACGTCCGTCATTCCGATTTCTTCACCCTAAAGGAATTAAGTTCAAAACCATGATTCAAAATTGTGATTTGAAATGATGCTATGGAAATTGCTATTGGGCAGTACTTGTATTGAGTTTAAATTTCACGAACTTAGATGAACCCAAATATGAATGATCCTAAGATTCCATATTACTCTATTGAATTTTTTCTGGGTCCAATCTCCGGTTCCGGAATTACAGGTTGATAGGCGGAAAAATTTTAATTTCAAAATCCTGTTTCTATACATGACAATGTAAAATCAAACGAAATTCTTTTTATAGTGCTTTTTTGTTAGTTGCAGTTCAAAAATTCATAAATCTGGGCCCCAGAAATAGTGAATAACCGAACTTAGATTCAATTTGAAGTTGTACCCACGGATTCCCATCTGTTTCTCAAAAGAAGTTTGTTTCTTTTTCTCATGTTATTTTCTTTATCAATATTGTCTATAAAAAATTCGAAAACATCATGCTGTAAACAATGTTGCGGCTCGCGATTAAGGTTCGTTTCCAATAGTTACCCCATTTAAAATTCTAGAAGAGAGCAGCTTTGGTAGCAAGAATGGGTTGACTCAGCAAGCAGTGATGCGGTGGAAAGTGACTCAGTAGAAGAATTCACTATTACTCTGACCAACGAACGAAATTTTGGTTTATATAACTTTTACGTTTAAGTAAACTACATTCAAATCATTAAAAATATTTAGATGTATTGCGCCAAGTCACTCCTTACCTCTTCAACAAAAATTAGGGATAGGTTACTAATAATTGATTGTAAAAATGTATGCACCGGAAACATCTTATTTCTCATCAATATTTCGGAATGAGTTCTGCTTGATATTCGCCGTTGGTTATCGTCCAGTGGCAACACCGCATCCGTTCTTCGAGATGAGCCCGAGTCGAGCTATAAAAGAGGAAGAGGCGAAATTCTCTGATATAATTTTGACACTAGTATGGTTCGGAGCGTAGGGCAACGACGCGCGGGTGATTGAAGGATCAGCAAAAGTTACGATCGGGCTTTCTAAGTGTGGAGGTGGAATCACGGAGTGGTGGACTAAGGTCCTAGTGTCGCCGAAATAAGATCGGAAAAGTGAACGTTAGAGATCGACTTTAAGTGCGATTGTCCGATGTACGTTAAACTGTCTTTCACCTCCTAAATCAAACCCACTCTAAAGTGCATGTAGATACATAAAGTCAAAGTCCTGGGATTACATTCCTTTTGTGGAATTTGGCCTTTCTGTTTCAACAGACTTCGCAGCCGATTCTTAGTGTACAGAATCATTGCATGGCATGTAGATACATATATAGAATATAAAATATAGAAAATCTAGTGTCGCGAGTCGTTAAAGTTAAGACTGTCCGTCAACATACAGTCCCCGTTCTGACCAACATATTTTGAACTCACCATAAGGTGTTCCGTGCCATCGGTGCAAGTGCGAGTGCTAGTGACGGAGACAGCCTCAAGGGAAAAGGACCGCGGTCATTGGTTGGTCCGGCAAATGAACGGTGCGACAGCCATAGCACGTGTTCACTCATCAAGGTATGTCTCTTTCGCCATCTTTCTCGCTCGGAGTGTTCGTGCTCGGGATCGTCAACAGTAGTTGTTCGGGTATCGTCGAAGGCGCCCAACCGTCCGACGGCCGCAACGTGTATGCATGCCAATGTTTTGTTACCTTTTGCGCAAATATAAAGTTTGTTGTACATGAATTTCCAATATACATACGACTTATTTTACTATGGGGCGCCTTTTCAAAATTTACCCTCTGAGAGAGTGATAAGTTTTTGATCGTGAATATCTCCTGTTGTATCTAATGGATCAACATAATTCTTGCTACATGCCATCGGAAGTATGACCACAATTTTATGATAAAATTTTCGGTTGTGTGACATAATCTCAAATGGTACAAAATTATTAAATTTTTCTGAAATGTTTGGTATAAACGAGTATCAAAGAGGATAATTCATAAGGCGCGTTTGCCTTTCTCGTATTTTGAAAGCTCATAGCTCAGTGATCTGTGGAAGGAACGTTGAAAATAGCCTCATTTAAGTTAATGCAGCTACTCTGAACGTACGAGACACCGTCAGCACGATGGCACCGAAAACCGGTAGAAAGGCAGCCAAAAAGTCCAGCAAGGGCCATTCAAAGCACTTTTCATTGCTAAAGATCATCCTAAAGAACTAGTTGAATTTTGTCGCTTTCCTACCATTTTCTGAGTAACTGTTGCCGAAACAAGACACAACCATCTCAGATCTTGTTGATTGTGACATTTCAAGGCGTTTTTTAGTGTCACAGATAGTCATTAAAAGTTAATTAAACTTTCAATATTTCCTTCTTCTTCGTCTTTTCTGGTTGGCGTCACCTCACTTGAGATGACGCGGAATTGATGGCACAGCAACTAAGGCTAAATTGCCAGTTAATTTTCGTTTATAGTCCAATGGACTTTCTTTTCACTTGACTACAAGCGAAAATCTCGTTGTGTGGCTGGATCGAATCGTCAAAGTGCGACTGAAAATCCTTTTTTTCTTGCGAAATACTCGAATTTTCTCCGGACTAACACGATGCACCGTGCTCACCTGTTGAGAGTTTCACTGGAAGTGTTCAATATTTCCTACCACCAGGGATGCCAGGTCATTTTTTTCAAAAATCTGTGATCAAACCCAAAACCTGTCTGTGAAAATCTGTGACCGTTTTTCGTACCCCAATAGCAGTTCAAAATCAATTTGGTGAGCAAAAAAAAAGTCTCACTACCAACACGCTCTGTACCTTTTTCCTCAAACCGCTCTGTACTTTTTTGGGGCTAAACTGTTCTCCTTTTCCAAAATCTGTTAAAATCTGTAATTTATTCAAGAATCTGTGAAAATCTGTGATCATTTTCAGAAAACTGTGAAAATCTGTGTCATTTTTAAAATCTGTGCAGAAAATTCAAAACAAACACAGATTAATCTGTTAACCTGACATCCCTGCCTACCACAAGATTCATCAAGATGGAAGTTAAAATAATTTGCACCGTCACTAACACTAACACTAACACTAACATTCAATTACGAACGGCAATGCGAAAGCGGAAGTCATGATGTTGAACACATCTTTATACTAGTATGGGGTCGTGTGAAAATATGCCATGCGAAACTGGGTTACCATATATACAGATTAATCTTTATAATAATAATAATAATAATAATAATAATAATAATAATAATAATAATAATAATAATAATAATAATAATAATAATAATAATAATAATAATAATAATAATAATAATAATAATAATAATAATAATAATAATAATAATAATAATAATAATAATAATAATAATAATAATAATAATAATAATAATAATAATTATTATTATTATTATTATTATTATTATTATTATTATTATTATTATTATTATTATTATTATTATTATTATTATTATATTTATTAAAATTACTCTTGCATACCAAAGATCGTCGATACATTTGAGACCAGGCCATTGAAATTGTCTCGTACTGAAATTTCGAGAAGAATCAGATATCTTCGAACTTCATAGCTTCAATAAAAATAAACTACAAATTTTTCGTGCCTAGCCTCCTATATTAGCAAATTAAAAAGAAATTGTTTCAAGTTTGGAATATATAGTTGTAGAATAGTAGCTGTTGCTTCAAACTCTAGTAGTGAAAAAGGGGAAAGCTTGCACAAATCACACAATCAATCAACTAACTTATATTCAGAAAAGTGATGGGAGCGTGCCAGTTTTTTCGCATTTACGGCATCCGGTTATGTCTCTGACACTACCCACCCGCCTTTTTTTAACAAAATTTATTACAAACTATAACATTAGACGTTATTATAAAGTGTTTTCTTTTGCTTTAACAAATAAAATAATATGATTAGCTTTCAAAGTGATCCGTCTAATTACTTGGATCAAAAGACAATTTGTAAAACTTTTGAGTTTCGGGTAAGTGGTATTTCGTTGATCGTTCCCCTATTGCCCTGAGAGTTTTATACAGATTCAATGAGATCTAAACTAACTAGTAAGCTAGAGTGTAAAAAGATTTTATTACACGGTTTAAAATTAAAAATGATGTAAAAATCGCAACAAAATTTCTTTTTGACTCAAACTAGTTGAAATGTCTAAATAAACTTTTAGTTAATTTAATTATCATGTTATGAGGGAGGAAAATATTACGAAGAATTCTGCTGCAATGTAAATGAGAATATAAGTATTATGAGAAAGGCATGAGGTGTAGGTAGATTAAAAACAAGTTTTTCTTTTTTTACTTTCTATTTCAGTTCGGTTAAAGTACTGAACTTTAACCTTGTATGCTTTACATATATTTTGAGGAAGTTTGTTCTTGATAGGATATTTGTTATCTGTGATAGAACGAGGTCGATAGTGTTCTTTTTGCCTTCTGCAACACAACAGGAAACATTCGCTACGGTTAACAACGACGTCAAGAACAACGAAAGCAAGCAACAATGTCAATGAATCGATAAACGAAGGCATGTTTAGCGAACCAAAAGGAAACGGGTATCGAAGATTGCAGCGAAAGATCATGAAAATTAAATCGGAGATTCAATGAACATGCCCTCAATTCGAAACCAAATTTAAAAAGAGTCACAAACATATTCAGTTATTTTTTACTATGAATACAAATTTGCTCAATCTATTTTCCAAGTAATTCAGTTTGTTTTTGTGCACAACAAATACTAAGTAATATTCCTTGAGTAATCTTTGAATAAAGGGTGATTTTTAAAGAGGTACAAGATTTGATTTAAAAAAAAATCGAATGGAATCGATAGAACAATCAATATAATCTGTCAAAAACAGTGTTGCAAAAAAAAAATACCAACATAAAATCACCCTTTATTTGCATATTTAATTTTAAAACCATTTTCTCATTCCTAATAAAATTAACTTCCTATGATGTATCGTCCGGGTCGGAGGTTCAGAATATAATGCGCTGGTCTTACAAGCCAGATATCGCATGTTCGAGTTCTGACATTTTAGCATGTAATGCAGTACCTTTACTGCTTTGCTTTTTATGTATGAAAGCTCATAATCGGGATTGAAATGTTATATGAATTTTTATTCAGTCTGTTCAAGCAGACTTCCACAAATGCTTTTTAATTTAATTTTAATTTATGAGCAGAATAAATAAAAATAAAAAGTATAAAGTTGGATCGTATGGATACAATTGCCAAGAAATGATTTGGACACAAATTTTCTTATTGGTTTGACTAACATAATGAACTATTACTAGGTTAGTATAGAAAATTGACTTTTCATATAGTGGCAACAATATTAGGAAAAATAAAAAATCTGCGTCATCAGGGCGCTTTCGCATTTTGCGAAAGTGATTTAGAATGAGTCCAAGTTTCATAAAGCAATTGGACGGGATTCATTTTACTTTAATAAGGCTTGTTCGCGAAAAAACCTGGACGCCGTTAAATACGTGTTTCTCTGGAAGTACCTTACTCTCGCGTGAAATATTTCGCAGATTGATGAACATATCTGTTCATTGTGTGAAATCGATTTGGTGTCGAAAGAAGAGGAACTGCGAAAAACTATAGTGTGCGGCCGCAATGAAAATCAATCAGCAAGAAAACATGCAACAAAAAGCTTGAGTTTCTTGCAAGTACTGCTAATGTTCTAGAATCTTTCGATACACGGTGGACAACAGCCAGGAAGGCTGAGAGCGGAACATAAACGGATCTCAGGAACCATCAGAAGGACGCGAAGGTAAAGAAAATAATGTAGACCAGATCTTTCGGTACGTTATGTGGTTAGAAAAAAAAATGTCTTCAACTTTCGTGCCAACTAACAAGCACCGGAAAGGAAGTCGCTGAAGGTGAAAACTGTACCGAACCGTGATGATAAACCGAATATGACTGCTAGAACTGGGCGCACAAGTTTTACCGCTTTAACGAAGTTTTCCTGCGTTATAATGGACGATAAAACTTATGTGATGGAAGACTTTAAGTAGTTTCCCGTAATATGTTTTTATACTGTCATGCAACGGAACGAAGTAGAGGAGCACTTCAGGACGAAGAAAAAGACCAAGTTATTTGGTTAGACAGGCAATGTGCAGCTATGGTCGAGCAATCCAAAGCTTCATCACTACCGGAACAGTAAACAAGAAAATATATCGTGCAGAATGCCTAAAGAAGCGATTGTTATCATTCCTACGCAGCCTTGACTCTCCCTCGCCAAACCTTGTCACTACGCTAAAGATGTTTTGGAAGGGAGCGTGTAAGTCGTTTCGCCGAATGCCATTTCGCCGAAAGTCGTTTCGCCGAAAGGGTCATTTCGCCGAAAGGGTCATTTCGCCGAAAGGGTCATTTCACCGAAAGGGTATTATCTCATGCATGTTATGTCTTCTGTATAACTGATGTGGCGCAGCCACATAACCGAAGCCAAGATGGCTCGGTGGCACAAAGCCGCCGAGCCGTCGCCAGCTGAGTCGGCCGCCGACCCGCCGTCGGAAGCGGCGGTCCCTTGCATACAAACCTGTAACCGCCTTGTTTGCCCAGTCTACTCAAAGCTAGGTTTCTTTGCTGTAGTTAGGTCCGAACGAGCGGTAGCGAGGTCGGACAGCACATGAACCAAAACGATGTGACGTAGCTGCATTATATATTTTTTTCATTTTCACTTAACAAACGGAAAATACTACCTACATTTGCCTGGTAGATACACCTATACAATTGCTTTGATGCTTAGTAGCTAATAGTCAACAAGTTTTCTTGGGAACTACAATGATAGGTCAACAAAAAAGAGCGTTAACGCTCTCATCTTTCGTTTGTCTTTAATTTAAATCAATTCTAATCACGAGTTCAAGACGTTTTCAGGATTCGGTGAAATGACCCTTTCGGCGAAATGGCATTCGGCGAAGTGACCCTTTCGGCGAAATGTCTTTCGGCGAAATGGCTTTCGGCGAAATGACCCTGATCCGTTTTGGAATGGTATAAGTGAATCGAGTCCATGTTGCACCGAAAGAGTCAAATTTTTCTCACTGTCCGAAGTTGCGACCTATCGAGCGGTATTGGGCTCTCGTGAAGAGAGAACTCTATAAACAATAAGCTACAACTATAGAAAAATGGACTCTTGGACAAAAGTAGCTAAATCGGTTGGAGAGAAGCAATCAACTAACTATCAGCAAATTCTTTTCATTCCAAATTTAATCTGTCCAAATTTTGTCGCGAACTAGCCTTGCCTCGTTCGACACAGTTAACAGAAAAATCCGCTTACGGTTGGAACGTCAGAAACAGAGAACAATATAGTACAATAAGACGATTTTATAAGCAAGTCTGACGAACAAAATGAACCGTGGCAACTTTAAATCTCTGTGACAACCATAAATTCATCTGTACTGTCTATTGTACGACATAATGAACCGATATTATTTTTCGTCGACAAAATAATTTCCTTATTTTACCTAGACGTATTTGTTTTCAACATTCAACTTCGAAATCAGTATACAAATAAGAATACAAAAAAAAAAGAGATTGCCAATTAACAGGAAAAGGCACTACTTTCGTTTTATGACTATTCGATACTTACATTGTAGCTGATACTGATGCCTGGTAGAGACAAAAGAATCATGTTCATGATGTCGATTTTATTCTCTCCAAATCGACTTGCAACACGATGTTGGTCATGGTTTCCAAGCTGAAATGGTTCGACATGTCGTTTTGAATGTACTTAATTTTACATGAGCTACATACCACCCAATTAGCTACTGCTCCATCGTTGGGCATGTGGTTTATCCAGTATTTAATTGCATTCTCAATATCCTGTGTGGATGAATCTTTTCCCAAATCGGTGATAAACCTGAAGTTGAATGGAATATGCGAACCAGGCACAGTTGCATTCCCGTAGTACTTCATCACAATGTCGATGTTCGAGTATGACTCAGTCATTATGATTCTGGCGTCTCCGCCATTGTCTTTTTGAAAGTTATCTACAACGGCACGCCATTGATATACCATGTCAAAAGTTTCGTTGCGGTCTTGTGTATAAACATGAATAGTGTACCCAGGGTCGTTCGGATCATTAGTGTTGCCACTTATGGGTTCATCTATATAGTTCCCTTCGGCATTTTTATCGATCTCAAACAAAGTCGGAACTGCATCGATCCGATAACCGTCGACTCCTTTTTTCAACCAGAATCGCATAACGTCCTTCATTTGTTCTACGACCTTCGGATTGCGATAGTTCAAATCCGGTTGTTTGACTGAAAACTGGTGCAAATAAAATTCCTTTCGTTTTTCACTCCACTGCCAGGCACTTCCACGGAATAGACTAACCCAATTATTTGGTGGAAGTGGTTTCGAAGGATTAACTGGATTAACTTTTCCCGGATGCCACACATAAAAATCTTCGAATCCTTCTTGGCGACGTTCCGATTTTTTGAACCACTCATTCTCATCACTTGAGTGATTGGGAACAAAATCTAAAATGACCTTCAATCCCAGTTTTTTAGACTCGCCAATCAAAGTGTCAAAATCGGCCATCGTTCCATATTCCGGCTGAATATCATAGTAATCAGATATGTCATAACCAAAATCAGCCATAGGAGATTTGAATATTGGGGACATCCAAAATCCGCTGATGCCGAGTTTTTGCAAATATGGTAACTTCTGTATGATTCCTCGAAGATCTCCGATTCCGTCACCATCACTATCTTTGAATGATCGTGGATAGATTTGATAGAAGGCTGCGGTTTTCCACCAGGTATTATCCGGGGGTGGATTTCGCTTCAGAATTGCAAGAGCGCTCCTGATATCTTGGAATGGTCTTCTAGTGTGAACTAACCCGATTAACAACGGAAAAAATATGATCGTAAAGACTCGATTTCTTGCTAACATTATGATCGCACTGTACGGCAGTACTCGATGAACTGATCTTCGTTTACTGTTTTGTGAGCTCGGTTGCCGTCAACTATCGGAAAATCGAGCGATTACAGGATTATCATATTACACTTTGCTCCATTCGTTTAGCTCCAGTACTGTGTAGCTATTTATTCTACCTCCATGATTTGCAGTGAATCAACAGAATTGTTTGAAAACAGTCTCATTTGCCACTAACGCGATAAGATCTATTTTTGGTTACAAAGAATGAACTTCATGTATCTCGCGACCGGCTTTATTCATTGTAGACAAAATTAGTTACTTGACTGACAATTTCGAGAAGAATTGATAGATTCATTATTGACTCTGCAAAACTATATAATAGAAAAAACCGTTAACTTTTCTTAATAAATAAGTTAGAGTTGTTTTCAATAATTTGGTTCTTGAAATTTCTTAGACGGTAGCCAATTCAACTTATTCATAAATGCTGTTTCTTTCAAGGTCTTTATTGTTACTTAGTGAAACCGATTAATTCTTTATATCTCATAAACGGATTATATTATGTTAATATTTTTTATCATGGTATCATTTAGGAAAAAAGCTTAAAAAATCCGTAAATTTCAGAATTTTTTTTAACTTTGATAAAAATTTTCAGGAGATCTTAACATGTATCAAGGAAAAAACGCATCGATAATTTTCTTCTATGCTTAATTTCGTCAAAAAAATCTATTTCGATATTTACTTACGATTTGATGAATAAAAGACTTTCAAGCAATTGAAAATCTACAGTAGCTTATAAAATCCATCTTCAAGTTCATAGAAAGTTCGGTTTTAGCTCCGTCTATTGCACATTCAAGTGTAACTGTTTACTTGAAATACAACAGTAAACCAGTTTACTTGAGTTAAATTATTTTATTATTTCTTTGATTACTTTTGGTTAACAACAGTGATTTTTTTTTCTTTCGATTATTACCTACATATACTTGACAGTAGGGATGTTATCGCAAATTTTGAATTTAGTTTTTAGCCTTTATGTTTTTAAGTTTCCTAATAATTGACTTAATTTCATTAAAATTCGCCTCAATAATGTCATCTTGTAATAACACTTGAGTTGAATCATATTTCAGTGAGACTTCATTTTCAATAGGACTCACAACGTTCAAATTAAAATTGTGGACATTCTCGAACTGCTGAGTAAGTTTTGGAGCTTTTTCGCCATTTGTAAGAAGTATTTGATTTCCTTCCTTGAGAGTAGGAATTGGTTTCTGAGGTTTCTTAAGAACCTTAGATAGTTTCCAGAAAGGTTTAGAATAAGGTTTAATTTGTTCAACTTCTTTTAGGGAGTAAATCTATGTTTAATTTTTTTTTGTAAATCCTTAACTATGTTTTTCATAGCAGGATCACGAGAACGTTGATATTGTCGTCGACGAACATTCTTCAACCGAATGAGCAGTTGAAGATTGTCATCGATGATAGGAGAATTTAATTTAGTTTGAGCTTTGGGAACTGAAAGATTCCTAGCTTCGATAATGTAATGATTCAAATTACCTATTGCTGTGTCGATGTTCGCAGAGTTTTCTAAAACAATTTCATGATCCACATGATTTTCAATGTGAGATCTGTAATCCATCCAATTAGCACTTATTGGATTAATTATAGCTTCGTTGGAAAGTCTGAATGTTACAGGAAGATGATCTGAGTCAAAGTCAGCATGGGTAATCGGTTCACTACAAATGTGACTTTGATCTGTTAGAACCAGATCAATAGTAGAGGGGTTTTTCACGGAAGAAAAACAAGTCGGATTACTGGGATGAAGAACTGGAAGTAACCAGCTGAGAGTTGATTATGAAGTATTTTACCATTGCTGTTATTTTGCCTACAATTCCACTGAAATGAGACTGTTACTTCCGGAAAAAAAGTAGAAAGCTCAGTTCGGAATGCTTTGAAGTCGGAAATCATCACCGTCACTGGAGGCATAGATTGTTGTTGCTTCCCAGAACGACAAGCGTCCATTTTGGGAATTTTCTTCTATGTCGCTACAATCGGATTCAGGTAGAATCTCGTAATTATTATTATCTTGTGTCTTTTATTTTTACATTCGGATACTATAAGATCGTGAATGTTATTAGAAAAATGTTGAATAACAGATTGTGATTTATTCCGTATTGAATTATTTTTAGCCTTAGGCTTGTTGCCTTTCCGGTTGGACGCAGACATTTTCGAAATGAATGAAATTTGAAATTAAGTTAATGTTAACAGATCGGCTGAAAAGTTCGTATCGTTTCTATGAGAGGGCGCCACTAGAATTAAATCCATACTATTTTCAGTTAGTACCAACCTTCAAAAGATACGTGTATAAATTTGACAGCTGTCTGATTATTAGTTTGTAAGATATTGCATTTTGAGTGAAGCTACTTTTGTTATTGTGAAAAAAATGGAAAAAAAGGAATTTCGTGTGTTGATGAAACACTACTTTTTGATGAAAAAAAGTGCCGCCGATACCAAAAAATGGCTTGATGAGTGTTATCCAGACTCTGCACCGGGCGAAGCAACAATTCGTAAGTGGTTTGCAAAATTTCGTACTGGTCATATGAGCACCGAAGACGATGAACGCAGTGGACGTCCAAAAGAGGCTGTTACCGATGAAAACGTGAAAAAAATAAAAAAAAAATGATTTTCAATGACCGTAAAGTGAAGTTGATCGAGATAGCTGACACTCTAAAGATATCAAAGGAACGTGTTGGACATATTATTCACGAATATTTGGATATGAGAAAGCTTTGTGCAAAATGGGTGCCGCGTGAGCTCACAATCGATCAAAAACAACAACGAATTGATGATTCTGAGCAGTGTTTGGAGCTGTTATATCGAAATAAAACCGATTTTTTTCGTCGATATATAACAATGGACGAAACATGGCCCCATCACTTCACTCCGGAGTCCAATCGACAGTCAGCTGAGTGGACTGCACGCGATGAACCGAACCCAAAGCGTGGAAAGACTCAACAATCGGCCGGTAAGGTTATGGCGTCTGTATTTTGGTATTCGCATGGTATAATTTTCATCGACTACCTTGAAAAGGGAAAAACCATCAACAGTGACTATTATATAGCGTTATTAGAGCGTTTGAAAGACGAAATTTAAAAAAAAACGGCCTCATTTGAAGAAGAAAAAAGTTATGTTTCATCAAGACAATGCACCGTGTCACAAGTCGATGAAAACCATGCTGAAATTGAACGAATTGGGCTTCGAATTGCTCCCTCATCCACCGTATTCTCCAGATTTGGCCCCCAATGACTTTTTCCTGTTCTCAGACCTCAAGAGAATGCTCGCTGGTAAAAAATTTAGAAGCAATGAAGAGGTTATCGCTGAAACTAAGGCCGATTTTGAGGCAAAGGACAAATCGTACTACAAAAATGGTATCGAAAAGTTGGAAGATCGCTATAATCGCTGTATCGCCTCTGATGGCAATTATGTTGAATAATGAAAACGAATTTTGGCAAAAAAATGTGTGTTTCTATTAAACGATACGAACTTTTCAGCCAAACTGTTAGTCTTCTGGAAGAAGACTTTTTTTGGAGTTTGGAAAAGTCTTGATAAAGACTGATTTTGTGGTAGTCTTAATAGAGACTGATTAGTTCGAAGAATAGTTTTTTTATAACAATTTTTATTCATTTATTTTAAGCTTTACGTGGCCGATTGACCCATGTTTTTTTACACAATATTATTTTTTTATTGATGGACTTTCTTCTAGGCGGAGAGGAGCTTCCATTTCCTTCTAGCGAAAATTGGAGGTCACTTTGTCCTTAGCTCATATCATCCATTGCTACATCGTTGGAGTTGTGAGTGGCTTCCGTTTCCTTGTTTTCATCGCCGTCTTGGGTTCATTAGTAGTTGCTGTAGATGCGCTTTGTACATTGATTGAAGTTGATAGTTGATTAGATGGATTGAAACAGGAGCACTGCATTCACTAGTTTTCGTTGTTGAGCGGTTGTCCTTGTTTTTGTTTGAAGATGTCCTTTTCGCAGTTTCAGTGCAAGGTCGAAGAATAGTTCTTTGAATAGCTAGCCTTAAAAAAGGCTGATTAATTTCTTAGTCTTGAAAAAGACTGATTATATTAGAATATCACTCTTTGTATAGCCTTGAGAAAGGCTGACTAATTGTTAGTCTTTAAAAAGACTGTTAGTGATTCAGGTAGCCTTGAAAAAGACTGAAGCCTTGAATCAGTGAAACTCAAGGTAGCCAGAAAAAAATTCCAGGAGCCAAGAGCTATACGAGTGCGGTGCGAACGACTGTTCAACACCGACATGAAAGTTTTAATCTGGAGAATCTGAGCTCAGTATATTTTCATATGTTTCGGTACCAAAACAATGCTTTGTACTTCATTATTACTTCAATTACAAATTATAGCAAGCAATAATCAACTAAAAACACTTAGCTTCTTCCACATTCAAAACAAAACCAACCGCTGCCGGTGATACTGATTATTGCACCAATTATTTCAAAGTCACTTGGTTTTGCCAATTTCAACCAATCATGAGTTGGTTCTATCTTGCTCTTGGTGGAAATTGGTTGCTCCAGAACGAGAATGTCCAGAAGGTTTACTTTCAACGGCGTCAACGAAACTTGTCTGTTAGCAGCTGTAACCTGAGCTTTATTTCTTCACGTTTCGTCTTCGGCTCGTCAGAGCTTAAAGCAGCTTAAATTGAACTGCCTTCTACGACTAGCACTTCAATTCAAACCGCTAAACAGAAGCATTGTTTACACTATTTATGAAACATTGTAATACAGACCGATGTGCATTTCTGACGTAAACGAGGGACGTTAAAGTTATGCACTGATGAGCCAAATGCGAAACGAGGAAAAATCGAGACATAAAATGTGCTTATTGTAAAAACCTAAAAACCCATAAATGCTCAAATCCTGTGGCTAGCATGCATTCAGTATTTGCATTATTGATCAACTTACAAGAGATGAGCTTTCCGATTACTGATTTAGAGTTAGTAGATTGTTTGTGCTCCTAAGAAGTAACTTTACTACTCAATATAAATGTATATTGATTACCTGGGGTTAGTTCAATATATGTAAATAAAACTATAATAACTTAAATGTAATTTATTCATATATTCAATGGCAATGTTTGTGTACATGTAACTTAATGCAAAAAGAACATTTTTATTACTACCATCAGAACTATAATTTTACTGAGAATTAAAGCTGATCCAGCACTAATCAAAACTAGACCCTCATACGGTAGTAATTCCACATTTTCTGAACTCACAGAGTCTCTGCAAAAAATACAAATCAATTATAAGGCCAAGTTATCATAATAAGTTTCCATCAATACCCTTCAGATCTTTTGGACGAAACACTAGCCACTTCGACGCGAAGCTGATTCACGGATGAAACTGAAAAGCTTTGGAACAGATTTTGAACGTTTACTTTCTCTTGCTGGTTAGCTAGATTAACCAATGTGACATAAATCGTGGGCTTAGATGAGCTCACGGGTCCAGAACGTAAAATCGCAAACACGTTATCTCCCAGCGTGCCAGTTCCATATTCAACATTATGGAAATCATCCTTATCGCGTAGTTCCATAAGTCGTTTAAACACTTTGATGTGGCTTTTGGTAGCATTTAATTCACTCTCCACATTGACTGTAGTGTACTTCGGATTTATAGGAAGCCAAGAGGAGGAGCCAGTCGTAAAACCTGCCATTGTTCCGTTGTTCCAATGAAACGGAGTACGTGCGGGATCTCTGGTATACGTTTGGTAATCATCTGGAGAGGTTTGACAGGCGGCCGGATCTTTGGTCTCCGCCCAAGTTAGTTCGTAGTCTGTCATACCGATTTCCTCGCCTTGGTAAGTAACCGTTGCACCCGGCAGCGATAATTCGACCAGTTCCATCAGATCAACCATGTGTTCTCCTCCCATTCGAGATGCTACGCGTCGTTTGTCGTGATTTCCGAGCTACAGAAAAAACAAGAAATGTATATGGTGAACATGTATTCATAAACGTATATATATATATATATGTATTGTATTATATTATGTTATGTTGTATTATATTATACTATATGTATTGTATTATAGTATATAATATTGTATTATATTGTATGATATTATAATGAGTTATATTATTTGATTTTAATTATATAATACTGCTGCTGTTATATCATCGCGGAGGTACGGAATGTAGGCATCTTTGTTCGTCCAACCACTATAGTCAACATATTGATAAGAGATAGCTTATGTCACTATAATTGTCAGTTTTAGCGCATGAGTTGACTAGCGGAGGGAGATGAAGGATGATAACGGAAACCCTTCTATAGTATGGTATATTGTATTATATTATATTATATTATACTATGTTATATTATATTATGTTATATTATATTATATTGTATTATGTTATACTATATGTAATGTATTATATTAAATAATATTGTATTATATTATATTATATTATAATGAGTTATATTATTTGATTTTACTTATATAATAATGTTGCTGTCATTACTTCGAGGAGATACGGAATGTAGGCATCTTTTCTTCGGACAAACACTATAGTCAACATATCGATAAGAGATAGCAGTTTTTACTATAATTGTCAGTTTTCGAACATGAGTGGCTAGCGGAACGGAGATGATGGATGATGACGGAACCCTTCTATAGGATAATATATTGTAGTATATATGTTATATTATGTGATATTATATGGCTCTATGTTATATTTTATTATGTTATATTGTATGACGATTTGTGGTATTGTATTATATTAAATGATATTATATTATGTCTTATTATTTTACTATATTGTACTTCGTCACAAATATTATATTATTTTATTACAATGGTGAGGGGCAGGGAGTGCATCAGGGTATCTTACAAGTGAATGACTGGATGATGGAGTGGATTGCCAACCTGAGTCACATGGGAGAAACTTCGTGTTTCTCCCTGAAGGTCTGAAATGAGTAAGACGCGCCCTTCTAACAAACAAACCATCAGGCGGGTTTAAGCTGGTACAGCGAAAATCTTTATTATATGGCTGGATGTTATTGCTGGAAGGCGCCGGGTCCAAATAACCCATTTTGGCCTTCTTAACAGTAATAATATGAAAGCTATCTGATAATTAAATTCGGATCTACTGTAAGTCTACCCGCATACATTGGTAATGCCTTGAACTGATGGTGGCTTCACATATACATACATACATACATACATGTATTCATAAACGTAATTAAACTTACAACCCAGTTTGGTATGTGACCTACAGGTACAGTATTCAACCATGAATCAATAACGGTTTTAAAATCAGCTGCTTTGGAATTCTGGTCCAAGCGCATAATTAGCTGGAAGTTGAACGGCATTTGCGAACCTTGACGTTTGTTTTGATCTTGGAAATAAGTACTAACAATATCCAGACCTGACCATGCCTCGGTCATAAGAACTCGCGTGTCCCCGCCGTTCTTTTTTTTGTATTCATCCATAAGCTCGCGCCACTGGTATACCATATCAACGGTTTCTGGTAAATCCTGTGTGTAAATGTGATTGAGATATTCTGGTCGTAATGGATCATCTGAATTTCCCGATACAGGTTCGTCGTTTAGGTTGGGATTCTCAAACAACCATGGAACTGCATCTATGCGAAAACCGTCAACTCCCTTATCCAACCAAAAGTTAAGAACGTTTTTCATTTCGGTAACCACCTGGGGATTACGATAGTTGAGATCTGGCTGTTTATAATGGAACTGGTGCAGATAGTACTGCTTCCGTGTTTCACTCCATCGCCAGGCACTGCCACGAAAGGCTTCTACCTGAAATGACAATGTTGTTTTGATAGAATAGCTTAATTTTTTCAACAGCAACAAAGTCTGACAGACGGTGGATTGGTCAATGTGGAGCTTCTAACTTTTTAGCTACTGGCTCCAATCAACTGGATGCAATTTAGTCATTCATGAATGAAGTTACATTACGAGTTGTTCTATCTGTTTGTATACATAATTGAATATTTATGAGGACGAAAGATTTCTTACTATCTCAAGCTCTACAAAACAATTTAATTGTTTCACTGTACATTATTTATTCACAAGCGCTTCAACCGTACGTTACAACTCTCATTCATCTTTTTTAATTTAGATCGTCTTCTTCACTCTGGCAGAAAGTCACCATTAATTTAGCTTGAGTTTCATCAAAGTCACTAAACTATGTACTATCTAGTCGAAGCTTTGAACCATTTATGACAATAAATATTTTATGTTATTCCTAATACGAATTTATACACACTGTTTCATCATACTGAGCTGGTTTCAAACAAAGTACGGAATTTGTACTGGTCTGACAAGAATAATTTCACTCTTCAAATAAGGTTTTTACATGGAGTTCACCAAACATATCGATTTAACTATCTTATTCTTCAACAACCCTTGATGATAATTATTTTAAATAGTCTGTTTGTTTCATCGATCTTCATATCAGCAACCTTTCATTAAGCATAAAAAAAACTTTAAATTTTCTTGTCACAGTTTTTCACTTACCCAATTATTCGGTGGATCGTTTCGATTTGGATCACCACCCGGTTTTCCGCTATGCCATACGTAATAATCCTCGTACCCTGACACATTGCGCTCACTGTTTTTGAACCATTCGTGCTCATCACTTGAATGATTGGGAACGAAATCTAGAACTAGTTTCAATCCAAGCTCGTTCTTTTTCTTAACCATATTGTCGAAGTCCGCCATCGTACCGTACTCTGGCTGTATAGCCCGGAAATCGGAAATGTCATAACCGAAATCGGCCATCGGACTCTTATAAATGGGTGACAACCAGAAAGCCTTGATTCCGATAGATTTAAGATAGGGCAGCTTTTCAGTTATTCCGTTGAGATCGCCGATGCCATCACCATTGCTGTCCTTGTAGGAGCGCGGATAAATTTGATAAAACCCGGCTTTCTCCCACCAATCACTAACCCTCAGTTGAGATAGATTTGCACCGAATGCATACTGAATATGCACCATGCACATCAAAATAAACACACAGGAAATATTGTGATTGCTTTGCGGTTTTTTCATTGTCTCTCGTATGGTCATTACCTGTCACACCTGAACAAATCGCTTGTACCGGACTATCTAAACTGCCAGTGGAAAATGTGATGAGAATATATATGGCTTGCGACAGTAGTAATCTAATCATTGAATCAATCAGGCATAATTCAGTATTGTTTACATAGAGATTCAATATTTTATCGAGTCAACATGTGTACCTTCGAGATTGTTCTTTCTTTTTAAAAACTCCTGCGAAGATTGCGAATAACAAATAAATGTGTAATTAGATTGTGGCTAATCCGTGAAATGTTTTCTTAAAGTCAATGAACAAAACATTTAAAGCCCTTCTATAGCTGTCCCAAAATACCGTAACTGCCTGCCGTAAACGTTGTAAAATTGAACATCACCGGCGAAAATTGCAAAATCGAGTTCATACCCATCCCAGAGTTCATCGAGTTCATCCCAGAATTTGATTTTTTTTTAACTTAATTTCTATATCTGTTGTTTGGATTGTTATGCATAAAATGTTCTTCGATCCACTTCTGGATACTTTCATCTAACAATTATCATCAAATATATTTCAATTTGAGAAAGAAGATTATGCAGGGGAACGGGTTTTGTGCGATGGGTAAGTCGATGCCTTTCAAGATGCCCACCTGGGATCGATTCCCAACCCCGCACATAGGACCAGAAAACTTTTCTGGCCCGAGAAGGTGAATGACCACAATGTTAAAACCTCTATAATCGAAACAAAAAAAAAAGATTATGTTGAAAATGCTTTTAGTATGATTAATCAAAGATATTCTTGATTGTAATAATTTCGAAATTTTACCTCTGTAAAATAGAAATATTTCATTGAACAAACTCATTAAGATGATGGTACTTTGCAATGTTCAAATACCAAGTTCTTATTGGCTGTGTGGTAGGAAGCGAATTGATTGAACTCGTCATTATGGCTGAAAAGCATTGTATTCAGCTAGTTGTTTATCCATAACAAATATTTCAAATGGTTCTCATTTGCAGAGGGATTTGCTTCGTTTACTTCCCGTTTTGATTATTATAGTGTAAGCGTAAAACTTTCCCTTAATTCTTTAGTACAAATCAAAAGTTGATTGTTTTTTATTAACTTTTTGTTATGAGAAAAGCTATTACTATTTTTACTTTTTTCATAAATATAAAAAATAGGCATAGATTTCGCTCAAACTTTAGAAAAAAATTATGAAGCCCGGAGGGCCGAGTGTTATATACCAATCGATTCAGCTCGATGAACTGAGCAAATGTCCGCGTGTGTTTCGGTATGCGTGTTGTCAACAAAGAGGTTGAAATCTCAGAGATGACTGGACCGATTTTGATCAAACTAGTCGCAAATGAAAGGTATCCCTGTCATCCTGAATGCTATTGAATGATTTTGAGATCAGATGTTTACTTTTTGAGTTATAAGAAGTTTCAAGTCAAATTTTTTTGTCAATATCTGTCACAATCGATCTTTAAAATAGAATATGTTTTTAGACTTAGATTCCGCATGGTAATAGCTATCCAGCAAGCCATAGATTGTTAAAATCCGTCAATTTTTAACGGAGATATTTATATTTTTGTGTAAACGACTTTTCGCCTTATTCCAGTAGTAAGAGTGTTACGCGCTTGTTGATAAAGCGATGTTTCGTAGCAAAGTGAAACACGATTTTCAATACTGTTTTATGTAATTGTTTGTTAGAACCTAAAAGACCAAGCACCCTTTTTCATGACGTTTCGATTTTAGCACGGTTCGTTTTTGGCAACATAAATTTCAGTATTTTTAAAAGCAAAACAATTTCAAATTTATATTGATTTATACTGCTTGCAACAATAATTACTGGAAGAACACAATTTCTTACACCCTTATACCATTCGAAGAAGTTCGTCGAGATAAGCAGTGTATGAGAAACAATTTCATTATTTTTCTCGGAGATGACCTAACTGATTTCCACAAACTTTGATTCATATGAACAGTCCTATGCTCCCATATAAGGTTTCTGAATTTCATTCGTATCCAACTTCTGGTTCCGAAACAACAGAAAGATATATATTATGAAATTAAAATAATGTAACTCATTTTGCTAGTAGATGACTGATCCGATTTCGTCCATCGAACATTCAAATAAAAGGTCTTAAGGTCTGCTAAAAACTGCTTGTTTTTTTTAATCAGATCCGACTTCCGGTTCAAGAGATACAGGGTGATTAGTGTAAAAAATTCACATAAATTTATCGGGTTCACAGATTTTGAGAGTCGACGACCAAATAAATTTATTTCAGTTTTACCGGTATTCAGTTTTCGTTTCTGGAAGGTACCCAAAAATTTATTTGGAATGCACTACGATGTCTCTAAGGCTATACTGATTTTTAAACATTTCGAATCTAATGAAATGGTTTACAATCCATTAGGCGAACTTATCTGACGTCGGCTACACCGATTTTTGAATTCCGTGGCCGAAAGTATCGAAAATAAAGAAGCTAAAAGAAGGCCAAGGCAAATATCATAAACAAAAACTCAAATTAAAATAAACTTATGGTCCCATACATTTTTTTCCGATTCCGACTTCTAATTTTGAAATTATAAATTCATGGACATACGAACTATTTTTGGTTATGTTGGTCTCTGAATACCGTTCATGGAAGTATCATATATAATGACAAAAACTTTAAAAAGGAATTCTCTTCTACAACTCATGGAGAGCTTAATCGATTGTCATGCATTTAGATCGAAATGAATAATTTTATGGTTTCATACAATTTCTATCTTCGATTCGTCTTACATCGAAGAACATTCACGCAAAAAACATATGCGGATTGAAAAAAGGGTACTATCTCACTGCTAGGTGGATTAAGCATGTTTTGTATGAACAAACGAACAGTTTCTTCTACAAAAAAAATTATTTGCTCTTGTTGTATTATATTATTGAAATTTGTATTCTAGATTTTCTAACTATATTCCGAATTCAAATAAAAAGCCAATTTATTTAGTGAAAGGCTATAGCAGGATAAGCATGTGAAATCTGCCCCCACAGGGAATTCATATTGTTATACCACATTCGATAGGTCATAGAATGGAAACAATTTTCTCAAAGTTTCAACCCTTTAATTGCCATATTGACGATGCTAGGGTGGTTCTTTTGATTTTTATTTTATTTGATTCTCGAAAAAACCTGGCTTGGAAGGCCAGTGTCATATGTACTGAATCGCCATTCGGGACAAACCCGGGAATTCACATGAGTGCGAGTCAAAGGTTTGGTTATACTGAATTCGAACTATTACAAAAATATGCTAACAAGATATATCAATCATACGCTTACAGATATTTGAGATAGTTTTCTAGTTTTAGTTGAGCGTTTTTATTTGCTCTCAAAACTTATCAAACTTATGTATTTCTTTAAAACAAATCATCTATTGAATTTGTACTGTTCGATTGAAATAAAGTACAACATTCAATTTAACTCGCTAGAACTAAGAAAACTTCTCTCAAACTGTACTGTAGATTTTTTTGTTATCACTGAAAAACAATATGCACCTTTCCGTTTGTGGACCTTATTTTGGGGGCGAAAAAACTACGATAATCGATCAAATTTTAATCGCATATTCACGAGCGCGCGGATACACCTTTGTTTTAATTTATAATAACAATTTAAAAAGCAAACATACCTTCGACAAGCTTGTTAACCTCCTTTCTAAATGCCGATAAAAGTTTAACTAAAAATATGAAGAACAAATTTGGATAAAACAGATTAAACTGTTACGTACGATTACTCTTGCTCTCTGTAATTCAATCGCTAAAGTTTTCTATATAGTATTCACTGCTTCGGTAACGTAAATTTCAAAATTCAAGTAAAAGTAAAGCTCTGCCAAAGGGGCTATTCCCCAACATATTACGCCTTACAAGTACTTAGTATTTCTTCACAATAGAAAGGCGCATTGCTTCCTGCAAATGGCCTGTAATGATTGCATTATCTTATGTAAAATTCTGTAAAATTACTTCAAAAGACTGTATTGAATTAAAATGCAACAGACGAAAATGATACAAAAAATCCTTAATAATTGAATATCGGATATCTATTGATACTGATATTGGATATCTCAGAAAACTGTATTTGAACCGAACAGAACTAACATTTTTATTGACAGATAGCTTGGTTTTTATATCTTCGGTGGAGCAAATATGTAGGTACTGTACACAAAACCTATTTCAATCCACCTAGTGGTGTAATGATGCCTTTCTCATATCAATCATATTCTCATATTCAATACTGTGGCATTTTCCGAAATAATTTTCTTCAATTTTTGAATGAAACCAAAAATATTGTTTGTGCATCAAGAAGTATAGCCTATAGAATGAAACAGTTCTCAGATCTGTTAGGTCATCTCTGAGAAGACGAAGGGAGTTTCTCTATTGCATATACTTCCGGGAACCGGCATAATCGAAGTTGTTTCGTATGACCATCAACTAACATGACGTTCACACTCCAAATCAAATTTTTATGTATATTTTACATATTTTTTATGTAAATAAATTTCTCTTTATAAAATAGTTTTTCACCGAGGGTACCAAGGATATTTTATACGAGTTTCGCATCGTACAATAAACGATGGTGTAAATGTTTGTTACATCCGGAAAAAAAAGTTTTTTTTTATAGGAGCATGAAACCTTTCATTTGAACCTAAGATTGAGAATATTGGTTCTACCATTTGGGAGTAAATTGAGTGAGATCCTTTTTACTTTACTCTATAGAAAGGTAATAGAATTGCTGCGAAAACCGACCTTTGATCGGAGCTTTTGATACCACTCGAGACAGCTTGACGAGTTCGGAAAATGACTGTCTGTGTGTGTGAAATATGAATTAAGTTTGAAAATCACTTACGTTCTCTGAGATATAATGGCTAAACCGATTTTCACAAACTCGGGTTCAATTGAAAGGTCTTGTGGTCTCATACAAAATTCCTGAATATTATTTGGATCCGACTTCCGGTTCCGGTGTTATGGGGTAAAATGTGCAAAAAAATGAAAATATGTGTTCTAACTTTTCTCATAGATGGCGCGACCGATTTTCACTAACTTAGGTTCAAATGAAAGGTCCTGTGGTTCCATACGTAATTCCTGAATTTCATCTGAATCCGACTTCCGGACCCGGAAATATAGGGTAAAGTGTGTTAAAACTTTTATACCATCACTGAAAAGGGCGAAAAATCGTTAAAAAAATCTAAATCGACCTCAAATCTTCTCCAATTGATAGTTTTAATCAGAAGACGGTCAAACAAACCGATTTCGGTTATTCTTTTAAGAATCGAAGAAAATTATTTTGAAGAACACCACAGTATTATATATGATAGTATGATTGATACTGAATAATCAATGGAAGAGAGCAAAAACAGAATGAGGATTGAGGATGATGGACAAGCTGTAGACCCACCCACGCTAGACGAAATACGAAAAGCGGTTAGACAGCTTAAAAATGGAAAGGAGGCTGGGAAGGACGGCATCCCGGCTGAATTTCTCAAAGTCGAAATCGAGCGGCTGTACTACGCACTCCACCAAGTAATTGCAATGATCTGGGAAGGAGAGGAAATGCCTTCGGACTGGCTGGATGGTATCATATGCCCTGTCTACAAAAGGGCCACCGACTTAATTGTAAAAACTATCGAGGCATAACACTCCTCAATACCGCCTACAAGGTACATTCTAGAGTTCTGTTCGGAAGACTGCGTTTATTGGCAGAATCCTTTGTCGGCGAATACCACTGCGGTTTCGAGAAGGACGTTCAACGAGGGACCAGATGTTCACCTTACGACAAATTCTCGATAAGTTTCGGGAGTACAACTTGAGAACTCATCATCTGTTTGTAGATTTTAAAGCTGCGTACGACTCATTGAATCGTAACGAATTGTGGCAGATCATGTTAGAACATGGCTTTCCGACAAAGCTAATTAAACTGATTCGTGCGACGCTCAATGAATCGAAATCAAGCGTCAAGATAGCTGGTGTGACATCCGATGCTTTCGTGACGTTAGATGGATTGAAGCAGGGCGACGCCTCTCAAATCTGTTGTTCAATATAGTGCTCGAAGGTGCCATACGAAGATCCGGCGTGCAAAGAAACGGTACCATCATCAATAAGTCTCACATGCTTCTTGGTTTTGCGGATGACATTGATATTATTGGTGTGGATCGTAGTGCTGTGGAAGAGGCTTTTGTGCCCTTCTAGAAAGAAGCTGCGAAAATAGGGCTGATGATAAACTCTATTAAGACTAAGTACATGGTGGTTAGTAGAGAAAGAGGCAGCCCTAACGGTGTAGGATCCGAGGTGGAGATAGATGAGGTACACTACGAGGTTGTTGACGAGTTCATATATCTTGGAACATTAGTGACATGCGATAATGATATTAGCCGCGAGATAAAAAGGCGTGTTGCAGCTGCTAATAGGGCTTTCTACGGGCTCCGTAACCAGCTGAAGACTCGTAGCTTACACACACGCACCAAACTTGCTCTATACAAGTCATTGATACTACCTCTTGTTCTATACGGCCACGAAGCATGGTCGTTGAAGAAAACAGATGTCCGAGTACTCGGCGTCTTTGAGAGAAAAATACTATACTCAATACTCGGCGGCAAAGAAGAGAATGGAGAATGGCGCAGACGCATGAACCATGAGCTGTACCAAGTATACAAAGATGCGAACATTGGAAGGCTTATAAAACACGGCATTCTACAGTGGGCTGGACATGTAGCAAGAATGCCGGAAGAGAGAATGGCCTATGGTGATGTTCAGCAGAGAACCTGGGAGAGGTCGTCGACTGCAGGGTAGAACAGGCACTCGCTGGCTGTGCGCAATCGAAGAGGATACACGCGCAGCGGGAGTACAGAGCGACTGGAAAACGGCGGCTCAAGATCGAGTATCCTGGAAATCTACAATTCGTTCGGTCATGTTCCGAAGACGGGATGTGCAACATTAACACTCAAACGCTCGGGTTGGGATTTTCATCGATTTGTATTTGGGAACAGTTCTGGAAAAATCTGAAATGTGCAAGATTTACTAAAACGCATCAATTTTAATAAACTAATCATTTGGCCAACCATCCCAGAGGGTACTGGAACCGGTTACAAAACTTCTGAAAGACTTTTTTGAAAAGATGCAAAAATGTTATCAGGAAATACAAATTCTATGTTAGAATACGAAATAATCTGGGATGGTTGACCAAATGATTAGTTTATTCAAATTGATGCGTTTTAGTAAATCTTGCACATTTCAGATTGTTCCAGAACTGTTCCCATATACATTTTTAGTTTTTAGATATAATACCCCAAATGGCAAAACCGACTTACTCCAAGGCGATCTGGAATAACACCGGTGTTTTTGGACCATATCAACACCGATTAAGGCAGAATGAAATTAAAGAATACCCGGTTTTTCTGACACCAAATGCATCAAGATCGGTCAAATATTCAGTAGTTACAAATTTTTGAAAAAAAATCGATGAAAATCCCAACCCGAGTGTTTAAGAGTTAAAAGAAAGTAAAGTAAGTAAGTATGATTGATACGAGAACTGAGGTTTTTAGTATATGACTACTATCTCCGATCATTAATCGAAACCGGTAACCAGGATATCCGATATTGGTTTGTTTGGCCGTCTACTGATAATGACTTGCGATTGGAGTAGTTTTGAGGCCAGTTTAAAATTTATATTTCGCCGCTTTAAATGATGGTATAACATTTTAAACACACTTTACTCTATAATTATGGAACCAGAAGTCGGATCCGAATGAAATTTAGAAATATTGTATGGTTCCACAAGACTTTTCATTTGAACCAAAGTTTGTGAAAATCAATTAAACAATCGCTGAGCAAATTGATTGGCTACTATTTCCGGTTGTGGATCGAATTTCATATGTAATGCAGCATGTGGTAATGTTGAATAATTCGGTTCTCATCAAGACTGATTGTCACATGTACCGTGGTATGAATGTAACAGTTACTGGTTTTAGAAGGGATGATGCAGTTTCAAATTCCTCATGATAGAGTTTTTTGTTATGTTTTTGAAAAGTTTTATATTACAAAACATTCTTATGTCTCAAATTTTGTGCCTTAAGTTTAATGCCACAAAAATATTTTTAATAATACTGTCATAATCAGAATTTTACTGAGAATTAAAGCTGATCCAGCACTAATCAAAACTAGACCCTCATACGGTAGTAAGTCCACATTTTCTGAACTCACAGAGTCTCTGCAAAAAATACAAATCAATTATAAGGCCAAGTTATCATAATAAGTTTCCATCTATACCCTTCAGATTTTTTGGACGAAACACTAGCCACTTCGACGCGAAGCTGATTCACGGATGAAACTGAAAAGCTTTGGAACAGATTTTGAACGTTTACTTTCTCTTGCTGGTTAGCTAGATTAACCAATGTGACATAAATCGTGGGCTTAGATGAGCTCACGGGTCCAGAACGTAAAATCGCAAACACGTTATCTCCCAGCGTGCCAGTTCCATATTCAACATTATGGAAATCATCCTTATCGCGTAGTTCCATAAGTCGTTTAAACACTTTGATGTGGCTTTTGGTAGCATTTAATTCACTCTCCACATTGACTGTAGTGTACTTTGGATTTATAGGAAGCCAAGAGGAGGAGCCAGTCGTAAAACCTGCCATTGTTCCGTTGTTCCAATGAAACGGAGTACGTGCGGGATCTCTGGTATACGTTTGATAATCATCTGGAGAGGTTTGACAGGCGGCCGGATCTTTGGTTTCCGCCCAAGTTAGTTCGTAGTCTGTCATACCGATTTCCTCGCCTTGATAAGTAACCGTTGCACCCGGCAGCGATAATTCGACCAGTTCCATCAGATCAGCCATTTGCTCTCCTCCCATTCGAGATGCTACGCGTCGTCGGTCGTGATTGCCAAGCTGAGAAGAACAATAATCAAATAATGCAGAATACATTTTCATTGTCAAGATTTAACTTACAACCCAGTTTGGAGTGTGTCCTGGAGGAACGATATTCAACCATGAATCAATGACAGTTTTAAACTTGGCTGCTTTTGAGTTTTGGTCCAAGTGTATTATAAGTTGAAAATTGAACGGCATTTGCGAACCTTGACGTTTGTTCTGATCTTGGAAATAAGTACTAACAACACTTAGGCTTGAATATGATTCCGTCATCAGTACTCGTGTATCTCCGCCGTTTCTTTTCTTGAAGTCGTCCATCAACTCACGCCACTGGTACACCATATCAACTGTTTCTGGTAAATCTTGCGTGTAGATATGGGTTAGGTAGTCTGTATTCAATGAATCGTTTGAGTTTCCCGATATGGGTTCATCAAGGAAGTTCGGATCTTCAAACAAACACGGTACTGCGTCTACGCGAAAACCGTCAACTCCCTTGGCCAGCCAAAAACTAAGAACGTTTTTCATCTCGGTAACCACCTTGGGATTTCTATAGTTAAGATCAGGTTGCTTGTAGTGAAACTGATGCAAATAATACTGCTTTCGTGTCTCACTCCATCGCCAGGCACTGCCTCGAAAAGCTTCAACCTTAAAAGAGTTAATTGATCAGTTGTTCAACCTACAGTGGATTCGGCCATGATACAATTTTAGTTGAAGAACTTGTTGTAAGAATTGAATGTGATTTAGTTTCAATTTCGAACATTTACATATTTGTTTAAAGTATCACGTTCTTATTTAGTCACAAACTTTTCTTAAATTTTTATACATTTTCAATATAAAACAAATAAATGTTTTACAGATTGGAAACAAAATTAATATGGTAATGATTTGGTTATCAATATAAGCTAACTCGCAATAAGAACAAACAGTTTACCGTTTTCTTCAAATTTTAGTTCCAACTTTTTTAATTAACTCCGTAAACCTCAGTATGAGTGAAATCCGATACAGTCGACTCAATATACCGCTTACGACCAAAATTATAAAGCGTAGTGCAGAATAAGAACATTTTGAGATGAGCAAAAGGGATTCCTCCCCAGAATTCTGTCTAGTGTGTTGCGCATACCTTTAAAAATTATCAGAAATCTTTTCACTACTGTATGCCTTGCGAGAAAGAGTTCAAGACAACATCTGACGAACAGCCTCAAAGTTAAACCAGGTTTAAAATGAACGGTAACAAATAAGCAAACATAAAACTTGGTTCCAATTCTCTAGACCAGTACTTCTCAAACTTTTGCCTTTCTCATATAGAAAGGTTATGCAATCACTTGAAAAACCGACTAGTAAAAATTGCGGACCCTTTTGGAAACATAATAGATATGCGCGGACCCCTACGTCTATTAAATTTGTTCATTAGAAATATATTTACATTCTATTTCCAAAATTGCATAGTATCAACGGGAAATTACACATTAATTCAACATAACGTTTTTATATTGGCAAAAACCATTATTATGTTTGAGATCAACAGAGCATTATTGTGTTTGAGACCAACAGAGAACAGACATCCATGTAGAGATACCAATGTGTGTAAGAAATTTAACAGTAGTTTGGTAAAGTGATCACCAAGTAGCAATTTACCTATAGAGGCGCTTCGAACTGTCCAGCAAACTCTCATGGGCTTTTGCTTTCGACCATACAAAGGTAAGTCATGCGTACGCAACGGTGATGGAATGCCCGTTCTTTGTTACTAAGCGTTCAAAAAAGGTGGAAATGAATATACCACCATTGTAACTACGTAATCCATTAACGTTCAAGCTTCCACATTCACATTTCGTAACGTAAATTTGTAATTAATACTTTTCAAAAATAAAAAGATTCAAATAAAATTTTTCCTCATAATAATTGTTCACCTACCCAGTTATTCGGAGGATCATTTCGATTTGGATCACCACCCGGTTTTCCGCTATGCCATACGTAATAATCCTCGTACCCTGACACATTGCGCTCACTGTTTTTGAACCATTCGTGCTCATCACTTGAATGATTGGGAACGAAATCTAGAATTAGTTTCAATCCAAGCTCGTTCTTTTTCTTAACCATATTGTCGAAGTCCGCCATCGTACCGTACTCTGGCTGTATAGCACGGAAATCGGAAATGTCGTAACCGAAATCGGCCATCGGACTCTTATAAATGGGTGACAACCAGAATGCCTTGATTCCGATAGATTTAAGATAGGGCAGCTTTTCAGTTATTCCGTTGAGATCGCCAATGCCATCGCCGTTGCTGTCCTTGAAGGAGCGGGGATAAATTTGATAAAATCCGGCTTTCTCCCACCAATCACTAACACTTAGTTTAGTCAAATTTGCACTAAATGAATACTGGATGTGTAGGCATATTAAAATAACTGTGCAAAGATGCCGGTAATTGATTACTGAATTGGTCATTGTTCTCGTAAAATTATTATTTTGTGCTTCTCTTGACCGAATCGCTGGTACCAGACTATCTAAACTGCCAGTGGAAGATATAGTGAGGTTATATATAACTTTTTTCCAGTAGTTATTGTCGTATAATCATTGAATCAATCAGTAGTGCTTGAATATTCTGTTTACAAAAAAAACTAATATATCATTAAATCAACACGAGCAGTACGCCTATGCACTTTAGTGACACCCTCGAAGGAAACCGCATCGTTCCGAAAGCAATTGTTTTCCCCACTATGCCCATCAAATCTTCTGATAACGAAATTCATAGTGTAGAAATGTCGGGTTCTCGATAGTTTTACTCATTACACAAAGGAAGTAAACAAACACTTCAAATAAGTATTTGATCGAGTTTCCTTGCGTCGGTAGCTGCCAGGTTAAGATTAAAAACAAACATACCTAACGATTGTATGCGATAGTTCATATCGAAGCAAATTAGTATTCTATTGAGAAAGTTCACTTGGATATTCAATGGACAAAAGTTCTAACACTAAATTTTTTTCAACACTAGCTTCTTTCGGATAACCGTTTTGCCTTTTTCATTTATTTTATTCATGTTGGCGCAATTTCAAACAATAATGCGTCTTTCAATCTTACGCCTGATTAGATTGTCCGTTGTCATCAGTGAATCACATTACCATAGATTTAACAATTGTTGAGCTGATTATTACTGATATGACTGCAAGGGGTGGATCACTTCTGATATATTTAATATATTAACAAAATTAAATAGTATGAACTCTGAATTACGGTTTCTTTTAGTTGCATGTACCACTTCAATGCGTGTGTCGCATTGGCCTTAAATTAACTGCACAATTACTCTTTTCACAATCAAAGTTAATGTGAAAACGGAAATTGTCATTTTTGCGAAATAGCTATATATTAAATGTGAATTTTCAAAGTGATCTTCCACTCGCCGAACTATGCAGGCGAGATGGTACAACAAATGGTTTCTCAAAAGGTAAAAGCATTCAGATTTACGTAGTATAAGAATCCCATGCTAGAAAAAATAAGTAATAATAATGATAGGTTCGAAACTTTCACTTTTTATCCTGTAAGATTTGGTTTGCGTTTGGTAAAGATTTGATGATGATATTTGTTAAGAGACTAGAATATATTGTTTATTTAGAAATTAATGTCAGTGAAGGCTTTGAAATAAAGTTCACATTTTGAGAGTCACAACTATTCATTCATAAGCACATTACTGATAGACTGAAACATTGTTGTTAACCTAAGGATCAGCTCACTTTATCAAAACATTACACTTCTCCCACGTAACGTTGAGTCCGGTAATTAGATCCTTAAATTCATGGTTCATACACTCCAAATAAAGTGTGAATAGTAATGCATATTTAGTAATTTAGTCGAAAAGTTTCATAAACAACTCTTCGAATGCAGTTTTTTTTCTTCAAAAAAAAATGAGTACCGGGCGTGTTATGTATCCAAAGTGGTAACCTTAAATAATATTAAAGATTTTATCTCATTCCAATCTAACATCAATCCAAGTAATTAAAAATTCCACAGTATCAGAAAAAAATCCACTTTCGACAACTTAAAACTTTTGACAACATATGAAATATTTATAACAGAGTATGTAAATGAACTACGAACCGTTTCCAGTTTTTATAGAAACACTATAAATTGACATTTCTGGTTGGTAAACGATTGGACAATGCGCAATTCAGGCCCCAATGTGATTCTTAGCTCTTGTCCAGTAACTCCTATCCCTACCTCCCCGCGGTGCCGGCTGTGGTGCGAGTAACCATAGGAAAGATCGGGTAACCAACCCCGGTGGGACCTGGGTCGTATGCTGACAGGGAAGGGGGGGGCTTGCTTTCTCTTTACAGAGAGCAAGCCTACACGAGCGTCTGTTCCCCATGTTGGGGCGGCTCTAAACAGCGTCTGTTCTCCATGTTAGGAGCGGCTGATTACCGTCTTTGTGTCAGTGTGGGACTTTAAACAGTGCTGACACGATGGCCCTCCGGCTAGACAGGAGGTCGGTGCAGGCCTAACAAGCCGCCCGGAAAACATATGTTACGTACGATCAAGAAGAAAATACGACTCGGAATAATCGGCAAAGACCTACGCAACGAACAAAGGACTACGATTGGAAGCTTGGCACATGGAACTGCAAATCGCTTGGCTTCCCAGGATACGACCGAAAGCTGCATGATGAGCTTCAAATCCGCGGCTTTGATGTCGTAGCACTGCAGGAACTTTGTTGGACGGGACAGAAGGTGTGGAAAAGTGGGCATCGAGCGGCTACCTTCTACCAGAGCTGTGGCACAACCAACGTTCTAGGAACGGGATTTGTAGTGTTGGGCAAGATGCGCCAGCGCGTGATTGGGTGGCAGCCAATCAGTGATAGAATGTGCGTATTGAAGATCAAGGGCCGTTTCTTCAATTACAGCATCATCAACGTGCACTGCCCACATGAGACGAAACCCGATGACGAGAAGGAAGCATTTTACGCGCAGCTGGAATGAACCTACGGCAGCTGACCACGGCGGGATGTAAAACTTGTCATCGGCGACATGAATGCTCAGGTAGGCCGGGAGGCAATGTACAGGCCTGTCATCGGGCTGGAGATCCTGCACGAGGTAACAAACGACAACGGCCAACGATGCGTGAACTTTGCAGTCTCCCGAGGAATGGTAGTTCGAAGCACCTTCTTCCCCCCCAAAAATATCCACAAAGCCACCTGGAGATCACCTGATCAACATACGGAAAATCAAATCGATCACGTTCTCATCGACGGGCGATTCTTCTCCGACGTCATCAATGTCCGCACCTACCGCAGTGGCAACATCGATTCTGACCACTACCTTGTTGCAGTTTGTATACGCTCAAAACTATCGACGGTGCACAACACTCGTCGCACAGGAATGCCGGGATTCAATCTCGAGCAGCTACGTAGCGTTCGTACTGCAGAGGAATACGCGCAACAACTGGAGCAAGTACGTACCAACGGAAGAGCAGCTTGGCGCGGCGACTATTGAAGACGGCTGAAGGAATATAAGATTCGCCGTGAGTAGCAGTGCTTCAACCGTACTAGGTACAAGGTTATCGAATCGAGGAAATGACTGGTTTGACTGCGAATGTCAGCAACGTGGTCGAAGAAAAGAATGCAACAAGGGCGAGGATGCTGCAACACCGCACTAGAGCGAACGAGGAACGATTCAGACAGGCACGGAACATACAGAACACGGTTTTCCGGAGGAAAAAGCGCCACCAGGAAGACCAAGATCGCGAAGCGATGGAACTGCTGTACCGCGCATATGATACACGGAAATTCTATGAGAAGTTGAACCGCTCACGTAGAGGCTTCACGCCACAGGCCGAAATGTGCAGAGACACCAGTGGTAACCTTCTCACGAACGAACGTAGAGTGATCGACAGGTGGAAGCAGTACTATGACGAGCGTCTGAATGGCGAATCACAGGATACAGAGAACGACACAGGAATCAATGTGGGTGCACGCTCAGCCGACGACAGATCCCCAGCACCTGATCTGACGGAGATAAGTGAGGAGATCGGCAAGCTGAGGAACAACAAAGCCGCGGGCAATGACCAGTTACCAGGCGAGCTGCTGCACGGATGATTTCTAAGATTTGGGAGGAGGAGATTCTACCGCAGGAATGGATGGATGGAGTGGTATGTCCCGTCTACAAAAAGGGTGATAAGCTAGATTGTAGCAATTACCGCACAATCACATTGCTCAACGCCGCCTACAAGGTACTCTCCCAAATCCTTTGCTGTCGTCTATCACCAATAGCTAAGAAATTCATAGGGCCGTACCAAGCGGGATTTACTGGAGCCCGCGCCTCTACAGATCACATATTCGCGATAAGACAAGTACTACAGAAGTGTCGTGAATACAACGTACCCACGCATCACCTATTCATTGACTTCAAAGCGGCATACGACACAATCGATCGAGAACAGCTATGGCAGATCATGCACGAATACGGTTTCCCGGATAAACTGACGCGATTGGTCAAAGCAACGATGGATAGAGTGATGTGCTACGTCCGAATATCTGGGACGCTCTCGAGTCCCTTCGAATCTCGGAGAGGGCTACGTCAAGGTGATGGACTTTCTTGTATCTTGTGCGATATTGCCCTGGAAGGTGTGATTCGAAGAGCGAGGATCGACACGAGTGGCACAATCTTCCGAAAGTCCGTACAACTTTTTGGCTTCGCTGACGATATTGATATTGTGACACGTAACCTTGAGAAGATGACGGAAACCTACATCGGACTGAAAGCTGAAGCTAGGCGTATCGGACTGGCCATAAATGCGTCGAAAACAAAATACACGAGAGGAAGAGGATCTAGAGAAGAAACACTACGCCTCCCACCACGAATATTGATAGACGGTGACGATATCGAGGTGGTTAACGAGTTTGTGTATAAGGGCTCACTGGTGATCGCCGAAAATGATACCAGCAGAGAAATACACAGACGTATTTTGGCAGGGAATCGAGCGTACTTTGGACTCAGAAAAACTCATCGATCGAGAAAAGTACGCCACCGCACGAAATTGACCATCTACAAAACGCTTATTAGACCGGTTGTTTTCTATAGCCACGAGACCTGGACTATGTTGGCAGAGGACCAACGCGCCCTCAGTGTTTTCGAAAGAAAGGTACTGAGGACCATCTATGGCGGAGTGCAGATGGAAGACGTAACGTGGAGACGGCGTATGAATCACGAATTGCAACTGCTGCTTAGAGAACCACCTATTGTACGGACAGCTAAAGTTTGATGTCTACGATGGGCTGGGCATGTCATAAGGATGTCGGACGACAGCCCAGTGAAAATGGTTCTTGAATCTAATCCGACTGGTGCAAGAAGAAGAGGAGCGCAGCGAGCAAGGTGGATCGATCAAGTGGAGATCTCAGAAGCATCCGTGCCTTGAGTGGCTGGCGACGAGCAGCCATGGACCGAGTTGTGTGGAGACGTATTCTTGATACAGCAAAGGACACCCCAGGCCTATAGCTGTTAGGTAAGGTAAGGTAAGTATAAATTGAAATCTTTACTGTATCAATTTTTTCGTCTTCATATAACCCGGTCCATGGCTACTCGTCGCCAGCCACTCAAAGTACGGATGCTTTGTAGATCGCCTTCACTTGATTGATCCACCTTGTCCAACATTCTAATGGCATGCATAGTATATCGTTGCCGGAGAGCTCGGATCGGTCGGATCGGCCCAGTGCGGGTCAACCTCTATACCTTGCAGACGTTGCTTCTTCTATTTGTGAACGGTCCTTATCACGACTTCCAGTTTCATGTAAAGCAATACTACCTTCATAGGGGTCTGTCGCTGACGATGTCCAGCCAGCGACTGGCACCATTAAAGAAGGTGACAAGCGATTATAAATACACTCTCCTACTCAATGTTTGATCGGAGAAATAGGTATAAAGCGAGAAGACTAGTGTTTGATGGACAGAGAAGATGTTTGGAAGTAAGGTATCGGTCGGGTGACGGGATGTAGACCATGTTGGATGTACGTGCTACTGTGTCTGACTGGCGTTTTAGGGTGACTAAAACAAGATTCAGAGTGGCGAAATGGTAGCGCGTATGCACGGAATGCGTAAGAACGCAGGTTCGAGTCCTGTCTCTGAGCGTATCTTTTTCCAATAAATCATCTTTCCTGTTAGTTTTTCATTCATTTGGCTTCTCCAATATATGTTTCCTCTCAGTCCATTTGAAATTATTTCTGGTTATCTCACACTGTTGACCATTTCATTCAATCATAAAAATGTATTTTAAAAAAATTGTGTTTATGCGTTTAGTACAATTCGAGATATTCACGATAGAACCTTTCTTGCACGGTGCGAAATTTTAAAAGGCGCCCCAACGTAAATCTTATCAATTTAAATTTTGTTTGAAGTGCGATAAAATTACATTAAAAATCAATATTGTATAAGTTCAAAAGAGTGGGTTATATGCAATAACTCATTTGAAACGTGAAAATTACTTAAATTCCGTCAAACAAGTCAAACAAGTTGGCTTTACATCCTATTGATGAAATGTATTTATACAATGATTTAATGTGATTTAAATTATATCTAATTTGTCCAGGCTTTTTGGCAACACGTTTTCATAAAAGCTGTAAGAATATGGTCATTGTATTTTTCATCTTATTTTTAGAGCATTCGATAATTGAACAAAATAAGTTTTATAATTGAGAGTAACTGTTTGGGTGTAAATAATCTTTCTCTTCGCATTTTGTAGAAGCGTCTATAGGAAAAGCGGCGTCTATAGACACGATTTGAAAGAAATAGGACATTGAAAGCAAACTGGTAAGATGGGCAAATGGAAATTTTTAAACATAACTGAATAACATAAACTAAATACACGTCGATTGATTGTCATCTGCAATGGATCGGAAGCTGTTTGTTACGTTTGAATTCATTTGATGGAAACATTGCAATGAGGTGGTGTTGGTCAATGAAACATGGTTTACTCTGGATGCAAAAGAGGATATCTGAATTCAATTGAATTACTAATTCCTTGAGTTTTGGAATAAAGTTATTTGCACATATAAACAAAACCATAATACATTTTGGCGTTAGCTGAAATGAAAAAAGGTGAAAGGTGAATTGACAATCTCCCAATAAACAACTCCAACCGAAAAGTAAGTTTATCAGAACAGAATATTGAATCGGTCTTAAAAAGTTGCAAAATTTTAGGAATAAGCATATCGACCTAATAGAGATTATTTAGAATAAAATAAAACCAAAAAATTGAAAAAAACAAAAACATTTTTATCATTCCCACTATACTCCATCTAAACTAACAATTTTTGGTCGCGAAAGTTTAAATTAAATGTTCTAGAATCCAAAAATGAAAATATTTTGAACAAACGTCAGCTTTCTCAACCGCTCAGGTGCACCTTAATAGTGCATCCGATATCAACCTGCAAACATCAAATACTCATCGAAAACCCCACTAGGTTGAATGTACACGGTAAAGTAATTTTATCGCGTTGTTGTCGCGTGGCAAACATATATTTTCGTTTGAGTATTGGCGTGCCATCGACTATAAAAGACCCCCTTACGACACTAATCAAATGCAGTCAATGTCGTATGCTTATTGTGGATATAGTTCAACCATGTTGAGAATTCTCGTGCTTAGTGTGGTTCTAGTGATCGGAGAGATTATCGCAGATGAACATTGGTGGCAGCATGCCAACTTTTATCAGATCTATCCACGATCGTTCAAGGATAGTGACGGAGACGGTGTTGGCGATCTTCGCGGAATACAAGAAAAAGTGAGTTACCTCAAACAGGAATTGGGCATCGATGCAATCTGGCTATCTCCGATATTCAAATCTCCGATGGCGGATTTTGGGTACGATATTTCAAATTTTTTGGATATTCATGACGAGTTCGGTACGATTGCCGATCTGGAAAGCCTGGCAGAGGAATGCAAACGACAGAATCTTAAGCTCATCTTAGACTTTGTGCCGAATCACAGCAGTGATGAGCATGAATTTTTCAAAAAGTCAGAACGGAAAGAAGCAGGATACGAGGATTATTACGTTTGGCACCCTGGCAAAACTTTATCCAACGGAACACGTGTACCTCCATCGAACTGGATTAGTGTATTTCGCGGAAGCGCATGGCAATGGAGTTCAATAAGAAATGAATATTATCTTCATCAGTTTCTTGTTAAACAACCTGATTTGAACTACCGCAGCACAAAAGTTGTGAATGACATGAAAGAAGTTCTGCGTTTTTGGCTTAGCAAAGGCGTCAGTGGATTCAGGATTGATGCATTACCATATCTTTTTGAGGTCAAAGCTGAGAATGGACAATACCAAGATGAAGTAAGGAGTGATAAAACAGATGATCCCGACAATCCTGAATATCTTGTGCACACGTTGACCCAAAATCTTGAAGAAACTTTCGATATGTCATTTCAATGGCGACAGGTGCTAGATGAGTTTAAAATGGAGCATGACTTAGATGATCTTGTTCTTATGATTGAAGCCTACACCCCGTTACAAAATATTATCAGATTATACGGTGAAAATGGAAGGGAAGGAGCGCAAGTTCCTTTCAATTTTGAAGTACTCTCTAATACGTTCAAAGATAGTACAGCGAAGAACTTTCATGATAATATCAAGCGTTTCTTAGATGTACTACCGACGAACCGTTTCGCGAATTGGGTTGTAAGTATCACAATTTTACACTATGTCAATGATATATCAGTCTTTGATGGTTTACGTACTTCTAGCTTGGTAACCACGATAATAAACGCGTGTCCAGTCGACTGGGAGTACCGCGTACTGATCTGTACGCCATAGCACTTAACACTTTACCAGGAATATCCGTCACATACAACGGAGATGAGCTTGGTATGGAGGATGTCTATATTCCTTGGAGCCAAACCATCGATCCAGCCGCATGTAACTCCAATCCCAAAGATTTTATGCTGTATACCCGCGATCCTGTAAGAACTCCGTTCCAGTGGGATGATAGCATCAGTGCTGGGTTTTCAACCAACCCAAAAACTTGGCTTCCGGTTTCTCCTTACTACAAACAGAATAATTACAAACTACAGAAGTCTGCTCCTCGCAGTCACGTAAAGATTTTCAAATCGCTGGTCAGACTACGAAAGCAGCCCACTCTCAGAGAAGGTTCATTTGATATGAAACTGGTGAACGAAAATTTAATTGTTTACAAACGTGAACTACAAGATGTTAGTACCATAGTAGTTATCCTGAATTTTCATAAATCGTCCCAAACGGTTTATCTATCTCAGATTTATGAAGGGCTTCCCCTGGAATTTGAAATCATTACATCGTCTTTGCAAACAAACTATGTGGACGGGTGAGTGATTTCGATGTTTTATATATGCATATAGCTTTGAAGAAATATTTCTATTTGCAGTACAATTTTGGATCGGGATGAAATTATGCTGCCAGCCGATGCAGCCATTGTTCTAGAAGGAAATGTAAAGAATGGCGTGTGATAGATGGGTAGCATGACTACAGTGCCACAAGATCGCGAGAGAGAGATTGCTCAATATAAATATAAATATAAATCCAAGGAAAATGCATATTGCTAACATTTACCTAATAATTATCATTAAGTTGTAGTTTAGACTCTCAATTACATTTTACGAATAAACTATTCTAATTGAAATGATATCTAAAGTCTTCATTTGGCTCAATTTCTTTTACGTGTCGCCTTCGGCTTATTAATGCATTAGCTGATTATGTTGGACTGCGACCTTGCGGATCATTGCTGTTTGTTACGCACTTGTTTTTGCACCGAAGTGCAATGTCTTTTTGTTGTCGTGCCGAGAGAAACTAAACTAATTGATTCGTTTATTTTGTTGGCGAGATATGAAAAGAAATTTAACCAAGGATTTGTGGATTACCACAGATATTCAAATAAAGAAACAATGAGCTCAACGCATGAAAGTAAATAAACATAATTTCACTGTAACCCGTCACCTTTTCCATTAAGTTGATTTATAGGAACAGATGTTTCAATAAATGAAAAAGTCGATTTTACAAATGGATAAGATTGTCATTTTTAAAATAAGTTTTTAATAACGGACAGACGGTAATAGAAGACTTATTTTAATCGCTATTTTAAGTTTGATCAGTATCGAACCAGGAAAACGTATTGAAAAAATGACATGCGAATACAATTATGTAATGAAAACTACCAAAAAGTTACCGCAGAGACGGGACTCGAACTCGTAGCTAGTTCCAATCCAGGGAAATCATTTTGCCAATTAATCTACACTGCATGTGTAAACACATGAAGAAACAGTCTAATTGACTAGAAGAACCGAGCATGCTTCGCTCCTCCGTCAACAACCGCTTACGCATCGTATCGCAAGTCTTTCTTCACTCTCTGCTTTGCCGTCAGACGCTGATTTGAGATTTAGTTTTTGTCTCGTTTGGCTGCGTGTGGGGGATGCCCTTTTCGCGGTTTTCATTGCATAGTTTTCTTCGCATGACATTTTTTCCAATGTGTTTTCTTCAAGTCGGCTGTACGTCTCAACCAGACTAAAAAACAAGTCATGGATTGTGTCATTTGTTGTAAACAACCCATTTTTCTTATGTAAACAAACATATTATTCATAGTTGCTCTTTCTCGTTTTTTCGACTGTTCAATACATTGATTCTATTTGTTCTGCTTCTCCTAGAAACAGTAATGTTTGCATCTCCATAGACTGTTAAGGCTTGACTAGTTCGTTATTCGTATCTTCGCTGAAGTGTCAATCGCTGTTTAGGGATGGAAAAGAAAAATAACTATTGGTCTAATGATGCCTTTCTCATATATCTCACATTCTCATTTATAAATGTGTGGTATTCTTCAAAATAATTTTCTTTGGCTTTCTTCACTTTCCTTCAAAGTGAAACAGTACTCCGGCCAGTTAGGCCATTTCTGAGGAAACGAAAAGAGTTCCACTATTGCAGGTTGGTTCGAGAAAAGTGACTGGGTTCATTTTTGAGTGTATGGCTACAGTCTCCGGTCGTTAATCGAAAACCGGGAACAAGAAAAGCCAAATTAATGTTTTGCCATCTACTGACAATGGCTACCGATGGGAATAGTTTTTTTTAGAAATTATTTTAAAAATTTTTTAAAATTTTTTTTTATTATTTTATTTTCGGTGCTTCCGGAATTAGAAACCGAGATCCCGCATAGCCGGAATCGATTTGTTCTATTCACAATGACTATCGATTGGAATAGTTTCGAGGCCTATTAGATTTTTTTTACGAGTTCGCCGCTTTATGTGACGGTAACAAATTTTTAACACACTTCACCCTGTTATTCCGGAATCGGAAAAAGGATAAAAATATAATCAGAAACTTTGTTAGGGACGATTGTACCTTTAATTTGCACCTATGTTGGTGCGAGTCGGTTCAGCCGTCTTTGAGAAAAGGTAGTGCACTTATTTTCATTTTTTTGTGCATATTTCCCTGTAGTTCCGGAATCCGAAGTCGGATTCGAATAAAATTAAGAAATTCTGTGTGGGTTTACAAAACCCTTCATTTGAATCTAAGTTCATCAAAATCGGTTCAGCCATCTCCGAGAAAAGTGAGTGCAAAAAAATGTTACACGCATACATATACACACATACAGACATTTGCGTACTCGACGAACTGAGTCGAATTGTGAGACTCGGCCCTTCGTGCCTCTGTTCAAAAATCGGTTTTCACAGTGATTGCATAACCTTTCTATATAAGAAAGGAAAAAAACAGGTTTATGAGGCTTTATTGTATTATGCATTACGGTTATGATTTATTTCGATTGTATTTCATTCACCGTCACCCTAAATGTATGTAAATAATAAATTAGGTGCTGCTCTCGAACGTGTAACACAAAGGATCAACGTTAAGCTCTACCAAACTTCGACGCTTATGCAATTTGCTCACACAATAATTGAAAGAAAATAATCTTATTCGGAACAATCTTGCCTATAGTTGGCACACTCTCTTATAGAATTCTTAAACCAGCTATTCCAGAACAATCCCTCCTAGCCTTTTCTGAACTCACTGATCTCGCTCAATCTATTCTAAACTATCTCAGCTGCTCATACCCAGTAAATCCGAACATCGGACGCATCGTGCACGAAAGCTTTCGATTGCGTTTCGAGCTTATAGGGGTAGATGGGGTAAAACGCACCCCCTAACGAAATGTAGCTATATCTTAACTATAGAGAATAACCAGGAAGAGTTTCATGCATGACTATCTTCCGTAATCATTATTTCTCTAAATTACGTACAAATACTCGCTGAATGCATTGAAAAATAAATGAAATATCTTATTTTCCAAAACCCTTAAAAAGTGTGTATCGAAATATATGCGGGACATGACGCCCGATCGTGGAAAACATGAAAAATACACATTTTAAATTACGCGAAGTGACGATTATCTGAACATAGAGGCAGGATGATCTTAAGCAACGGGTAAATATCCATCAAAACAACGGATTTAAGCTCATGACAATCACGGGACAATATGCACCCTCATAAAGCATCTTCTTCTTATTTAAAGAAAGCTTTTGACTTTTCGTTGATGAAATATTTGCCAGGTGGAAGATTGTTCACTATTATTCATTAAATTGATAACTTATGCATAATTTTTGTAAGCAAATTCTTGAGCATTTTGCCTCACACAATTCGGGTCGTTTTGCCCCCAAAAATATGAGACGATGTATTTGACGATTTTTCTATAAAATTGCAAATACATCGTCTGTATTAGAACTAATTTTAGAAACCCGAATGATTGGCAAAGAAGTTCACTGGTTACATAATCAAAATCATCTTCCTCATCCTAGAAAATTACTATGGAACAAACATAAAAAATTACTTATAACATAGACATAATTGTTTTTTTTTTTAATTATTTCCTTATATGATTGAACTATCGCTACCAAAATTTTATAGTAATCTGTTGTTATGGCGGACATTCAGTTTCATTGAAATTTCAGTGAAAAAAATTGGTAACTTTTGAGAAAAGCAAAAGGTGCATTATGCCTCGGGGGTACGTTTTACCCCATCTTCCCCTATAGTATATCGGTAGAACAAAAGAGTGATGATATACCAAAGCAGAGAGCCGTTGTCTGATACACAGGGGATGGGATATATCGGGGTTGGATTTCCAACCCCGAACATAGGGCCAGAGTTTTGCTGGCCCTAAGAGGCGAATAACCTTAAGGTTAAAGCCTCTATGATCGAAACAAAAGAATGTTTAACACTCTTTCACACCCTATTGGAGAGACATCGGCTCGAAAATGCCTTGTTTGATATTCCTTCGTTCTGTTTCTCTAGCGATACATAATGTAAACATAAAGCTTTTTTAGGTCAACGCGGTCGATGCAAACGGTGCAGAATTGTCCGATGACGGGCCGATCGGCCCCATATCGTGCTCAATCGGTCCGATAATCGGGCCGATGATCGGACTTATGCGGGTCGACAAATTTCACTGGGTAGTTTCCCCTAAACTCTTTCAAGCCTACTAAGCTCACACAATCAACTCTAAACTTTATTCAGCACGCTATTTATTATTTTAAATCAGACAAAGTTTAGAGTGATTACCCCCAAGAGTTTCTCCAGCGATGGTTTATTAGCCATATATTTACTATTCGTCGGTATAAAGAAGTAATTAACACCTCTAACGCAATCTCATTGTGTTTGTGGACGTTTCAACATACGATTCACTGACACTAATACATTATTTTGAAAATGGAGTCGGAAGAATTGCTTGTTGTTGTTGTAAAATTTGCCAAAAAAGAGTAAATTGTATTTTGAAATGCTTCTGGATTCGGCTGATCGTAAGCGGCAAGCAAATCGACAACTTTGAATCCCAGCAGAACGCGAAACCCGAGCCTGTCCATCCGAAATGTGGCTAGAAGATGAAAAAGTCTTTCGTTCGAAAAGTTTAGAAAACAAGATATATGTCGCTCAAGGTGAACAAAATTCCAAACAGGAATGAGAAACAGCAAACCAGTTTGAAATCATATGAATAAATATCGAATCAAATCAAATCAAATCGAATTCCTGGTCTTCAGTTTTATAACGCATCCCATCGTGACAAGGTTGACGATCATTTCAAGGTAAAGAAGTTCCCAAAAAAGCATATAGTTTGGCAGGTTATTTGTAGTTGTGGTTAGAACAACGGCATCTTCATAACTAATGGTACGATTAACAAAGAAGTTTAGATTTACGAGTGTTTTCAAAGACGACTACTATCTTTCATTCACGAGTTCTGTGCTGCTTTGGCCTGATTTGGAGTTTTGCTATTAATGTGAAGCGGCTCTGGAATGATAAGCAGAAAACAACATTGTATCAAAAGACTGTATTCCTTCGAACATCACAGAACTTCATCCAATCAAAAGAAAGATAAGATGAAAGTTGTGTCATTAACATTTCGTATCGCTGTAACAGTACTAGTAAAATTGTCACACGATGGACAAAGTCCGTCGTAAGTATGTCAGACGACGACCCGGTTGGGATGGTTCTTTAGGGCGACCCTAAAGGTATATGAGGACGGGCGCACAGCAAGCACGGCAGATCGACCAACATGGCATTGTAATCCGTTCATTAAATGCTAAGTAATCAGCAAGAAGAAATGTGATAACTTAATCCATAAGGCGACTATTTGCTCATGAAACGAAATACTATCACAACATGAAAGGGTTACAAGAAAACTATTGATTTAGCTATAGCTAAACAAGCAGAAAAAGTAATACTACATAGTCAAACAAAAGGTTTGCACGTTTTTAGCTCGATTTTGTTCGTCTTTTGATTACGACATGGTACAGTTCAGGAAATATTTTCAAGGCGATCTATGCAATTTGTCATACTAACCGATGCACTATGTTCTGGTACAAATAGAAGTAGTTGTTAATTCTAAAGACGTATGCCAGTATATCTATGTATAGTCATAAGGAAATATCAACCTCAACAATGTGACAATACAATAGTAAGACTGAATGAAAGTAATAATGTCTTATATTCGTTAAAAAGCAAACGACTTGCTTGTATTCGGATGAACAGTGATTTTCAAAATGTTTAATATCGGTTTAACCGTGCACACAGTAACACTTGATTACATTGATTTGTTAATTGATTGAAATACAACAGCTGTGATGCATATCAAACTGATAACGAACTGTTAACACTAGTAAATATCAGCTATTGATCAATAATAAAGAGATAGGAAGTACAGTAAAGGTAAGTTATCTGTTTATCAATTGTATCATATAGAAACTGCTCACGATAACAGTCAGTAAATATCGTAATTGATCCTACAACAATTTCATTGTTACCTTCGATGTTGTTGAATTTCTAAGTATAAAAGACGAACACTTTTGATTATAAGCAGAGGTTAGTTAATAGCTGTCAGGTTGTTGTAGCAGTTATTTTCCAAATAATATGAGAATTTTCGTGTTTAGTGTGGTTGTAGTGATCGGAGAGATTCTCGCAGATGAACATTGGTGGCAGCATGCCAACTTTTATCAGATCTATCCACGATCGTTCAAGGATAGTGACGGAGACGGTGTTGGCGATCTTCGCGGAATACAAGAAAAAGTGAACTACCTCAAACAGGAATTGGGCATCGATGCAGTCTGGCTGTCACCAATATTCAAATCTCCTATGGCGGATTTTGGGTACGATATTTCTAATTTTTTGGATATTCATGACGAGTTCGGTACGATTGCCGATCTGGAAAGCCTGGCAGAGGAATGCAAACGACAGAATCTTAAGCTCATCTTAGACTTTGTGCCGAATCACAGCAGTGATGAGCATGAATTTTTCAAAAAGTCAGAACGGAAAGAAGCAGGATACGAGGATTATTACGTTTGGCACCCTGGCAAAGTTTTATCCAACGGAACACGTGTACCCCCATCAAACTGGATTAGCGAATTTCGCGGAAGTGCATGGCAGTGGAGTACAACTAGAAAGGAATATTATCTTCATCAGTTTCTTGCCAAACAACCTGATTTGAATTACCGCAACGAAAAAGTTATAAATGACATGAAAAATGTTCTACGCTTTTGGCTTGATAAGGGTGTAAGTGGGTTTAGAATTGATGCCGTGCCATATCTTTTCGAGGCAAAATCTGTAAATGGAGTTTACCTAGATGAGGAAAAGAGTGGCGAAACTGATGATCCTGACAACCCGAAATATCTTGTGCATACGTTAACTCAAAATCTCGATGAAACTTTTGATATGGTTTTCCAATGGCGTGCCGTACTAGATGAATATAAAGCGGCCCATGGTGGAGATGATCTAGTTTTTATGGTAGAGGCATACACACTAGAGATGGTCGGGTATCGGGTATTTTACCCGAAACCCGACCCGTACCCGTACCCGACGGGTTTTTGGTCGGGCACGGGTAAAAAATTTTATTTTCAATCGGGTACGGGTCGGGTACGGGTAAAAAATTTTACTGCTCACTCGGGTACGGGTCGGGTACGGGTAAAAAAATTTATCGCTCACTCGGGTACGGGTCGGGTACGGGTAAATTTTTTTTTCGGATCGATTACCCGTCCATTTGTACTTCACATAAATATGTTTACACGTTGACGAGATTTTTTCATTGCAAAACAGTTCTTCCGAAAAATAATCAATTTGATTCAAGGGGTTTTGACATTCCCGCCTAGGACCAGACCTGTCAAACGGCATCTTTTTCCAGAAAAAAACATTTTTTTCTTCATGAGAAGTTATGTGAATATTTCCCGCCCTACTTTGTTTATAACATATTTAATAAGACACACTGCCTTAGCTCTATGATGTTGCGGTCGGAATCTATTTTTCACGTAGGATTTAATGGACTGCCATTTTAAAGCTGTTTAATGCACAATCCAGTAAAAATTATTTGATTCATATACTGCCCATACTCGCATATCAGTCTCATATCGATTTTCGCCAATTTTGAGTTAGCTTGAGGAATGGAGCCTTTCCTCAATAAACTCTCAGAAATTGCAATGAAAGTTGAGGGTTTGTTCAGTAAAATATAAAAAAATATCAACTCATTTCTGTGTCCCATATGCTAAAGTACCCGCATATCAGTCCCATTCAGTGCAAAATTTCAATAATTTCATTTGTTGCAATATTGGAACAGCAAAGGTGTATTACCGATATTTCATGTAATAACACCAAGATTTAGCATTAGGGAGCAAAGCAAAGTCTTGGCATTACATTCCTTTCGTGGAATTTGGCCTTTCTGTTTCAACAGACTTCGCAGCCGATTCTTAGTGTACAGAATCATTGCATGGCTAGTAATATGAATCCTACTGACACTAAGAATCCTTCCAGGTCGGGGTTCGAACATACGACAGCTGGCTTGTAAGACCAGCGTCCTATGCATTGAACCGCCAACCCGGGACCAGCATTAGGGAGCACAATAAATAAAAAAAATCGAAAATAAACTTTTGATCGTCTTTTTCTCAACATGCCGATTTCCCATATGGGACTGATATGCAAGTATGGGCAGTATATAAAATGTAGTGTAGTACTCATATCACATTCAGATACCAGAAAACTGTTATTTTAAATATTGGTTAGAGACTTTCAAAATTTTCATAAAAATCATTGGGATTCTTACCATAAAAACATGGACATTTATTTCAGAAAATCTGCATAGAAGTTCTTATTATTCTGCACTTCTGGGTGGTGTCACCTCACTTTAAATGACACCGATTGATGGCACAGCAAGTTGGGCTATATTGCTAGTTAATTTTCGTTTCTTTTCACTGGACTACAAGTGAAAATCTCGATGCGTGACAACGTGGAGTCGCAAAAGTAAGGGTGAAAATCTTTTCTCGTGAAATACTCAAATTTTCACCGTGTTCACTCGTTGAGGGTTCCACCGGTTCAATGGCTGTAAAAACCACCAGCTACCGATAACATCGTGGGTGTGGGTTTGTGAGGTTTACAAAACGGGCATAGTTGACAGATTAATTTAAATCAAAATCATAATTAATTTTGCTTTATAGTAAAAAATTGTAACCAAAAAAATTTCCTACGAATGTTCAAACTACTTACACTTGAAGAACTCACTGTTCACCATGTTCAAAATTGAATTTTTCACACCGGGAATACACGTACATTGTTTGATTCTTTGGTCGAACTGATAACACACTATTCATTTTAGGGGATGTTCGCATAACATTCATTTTCGTCACGTATAATATTCAATTTGACATTTGGAACTATTTTACGTGATTTTTCAAGTGATTCGAATGTGAATTTTTATTTGTGTGTCAAGATAATGAGCACGCTTACTTATAGTTCTAAAGAATTGGATCAAAAGTCGCACTGTTTCGTAAAAACCATACCTACCCAAAATTGAGTACAACGGGTATTACGACATATTGGGTAAATATGCTTTTTGAAAAATTTGAGTAGATATTACTCGCTTTTGTTGACATTTGTAAATGAGTATAAAGTACCAAAGACATTGGAAATCTACAGGGTCCGCCATCTAACATTTATTTTTGAACTAGCGGTTATTTCGACATTGGTAACCTAAATGTCACTTCTGATTTGACAGAAACTTAGTTGTATCCTTCCGCTGAACGAAAATGGTTGTGTATACGCTTGAGGACCGCGTGAAAATAGTGCAGTTTTACTTTCAAAATCATGGTAATGTTGCGGAATGTGTGCAAAAAAATCATCTTCTCGGATGAGGCACACTTTCATCTCGGCGGGTATGTTAATAAGCAAAATTGTCGCATCTGGGGACGGAAAACCCGCACGTCATCATGGAGAAGCCGATCTCAGAGAGTGACGGTTTGGTGCGGATTTTTGTCTGGCGGCATCATTGGGCCTTTTTTCTTAGAAAATGAGGCAGGAGCCGCCGCCACGGTCAATGGCGAGCGGTACCGCGTCATCATTAGCGATTGGTTCTTCCCGTTACTAGAAGAGGTAGACTTGGACACCTTTTGATTCCAACAAGACGGCGCTCCGTGCCACACAGCCAACGCTACGATCGATCATCTGTGCACAGTCTTCGGAGATCGAATTATCAGTCGAAATTCGGATGTCGTTTGGCCGCTTCGGAGCTGTGATTTGACACCGTTAGACTATTATCTTTGAGCGGCTGTCAAAGATAAGTGTTATGTGGACAAGCCAGAGACAATTCAAGCCTTGAAGGATAACATTCGTGCATCCATAGCTGAAATAAAGCTGCATACAATCGAAAATGTATTAAAAAGCTGGACCGACCGTATGGCGTACTGCAAGGCCAGCCGAGGCAGCCATTTGAATGAAATTATATTCCACAATTACCCGGAAGGATTGTACTTTAATATGAAAAAAAAAATTTTTGAATTCGGATGAACCGTTTGTTTTTTTATGCATGTTTAAAACAAAGTTACATTACATTATTCATGCTTCACAGTGTATTTATATGTTTAAAAGTAAACAAGCATTTTAATGTATTTTTCTTACCAACTAGAGCCTGATACGGCTCGATATCTAAAACACATTTTTTTCCATACTGAATTTTGGTAAAATTTTTACTACTCATTCGGGTCGGGTACGGGTACAGGTAATTTTTAATCGGGTACGGGTCGGGTACGGGTAAAATTTTTTATTTTTTTTTCGGGTGCGGGTCGGGTACGGGTAATTTTTATTTATTATTGATCGGGTACGGGTCGGGTACGGGTAATTTTTTAAATTTTCAATCGGGTACGGGTCGGGTACGGGTAAATTTTTTTGCTGATCACTCGGGTACGGGTCGGGTTCGGGTATAAGAATTTCTATACCCGACCATCTCTAATACACACCACTAATCAATATTATCAGGTTCTATGGTGAAAACGGGAAGGAAGGTGCACAAATTCCTTTCAATTTTGAAGTACTCTCTAATACGTTCAAAGATAGTACTGGTAAAGATTTTTACGAAAATATAAAGCGGTTCTTAGATTTACTGCCGCCGAACCGTTTTGCAAATTGGGTTGTGAGTATCCGCAAATAATCCTACATTATGAAAAGTTTTCAATGATTCTATTTTTAGCTTGGTAACCACGATAGAAAACGTGTGGCCAGTCGATTAGGGATTTCGCGCACAGATCTATACAATATAGTGCTGAACACTTTACCAGGAATAGCCGTTACATACAACGGAGAAGAGCTCGGTATGGAGGATGTCTATATCCCTTGAAGCCAAACCATCGATCCAGCCGCATGTAATTCCAATCCCAAAGATTTTATGCTGTACACCCGCGATCCTGTTAGAACTCCGTTCCAGTGGGATGATAGCGTCAGTGCTGGTTTTTCAACCAATCCAAAAACTTGGCTTCCGGTTTCTCCGTATTATAAACAGAATAATTACAAGCTGCAAAAGTCTGCTCCTCGCAGTCACGTAAAAATTTTCAAAACTCTTGCCAGACTCAGAAAACAGAAAACTCTCAGAGAAGGCTCGTTTGATATGAAATTAGTCGATGAGAATTTAATTGTTTATAAACGTGAACTGATTGGAGTTAGCACGATTATAAAGGGTGATTTTTTAAGAGCTTGAGAACTTTTTTAAACAATAAAACGCATAAAATTTGCAAAATCTCATCGGTTCTTTATTTTAAACGTTAGATTGGTACATGACATTTACTTTTTGAAGATAATTTCATTTAAATGTTGACCGCGGCTGCGTCTTAGGTGGTCCATTCGGAAAATCCGCTTTTTTATCGACAAATTTTGTTCAGCGATGAGGCTCATTTCTGGTTGAATGGCTACGTAAATAAGCAAAATTGCCGCATTTGGAGTGAAGAGCAACCAGAAGCCGTTCAAGAACTGCCCATGCATCCCGAAAAATGCACTGTTTGGTGTGGTTTGTACGCTGGTGGAATCATTGGACCGTATTTTTTCAAAGATGCTGTTGGACGCAACGTTACAGTGAATGGCGATCGCTATCGTTCGATGCTAACAAACTTTTTGTTATTTTTACGTTTCGTCTTTGACTCATCAGTGCAGAGCAGTTCAAATTGAACTGCTTAGTGCTAAACTCGGCAGTTCAATTTGAACCGCTAAGCAGACGTAAAGTTTCTGCTATTTACAGAACACTTTTTGTTTTGCAACGAAGTGCAATGTCTTTTCTGACGTGCCGAACGAAAGGAAACTTTTTGTTGCCAAAAATGGAAGAACTGAACTTGGTTGACATGTGGTTTCAACAAGATGGCGCTACATGCCACACAGCTCGCGATTCTATGGCCATTTTGAGGGAAAACTTCGGAGAACAATTCATCTCAAGAAATGGACCGGTAAGTTGGCCACCAAGATCATGCGATTTGACGCCTTTAGACTATTTTTTGTGGGGCTACGTCAAGTCTAAAGTCTACAGAAATAAGCCAGTAACTATTCCAGCTTTGGAAGACAACATTTCCGAAGAAATTCGGGCTATTCCGGCCGAAATGCTCGAAAAAGTTGCCCAAAATTGGACTTTCCGAATGGACCACCTAAGACGCAGCCGCGGTCAACATTTAAATGAAATTATCTTCAAAAAGTAAATGTCATGTACCAATCTAACGTTTAAAATAAAGAACCGATGAGATTTTGCAAATTTTATGCGTTTTATTGTTTAAAAAAGTTCTCAAGCTCTTAAAAAATCACCCTTTAGTTGTTTTAAACTTCCATAAGTCAACGCAAAGCGTTAACTTATCTCATGTTTACACCGGGTTGCCGATGGAATTTGAAATCATTACATCTTCATTACAGACTAACTACGTTGACGGGTAAGTGATTCATAATTTTTGGATGCGTCCAAAATTATATCAGGAATCTTTTAGCTCCATATTATATCGCGATCTGGTTACACTTCCAGCCGATGCAGCCATTGTTCTTGAAGGAAACATGAAAGAAGTCGTATAAGTTGATATAGTTGCTCGTTAATATTAGTCTCACAAATTATAAACACTACAAGCATTCATATCTGTTTTGAACTTTGTCTTCATCTTCCTTATTAGTGAATAAATTGCGAAAAATTAGTTAAAACCCCTGTTTTAATTCACCTGTAATAATGCCTTTCTCATATCAATCATTCTATTTATCATATATAATACTGTGGTTTTCTACAAAATAATTTTCTTGGATTCTTGAAGGAATAACCGGAATCGCTTTGTTTGGCCGTCTACTGATGATGACTAATGAGTTTTGATGTCGATTCAGAATTCTTTTTAAGTAATTTGTTTCGCTCCTTTAAGTGATGGTATAATTTTTTTTTTATAGAATAAGACTATTGATTTGAATTTTAGTTTGAAAAAATCGGTCACGCCATCTTTGAGATAAATTAGTACGCTTATTTCCGCTCTTTTCCACTTATTTTATTTTACCCCATAACACCAGAACCGGAAGTCCTATCGAAACAAAATTCAGGAATTTTGTATGGGATCAAGACACCATTCAGTTGAATCTATGCTTGTGAAAATCAGTTCAGCATTCTCTGAGAAAAGTTGGTACACTTATTTTATACCTATCAGTTTGTAATTCCGGAGCCGGTAGTCGTATCTGGATGAAACTTGGTAGGATTATATGGGGTTGTAAGACCTTTCATTTGAACCTAAGCTTGTGAAAATTGGATGAGCGGTCTCTGAAAAAATCGATGAGACGTTTTTAGTTCATTTTGCATATTTTACCTCGTAACTTCCGAACCGGAAGTCAGACCCAGGTAAAATTCAATAGCAACCTATGGGAGAGACCTTTAATTTGAATCCAGATTTGTGAAAATCGGTTCAGTCATCACCGAGATAATCGAGTGCACATTTTTGTTACATACACACATATATACATACACACACACATTTGCTCAGTTCGTTGAGCTGAGTCGAATGGTATATGACATGGTATATGGCCCTCGGTTAAAAAGTCGGTTTTTACAGTGATTGCATAATCTTTCTATAGGAACGACTGAATTCAAAAGTCGGATAGTTGCAACTTTGTTTGGAGAACCCGTTTAAGTATTTTTTTATGCAAATCCGGATAAAAACATTGAGAGCAAAAACCGGACTTGGATTTTTCAAAATCAACATCATCGTTTAAAAACATCTTTTTTTCAAGAACCGGACAGCAAAACTTTGAATGCAAAAACCGAACAAAAACTTAACCGGTTCTTCCAAAACAAATGTATGCATCCGGTTTTAGCTTTCAAAGTTTTTACCGACTTTCGCTGTGGACGAAGCATGGTTTGCCTGTTTGTTACGAGCAATTTGATCTACACTCCGAAAAAAATTGAATTTTACAGGTGACTTAATCCGTCATACGATGTAATTCATAAAGACCTAATTTGTCAAATGACGGAAAATTTTATTTGTAATGACTTAATCTTAGATGAGCTTGAATTTCACTGGTTTCGACTGTGACTTGCGTTCTGCTAGCAGGTGCGACTGTATGAATGCTTCCCACGGCGGCACATCCCCGGGTTCAATGCATAGGGCACTTGTCTTAAAAACCAGTTGTCGTATGTTCGAGCTTCGACTGGAAGGATTCGTAGTGTCAGTAGAATCGTAGCCATGCAATGGTTCTGCACACTCTGAATCGGCTGGGAAGTCTGTTGAAACAGAAGGTCAAATTCCACTGCAGGAATGTAATACCAAGGCTGTTTTACATCGAAACAGACGCAATATAAATTTTTACATGTTGGTAGATGTAATATTGTGTCATCACCGAAGAAATTACGTAATGTTTAATTTTACGTCAAGCGTAAATTTCATTTTTTCTAAGATTGCATAATAATTTTGAGTTTTTCAACGAATACAGGCGTTCAGAGATAAAAAATGCGAAACTTCAATTATTGATTGAATTTAAAAGACAAATGTAATATCTTAAGAAAATTCAAGATGTCAAATAAATTGTCAAGCAATATCATTTCATTTATATGTGAATACTTTGACGTGATACGCGTATCATTTCGGTATGTCAAGTGACATCATCGCCAATGTAAATATGGTATTAGGTCACGCGCGAACAAGTTACTTACAACACTCTTACCAGCTACCTAATTTTGTATGTATGTATGTATGTGTGAAGCCACCATCAGTTCAAGGCATTACCAATGTATGCGGGTAGACTTACAGTAGATCCGATTTTGATTATCAGATAGCTTTCAAATAATTGCTGTTAAGAAGGCCAAAATGAGTTTTGAGGACCCGGCGCCTTCTAGCAAGAACATCCGGCCATATAATAAAGAATTTCGCTGTACCAGCTTAAACTCGCCTGATGGTGTGTTTGTTAGAAGGGTGCGTCTTACTCATTTTAGACCTTCAGGGATAAACACAAAGCTTCCCCCGCGTGACTCAGGTTGGCAATCCACTCCATCATCCAGTCATTCACTTGTAAGATACCCTGATGCACTCCCTGCTCCTCCCCGTTGTCGATATACTTGAGCATAATACAATATAATATAATATAATATAATATAATATAATATAATATAATATAATATAATATAATATAATATAATATAATATGATATAATATGAAATAATATAAAAAATATAATATAATAAAATACAATATAATATATCTCAATTCAGTAATAGCCGTTCAACCGAGAAGGTTGTGTATAGAAGCGTACAGTTTAATAACGCTGGTTGGTTTACACGCGTTAAATACGACAACGGTTGAACTACAGGTAGAGACCTGTTGGCAGCAGCCGTTAAAACGTATAGTCGTGCTGCATAAGAGAGCCCTAGTGCTGGGCCAAGCTGGTGAAGGAAACAACAAAGGGCGTTTCCCAAACTCTACCCAGGCCGCAATATACAGCCACAAGTGCTGAGCAGGAGAGTGCAAAGGCACATCGAAGAGAAAGAGTGCAAAGGCACATAGAAGCAGGAGAGTGCAAAGGCACACCGGTGCGAAGGCACTTCGGTGCAGAAGCATATCGGTGCGGAGCACAAGGAAGAAGGAGACAAGACAACTCGGTCTTTCCACTGCCATACAACACGCAGGTATACACCGGTGACCTGCGCTGGTTACAGCTGGCGAAGACGAAAGCAAATCGGAATTCGAGTGGTGCTGGATGTCAGGTAGCAGTAGCATCACATCATATTCTATCGCTACAGTGAGCTTCAGCATTGTATCAACGTCCAGATACATCCAACAAGAACATCTAGAGCAACGAGGATCTACACGGCAGTGCAACGGAGATAGACAACAATTTCAAGGTAGAAGTTTTTTCTTTTCCTTTTGATTGAGTACTGTGTAGTGTTGGTTTCAAATTTTATTTTAAAGTTTAGTTAAAAATTTTAATGTAATGGATGAATCCATCTCCTTTGTCCCTAGCCTTCCTCGCGGGAATGGGCCCGGCCTCTTTTGGGACCTTTTTCTTTTTGGCGACCTTCACCCATGGATTCTCGCCGGGTTCGCTTACATGGCTCGGATCCGGGGTTCGAGTGCCGAGGTTTGGGTTGAGCCCCTCGCCACGTTCCTTCGCCCCATCAATTCCGCCATGGTCTTTGCTCCTTTTGGCCTTGGGAGTCAGGCGTTTACTGCCTGGAGAATCCCTGGCGCGTTTCCGGCGCTGTTTATTCCGCTCAATCGTGAGCCGGAGCGCATAGTCGACCGCCTCCTGTTTTTTGTCGGTATCGAAGATGAAGGGCTCTGTTTGAGAACACTTCTCCGACTTTCCGCCACCCTCTAGCCGCACTATCAACGCCTCTTGGTCCCTTTTAGCTACGTTCACGGCCTTACGTAGCTTCAGCAAGTTCGCCTTCAGCTCCTTGCTGATGTTGGATTTCTCCTGCGCGAATTCAATAATCGCGTCGAGCTGTTCTATGACCGCTGTCATACTCGGCTTGATTATTTCCTTCGCTCGCTCCTGGGACTCAGGCTGGTTCACTGGTTTGACGTGGACATTGCTGTCGCTCGTCTCCTCAGCTACTGCTTCGCTCTCCTTTCTCACACCCGTTCTGGATGGAGACCTCCTCAAACCCCCTCTTGCGAAAGGGTTTACCTCCTCACTCGACGCCGATGTTGATGGTGTTGAACTCATGATTTTATATGGGTCCCCCTTATGGCTGCCGTCAAACCCAGCCGAAAGTAGTCGCTATCATGATCCCATGGTTACCTATGCGGTGCAGTGAGGCCATGCGAGGGTTGGCTTTACGCTCAGAGCCGGATCAGCGCAAATCAGGAAAAGGGCATCTGAACCTACTTCCACCCAGTCATCCCAACCAGGTGGCTGAAGGTGAGACGGCGTGCCATAAGGCCTGCCACGGTTTTATGGGACGGAAGGCAGCTGCGGCATTAGCCTACTCGCCATTTCAAGCCGGTTCCACCCTGCTTTACTGAAGGAGTAGAATACCGCAGCTGTCAGCCCTAGTTTCTCTATATATTCCGATCTACCGTGTCGTATCCATGGATGGTGTGGTAGCCAGTATACCATAGTTAGGACCTCACTGGCGTTAGTCCTAACGTGCCGAGTCGGCACTCCCGTTGGGCTTGTGCACTTTGAGCGGCACACGATCGCTTTGGTAGGACTTGCTTGCGGATACATGCAGCTTTTTGTAGAGGATTAGCAGAGCCCACTGCCAAACCCCACCGCATCCTAGGCAAGCCCTACAACTCGCAGTTGCCGGGGGAGGGGTCGTCAAGCCCTTAGACATAGTCCCTGCTGCCCCATATGCTTGAGGGTGTGGAAATACTGGAGTGCAAACAACTGTACTCAGTAGTTCATGAAGAGGAAAAAAAAGTTTATCGCCCATCAGACTCGTTTCGAGTGACATTTGCCGGGTCTGCGTTGCCGTCCCATGTCTATGTCGATAAAATTCGCCTCCCTGTTCGGCTTTTTGTTCCAAATGTAATGAATTGTACGAACTGCAAAAAATTCGGCCACACAGCTACTTACTGTAGTAATAAACCAAAATGTATTAAGTGTGAAGGGCCTCATAAAGATAATGATTGCAACAAGGAAATTGAAAAATGTATTTATTGTGGGAATAGTCCTCATGATGATATTTCAGTATGCACTGCATTTAAAGTGCACAAAGACAAAATTAAGCTTTCTTTAAAAGCACGGTCTAAGCGCACATATGCAGAAATGCTTAAAACGGTCATTGATGTCCCTCCTTTGGAAACCGAAAACGGGTTTTCAAATCTAGAGGAACCAGAGGACTCTGACTCTGACGAAAATAGTGAAGGTAATTCGTTTATCACTACCCAAGGGTCAGTTAAGAGAAAGAAGTCTTCCTCCAAATTACCAAAAAAGACACCTAAAATTTCATCTTCAAAAAAAGATCCCCGTGTTAAACAAAAAAAGTCAAAACCAAAGACTGTGCCTCCTGGTTTGTCAAATTCACAAACCAATCCAGGATCTAGTACAGAAAAAGATAATAATCCAGTGGGCTCCATTTCACAGCCACCAACAGGATTACTGAAGTTTTCGGAAATTGTTGAATGGATTTTCTCAGCATTCAATATATCTGAACCCTTAAAGACCCTCATAATGGCATTCCTTCCAATAGCTAGAACCTTTTTGAAGCAGTTATCAGCTCAATGGCCAATTGTCTCAGGTTTTGTATCTTTTGATGGATAATTTATCACCCGTCGCAAATGATACAATCACTGTCCTGCAGTGGAATTGTCGAAGCATCATGCCAAAACTTGATTCATTTAAAATATTATTGCATAGTCAAAAATGTGATGTATTTGCTTTATGCGAAACATGGCTTACTTCAAACATAGCTTTAAATTTTAATGATTTTAACATTATACGTCTCGATAGAGACTCTCCGTATGGTGGAGTGCTTTTGGGAATTAAGAAATGCTATTCCTTTTATAGATTAAACATCCCTTCAACTTCTAGTATAGAAGTTGTTGCTTGCCAAATAAACATTAAAGGCAAAGATATTTGCATAGCTTCGGTTTATATTCCTCCAAAAGCACAAGTTGGACAGCAACAGCTTAATGAAATGGTTGAAGCCCTTCCTGCACCACGATTGATTCTGGGGGATTTAAATTCGCACGGTATTATGTGGGGTTCCGTTTACAATGATAGCAGATCATCTTTAATACAAAACATTTGTGACAATTTTAGCATGACGGTATTAAATATGGGTAGCATGACACAGATCCCAAGACCTCCGGCACGCCCAAGTGCATTAGATCTATCTCTTTGCTCAACATCAATTCGACTAGATTGCACCTGGAAAATACTGCCTGATTTACACGGTAGCGATCATTTACCAATCATCATCTCAATTAGCAGTAGCAATTGCATTGCTACTTCCGCTAGTATTCCATATGATTTGACAAAAAATATCGACTGGATTAAATACCAAAGTAGTATCTCTAGTATTTTGAATTCAATGGAAGAGCTCCCTCCACTTGAAGAATATGACTTCCTCATTTGTTCGATTCTGGAGGCAGCAGAACAATCCCAAACTAAACGCTTTCTTGGGCCAACGACTAACAGAAGGCCTCCCAACCCCTGGTGGGACAAAGAGTGCTCAGAGGCTAAACTCGCAAAACAAAATGCTTGCAAGACGTTTCTAAAACGGGGAGGAGGAACTCCTCAGAATTTTGAAAAACTTATGGTTTTAGAAACCAAGTACAAGAGCATACTTCGAGCCAAAAAATGTAGCTATTGGAGACATTTTGTCGAAGGTTTGTCAAGAGATACCTCAATGAGCACTCTTTGGAACACGGCCAGACGAATGAGGAATCGTAACGTGGGCAATGAGAGTGATGAATACTCGAACCGATGGATATTTGACTTTGCTAGGAAAGTTTGCCCAGATTCTGTTCCTACGCAGAGCATTATACGGGAATCTCCTCCAAATAATGGTTTTATTAATAACCCATTTTCAATGATGGAATTTTCTATAGCACTCTTGTCTTGTAACAATAACGCTCCAGGGTTGGACAGAATTAAATTCAACTTGGTGAAGAATCTGCCCAACCTCGCAAAAAGACGTTTGTTGGAATTGTTCAACAAGTTTCTTGAGCAAAATATTGTTCCACCTGACTGGAGACAAGTGAAAGTTATCGCCATTCAAAAACCGGGGAAACCAGCTTCCAATCACAACTCATATAGACCCATTGCGATGTTGTCCTGCATCAGAAAATTGTTCGAAAAAATTATTCTACGACGTCTCGACACTTGGGTCGAGACGAACGGTTTGTTGTCAGATACTCAGTTTGGCTTCCGTAGAAATAAAGGGACGAATGATTGCCTTGCATTACTTTCGTCTGACATCCAAATTGCCTTCGCTCAAAAGCAACAAATGGCATCTGTATTTTTAGACATTAAAGGAGCATTTGATTCAGTTTCCATTGATGTTCTTTCAGACAAGCTTCACCAAAATGGACTCCCAGCGGTTATAAATAATTATTTGCACAACCTTTTGTCAGAGAAACACATGCATTTTTCACATGGCATCAGAAATAGTTACATGGGTCTCCCGCAAGGCTCATGCCTCAGTCCGCTCCTCTATAATTTTTACGTAAATGACATTGACAGCTGTCTAGTAACCCCATGTACACTAAGACAATTGGCAGATGATGGCGTGGTTTCAGTTACTGGACCCAAAGCTATTGATCTGCATAAACCATTGCAAGATACCTTAGATAACTTGTCCGATTGGGCTGTTCATCTTGGTATCGAATTCTCTGCGGAGAAAACAGAGTTAGTCGTCTTTTCAAGAAAGCATGATCCCGCGCAGCTTCAGCTCCATATGATGGGAAAAATGATCCAACAGGTTTTAACTTTTAAATACCTCGGGGTGTGGTTCGATTCCAAATGCACGTGGGGAGGACACATTAGGTTTCTGATAACAAAATGCCAACAAAGAGTAAATTTTCTTCGAACAATAACAGGATCTTGGTGGGGTGCTCATCCGGAAGATCTAATAAAATTGTATCAGACAACGATACTTTCAGTGATGGAATATGGATGCGTTTGCTTTCGTTCCGCTGCAAACTCTCATATTATCAAACTGGAGCGAATTCAGTATCGTTGTTTGCGAATTGCTTTAGGGTGCATGCATTCGACACATACAATGAGTCTTGAAGTTCTGGCGGGAGTTCTTCCATTAAAAGATCGATTTTGGGAGCTTTCATCACGCCTGCTAATAAGATGTGAGGTGCTGAATCCCATGGTAATTAATAATTTCGAACGACTAGTCGAGCTTCGATCTCAAACAAAATTCATGACAGTATATTTTAACCATATGTCACAGGAAATCAACCCTTCAAGATATATTCCTATCCGTGTCAGCCTCCTAAATGTCCCTGACTCAACTTTATTTTTCGATACATCCATGCAGCGCGAAGTGCGTGGAATCCCGGATCATCTACGTTCGACGGAAATCCCAAAAATATTTTCAAGTAAGTTCAGGCATATTGACTCTGAGAAAATGTTTTACACGGACGGATCGCGAATTGAAGAAGCGACAGGGTTTGGTATGTTCAACAATAATGTTTCGGCCTCATTTAGGCTTCAAGAACCTGCATCTGTTTATATAGCAGAGTTAGCAGCAGTTCATTATAGTTTGAGTGTAATCGTCACATTATCTCCAAACCATTATTTCCTCTTCACAGATAGTCTGAGTGCAATTGAAGCCATTCGCTCAAACATGACTGGCAAGACTGAACCGTTTTTCCTGGGCAAAATAAAACAGTGCCTGAACGACATATTGAACAATAATTATCTAATCACTATAGTCTGGGTCCCGGCTCATTGCTCCATTCCTGGCTTTGAAAGAGCCGATATTTTAGCCAAACGTGGTGCTATTGAGGGTGAAATTTATGAGAGACCAATTGCTTTCAACGAATTCTATAGCTCGTCTCGCCAAAGAACACTTGCCAGCTGGCAAGCTTCTTGGGATAAAGATGATCTGGGTCGGTGGATGCACTCAATTATTCCGAAAATATCGACAAAGGCATGGTTCAGGGGACTGGATGTGAGTAGAGATTTCATTCGTGTGATGTCCAGACTCATGTCCAATCACTACACGTTAGATGCACATCTCCTTCGAATTGGGCTCTCCGAGACTAATCATTGTGCTTGTGGCGAAGGTTATCGAGATATTGATCATGTCGTTTGGACATGCGTGGAGTATCGTGATGTCAGATCTCAACTAATAAATTCTTTGCGTACCCAAGGTAGACTATCCAATATCCCAGTTCGAGACATTCTTGCTTGTCGTGACCTTTCATACATGAAACTTATTTATCATTTCATAAAGAAAACTGGAGTTTCAATTTAATAAAGGCCCCTTTCAAGACTTAGTTCTGATCCCAGCTGCGTCCATGAGTTCAACCAATAGCTAAATTAGAATAAAAATAATGTAATGATACAAACAAACTCGAAACAGTTTATGAAATTATTAACAAAATGTCTGAAAATAACAGCTTATTTTATAATTTATAGAAGTTAATCGTTTGGTTCAAATAATATTTCCGAGTAGATTTCATAATTAATGACGAGTTACCTAAGATGATATTTAAGTAATAAGAGAATATGTTTTAATAAATGCAAAACGTTGTGACTATGTTAGAATTAAATTAGGATAAGAATATTATGTAAAAGTGATGCTACGGCGAAGAAAAACTTATGTAAACTGCCTTAAGAAATAAACGTATTTATGAAAAAAAAAAAATATAATATATCACATCCAAGCTAGTAAAAACTTTTTTAAAAAGCTGTGTAAAGCATACAAGTGAAAATCCATTAAAAATCACCGTTGCACACGACTTTGGACGTATGAATGTCTGTTGGATATCTGTTCTCTGTGATATAACATAATAAAAAATAATATTATATAATATAAGATGATATAACACAGCATAATATAATATAATTTAGCAAAATATAACATAATACAATATAACACAATACTTATACTTATAATATAATATAATATAATACAATATAATATGATATAATGCAATGTACCAGCTACTTAATTTTGGGTAGAAACCTACCCAAAATCAACTAAAAGGCATCACCACATTTTTAGGTAACCTCAATATTTAGGTAAATGTAAGATTACCCAAAGTGTTGTCATGGTAAAATTGGCAATGTTTGGTTTTACGTTCACGTCAAAGTTAGAGTAGATAACGACCTAATTTTGGGTGGCTCATAGAAAAGCTTGACAATGAACGATTTCTTCTAAAAAAATAAGTAAACTCGATTTTCTGTGAACAAACTTTTTAGAACTTTGAATCGTTTTATAGCGATTTCTGTCAGGCTTACTGTCTAGCAGCAATCCTTTTCTGGAATGTTTTATGTGAGACCAAGGATGCCAGGTGAAATTTTCAAAATCTTTGGTCGAACCAAACATTAATCTGCACAAATCCACATTTCCTATAACATGTTTGTTGCTCAGAAAGATATCACCACTCGTTCCAGCGACAGAGGCCTAACTGGATGGCGTGAATACGAATAAAACAGACATGCTTTTTGTTGAACCTTTGATTATGTATGGAGCAATATCAAATACATTCCAATTTATTATACCGATCTAAGCAGACGTCTTTTCTATTCTACCTGGTTTTGGGCCTGACGAAATGTCATAAAAACGGTTCATACCGCGGTAGAGCGGTCCCCGGTGAGGAGAATATTTCAGAAGCGGTGCATGATTCGACCATTTCCGGTATGGCGATTCCAAATGGAGAAGCGCAATGAGCGACAAGTTCCCGTTGCCAGGCGGAAACGTGAAACTACCTTTGGTGCAGCGACTACTTGTCCAAGAAAATTACAGTTCCAGGGCTTTCGCGATAAAGATGATCATGATCCGGAAAGGTACGTGGACTGCTATTAGGGAAGAAAACCCGTCAGATGAGCTATCGAAACGGACGCTGGCTACCTCGTCCAGAATGCGGCAACTGCTAGAGAAGCATGGGACAGCCTGAAGGCGTTGTCTGGCGAGCAAAAATTTTCCTAGATGCCAAGTGGCCGGACGATTCAATGCGAAGCGATTCTAATAGGGCATTTTATGGACAGTCGAAAACAAAGAATAAATCGTCTAAACCGTATAAGACACACAACAAGTGGTACAAGTGCTACAAGTGCAAACAAGCTGGTCATTACGCATCTGAATGTCATTAACCGAGAATCCATGTTTTACAAAATCAGAAGCGACCAGATCATCGACATTCAAAGAAGCTCGATAGGCACGCCGCATTCATGCCTTAGCTAAATTCTCATTTCACATTACAGGGTAACGACTCCCTATTTCATCTGAGCTCCTATTTCCATCTCATCCCATCACCTCGTCACTTTGAACATGAATATTATTCAACAACCTACCTGAACCAAACTGTAAAATGTTTAAAATAATGATAAAAGCTATTGTCACACTTTCCCATTGAAAGAAATGGTTTTATATTCTTCGGTGATCGTTTTTTCATTTTCAATTTAGGACACATTTTCGTCTCAAGATTTGGAGTTCGTCATGTTTAATCGATTCGTCTCAAAACATGATCACTATTCCGCACAATTACACTACCATTAAATGCTGGATGACTTCATAATTAGTAATGTTCACTTGCCACTTGTTTAATTAACGATTAAAAACTTCAAAAATTACCCGACAAGCAATAAAAGTCATCAAAAATATGAGATGAAAGTTTATCACTTAGTTCACTTCATTGCGCTTGGTTTTCATATCATTTGGTTTCACAAAGTTGCCAATTTATCTCATAATGTTACAAAACAAAAATTGTTTTTCTTCTTCAAATTATCATCAAAAAGTATGTTTTTGGTATCCATGACATTAGTTCAATTACATTATTGATATTAATATTTCAATACAACTGTTTCGGCTTCGAACATTACCAGAAAGAGCGTGTTAAATACTAATGAAATAACCATTGTGGGAAATCTAGTAGCTCTGGTTTCATTCCGCTATACGTCAACATAACGCTGTGAAGTGTGTGTGTGTGTTTCATCGGCTGTGCACAGAGATGCCAGATATTTTCATAGAAAATATGTACTACTTTGCATAAAAAGTCTATATCTGCTCTATCTGTTTTCACTAATAAAATGATGTTATAAGATAGTTCTTTATATCTCCGTCAGTCGTTTTTTGTCAATAACAATATATATATATATATATATATATATATATATATATATATATATATATATATATATATATATATATATATATATATATATATATATACATATATATATATATATATATATATATATATATATATATATATATATATATATATATATATATATATATATATATATATATATATATATATTTATATTTATATATATATATATATATATATATATATATATATATATATATATATATATATATATATATATATATATATATATATATATATATATATATATATATATATATATAGTCAAATTAGTTCAAAATTTAATTATAAATGTTTGTCAGTGTTCATAATCAATTATCTGCATAAAAGATTTTCACTTCAACATGTGATTTGTCCATTGAATAATAAACTTTTAAAAATCACTGCAACAAATACTAATTGATACTCAGAGTAAAAAGTCTAATTTTTTACTTCTCACTTTTTATGAACCTATATTAAATTTAGGAAATCTGTATAAAAACTGTACTTTGATTTATATCAGCAAATGCAAAAATCTATACAATACAGAAAAATCTGTATAAATGGCATCTCTGGTTCTGCATTTTATTTCAAGAAGGGCTAATGCCTAAATAGTAACAATTCCTTTTTTTTTATTTGAAGTTCACCAAATTAACAGTAACAATCACACAGTAAAATTTAAAATTTAATGCGAAAGGTGACAGAAACGACCGTAAAATTTTTAAACGTTGAAATGATTTCAAACTGCTTCTAAAAATATCGTGTGTTGTCTCATAGTTGGCATTAGGCCGTTTTTAAAGAAAAATTCTGACATTTTGAACCTTAGAGTGTAATAGTGGAATATTTTGTTTTGATTGCTGTCGCCTTTGCTAATTTATAGGATGAATAAAGGACCAATGATAGGATGGAAAAAAATCCATTTAGATGGAATTAGGAACAGAGTAGTGAATACAAGTGTTTTTAGCTGTTTTATGAATATTAGTTAAATTTTCAAGAAATGTGAATCAATTCTCAGCGTGGAGCAAGGCGAATGAAGCAGTAATATGAAATAGTTATAGTGATTTTAGTGGCTAAATGGAGGCGACGTCTTTACAAATGAGATGAAATAGGGAGCCCTTACCCTATGATATTCTAATATATTTGCACTATTGGCATTTCCAATGATAGTTAGATGGTGAATCAATATCATGTCAAAAATATATTATAATCATATGAAACAAAAAACTATTTTCAAAATTATTTTCATATAGCGAATGGAATTTCCAGACTTAATCAAATTTATTAGAGCGCCTTATAACAACTACTAGATAATTACACAACATACATATGGACAATCTTTGAAGTGTATATTGTATTCAATTCGAAGTTATATAGATAGGTTCATGTAGAATACATGGATTTTTTAATTACATTTATATATAATGTTTAATGGAGGTCCTTCCAGTTCCATATACTAGTAATGTATAGATCAAATGATTATTATTCAATTGAATCACTTGATGACAATGACCTTATTATATGTGGGGGAATCAAAAGCTGTAATAAAATATAGTTATATTATTATCAAAACTTTATTGTCACTGTTTATTTCATATCGTTTCATGCAAAAAAGAACGCTTAAAAATGATTAACACTTCAACACGTACTACACTACTTCTACTGTTATCAAATGAATCAGAAAAAATACGAATAGCTGATCATTGCGCTGTTCTTTCAGGATCCGAGCTATACTAGGTAATGGTCAATTCCGTTTGGGATCGCCTTCTGGTTTTTGCAGCGAAGAAGTGTAACCAAAGATAAATAATAAAGACATGTATGTGCTTACAAACATTTAGAAAAAATCTGGTTCGTTCCCGGTACTTTCTAAATTGACCGCACTCACCGCTTGGTGGAGCGCGAGATTAATTGCATTGTTATCATTCCGACCAAAGTGTGCCATGAGTAGAACATAATTGAATGTCAACATTGTCACTCATTTCGCTACCGTATAACGAGTTGTTGGTAAAAATGGGAAAACTCTGTTGTATTGAAAATTGTCGGAGAAAATCTCCACTCGTATCGTTATTTAAATTTCCGAAGCAAACAGAGAGGTAATGATATAAATTTTTGTTTTGTATACCTTATAATAACGTACAAACAATATAAATAATTCATCTAGACTTCAAGATTGGATTAAGTTTTGCGGAATCATTGGAAAAGAAAAGAATGGCTCAGGAATCCAAGTAGAGCATCGGCGAATTTGCTCTGTACATTTCAAGCCTTCAATGTTTCGAGATCCAATGAATACATCGAAAAGGTAATTATTTTTATTGTTTAGATTAACACAAACTTCATTATTTTTTCATATACTCCATGCAGCTTAAAATCGAAGAATGGGCATCCAAAGTAAGCAACCAGGTCATCAAAAGAGCAAGATCGGAACACGCAAATCACCTAACTATAAAAACATCCAGATTCGAGCATTGAAGCAAACATCATATTCACACGATCCAGTTACAAATGTAAAGCAAAACGGAATTGAAGTTTGAAGTAATAGAATTGATAATAATATTGGCCCTAGTTCTTCGAGTGACAACAATCCACAACCTGACACGAAAGATTACAAATTAAATGAGATGGAAAAATGTGTAACAATGCAATAAAATTTGGTCTCCAAATTCCCAGAGCGAAAAACAGTTCATGTCGAGCAGAGGTGGTTTAATAGTTTCAGCTACAATTGTGCAAATTTAACGAATATTTTTTTCAGGGATTGTCTCACGTTATCTCTTGATACATTCTAAGTACATACGATGAATTTAAAATCGAATTGCAGTACATTTTTATTCAGTACATTGTACTTCCTTAATGTAACTGCTACAATGCTGCTGCTAATCTGCTGTAAACTGTCCTCTCGCGGTTAATTTAAGTACACGAGAGATCATGGTATTAAACGATTACTTTAAAACAAACAAAATATTAAGTGTAACATAAAATCTGAATATATACAAATGAGCTAACGAATCGAAAGGGTTCTCACCGTTTGACATTTGCATTATGAATGTGATGATGGGGACCCAGCAGTGCAACCAATTTATCACCATTGATGCCAGTTTCACGGAGGACCGTAGATGTGCGCCAAAAAAGGTCATGACTGTCATGTCTGGAAATTCGTTTGTGGTGTAACCCCGTAACTATCAAATAAAAAATCAAATCATCTTACTAGTCAGACAGTAATGAAAAAATGAAACATAGCCTATTGTTATTTTATGATCTGTAAAGATATATCCTTGCTGGAGGTTAAAAAAAACTGACGCCCCTGCGACTATAAATATTTTTATAATGTAGAAATTCCAAGAAAACTTACCTGGAGCAACTGATGAATATCGATGACACACAACTATAGGTAGTATGATTCGCGACCATTCTTATGTGAAAACAAACCCCGAATGTAGCTAAGGGTCCTATTCAAATGATATACATAAGAAATCGCAGACTACTCTATCTTGAGTTTATCTTTGATTGCCAGCCATCTGACACCGGTATGTGAGCACCAGCTATTCGAAAGTACACCGATTACGTTGAGCCCCAAACACTGCGATGTTTTGATACTCATCGCGACTCTCAAATTGTGAAAATTACCTGCACTTGATGTCCCAAAACACTGTTTAGCCAAACCAACAAGTTATTGTGAGATAGTCGACCCAAAGTTCACTAATTTTCGTGCTCTAAACGAGGTAAACCGTAAAACGATTGCATTACTGATTGTTTGTTTACGCTGCAATCAGCTAATTTTGAAGTTCCGATTTTGATCTCATCAAGATGGCGTCGTGACAGGAGGCCGTTGATTGCACTACTACATCTACAAATATTACTACCCTTCGGTCATCATCTTGGATCTAGTCGTTGTTTCTTGTATCACACCCCTCGTGGATTACGGCACTCACTGTCAATTGTCAATGAGTCACCTCATGCCTGACACTCAATTCAGTGGAAATGTCAATTTACAGTTGGCTACTCGAAGCGTTCACGTTCATGAGTGTGTGTTGCGTACGGTGGAGATAACTTTTCCTTTTTTCATCACGCTCTGGGTACTGCGTTCCGTCTAACTCAGTAGTAAGATTTTTCTTCGTGAAAATAGCCCAAGTTGTGAATAAATACTCATAAGACTAAGTTCAGAAAACGGACCCGTCTGTGCCAGGGTAGAATTCTTAGGTGGTACGATGGAAAAGTGTTTTTGCTAAGGCACAACATCGACGAACAGCGGAAGCCAGATAAATGGTCTGCAGATAAACTAGGCGCAGCAAATGTGAAAAACTAGCGAAGGCAGAGAATAAAGGTGTGCTATATGATACCAGGTCGTTTATAGATGAATAGTATCGCGGAAGATGTCATTGTTGCAAGGTAACTTTAAGAAATATTGAAATATATTCCAGAGTTGATAGATTTCGTTTCAATAATCATTCTGACATCTATTTTTATGGGTTTAATTGTGTTAGATCCGGCGTGAGAAATGCAAAATTTTATCTAAAAAAAAGTATCCTAAAATTTATACGGAATTAATCATTAATCATAAATATTTAGCGTCTAGATATAAAACTAACAAGAAAATTTTTGCAAAAATCGCTTAAAGAAACTCCCCAGTTGCCCGACATGAAATTCGCCTTTGATTGATTCATATCTCGAAAGACTAATGATTTTTTTCACGTCTCTCTCCTCTGTTTTCTATTCTAGAGTTGTAGAATTTCGACCATTCTGATTAACCTTTGAAGCCCCGTACGTACTAGATGCTTGTTTCTAAAGTGCTAATCAACTTCGGTGCAAGTACCGACTAATCTAATCAACGTTCGTGTACCAGTGAGTTCTGCGACAGGCAACAGCACAATGTGGAACACTGTTAGTGAAGACGAGCAACAGTAGGGAGGGAAGTCTCTCCGATATGCTTGTTTCGGATATAGGAATCCCCAAATATCTTATCAGTTGTAGGAATGGCAAATCAGTGACGACGCTTTTTGCCTTCATCACCGATGAGTATTAACTGTGCAGTACGCGCTAATCGTGTGGTAGCGACAGTCGAATAATTATAACGTGAATGTGTGTGTTCAGTGAATGAAGACTGTGCTTCTCTTCAGAATAATTGTGTTACAAAATTTACGAAACCTTTTGTTCTTGTTACTCCGTAAAATATACCAAAAGGGTTGAGCGTCGAGATATCGGTGAATCACCACACTCAATCATGGTAAAAACATGCCCGCAACGATGATCACCATTGTCGAATGTCTGGCGATCGGAATACTCATTTTTTGGTGTGGCAAATGGGTTGTGCACGCAATGGCCATTACTTATGGCAAACTGAAATTGCACAAAAAGACTAATTCTGCGACGCAGCCACATGAAACGCCATATCCTTCGGTTTCCATCCTGAAGCCCCTCATGGGCGTCGATCCAAACCTGTCCAGTAATTTGGAAACATTTTTCCTAATGGATTACCCGAGGTACGAACTACTGTTCTGTATAGAATCGTCGGATGACCCAGCGATTGACGTTGTCAATCGCTTAAGAGACAAATATCCAAACACTGAGACATCGCTTCTGTTAGGAGGATCAAATGTTGGCGTAAACCCAAAAGTGAATAATCTCTCCCCAGGTTACCTGGTTGCGAAATACGAGTTAATTATGATATCAGACGCCGGAATTCGAATGAAAACTGATACGCTAACAGATATGGTAAATCACATGACCGATCAAGTGGGCCTTGTTCATCAAATGCCATTCGTTTGTGATCGGGAAGGATTTGCTGCTGCTTTCGAAAAAATCTATTTTGGAACGGTCCAATCGAGGATATACCTCTGTGCCGATTTGCTCGGAATCAACTGCCACACAGGAATGTCCTGTCTAATGAGGAAAGATGTTCTCGACGAACTCGGCGGAATTCAAACGTTTGGTTGCTATCTAGCGGAAGATTTCTTTTTGGCCAAAGCCTTCCACGACGCCGGTTGGAAGCTCACCATTAGTAGCCAGCCAGCATGGCAAAATTCTGGCATTTGTGATATTAGCAGCTTTCAAGCGCGGCTTACTCGATGGGCTAAACTGCGCGTGGCAATGGTTCCCACGACTATTTTACTTGAACCTATGTCGGAATGCATCATAGTCGGGATGTTTGCCTGCTGGGCAGCCAAAATACTGCTCCGATGGAATCCACTGGTGTTCTTTCTTATTCATACCTTGTTCTGGTTTCTCTCCGACTGGGTGCTGCTGTCAATCATTCAGAACGGATCGCTTCCGTTCAACAAGTTTACATTCTTCGTCGGCTGGGCGTTTCGAGAACTAAGCGGGCCGTATTTATTTTTTAACGCTCTTTGGAATCCTGCTATCAGATGGCGAACGAGAGTTTACAAACTAGCGTGGGGTGGAGTAGCGTACGAACTTACTTCCCAAATCCATTCGTAGCTGATCAGCACACAAAATAGATGCTCATCATCTATTCTTTCTGTATCTGTTGGTGTCTTTTGTATAAAGTTTATTTAAACAAAAATATCTGTATATTTTCTAAACTTTTGCTAGAAAAGTTCGCTTTAGAAAGTAAGAACATAGATTTAAAAAAAATTATTTGCTTTGGCTCGTGTTCATCTTTTTTTTTTGTAAATATTTATTGACAGCAACCATTGGCAAAATGGAACAAGTTTCTCTACATTTTAGTAGTAAATCGATGATAAACAAAAACAACGTGGAACGGCAAATAAAAACGAGTCCTAGTAAAAGTAAATAGTTCGTCTCGAAAGAAATCCCTCGATTCAATTGTGCTTTAATTACGCTTTACCTCCGTGCTAGCTGCGTTTTTAGGAAATTGTTGCTAGATACAGTAAGACGTTCCGAAACGACTAGTAGCTCGAATTACGAATGCTTCTGTTCGTTATTTAATTACCGTACGCGTATCTTATCTGAATGTTACTATCTGTGGGCGTCTAAGACTCGTGCCAACATGACGCATATAGGAATGCAAGTGGCTACAACTTTTTCCAAAAGATTATGCAAATTATGCTACTAACAGTGAATAAACTGTATATTATTTTTTTGTACTTGTCTTTCTCAACACAAGGAAAATATATTCAACAAGATCGATTATTAACGACTATCATTACATTTATATTTGGTTCTCTCCACATTATTATGAAATTCTTACCAGCCTCCCTGCGAGTTAGTACTAGTTGCTATTAGCATAAAAAAAAAGAATTGAAATGCATGAAACCTAAAAGTGCAGCTTCAACGCTACCGATTATATAACAATTGAGTCACTCTTTTCATTGATAAGCGTTCGAAAATATTGATAATACTAAATTGATATTCTATGCGTTCTCCTGATAAGCGTCTAATGATTTCAAAAGTGGATTGCAAGTTTATTAGAAACCTAAGATATCAAAAAACATGTATTGTGGATTCACAGAACCAAATATATAAAATCATTGTAATGCGAAAAAATCTTATAAAATCAAAAATTAAAAACCGATATAAAAAACCTTTCTAAATCAGATGGTTGCGTGCCATTTCGCCGAAGGTCATTTCATCGAATGAGTCTTTTGCTGAAAGTCGTTTCGCCGAGAGGGACATTTTGCCGAAAAGGTAATTTCGAATACATCATATTATTAGTTAGAAAACTACAAATTCTGGCTATTTTCATATATAAAGGTTATACGATCACTGTGAAAACCGACATTTGAACCGAGGCCCGCAGGGCTGAATGTCATATAACATTCGACTCAGCTCGACGAACTGAGCAAACGTTTGTGTATGTATGTACAGTATGCGTCAGAAAATAATGATACTCAAACATTTTTAATTTCATTGGGACTTAGTATCTTTATTATCAACTTTAAACATAACCTGCATTAACATAACATGGTCGTAGAAGATTAAGCTTCCTCTTCACTCGATATGTCCGACATTTGCATTCATGACCGCTTCTAGACGACGCATGAAGCTTTTGCAGACTTTGGTATTATAAACTGATGACATTATGGAGGTTCGTAGACATTATGGAGCTTCATTACGGAGGTTCATAGAGATAAAATTCGAGTGAAGATGTTTACATACACGTGCTTCAATACTCGCCCATACACTGAAATTTCGAAGTCAGGCGAGCTAGGAGGCCACATTGGCTCTTTGGACAAAAATTGAGACATGTTGTCCCTCAACTACATTCGTGTTTTCTTCGCCATGTGGGCAGGGGTCCCGTCTTGCTGGAACGCAATATTTGCATACTTGCCGTAGGTAGATTTAATCCAAGGCAAAACATAATCCTTAAAAATTCCTAAGTACACATCTGTGTTCATTTTCAGGCCTTCTTGGATAAAAACGGGGTCCATTTGTTGGCCATCAGAAGCAACCAATCCAAACACCATCACCCTTGCTGGGTGCTTGGTCCGAAACGTGAATTTGATGTTATCAGGTACATCAGATGCTTTCTTCGACCTTATATACCGGTTGATGTGACTTTTGGACACGCTGTTGACAGTAAGCAGCTTCTCATCCGTAAAAAGAATGACGGTGGAACCTTTCACTAAGCAGTTTTTTGCTTCGCTCCATTCTAGCTGCTTTAATTCTGTTAATAATCAAGTGTCTTTTGACTCGAGCTCTAGATTTTCCTTTTGAGTCATATTTCACAATTCTTCTAACCGTTGCTTTTGCTATATTATTCTGCTTTCCTGTTTTTCTCATACTCCGAACGGGATTACGAGTTACTTCCATCTAAATGGATTGTATCAACCCATGTCGTTCTCACAAATCGCTTACGACTACTTCCAGGTTTTCTTGATACTGTTGGAAATCCAACTGACGCCTTGACACGAAATAGAGTAGCTCTTGAACTTTTTACAAGAGCCATGATATCTGAAATTGACTTCTGGACGTGAAGTAATCTAAGGAATTACAGGGCGATATGCACAAAAAAATGTGGAAATAATGTCACTCACTTTTCTCGAAGATGGCTGAAACGATGTTCACTATCTTACGTTCTACTGAAAGGTCTTTTTTTAAAGCCGGGGTAAAATAAATGGTATTAATAATAATAATAATAAGATTTTTTTTGCATAAGCTATCTCTTTATATTGGCAATTGTATTTCTCTAGTTTGCAAACCATAAGTGTCTATAACCAAAAAAATGATTAGCTGAATTTTATCCAAGTCCATATAGAGATTGAGAGAAACACGTCCATGGAGTAAAGAACTCATTGTGTGTGAGAATGCCGTTGCAAGTAGATAGTAACAACTTCTGGTAACATTTCTTTTGCCGGTTCGGATAGTAAATGGTAAAAGACCTTTATCACTACTTTCCGACATACCAGAGACTTAGGCAACTCGCATTGATCATTTGCCTAAGCCCGACTCCTCTGGTAGAAGGTAAAAGTTGAGTTACTAGAAGATTTCTGCTTGCTTAAATGACCCTCTGTCTCTGTCTTACCTTTCCATTCTATATATTCATATCCTTGAGTACTATCATTCTAAATTTTTCATTTCCTGTTTCTACAAAATGGTCTCTGGTTAGGTGAATATCGCAATATGAAAAAAGAAATATTGACTACTAGACTTAGTTATCAAAAAGAGCAAAAAAAGTATCCAATTATACTAAAACTATTCTAGGGTTAGCAAACGTGAAGGACCTTCTTACACGCAGGTTGAAGGAAGCAGGAAAAGACAAAAAGAGTACCCAGCACTTCCTGGGGCATCAAAAAACCCGAATGACCCCAATTCACAACCAGAAAATCCAACAAACGCTAGATTATTGAAATTTTCTGATATCGTGGACTGGATAGCTTTCAATATTACTGATCCTCTAAAAAGCTTCCTAACTGCTCTACTGCCAACAGTAAGGACCTCAATGCCCCTCCTTGCAGCGATCGTATCTTTTGATAAATAATTTACCACTGAGAATAGAAGAATATGAACATTGTGCTTCAGTGTAAGATATGACCATTGTGCTTCAGTGGAATTGCAAAAGTATCTCCCAAAACTTGATTCTTTCAAACGCTTAATAAATACTCGCAACTGCGATTTATTCTCCCTGAGTGAAACTTGGCTTACTTCTAACATCAACCTCGACTTCCATCATTTTAACATAATCCGCCTGGACCGAGAAGACTCTTTTGTAAGGGTACTTTTAGGGATCAAAAAGTTCAGGGATCTATTCATTTTATCGTTTCAACCTTCCCTCGACACCGGGAATTAAAGTTGTTGCTTGCCAAACTAATATTAAAGGCAAAGATCTATGTATAGCTTCCATCTACATTCCTCCCAGAGTCTCGATAGGGTATCGTCGGCTTGCAGACATCATAGAACTTATTCCTTCACCGCGGCTGGTTTTAGGGGACTTTAACTCGCATGGTACAGGATGGGGCTGCTTACGATAACCGTTCTTCGTTAATCCAAGAACTGTGTGACAACTTCAATTTGACAATTCTAAACACGGGAGAAATGACACGGAACCCTAGACCGCCAGCACAACCAAGTGCGCTGGATTTATCCCTTTGCTCGACTTCGACTTCTCGTTTAGAAGGAACGAAACCCCAGATAATTATCGGAAATACGCAGCGTTAGAATTTCAAATGGAACGTCTGATTAAAGCTAAGAAACGCGGTTATTGGCGAAGATTTGTTGACGAATTAACGAGAGAAACAGCAATGAGTACTCTTTGGAATACGGCCCGTCGCATGCGCAATCGAAATCACGCGAACGAATGCGAGGAATATTTTATACGCTGGATATTCGATTTCGCTAAAAAAGTATGTCCTGATTCTGTTCCAGAACAGAAGATATCCCGCGTGGCGACTTCGAATACAAACTAAACACCGTTTTCGATGGTAGAGTTCTCACACGCGCTCTTATCGTGTAACAATAGAGCCCCAGGGTTGGATAGAATTAAATTCAACTTGTTGAAAAATCTACCTGACTCTGCCAAGAAGTGCTTGTTGAATTTATTCAACAAGTTCCTCGAGGGTAATATTGTTCAACACGAATGGAGAGAAGTGAGAGTTATCACCATTCAAAAACCTGGGAAATCAGCCTCCGATCACAATTCGTTTCGGCCGATTGCTATGGTTTCCTATATTCGGAAATTGTTGGAGAAAATGATTCTTTTCCGTCTAGCCAATTGGGTAGAGACCGAGGTATACCACTCAAGTCACGGATGTTTTGGAGATGACCCTCCACTTGATCGACCCACCTTGGTTCTTCTTGTCCCAGTCGGATTAGATTCAAGAACCATTTTCACTGCACTGTCGTCCGACATCCTTATGACATGCCCAGCCCATCTTAGACGTCCGATTTTAGTTGTCCGTACGATGGATGGTTCTCCTAGCAGCTGTTGCAATTCGTGATTCTAACGCCGTCTCCACGTTCCGTCTTCCATCTGCACTTCGCCATAGATAGTCCTCAGTACCTTTCTTTCGAAAACGCTGAGGGCGCGTTGATCCTCTGCCAACATAGTCCAGGTCTCGTGGCTATAGAGAACAAACGGTCTAATGAGCGTTTTGTAGATGGTCAATTTCGTGCGGTGGCGTACTTTTCTCGATCGATGAGTTTTTCTGAGTCCAAAGTACGCACGATTTCCTGCCAAAATACGTCTCTGAATTTCTCTGCTGGTGTCATTATCGACGGTCACCAGTGAGCCCAAATGCACGAACTCGTCAACCACTTCCGTTCCAAGGCAATATTGAACAAGATACAAGAGAGTCCATCACCATGACGTAGCCCTCTCCGTGATTCGAAGTGACTCGAGAACGTCCCAGATGCTCGGACGTAGCACATCACTCTACCCATCGTTGCTTTGACCAATCGCGTTAGTTTATCCGGGAAACCGCGGGCTCCAGTAAATCCCGCTTGGTACGGCCCTTCGAATTCCTAAGCTGTTGGTGATAGACGACAGCAAAGAATTTGGGAGAGTACCTTGTAGGCGGCGTTCAGCAATGTAATTGCAACAATCTAGCTTATTACCCTTTTTGTAGATGGGACATACCACTCCTTCCATCCATTCCTGCGGTAGAATCTCCTCCTCCCAAATCTTAGAAATCAGCCAGTGCAGCGCTTTAGTCAGTGCCTTTCTTCCATGTTTGAGAAGCGCGCCCGGCAATTCGTCATGATATATCGGTATCGCAAAAACATAGCGCTTCACTTAACTTTTAACAGAGACGATTCTGGTTCATAAGCCTTATAAACTTAAAATATTGTTACGAAAAAAAATCGACAATAATAAATGTGCAACTAAGGTAACGGTAACTATGATTTACATAACAACAGATAAGCTGCCAGTTTCGATCATTTTTCAACGATACCATTTTGATATTACGAATTGCTGAGGGGTAGTTAAATTTTGTGATACAGTTTTCAAACACAAATGGGAGGTCGTGTCGTCGTATCCATCGTGTGACACTAATAGAGCCCGCATCTCTTCGAATAATATAATTAACTATTGCAAATATTCTTGTGAAAAACCAATGGGTGAGTCTGAGTGGGTTAGGGATTGTATGAAGTGCCAAATGTAAGGCGACTAATTTGAGATTGTCCACTGGTTGCTGACTAATCCATCTCACAAAAAACTACACACTACTATATATTGGCCCGAATCAAGCTCTGCATGTTGATATATTTAATTAGGCTTAGGTTCCGAGGGCAGCATGTTGATATTTATAAGAACCAGGAAGCTAGAGGGAATATAAAACCATTCCCATATAAACGATGAATCGTAACCGTTTGTTGTCTTTTGGGAATCAAGTTGAATAGTTAGTTGAATACGTATTCCAGAAATTTCGACTGTAGCACAGGGTCGTGAACGCTTATCAAACTGTAAATACGGGCCAGTGTGAAATGAAATTTAAAAGCAACATTTTCACCAAGCAAAAAGAAACGAATATAGCCATGGCCGCGTCAGCATCACAGGCCCGTTGCTGTTATCTTGGATCGAAGCTCAACGGACAAAATCCGTGACTTACTTATCAGTTCGATACGGCGGCACTTTCATAAGTATGGACCGGCATGAAATTCGAATGAAAAGATTTTAAATATATAATTTGATGAACTATGAATAATCCGATCTTGCAGCAACGTATGAATTGTAGTCCAATTAATCGAACTTTGATGTCCTGTATATAATTTTATTGTTTTCCATTGGTGCTGTTAAGGCGTTCTTGGGTGTGATCTTGAAAAATAAAATCATTTTTCATTTCTATTTATATTTTGATATAGTTCACCGTACTATGCGTAATCATCCCAAGAAAATGTATTACAGTAAATCGCCGCAATTGGGTTATTAGTCGTTCGTTTGAAAATACAAGTACCCCTTATTACCATAGTCCGACCCTCATGATCATCGTTCATAGCAAACCAAACGAATACTATACAAATATTTTTTTGTCTGCTACGACAGCGTGCTTTTTTGACATAGGATTATGTCTCTATCCTCAATTCTGGGATACATTTACCAATCCTAGAAATAATACTTTAACAATGATCTGATAGTATAAAAATCACATGTTCTTAAAACTTTTACTGAATGTCGATGACTATTGGTGGAATAACTCTAGTTCAAGTTTATATGATTTTTTGCATACTATCATGTTTATCACGGTACAAGACATGTCTAATTGTCTTAGTATAGAATAAATCTGTCTGGGTTTAAAATTTATATACTTTAATAGTTGAAGCTTTGTTTGAATTAAGAAATTGAGGATTTGATAACAGAGATGTTACAGGTTATAGACCCAAAACACATCTTTTTAACTACCAGTCGAAATAATTGGCAAAGAATTCAATTGCATAGTTTAGGTAGTATATAAAGGTTTATATGGGCCAAGAACTGTCAAGTTTGCTTTTGTTTCTTGTGTCGTTAGTAACTAACTATTTTTTTCGGTAAAGAACTCGAAAATATGCGATATTTTTTTATTTCAATATGGTACGTGGAATTTTCGAGATATGATTTTTTGAAGTTTCGCTATTTCAAAAAAGCCTTTTTTCAACAGCCTATACTGTAAAATTTAATAAAGATACAAAAATTCGTGCAAGACATGAAATGTGCGTCTTTTCCTTAGCTTTCAAATAAGCGTTCCCAAAAACAACCTTTAAAATTAGTTCCATGAAAAAAGTTAAAAATTATTAAACAAATAAAAAATTTCAAACTTAGGCCAATTTTTTTCCTTTTGTTATTTGAAAAAGGAAGCCTTAGGAGTTTAACTCAATCTTGGCAAAGTTTCAGAGTGGAAAGATTAATACTTCCGGAGCAGTGAATTTTTCAATAACGACCCTCACGCGCGAAGTGTACCGCAGCGCAACTCGCTCGAATACGGGCTTAACTTATCGACACATGTCGCGCCACTGATCGAATCCTTACTTTGACAGTTTATTGTTAGCAACGTTATAGTTAAGATTGTGGTGTGAAAATGAATTCAAAAATCAAAAATCGCTGCTGCAATCCATTCAAGACTCATGTTAGCAAAAAGCAAAAACATCGAGGAAGTACATTTTTGCAAGCAAATGATGTTTCGTGTGCACCGTACAGACAGAAAGCGAATAAGCGAGTTTAATCCGCCAAATGATTTACGTGAGTATTCAATTAGTGCTAATATACAGTTTTGGCGGAAAAGTTGTGAAATGATGCAACTTTCACTATTCAGCTGTGAGGGAAAATTCTGCTGATGCAATAGTGATTATGAATTCTCTGAGACTGATGACAATGTGTCTATATTCAGGTACTCTACAGAAGGAATTTACATAAATTGTATCATTGCATTTTTAAAATTTTAAAATTTCGATTGCCTTCTTAGAATGAACCATATTTGCCTTCCGGTTATCTTACCGAATTGATACAAAAATTTTATGCAAAAGATGCAACTAAATCCGAGAGAAGGAGAGTTTTAATTGGAGGAGTATTCATAAGACAGCGCATACGATGAACACATCAAGATATTTTGTTACGAAAGTAGGGAATCTCGTGGAAAAAAAATGATTACTGCGATACCGAGAACAACAAATAAAAACTAATTCTTTTATCAAACGTTTGATGTCTTTATATTAAAAATCATGAACATTCATATTTTACAGAAAAACAATTTTCCCTCGAAATAATAATTAAAGTCAAACAGTTTAACACGATGCACACAAAACATCATTTACTTGCAAAAAATCGAATTTTTCAAGAAGGGAAGAAGAAACTCGATGCAACGAATGTTGTTGATGTTAGAATTCATTTTACACCGCGATTTTAACTGTAATGTTGCTAACAACAAACTTTCAAAGTTTGAATTCGATCAGTGACGCGACATGTGTCGACAAGCTAAGCCCGTATTTGAGCGAGTTGCGCTGCGGTACACTTCGCGTGTGCGGGTCATTATTGAAAAATTCCCTGCTCCGAGAGTATTAATCTTTCCACTCTGACACTTTGTCAAGATTGAGTTAAACCCCTAAGGCTTTTTTTCACCTAAAAAAAGAAAAAAAATAGGCCCAAGTATGAAATTTTTTTATTTGTTCATTAATTCTGAACTTTTTTCATGAAACTTACTTTAAAGGTTGTTTTTGGAAACGCTTATTTGAAAGCTAAGGAAAAGACGCACATTTCATGTCTTGGACGATTATTTGTATCTTTATTAAATTTTACAGTATAGACTGTTGAAAAAGGCTCTTTTTAGAAAACGCGAAACTTCAAAAAATCATATCTCGAAAATTCCACGTACCGTATTGAAATAAAAATAAATACGTGTCGAATATTTTCGAGTTCATTACCAAAAAAAAAGTTAGATGAAAAAAAAATTTGGGTGGCTGATTTTGCGTGGAACGCCCCATATATATATATATATATATATATATATATATATATATATATATATATATATATATATATATATATATATATATATATATATATATATATATATATATATATATATATATATATATATATATATATATATATATATATATATATATATATATATATATATATATATATATATATATATCTCAGAATCCAAGAATTATAATTTACATAATGCAATATAATTATTAAATAAAACGCAAAAGAGCAAATGTATTTGTTTCTTTAGACTAAACCGATAACGGTACAGTCGTAGGAAAAAATATGAATCTGATGCGATGGGATTTTTTCGTGAGCATCAGGCGCTTTATATCATTTCATTGAAAAAATATTACCGTGTATTAATATGAATTAGATTGCATAACCAACAATCAATTCAAAAAATCAAATGCGATTTTCAATTGACGTCTCACATATGTAATCAACCCTTATCTTTGCGAACGTGTCCCAGTGGGTTGTCTGGGCGTTTTTGGGCCACAATATGAAACGTCATGGCGATGTCATCGGCAAATTTCTCAGAGCGAATTGTTAACTCTTCTCTCTTCCTTTCTCGCGCGAGCCGTGAATCCCATTGATATGTTGAGTGGGGTTGCTTTGGTCGATTCACTTTGGCTTTTTCACGCACTCTTCACTTTTTCATCGGTCGTCTCGCAGTCGCGGTGGAGGTATAAAACTTTTCCTCTATCGAACTCGTTGACTATCTCATAAATACATTATTCTGGCACATTTCCCGTAGTCAATAGAGCTAACAAAGCCTATCAACTACGAATGTGACATACTTCTGAGTTTGATTTCCGAATTACGCGTATTCGATAAAAAAGGATAATTCAAGTGTTGGTGCATGATAAGTGTTTGGGAGGAAAAATTGTTCCCTGCAGTCCAATGTTGAGTTAGGAAGAAAGAAAGTGAGTGATTGGTGAGCCGAATGCAGAAAGGAGTAAAGGAAACCGATGAAAGGGGAATAGTTCTCGGAAAAGTTACTCGCTTTTCCCGAATGCTGTTGTTACTGCTGCGTGTGCCATCGCCGTAGACGCAAGCAACAAAAAATCTTGTTCACATCATCTGCAACAAGACGACGACGCGAGAAGCTATTTATAGAACAAACGCATCTTTGCCTACTGCTGGTCGCAACTCCAAAGGAAATATTAGCTGCAGAAGAAACGTGCCGCCTGCTGTTACTGGCACGGCTTTTTTATTTGGTTCGAAAATCAGACATTTTATCACCTCTTCCTTCCCCTTGCTGATGGGTTTAGATCTGGAGGAAAATACACAAAGGAAGCCGCTGCTAATATGACGTCACGTCATCATAATACCAACTTCACGCATGGTGTAATGTAGAAACGAAGGTAAATGATACATTTTGTCTCAACAAAGTTGCTTATTTCAAATGTTAACATGTAATCAATTCTAATTTCTAATCTATCCTCTAATCAAATACAGATTTCACGTATGCAGTCTCCTTTGAAAAGGAAATTTGATCAACAAAAATGAAATGAAAACGAGAAAATATTGAAATTGCGATGCCATAAGGATAAAAAACTGGTTGGGTGGGAGAAAGTAGTGCAATATCCGTAACCAAGTTCTAGTCATCATCGCAAAATTACGCGACTACACGGAAAGCAACCAAGCAAAGAGAAATATATACAAGCAAATATTTATTTAGTTCTAAGAGAAGAAAGAGCAGTGCAGGAAAAATCTCACGGCGTTTAGGGATACGGTGTGTGCATTTGGTTCGATTTATCGTGTGGGAGAAGAAAAGTAATTTACCATAGTGTGCCATAAATAATAGAGTTGCAGAATTTTTGAAAAATATTTGCTAGTGAAAATCGTCTTGTTAAATTGAAATGTGTGACGCGGCATGGCAATAAAAGAAGAATGACAACCTTGTGGTTCGCGAGCATGAAACCTTTTTCGATGCTTCATTCAAACGGCAGCCGATTGATTTATGTTTAACAGTGTCAACCGAATTTTCACGCATGGTTTTGTGCTGTTGATGGCAGAAGTATGCCTAACACAAACGAAAATTCACATTCCGGTTCAACCGGTGATGATCTCGGTAGCACGGATGAGGTGAAAGTGTTTAAAGACGAAGGCGACCGAGAAGACGAGAAAGCCTCGTCGGAGAACCTTTTGGAAGAAAAATTTAACCTGATCGATCTGACGGAGAGCGCGGAAAATCTGGTGAAAAATTCTTCCCGACAAGACCTGAGTCCACCGTACGCTGGCGGCGGCAGTGGCGGGAGCAGTGCAGGAAAACTAAACTCTCCAGACCATTCACCAGGATTCAACATGGGATACCTGCCGCCTTATCAGTATTCAAGTGGAACAGTTAGTGCAATACAGGGTTCGATGGGCAAAATTGGTTTGTCACAGTTCTTTTGCAATGAAGATCCTCTCTCGAATCCACCCCCAGCTCATTGTGGAATCATTCCCTATCAGCTCGATTCCAAAGCAATTGGATTATCTGCTCGCCAGTCGCTGTATTCCTTCTCCACTAGTCAGTATCCGTATCCCATATTATCCTCAAATATGCTACCAGTGCCACCGTCTTGGCATACACCGTCAATGTATTCGACTGCACCCAGCTTCCGAAATTCCTATCCTTCTTCCCTTCAGATCTACACAACATTAGCTAGCGATCTATATTCACGCTATCAATCCTCGACTTTACTAAACTCAGTGCATCCCCACAATGTACTAAGCCAGGTGAAACAGGAAGCTTCGGCGGCACAAGAAGGATCTCACAACTACAGTGTACGACAGGCTCATCATCATGGGCAGGCTGGTAGTAAATCTACGGACCTGCCACAAGAACTGACGAATCGTTTTACTCGGCCTTCCAATAGCAGTAGTGCCGGCGGTAGCAGTACCAGTTCGAGCAGCGGTGGCACCAAGAAAAAAGGAACCAATGCAGCTAGTCAACAGCAAAATCTTAAACCACATATCAAGAAACCTTTGAACGCATTTATGCTTTATATGAAGGAAATGCGAGCAAAAGTGGTGGCCGAGTGTACATTGAAGGAGTCCGCGGCTATTAATCAGATCCTAGGTAGAAAATGGCACTCGCTTTCTCGTGAGGAGCAGAGTGTGTACTATGACAAAGCCCGTCAGGAACGGCAGTTGCATATGGAGATGTATCCGGGTTGGACGGCACGGGACAACTACGGATATGGGGCGAAAAAAAAGCGGAAAGCGAAAAAGAAAGATCAGTTGGGGTCGGAGGCGGCTAGCAGGTGAGTATCACTGTTTCGGATGGGGAATGTTCTTTTATGTCCTTTTTATTCACCTACAACACTTCACAGCGAGTGAAAACAGTAGTGGGTAGCAGTGTGTGAAGTGTGATAACGAGCAGACAAGGATACGCAGTTTATGAGGGAGGGTGAATCGGCTGAAGGTGGGACCTGTTGCATTGGTGATGTGATTTCAAGCTGGTATTTCGCAGAACGAAATACATTGACGAGTTTAGTGATAAATAATATCATAAAAGTTGCTCTTTATCGGCTATTCGATTGCTAACGAACTAGTTTTTCTGACAGAGTTCTGCGTAAAGGACTGTAGTTCAATCTTGTTCTTAAACAAATCGACATCCCCCAGTAAACGACTTAACATCTAAAACCAGAGTCAAAAATACGATACGATTAGGATTACACTGCCGCCAAATTCGAAACTCATTCTAGTCCTTACCATTATTTATGTTTCAGAAAAAATAATTAGTTGCTTTAGTTACACAATTTCGGGCATGACTTTTTACACTCATTTCCACTTTAGTTTTGGATGGATCTACCGAAAATTTTGACTTTGAAACAGAAAACTAGTGACATGAAACAATATACTGATGTTTCTTTTGTTCAATTAATGTTTATATTTAAATCAGTATAAATATTAATTCAACAAAAGCAACTTCAGTTGGTTATTATTAATTGAATTAATGTATGTTATATCGAACAAAAATGTAGTACGACTCCATTTCGTCATATAAATTCATGCAATAAAAAAAAGGCGGGTGGGTAATGTCACAGACATAACCTTTGGAAATATTTTAGTAGTTCTGAAAAACCGCTTTGCGTAATTTGTCCAATGTTTATAACTGGTAAAATTTAAGAACTAATATAGTAATCTGGGACACGCTCCAAATTCTACTGCAAATTTTCGGAATCTAGATCATGAACTCAGGTCAAAAATTTAGTTCTAAGAGTAAGGAACTGTAGATATTTTTAGAATTTTCCAAATTGCGTTATAGAACTAAATTTTGAACTTCAACATCAAGTCTTAAGGTGAAATGTAGCGGAATGCGAAAATCGCGTTTTTGATCAATTATTCAAAAACTAGACCGATTTTCGACAAACCAAAAACACTTAAGTTTTCGAAATCAAATTTATCATAACTAAGTATTCTTAGAATTTTAAAATTTTGCTTTGCCAAGTCGTAATTGGTTTTTGAAATGTATAAACGGTTACTGTTTCGTTCCACGGGGATGATTTTAGAACTGAAAAGTAGTGTTTGTAGCAGAATTTCACAAAGAATCTGAAAATGCAACTCAAAATTATAAAATATTAGCTAAAACCACCGAAATTTGAAAAAGTTTACATAAACTTTTCCGCATTTTTTTTATTGCTTGCGCGCTGCTGTTTCGTATTGAGGTGGTGTGAGAAATGCACGGTGGGCACGGTGGCATTATATCGTGAGCAGAAATTACATATAAAATTATGACGCGAATTTATGCAGCATTGGGTTTTGTGTTGATATAAAAACGAGTTGAATACAATAAAATGGGTATTGTAAGAAATTGTTTATTTTCTAGGTAACTGTCATTTATAATGCTAATAATGTCCAATTCTGTTGAGTTCAATGCATTGATGTTGCTGAAGCAAAAAAGCCTGGCTGTGTGATATCGTATAACAGGTATTATTTTAGATTGTAGCAATTTTTATAGCAAAACTATAACTTCATCATTGACAAGCTACTGAATGAAATACAAACCAAGTATTATTGCGATACAAACAATGTGATTACCATTGAAAAACAACAGGCATATACATGGTTAGCAAGTTGGTCAATACATATACATATAACCTCATGTTAGTCATTCATAATTACTCATGATTTATAGCTCTAGTGTAAGAGTAATCAATAACAATAACGATTGAATTAGCATATATTCAAAGTGTGAAGGATTCAAAAATCCATTACGTCCAGTCTTTTTTACAAGCCAATATAATGAGAGGTAAGCCCACTGCGCTCAATCATTGAAGAAAGTTCTTGTTTCTATGTGTCCGTTTTTCTTGGTATGCTTTGTGCGACGGTTCGTTCAACTGAAGCGAATAAAATTTTGCGCGCATTTTATGACGCTACATTTCACCTTAACACTAACTTCAGAATTCAGGTGGACCAGAATTTAGGTTCTGAGATTAGTTCTTGAATTTAACTAAAAATTCAGTTCTCTGCTACTGCTAGCCACGACGTCCGAATGCGAATCGGTCAAGATTTATCTATTACACTCGGCCAGTAGAACATTGGAACTGATATGTGCCTGACTACCTCAAAACCGTCGTCGTGGTGCGAAAAGGGCAAGCAAATGTGATGAGTTTTCCTCGTTGTTTCCAAAAGTTAGTTTTTGAGTTATTTATGGTTATTTTACACTGTTGAAAATTTAATCCCAAATTCCTGATTATATTTCTTATAGCATGGAGAAAAAATTATGTTGCTGCGTTAAGTAAAACAAGAGATATTCACGATCAAAAACTTATCACTCTCCCAGAGGGTAAATTTTGAAAAGGCGCCCCATAGTAAAGTAAGTCGTATTCACGACATAACAATTCCCTAGAAAATTTACCAGCTTTTGAACTATTACGATACGTTTTGTTTAAATTGTGGAAAAAATCTTGCAATATTTACAATCTTAACTCAATTCACTCTGTCTACATCCAACCAAAGTTACAGGTCTTTATGAACCTGCTTTCCGGGATATTAGTGAGTTGACAAGGATTCACTAACGTCGATTCCAATTGTTTGTATTTCAATCCCATGCCTTTGTAATCTCCGATAATCCCAAAACAACATTGCAGCTGAATTATTTGCTGTCTTCTGAAATTTTTCAATTTATGCCTTCCCTGTATGAAAAGGTAATATACTGCCCATACTTGCATATCAGTCCCATATGAAAAATCGGCATGTCGAGAAAAAGACGATTAAAATTTTTTTCCGAATTTTTTGATTTACTGTGCTACCTAATGCTAAATCATGGTATTTTTACATGAAATATCGATCAGCACAATGAAAGCTCACCAAGAAAATTAAGATATTTTGGACGCTGAATTTTATAGGAGTAAGTTTGAGAATAACTACACGAAACACTATTGGCAAAAATATTGGCGAAAAAAAATTAATAAAATTATTAAAAAAATTTAGGAGTTTTTAAATGTAGTAATCATTGCTCTAATTTCATCACCATTTGTTTTAGTAGTGTCAGCTTGCTACAATACTTGTATTATGCTCATATTTGTGTGAGATATTGATTTGAATAGGACTCACAAAATAAAAAAAGCGTAGAACATAGAACTAATTGAAATAATCATAGCATTATTTGTAATCCTGAATGTTATTGAGAGAAGATCTGAATCAGTAATCGGTTCACTACAAATGTGACATTGATCTGCTAGAACCAGATCGATTGTAGAAAGATTTCTATTCAAAGATATACTAGTTGGGCTATTCGGGAATAAAACTGACGAAAAACAAGCGGGGAGATGAAAAATTTGTATTTAATGGTTTTTATAATTACTGTTGCTTAGTATTTGAAACCCTATTGAGAAAAAATAAATCGATATGCGCGTTGCAAATCTCATTTGATTTATTTTTTCATCAACGCATTAAAATTGCAACATGCCGCATTTTAAAACTGAGATGACATGACGGATGTACCAATCGTTTATTGACTAACAGGTACATTAGAAAAAAATGGTGTTTCCGAAGAGTCAGGCGTGGCAGTGAAACGATTTTGCTAAATGTTGCGTATATAAGTATATTTTAAATTTGATTTTGTTGGATGTGAACGGATTTTTTTGTCTGGTAGGTCGTTAAAAATTGGATTTATGGTTTCCATTACCGGAGAACCGAGTGTTATATACCAATCGATTCAGCTCGACGAATTGAGCAAATGTCCGTTTGCGTGTGTGTAGAAATGATCATCTAATATTCAAATGAAAGGTCTTAAACTTTCATAAAAAATACTTGTTTTTTAATCAGATCCGACGCCCCGGCCGCAACTTTTGAAGGGGGCGGCAAAGTCATCTTTGGGACCTTTTTTTGCTCGTCGAAGATATTTGCAAATTTCCGGATTTTGGTTCACCTTTTTTTTTGCTCTCCGAAGATCTTTGTGGATTTCCGGATTTTTGTTTTTTGCTCACTAATCTAACGATGGGGGCGGCAAAACTCTTATTTTGCCCCGGGTGCCAAATTTCCTCGGTACGCCACTGATAAAACGTTATAAGCGTGCTAAACGTTCTGCTCTAAGAAAACTATCGAAGCATCCTTCGCTCCAATTGAGATCTTATTATATGTTCCTCAACAATCGTTTTAAGCGACTGAATAAAACGTTATTTCATTCCCATCTCCTTCGTGTACAAAATAATTTGAAAATCAACTCTAAAAGCTTCTGGAACTACGTGAACGATCAGAGGAAGGAATCAGGACTACCCAACCAGATGTTTCTTGGTGACGTGGAATCATCCGTGTTGCTTGGAATCAGGAATCAGAACTAATTGGCTCAAGTGGCACGTTCCCCTAGTTATTTGGAGATTTGTGCCCTGCCGTAGCTTCTCATCAATTTCCTGATGGGAAGGCAAGGATAAAAGGAACATGGAAGGGAATTGTGAAGTGGGTGAGGTGCACAAAACATAAAGAAACAAATCTTTCTGCATCCCAAAAAGGATGCTGAACGATCTGTAGGTACCAAAATGCACAGGTAATAAAACCTCCAACCCCCGAGAGGATTCAGAGATTTTACAAAAGCGAAACCATTCTGCATTCCCGGAAGAATGCAGAACGATTCGCATTATGTATGAGCAGAAGTAAATTCGGCACCCCATAAAGGATGCCAAAAAATCTGCTAAAATCTTTTTAGGGTCAATAAAGAAAGGATTCATTCACTCCATGAAGAACGATGAACCATTTTGACTATAGCTTCTTACCACATTGGGTGAGAAACGATAGAATATCCTTTAATTTTAGCTCCGCATACACAGACTCAACCATGTATGGAGAACCAAAAACCCGGATACGTAGTTGCGTCAATGTGGGACAGTTACATATCAGATGATATGAAGTACCGTAATCGCATTCACACAAATCACACGAATAATATTCAGCACGTTGAATAGTAGCCATGTGATAATTGAGTTTGCAATGTCCAGTCAGAGCTCTGACCAGAAATACTGCAATGATGCTTGGAAAAATGCAGTAGACACTTTGACATTTTCAGATTTAAATCTGGTAAAAATGCTTTTGTCTGAGCGCAAGTTTGCAAGCTGCGCCAGTAGCTGGCATGTTTGGATGCAGCCCAAGAACGAATCTTGTGCTTTATCCAACTAGTTGAAAGTGGTAAAGCTGGTTCCGGACCAACGAAATTATTCGTTGCACCAGCTCTAGCCAACTCATCAGCCCATTAATTTCCAGTAATACCAGAATGGCCGGGTACCCATAAGAAGTAAATAGCATTTGAAATGCTGTGATCTTCAACTTGAGTTCGACATGCGATCACTAGATTCGACCGTGAATCATTTGAACTGAGTGCTTTTAAAGCTGCCTGACTGTCGGAACAAAAATAAATTCGTTCACGACAAATTCTTTGCTGAAGTGCCGACTGTATTCCACAGAAAATCGCATAGATTTCTGCTTGGAACACAGTACAGTATCTACCAAGTGAATGAGACTGCTCTAACCTCATTTCACGACAGTAGACATCAGTACCAGGACGACTAGTCAACAGAGAACCGTCCGTATAACAAACTATGTGTTCATCATGTTATCGTTCCAAATAACCAGGCAACCATTCCTCACGAAGAGGATAGCTCAAATTGAATGTTTTGAAAGGAAAACTGCATGTGAGATTTAGGTCACTAGGAGCGAGTAAATACTCATCCCACGTAACCATTTGAGACCACAAGCGAGTGTGGCTAGCAGCATAGTCTATAGGGTTACTGATCCAAAGCCCTGTAACCTTAAGACGGTATGCACAAGACGTGAACGAACAGAGGAAGGAATCAGGACTACCCAACCAGATGTTTCTTGGTGAAGTGGAATCATCAGTGTTGCCTAACATTTGTAACCTATTTAAATCACATTTCAGCAATATATTCTCTGATGAAACCTTATCGAATGATCAGATCTCCAAAGCTATCATTAATGTTCCTCGCCGTTCCCCGATTGGCCCCCATCCAATCATAACGACAGCTATGATTGATAAAGCGTGTTCAAAAATGAAACTATCTTCTAACGCTGGGACTGATGGTATTCCTTCTTTGGTATTGAAAAAGTTCTCGAACAGCTTTCTGATTCCACTGTCGATGCTGTTTAATATCTCACTCAACTCAGGAACTTTTCCGGATGTTTGGAAAACATCATATATTTTTCCTGTTTTCAAGAAGAGAAATAAAGCTGATGTATCTAATTATCGTGGGATAGCCGCACTATGCGCTGTGTCTAAGTTACTTGAAAATATAGTTCTGGACTTCACACAACACGGTTTTATGCCAAAACGATCAACTAAAACGAACTTATTGTCTTATACATCTTTTATAATTGGATCCCTACAAGCGCGCCTTCAAGTTAACGCTATCTATATGGATTTCTCCGTCGTCTTCGACAAGATAAACCACCAAATTTCAATCGCTAAACTCGAAAAACTTGGATTCAGTGGATCTTTACTCAAGTGGCTTCAATCATATCTTATTGGTCGGGAAATGTTAGTGTAAATCGGTGAATGAACTACAACACCGTTTGCTGTAGGTTCTGGAGTCCCTCAAGGCAGTCACTTGGGACCATTTTTATTTTTGCTCTACCTCAATGATCTCAACTTTCTATTGAAATGCTACAAACTATCTTTCGCAGATGATTTTAAGCTGTATCATCTAGTAAGATCGCCCGACGACACTATATTTTTATAGTCACAGCTTGAATCATTCGTGAACTGGTGTAACGACAATAGAATGGTCTTAAATGCCTCGAAATGTTCCGTTACGTCGTTTATTCGCAAACACCCGCTATTTAGCTACGACTATAACACACAATCGTTGCGAGAAGAGTTAAGAAATACGATACAAAAACAATGTTTGCTACTTGGGCAGAAGGTCAAATTCCACTATAGGAATGTAATACCAAGGCTGTTTCGAACATGGCCTTATAACTAGCACGAAACAAAAGCCAAAAGCCTTGGTATTACATCCCTGTTGTGGAATTTGACCTTCTGTTTCAACATCCGTTTTTTCGCATCCGATTCTTAGCGTACATAATCATTGAATATTGATTCTTAGCGTACGTACACATTGAATACGATCCTGCTGACACGAAAAATCCTTCCAGATCGGGGCTCGAGCATACAACTAGCTTGTAAGACCAGCGACCTATGCAGAGAACCGCCAACCTGTTTGCGTTACCTTCTCATACAATTTTCGGCTGCGCTTGAGATCTCCTATCACCTCCTTTCTGGTGCAATAGCAATTAATCCATTATAACCCGGGGGTTTTAAAATTTGAATCAAATGAACTGATATCATCAGTTCCATCATATTATGTGTTGAAGATTATGGGAAACGCAAAACCACTGTTAGAAATTTTTCTAAA